>NC_138135.1:18776945-19507984 GCF_964188305.1 Podarcis bocagei | reverse complement strand
AAGCAATGCAGAGGCCGATTGCAATCTTTGATCAAGAAGCTTCACCTCTTTGTTAGATCAGTAAATGTTAGACATACAAAAAGCAAGCCGAAGAGCTAGGCAGACCTTTTCTTCAGGCTGTAGTATTGAAATGAAAAGCTCTGAAACAAAATAATAAATGAAACATGTGGAGGCATCTGTTAACCCAATGAAGCTGGTGGTCTGAGTGCCATTGAACACACAAAGGGAACTTTGATTTGTTAAAGATGCTGGGAATGGGAGCTGTGTGAGGGGTAAACTACAGTTCCCAGAATTCTTTTCGAGGGGTCATGTGCTTTAAAAGTGCTCCAGATCATAGGATCACAGAAATGTGGACTTGGAAGGGACAGTGAGGATCATTTATTTCAACCCCTTGCAATGCAGGAATTGTTCGCCCAACGTGGGGCTCAAACCCACAATGCTGAGATTAGAGTCTCATGCTGTACCAACTGAGCTGTCCCTCAGGGTGTGTTTGTTACACAGTCATCTTCTGGTTTGGAGTAAACAGCATCAGAATGCAATGCACCATAAGAAATACAGTGGTGCCTCGCAAGACGAAATTAATTCGTTCCGCAAGTTTTTTCTTCTTGCGAGTTTTTCGTCTTGCGAAGCACGGTTTCCCATAGGAATGCATTGAAAATCAATTAATGCGTTCCTATGGAAACCGCTTGCCAGGCTGGCGGTGCGGAGAAGGGCTTTTCTCCCCACCACAAGCCTTCAGGACAGGTACGGGAACAGAGGGGAAGGGGCGCAGCGCTTCTCCTCTGTTCCCGGGGCTTGCGGTGGGAGGAGGGTTTTTCCTCCCCACTGCCAACATTCAGAACAGCATTCTGAATGTTGGCGGTGGGAAGGAAAACCCTCCTCCCACCGCAAGTCTTCAGGACAGCCATCCGAAGGCTGGCGTGGGGAGAAGGGCTTTCCGCCCCACCGCCAGCCTTCGGAGCAGCCTTCCGAAGGCTGGCGCGGGGAGAAGGGCTTTCCGCCCCACCGCCAGCCTTCGGAGGAGCCTTCCGAAGGCTGGCGCGGGGAGAAGGGCTTTCCGCCCCACCGCCAGCCTTCGGAGGAGGTCCGAGGACAGTGGGGAAGATGCGCTGCGCTTCCCCGCTGTCCCGGAGATTTCCCTATGGGCTTTCGTCTTGCGAAGGAAGCCCATAGGGAAATTCATTTTGCGAAGCGCCTCCAAAACGGAAAACCCTTTCGTCTAGCGGGTTTCCCGTCTTGCGAGGCGTTCATCTTGCGGGGCACCACTGTACTAGGATGGATAAAGGATGTAGAACATGGCACCTTCAAAACCTTCTTTACTGCTCACAGCCAGCAGAGGACCTCAGAGCCAGCAATGGTCATTCCTGCCCATCCCTTCCTCAGAAGTGGAAGCAGCGACTTTGTAATTTAGAAGTTTCCCCTCATGTCCTGCTTCCCACAGGCATCTGGTTGGCCACTGGGAAAACAAGTTGCTGGACTAGATGGGCCACTGGCCTGATTCAGCAGGCTCTTCTTATTTTCTGAAGGTATTTCAAATCATCTTGGCAATAAGATGCTTCTTTTATGAATGTTAATTCTTCCCCCCCTTGTGCTATTTTCAATATACGACTCACCCCCTTGTAACTGCTATTTGACACATTAGGGAGAAACTACACAGCTCACACTTCTTGAACCAATATGCAAATCAAAATGCAGTTATCCTGAGAAAGTGGCAATTCTCTGAATTTTGTGATGCAGTTGTTCAGCTACAGAACCATTACAAAAATGCATACAGTGGTACCTCGTTCCGGAGGTCTGTTCTTAAGCTGAAACTATTCTTAACCTTAAGCACTTTAGCTAATGGGGCCTCCTGCTGCTGCTGTGCCGCTGGAGCACTATTTCTGTTCTCATCCTGAAGCAAAGTTCTTAACCTGAAGCACTATTTCTGGGTTAGTGGAGTCTGTAAACTGAAGCGTATGTAACCTGAAGCGTATGTAACCTGAGGTGCCACTGTATAGTGGAGTAAAGTATTCATTAAAGAGCATATATCAATGAAAACACCATGCAAACATGCTTTATTTTGGCCAAATGTACAAAGGAAAATGTGTATAGTAGGAGAAATTTACAATGATGAATTTTCAAGGGATTTTCTTTTCATCCCAAACTGATATGGAGATTTGAGGAACTGAAGAGTGGAAAATGCGATGCTGGGAGGAACTGATATTCACAGATTTGCCCATTGTTTTCCATGGAAAAGGACCCTGGTTCAGAAGGGGATAAATTAGAGATGGGATACGAGTCCTTATTCCACATCTGGTGGGTAATACTGTGGGTGATCAGCGTATCTGAAACAAAAGAAAAGAGAGTCAACACTCAGGGTGTGGAAGATGTACAAGCAACGAAAATTGATCTGTTGCCAGCCACTGCCTCATGAGACCATTTCACACAGTTCATTGTAAGCTCCCCAAGTTTGCCATCAAATGCCCACCCTGCTGAATATCTGGAAGGCTGAAAGTCAAAATGGTCCACCATTTGCAATATCGGGATGGTCATATGTCCGTCTTCTCACTAGAGAAAATAACCCCTAGATGATGAATACAGCCCTGCTTGCTGATCAAAGTGGTACAAAAGGGTTGGGTCAAAGGTCTCTCCCCTCTTCCCCAGCTTCTTTTCGATACTTTCAGGTAGGGGCAGAAGGACAAATGCTGTTTTGGGAGTCCCTTACTGGCAGTAATGCATGAGGCAGCCATCTCCCCCCCCCCCCCATCAAATGCTCCTGGGAATGTCTGCACATCATTGTATGGCATTGGTCTCAAGGGTATTTGGAAGCCTGGTTTCAAAGCACAGAGCAACTGTCAGGTGAGCAGCAAAGCTACAACTTGCGTTTTACAGTGGGAAAAGATCCTGAATTGCCATGGGGTAAATTATGGGGAGTTTAGAAGTGCACCCCAAAAGTTACATTTTGTCAGAAACTGGACTTTTTCAAGACTGTCTAGGGCCAAAAACTACTGGAATAGCTTGGTTGGTAAAGGATGGAACTCTTGATCTCCGGGCCATGGGTTTGAGCCTCATGCTGGGCAAAAGATTCCTGCATTGCAGGGGGCTGGACTAGATGACCCCCGTGGTCCCTCCCAACTCTACAATTCTATGACAGGGACACTTGTCCATACGCTTTGGCACAAAGTATCCACAGTAATTGCTTCTATAATTTCACCTAAATTTCTATGAAGAGAAGAGATGGATGCCAGATCTTTTCTTCCTTTTGCTCTCGCAGTATGAATTCTTGCGTGAAGCACTTTTATGTATTCGTATGCATACTATTTAAATATGACTTACATGTCCCATTTTAAATAGCTCATGCCTTTGTGAAGGCCATCAATGGATTTCATATCCTCCTCAGACAGCTGGAAAGTAAGTGCCTGTCAGGGGGAGAAAATAAAATGCTGAGGTGGTTTTACCTCATGTCTTCTTTTTGTACCTCAGAGCTGTGCACTTTTTTCCAGCAACAGAGAAACCAAAGCAAACTTTTCTACCACCTTCCAAAGTTCAATTCCTTCATTCAACAGCTTCAGTCCAGATGTCCTCCCACTGAGGGAATTTTATATGCATAGTAATGTAGGTTTGCAATAGAACAGGAGTGGGGAAACTGTGGCCCCCCAGATGTGGATGGACTCCAACTCCCCATCAGACTCAGCCATCATGTCCAATGGTCAGGGATGAGGGAAGTCACAACCCAGCAAATATTGTCTAGTACTTCTTCAGTAGTCACAGCTGTCCATGGAGGTACAGGTCAATTCTGTGTCCAGGGCAGCTGTCTACCAGCTCCATCTGGTATGCAGGCTGAAACCCTACCTGCCCGCAGACTGTCTCGCCAGAGTGGTACATGCTCTAGTTATCTCCCACTTGGACTACTGCTAAAGGGCTACCTTTGAAGGTGACCCTGAAACTTAAACAAATCCAGTATGCAGCTAGACTGGGAGTGGCCGCCGAGACCATATAACACTGGTCCTGAAAGGCCCACATTAGCTCCCAATACGTGTCCGAGCAAATTCAAAGTATTGGTGCTGACCTTTAAAGCCTTAAACGGCCTTGGCCCAGTATACCTGAAGGAGCGTCTGCATCCCCATCATTCAGCCCGGACACGGAGGACCAGCGCCAAGGGCCTTCTGGTGGTTCCCTCCCTGCGAGAAATGAGGTTACAGGGAACCAGGCAGAGTGCCTTCTTGGTAGTGGCACCCACCCTGTGGAATGCCCTCCCATCAGATGTGAAGGAAATAAACAACTATCTGACTTTTAGAAGACATCTGAAGGCAGCCCTATTTAGGGAAGTTTTTAATGTTTGATGTTTTATTGTGCTTTTACCATTCTGTTGGGAGCTGCCTAGAGTAGCTGGGGAAACCCAGCCAGATGGATGGCGTATAAATAAATAAAATAATAATAATAATAATAATAATAATAATAATAATAATAATAATAATAATAATTAATGCAGTGTATAGCTAAACTGCCGAGTTATGTGACCTGTGAGATCACAGTGTTCAAATGATGTGCTTTTTCAGTATTGTTTTTTAATGGATTTATATATGCTGCTTTACCTGGACGTCTTCCTCAATTTGGTCTCTGGTGTCGGCCTTCACTATGACCACCAGGCCGCGCTGCAGTTGGTAGCGAATAGCTACAAGAGCTGGGCTTTTGTTGTACTTCTTGGCGATCGCAACCAACAGAGGGACTTCAAGCAGGGGAGGAGCTTCTGGGTTTAACCTGTTGGAGAGCAACATGCAGAGAAGGTGTGTTTCTGGTGTCAAGATGCACAAATATATGCACACAAATATAGGATGAGGGGCACTTGGCTTGACAGCAGTATGTATGAAAAGGATCTATGGGTCTTTGGAGACCACAAGCTTAACATGAGTCACAGTGTGATGCAGCAGGAAGAGAAGCTAATGCTATTCTTGGCTGCATCAGCAGAAGTATAGTGTTCCCATCAAGGGAAGTAATAGCAGCACTCTATTATGCATTGTTCAGACTTCACCTGGAATACTGTGTCCAGTTCTGGACTCCACAGTTTAAGAAGGATATTGACACGTTGGAACATGTGCAGAGGAGGGCGAACAAAATGATAAAATATCTGGAACCTGAGCCACATGAGGAATGGTTGAAGGAGCTAAGAATGTTTAGCATGGGGAAGGGTAGACGGACAAGTGATGTGGTAACCATCTTCAAATATCAGAAGGGCTGCCTCATGGAAGATGGAGCTCGCTAGTTTTTTATTACTACAGAGGGTAGGACCTGAATCAATGGATTCAAATTACAAGAAAGGTGATTTTGACTAAAAATTAGGAAGAACATTCTGGCAGTAAGAGCTGTTCAACAATGGAATGGACTCCCTGAGAGGGTAGTGACGAGGGGTGGCATATAAATCTAAGCAAGTAAGTAAGCAAGTATTTTGTATTTAACGTTTGGTTGGTTGGTTGATGTGAGTAAATTTAATTTTTTAGTATCCCATTCTCCACCATAAATTTCAGCCAGAGTGGGAACCCCAAGCTTTGCATATGTTCAAAAATGTACTGGGGGGGGGACTAAGAAAGAAAACCCCCAACAGGCCAATGGGGATGGACTGAAGCCAGAACAGGAGAACTCAGTATTGCAAAGTTTTGTTGTTGGTCCCACTTGTGAAAAATAATCATTAGGGTGGCTTCCAATACAGATGAAAACAATAGAAACATAGGGAACAGGCTATGTAAAAAGTGAAATGCTATAATAATTTAAATGCAAAGCTGGATGCAGGGCCCTTTCATCCCTGCCAGTCTTGGTGATTGCAACCAACAGAGGGTCTTCAAGCCTGAGGTGGTCCCCAAACATTTTGGCTTCACCTCTTACCATTTTGGGTCCCTTTGGGATCCCAGGACACAGTATCCTTCCAGGATGATATCATTTGACTTGCAGAAGTCCAGCAGCTTGCTTTGGTTCCGATAAGGATGGCATTCAACCTGTGGATTCAAAATCCCCCAACACAACCCCAAAGTGAGAATTCAGATGAAACAAAGAATACGGTGAAATAAACGAAAGACAGAAAAGCAGAACCATGCTATTATTTCTTGAAATATCAGGCTGTTACCATTCTTAAAGTGTGTTGTGTTTTCTGATGCATCAGAATCTTTAGAGGACCATTCTTGCATTTGTGGTTTCCATTGCCACGCTCCTCATCCGTGAAATACCGTATGTGTTAGCTGAAGATGGGGGACAGGGCTTATTTCCCCTCAATCTCCTGTCACTCCAACCCTGTTGAGCCATTATACCCAAAGGCATGCAACCTGCTAGCTAAGCAGGAGTGATGGACTGACAATGAGATGTGTGCAGCCGTGATCTCCCCGTACCACAGAGACAGTGGTCCAGATAGCCCCACTTCAATCATGACTTCTTTGTACCCTCTGCCCAACCTTGGGTCTGATGGGGGATTTTCCTGGCTTTCCATCAACTTGAGCAGATGATCTGGGACTCTGCTTTATCAGGGTCTCAATCAACTGAAATTTCCAATCAAATTGAGCAGTGGAGACATCAGAACATAAAATCAGGGGTAGAAGGGCACAAGACTTTTCAAAGGGGGCAGTTGTTGTTATTTTTATTAAAGATTTCTTAGTTTACAAAAATACGTGCATTGTCGCTTTTTCAAGTTGCATTTTCTACAGATCAGTTTCATTTGTTGTGAGACATTAGTGTTACATACAGTGTGAGGTTGGGAAGAAAAGACAGGGGAAGAGGGGAGTGGGGAGTGGGATGGGGTTGGGTGGCAATGATTCTATTTAAGGGAGCAGTCTTTTCTCATATGTAAGGAAGTAATGGTATAGTTTTCAGTAATCCTCCCTGTGTAAATGCATCTTGTATGTGAAAAGTGTCTTTTCTTCAAATCACCACTGTGGCTCAGCAATGGCGGAAAGTATGGGGGAGGGAACGTAAGAACTAATTGTCTGGGGTGTGTGTATTCCCAACCCCTTGCCCCCTCTACTGCCATATATGAATTGGATAGTGCACCAAGGTTGGGCAGAGGGTACAAAGAAGCCATGATTGAAGTGGGGCTATCTGGACCACTGTCTCTGTGGTACGGGGAGATCATGGCTGCACACATCTCATGGTCAGTCCATCACTCCTGCTTAGCTAGCAGGTTGCATGCCTTGGACTAGCCTGCCTTGGTCTCACTGGTTACATGATATACACCAGGGCCCAAGTGAATCAGGGCTGCTTGGGTGCAACAGCTTTGCCCAGATGCCTAACTCAAAGGCCCTTCTCTCCCCACTTGAGAACTTCCAGAGTCCCCACAAGAGGCTGTGTGGGCCCTGACTGTTAGGATTCTTGCCCTGTGCTTACAGTCATGGGATTGGTTTTATCACATGACGGTGTGTGTTTCCATTCCACAGTGTGGGAAGTGACGGAGATGGAATGTTTTGTATTACTGTGTTCTGAGATGTAGGACTATTGCCTTTTGTTCTCTCTCTTTGCTGTTTGGTGCTGATGAGGAAGGAGCTGAGTCAGAATGCTCCAAGTGTATGATATGTAAATAAAGTAGTTTAGCCAAAATGCTGTGCTGCTGAGTCTGTCACGTGAATTGCTAAAACTCTGCTGTTCCTAACGGTATCAGTTGCTGTGATGTTCGGGCTGGAGAAAGCTCTTGAAGCTCCCGAACGACTGCCCAGGAGGGAGAGAACATGCCAGTCGGGCATGTGTCTCTATCGGAGTCCTACTTGTGTGTAGGATGATCCTGACACTGACTGCTTGCAGGCCTCCTTCTACCTGAGATGCTTGTTTCAAACATTATGGACTTCTCCACACTTCCTTTTGTCTGAGGATTCAGAGGTTGTGACTAAATGAGAACCCATTACTGGTTCCAGGAATTTAGGGGAGTCTACCCCAAAATTGTGACTGGATCTGCAACCTTATAGCCTTAAGCAAGTTTTTTCAGGGAATTGCTGTGTTCGTCAAAACAAAGGTCCTCTCACAAAAGAGCTTAAATAAAGAATCTTTCAACCATGCTTAGAACAAACCCCTAGAAAAAGCAATCACACTTGACCTGGTTTATCACTGGCTTGTATTTCAACCCTGGCTTGTTCAGGATCAATTCCAGATGCTTACGGGTGAAGTTGGACACTCCGATGGACCTCACCAAGCCGGCATCTTTGCACGCCTCCATTGCCTGGCAAAGAAAACATGACATGTTTGTTGAGTGGTGTTTGTTGAATAGCTGGGACCACACTTTTTTCCAGATTAAGATTGGTGTTTTATAGTTCACCAGCTCTCATAGGAGCCATTGTGTGAGTCATTGTTCTGGACATGCCTCCTCTAGTGGAAGGCTACTGTGCTCTGTATCTGAATGACTCAAGAGATGGATTTCCTAATTTCCTACCTCCCATGTCTGCCGAAGATCTACGTTGTCAATAATCAATTTTTTGTCTTCTCCCATGGGAAATAAATCTGGTCCAGGCTGGAAAAGAAGGAGGCGGAGGGAATAAGTGCATTTCAGGCCCAGAAACAAGCACCACATTTCACATTCTTGTTTATTCAAGAGGGATAAAGTGTTACTTTATCCAGGAAAAAATAATTACGGTGAAATATTAGGTAAAGGTAAAGGACCCCTAGACAGTTAAGTCCAGTCAAAGGTGACTATGGTTACGGTGCTCATCTCGCTTCCATACCGAGATAGCTGGCATTTATCCTCAGGCAGCTTTCCGGGTCATGTGGCCAGCATGACTAAACCTCTTCTGGCGCAATGGAATACCATGACGGAAACCAGAGCACACAGAAACACCATTTATTTCCTGCCACAATGGTACTAATTTATCTACTTGCACTGGCGTGATTTCAAACTGTTAGGTTGGCAGAAGCTGGGACAGAGCAATGGGAGCTCACTCCGTTGCAGGGATTTGAACTGCCGACCTTCTGATTGGTAAGCCCAAGAACCTCAGTGGTTTAGACTACATCTCCACCAGCATCCCCCCCCCATTGCAATATTAACTCAGTATTGTCTCTTTTAATCCAGAAGTGCGGAATCAGTGGATCTCCAGGCTTTGCTGGCCTCCAAGTCCCATCAGCTTCAGGCAACAAGGAGAATGATCAGGGATGATAGGAGTTGCAACTGAGGAATATCTGGAAGGCCACAGGTTCTCCAAACATGCTTTATTTTTTTCTGTGCCCCGTAGAACAAACTGTCTTCTCTCTTTGCACAGGTCTGTCTCCCCATCTCTCCAACCCCTTTTTTCTTCCCTCACTCTGTCGCCAAATCCTGCTCTGCGCATGATTTCTGTCTTATGATGCCCATGTAGTTAATGTCATCAGTATATGAAAAGGTTTTTAACTGGCATGGTTTCTCCCCCCAAATCTGGGAGCGATCATTCCTTGATTAAGATATGTTCTAGCAGAGAACTGTCAGCATCTCTAGGAAATGACAATTCCCAATGTTCCTTCAGGGTATAAAATATTTTTAGCAGGGTCTCCCACCACACATTTTAATATTGTACTCAATACTTTCATTATGACATCAATAATTATTTACCTTCATAGAATACGGATGGTGCATTAAGAACAGATCCATGTAGTCAAACTGGAGTTTCTTCAGGGATTCTTCTAAGCATTTCCGAACCAGCTCTGGGCGGTAGAAGGTACACCAAAGCTGTCAAAAATATAAAGAGATTTATATTTTCACACAGCCATAGAGTTTTCGGGTCTCAGGACCATATAGCTGTAGCAGATGACTATTCTGGTGTGCACAGTGTTAAGGACACACTCAAATATTGTTCTGAAGAGTATTTTGAATTGCTGTGGTGAGGTAAAGCAAATTTAAAGTCATCATTGCTAATAAACACTATTTTTACCATTTATTTATGAAATTTATATATTGCCCTTCATCAAAGGATTACATCATGATGCAGGCACTATATTTTACAGTGGTACCTCGGGTTACAGACACCTCGGGTTACAAACACTTCGGGTTACAGACTCTGCTAACCCGGAGGTAGTACTTCAGGTTAAGAACTTTACCTCGGGATGAGAACAAAAATCGCTCACCAGTGGCACGTTGGCAGTGGGAGGCCCCATTCGCTAAATTGGTACCTCAGGTTAAGAATGGTTTCAGGTTAAGAATGGACCTCCGGAACAAATTAAATACGTAACCAGAGGTACCACTGCAATCTTTTTTTTAAAAAAATGCCAAACTCACTCACTTTTCCAGTGTAGAAAATGTCTTCCCTTTTTATTGTTCCGTCTGCAATCTTTGCACGAATGGCCCGCCCAACGTGCTCCTCTGTCTGGTATGCATATGCACTATCAATAAGACGGAAGCCGTATTCTATTGCTATCTTTGCAGCCTCCTCACACTTACTTTTTGGAACCTGCCGGTTGAAAAGGTGAAAAGGTTAGTCAAGGTCTCTGCTTCAGTGGGGAAATTAATATCAGAGGGTACCTGTAAGTAACACTGAGTATCGGTGGACATTTTCAAACTAGACCTGAGTCTCAGGGACTCAGCTAGGCTGGATCTAAACACATCAAAGGAAAATAAAGAAAAAGCGTAAAGAAAAAGCAATTTATGTATACAGTATGTGTTGCAAGTGCGATATAACATTGTGCTACCAGATGGCGAAATGGAGTCCTGTTTTTTTCTACCTGTTTTCCCAGTTTAAATTTACAGCACTTTAAACTGAAACACTTCTTTGATGTGTCTAGATCCATCCCTGCTGATGCCTGGGTCCTCTCGTGGGATCTCTTTCATGAGGCAAGGTGGCTCTGACCAGCAATGACAACAGGGCTCCAATCAAAGTTGCAAGGTGGTGAGTTGCCATTTTAATTTCCCACAATCCCTCTGCCAGCACACACCAAGGCACTATGGGAAATTAAAACGGGTGCTCCCAGATAGCTGCCAGGTGGGAAACAGGATGAAATCTTGTCTTGTGTTCGTGATATGTGTTAGAATTCCTGCTCCATGATTGCAGTCATGGGATTGCTGTCTATCACATGATGGTATATGTTTTGACTCCACAGAGTGGGAAGTGACGGAGACAGGATGTTTGTGTTACTGTGTTCCGTGAAGTGGGACTATTGTCCTTTGTTCTTTTTCTTCTTTCTCTCTGATGCTAGAGAGAGAGGGTGCCATGTTGCAGCGCTCCGTGTGTGTTTATATCTAAATAAAGTAGATTAGGAAAAATGTTGAGTTGATGAGGTCTGTTACACAAATTGCACAAACTCTGCGGATCCCTATATGTGCCGGTTTCGGTTGGCATCGGTCGCTGTGATGTTCGGGCAGAAGAAAGCTTTTGAAGCTCCCAAACGATCGACCAGGAGGGAGGGAACACGCCAGTCAGGCATGTGTCTCTGCCAGGGTCCTACTCGTGTGTAGGCTGAGCTCCTGACAGTATGCACATGTATGGGAAATAGCAATTTCTGAGTGCTTGACCCAAACATGCCAGATTTATTCATGGATTTATTAATGGTCAGGCAAAGAGAGACAATTTTTAGGACTTTCAGGATCACATCAATAAGTCAGCAGAGTTATTGCAACCCCCTATAACACATGTATCTCTATGGAGACTACTAATTAATTAGTGAACCTATCAGAAGAAGAAGAAGAAGAAGAAGAAGAAGAAGAAGAAGAAGAAGAAGAGGAGTTTTTTATATCCCACTTTATCACTACCCCAAGGAGTCGCAAAGTGACTAATATTCTCCTTTCCCTTCCTCCCCCACAACAAACACTCTGTGAGGTGAGTGGGGCTGAGAAACTTCAAGAAGTGTGACTAGCCCAAGGTCACCCAGCAGCCGCATGTGGAGGAGCGGGGAAGTGAACCCGGTTACCCAGATTATGAGTCTATCACTTAACCACTACACCACACTGGCTCTCTATTATGTATACACAGTACCTTACCGTTTCATAGCTGACAATACCATAAAATGTACTCCATGTTTTGGTTTGACTTTTATGTTATATTGATGGTGTTGCTGTTATAACACACACACACACACACACACACACACTATTGTGAAAAAAGGAAATATTTAATGGTGTGTGTGTGTAAAAATTTGATGTGAGTGGGGAAACCTGAAACCTGGTGGGATAAGTCCCATGATTGGAATGTAATAATGGAGGGATACAATCTATTTCGGAGAAACAGACCAGACAAGAAAGGAGGAGGAGTGGCGTTATATGTCAGGGATGTGTATACCTGTGAAGAGATCCAAGATTTAGAACCTCAAAGCCAAATTGAGAGCATTTGGGTCAAAATTAAGGAAGAGAAGAATAACAGAGACCTCATTGTGGGAGTTTACTATAGATCCCCAAGCCAAACGGAGGACATAGATGATGCCTTCCTGGAACAGATGGCCAAGCATGCAAAAGGAAGGGAGATAGTAGTAATGGGGGACTTCAATTACCCGGATATTTGTTGGATGTCAAACTCAGCCAAGAGCATAAGGTCAAACAGATTCCTCACTGGCCTTGCAGACAACTTCATTGTCCAGAAAGTGGGAGAAGCAACAAGAGGAACAGCCATTTTAGATCTGGTCCTAACCAATGTTGATGAGCTGGTTAGTGGGGTAGAAGTGGAAGGATCATTAGGCGCGAGTGATCATGCTCTTCTGAAGTTTACTATACAGCGGAAAGGAGCAGCCAAGCATACTAGGACTCAATTTCTTGACTTTAAGAAAGCCGACTTCATAAAACTTAGGGAAGTGCTGGGTGAGATCCCATGGACAGTAATACTAAAAGGAAAGGGAGTTCATGATGGCTGGGAGTTTGTTAAGAGGGAGATAGTAAAAGCACAACGTCAGGCAATACCAATGAGACGGAAACATGGAAGGTGCCTAAAGAAGCCAGGGTGGCTATCTAAAGAACTTTTAACTGAGTTAAGATTAAAAAAGGATGTGTACAAAAAATGGAAAATGGGGGAAACCACCAAAGAGGAATTCAAACAAATAGCCAGCACGTGTAGACACAAAGTCAGAAAAGCTAAAGCACAGAATGAACTCAGGCTTGCTAGAGAGGTTAAAAGCAACAAAAAAGGCTTTTATGGGTATGTTCGTAGCAAAAGGAAGAACAAAGAAACAGTGGGGTCACTCAGAGGAGAAGATGGTGAAATGCAAACAGGGGACACAGAAAGGGCTGAACTCCTCAATGCCTTCTTTGCCTCAGTCTTCTCCGATAAAGAAAACAATGCCCGACCTGAAGAATTTGGAGCAAATGATTCAGCAAAGGAAACACAGCCCAGAATAACTAAGGAGATAGTACAAGAATACTTGGCTAGTTTAGATGTATTCAAGTCTCCAGGGCCAGATGAACTGCATCCAAGAGTATTAAAAGAAGTGGCAGATGTGATCTCAGAACCACTGGCAGTCATCTTTGAGAATTCCTGGAGAACAGGCGAAGTCCCGGCAGACTGGAGGAGGGCAAATGTTGTCCCTATTTTCAAAAAGGGGAAAAGAGAGGACCCAAATAATTACCGCCCAGTCAGTCTGACATCAATACCAGGGAAGATTCTGGAGCAGATCATTAAGAAAACAGTCTGTGAGCACCTAGAAAGGAATGCTGTGATCACCAATAGTCAGCATGGATTTCTGAAAAATAAGTCATGTCAGACTAACCTGATCTCGTTTTTTGACAGAATTACAAGCCTGGTAGATGAAGGGAACTCAGTGGATATAGCCTACCTTGATTTCAGTAAGGCATTTGACAAGGTGCCCCATGATATTCTTGTAAAGAAGCTGGTAAAATGCGGTCTTGACTATGCTACCACTCAGTGGATTTGTAACTGGCTGACTGACCGAACCCAAAGGGTGCTCATCAATGGTTCCTCTTCATCCTGGAGAAGAGTGACTAGTGGGGTGCCACAGGGTTCTGTCTTGGGCCCGGTCTTATTCAACATCTTTATCAACGACTTGGATGATGGACTCAAGGGCATCCTGATCAAATTTGCAGATGACACTAAACTGGGAGGGGTGGCTAACACCCCAGAGGACAGGAACACACTTCAAAACGACCTTGACAGATTAGAAAACTGGGCCAAAACAAACAAGATGAATTTTAACAGGGAGAAATGTAAAGTATTGCACTTGGGCAAAAAAAATGAGAGGCACAAATACAAGATGGGTGACACCTGGCTTGAGAGCAGTACATGTGAAAAGGATCTAGGAGTCTTGGTTGACCACAAACTTGACATGAGCCAACAGTGTGACGCGGCAGCTAAAAAAGCCAATGCAATTCTGGGCCTCATCAATAGGAGTATAGCATCTAGATCAAGGGAAGTAATAGTGCCACTGTATTCTGCTCTGGTCAGACCTCACCTGGAGTACTGTGTCCAGTTCTGGGCACCACAATTCAAGAAGGACACTGACAAACTGGAACGTGTCCAGAAGAGGGCAACCAAAATGGTCAAAGGCCTGGAAACGATGCCTTATGAGGAACGGCTAAGGGAGCTGGGCATGTTTAGCCTGGAGAAGAGGAGGTTAAGGGGTGATATGATAGCTATGTTCAAATATATAAAAGGATGTCACATAGAGGAGGGAGAAAGGTTGTTTTCTGCTGCTCCAGAGAAGCGGACACGGAGCAATGGATCCAAACTACAAGAAAGAAGATTCCACCTAAACATTAGGAAGAACTTCCTGACAGTAAGAGCTGTTCGACAGTGGAATTTGCTGCCAAGGAGTGTGGTGGAGTCTCCTTCTTTGGAGGTCTTTAAGCAGAGGCTTGACAACCATATGTCAGGAGTGCTCTGATGGTGTTTCCTGCTTGGCAGGGGGTTGGACTCGATGGCCCTTGTGGTCTCTTCCAACTCTATGATTCTGTGATTCTGGGTTTTGGCTCTATGCCTGAATTCCTTCTAACTCCTGGATCCAACAAGGATCCAATTGCTGGAATAGGTATGCAAGTCTCTTGGCAATGGCCCCTTAAGTGTGGAATGTTAAGGAAATAAATGAAGCAGCTCTGTGCCAGAGGGCAAATAGGTGGGTAGTTAGAAAGACAAAAACTAGGGGGGGGGGGTGAGAGAGAGATCCAGGAGTTGGAAGCAGAAAGCAGGCTGGGCAGCTGAGAGATGGAGCCAAGCCTGATTTCTGCTGGAATCCAAGGCTATGGCCTTGGGAGATGCAAGTCAGTGATGTGAACCCCTCCATCCTTGTTGTTGGCATCTGTCTGTCTCAAGACACAATGGAGTGTGCCTCCAGGGGAAAGTAAAAATTGCTGTGTTAGCAGCACCAAAATGACTTCCGTGGGGTGCAGGCCTGGGCAGTGGGTATAGAGATCCTGGGCTGCCCAGATGAAAAGGCTCCCCTCTCATCCTCGCTGATGTGATCCAAAGGAACACAGACTAATACATTTGGCACCAGCTTGGCTGCAGGTGTTGCCAGAAGGAGGCATGCAATGCACCACCCAACCGTCTTAGGAACTCCAGCCCAGATTTGTGTAGGGCTTACTCCTTTTCTTCTCCTGAAGATATCCCACAAGGCAGCAGAGGTTCAAGAGCAGAATTTTCCTTCTCCTAGATAGGCTACCTCCCTAGCTAGATGAGCCCCATCTGCCCTTCATTTCCCTCTATGGCCCATACATAAACTGCCTTCTTGACCATTGGATCCCCTAGTAATCTCATCTGTTCAGTCTGCCAGAGCCTCTCTTCACTTGCAGGATTGAAAATGAGCAATCAGTTAAGTTGTCAGTTATTTTGGTTCAAGCAGCGGAACACTGTTGAGGAAGTCTCTTCGTCAGCATGTATCTCTTTGTATGAAATAGATTCTACCCTCGCTTTATATGTGAATGGAGCAGACATATGAATTGGAATTGGAAAAATGGAAAAAGGAAAATTCCTTTGAAAAACTGAGTGGTAACTTTTATTTGGTAAATTCCTGATATTCCTAGAAATTAATTTAATTACAAAACAAGAACGTACATTGATCCCTTCATTTACGTTGCTGGTGATATGGACCAAATGAAGATGGTTTGGATAAAGAATTGATTCTATATTTATTGTTAGTGTCCAGAATAGTTAGCTAATGGCTGGTAATTTTGGATAATATTGTTATTCCCAACAAAACTACGGTAATAGTGGGCACTTATAGTTCTATAGAAATATTTTTCAAAATATCACTAGAAGTTTTGCACTGGGGACTTTGAACCCTGCAGCAATTCACACTGGAAACTATAAACCAGCCAAGTCTTGCACAAAACATTATTTGCTCCTGTTTCTGCTGGCTCAGGACCCTTGTTGGATGAGAAGCAGCGCTTTATGTGCTGCAAGGGACCTGTTGTATTCTTGGCTGCTGTAACCCGAGAGGTTCTCATGCACAAGTGGCTTCTCAGATCAGGTGAGGTATCTCCTGCTGTGTTTTGCAATGGATGAAGCACCAAGCAGCTGGCAGGCATTTTGCTCTTCAGAAACAAGTTACAACAATCTGAGAGTTAAATGTGGTACTTACAGTGTCCGGGGTATAGGTTCCAAACCCCAATACGGGGATTTTGTTCCCATCATTCAGTGTAATGCCACGGTCTTTGCTAAGTTCCATTTTCTACTTCTGTGCTTGTTCAGTTCTTGGCTGCTGGCTGGCTGAAACTGATCGACACTCTTGTGGCGAAAGGAAAAATTCGAGTGAGAAAAATGAAGGTTGTGTTTCCAATAAAATGTCTTTTGTTGGCACAAAAGGAGGGGAGTGCTTAAATACTCCGGAGAAATGAGAGAGAAGGGCGGGGAAACCTATGGCCAACTTTTTATCAGTAATTTTCAGCAGAATGTCCTTTGATGCCCCACAATTTTCATTGTTGACTTAGCAGCATTGCTTTCACAGGATAAATAATCCATGACCAACTTTTTATCAGTAACTTTCAGCAGATTGTCCTTTGCTACACCAGCAATTTCATTGTAGACTAAGCAGCATTGCTTTCACAGGATAAAAAATAGCTTTCTTCTTCTTCTTCTTCTTCTTCTTCTTCTTCTTCTTCTTCTTCTTCTTCTTCTTCTTCTTCTTCTTCTTCTTCGCGTTTCAATAAAGCAATGCAGAGGCTTATTGCAATCTTCAATCAAGAAACTTCACCTCTTTGTTAGATCAGTAAATGTTAGACATACAAAAAGCAAGCCTAAGAGGTATGCAAACCTTTTCTTCAGCATTGTAATGAAAACACATGCTCAGAAACAAAATAAGAAATGAAATATATGGAGGCATCTGTTAACCCAACGAAGCTGGGTGTTCTGAGTGGAACATGGCGCCATGTGCACAACGCTCACCCTGAATGCAGATTAAAAGGAAGCGTGTCCACAGCCTCAGCCTTTACTGGAGGGTTCAGGTTACGCAAACCAGGGGCTGAGTGGGAGACAGCTAGTAGCAACAAATGATTTCAGCAAGGTCATTTTGAATATTGTTACAGATTCCAGAAGATAAAATGCATGCGTATAACATCATCTTCTGTGAAATAGAGTGACCAGAAAAACATAGAAGTTTTTTTAAATTGAATTATGTTGCCTACACAAACAATTAGAACAAAACTTACAGTCGTCAAACAGATTAAGTAATTAAAAAAAGAATCAAAAATTAATAAGGAAAAGTAAAATTATAATATAGAAGAAGACAAAAGAAAGGTGAATCATGAAAGAGAAGAAAAGGAGAAAAAAAGAAAAAGAAGGAATATATAGATATGTGTGTGTGTCTGTCTGTCTCTCTCTCTCTCTGTGTGTGTGTATGTGTGTCCATCCATACTTTATTGCTATCCAGAGACCCATAAAACATAAACCATAAAACAATTTCAAAACTAGATTATCCACCCTTTGATCCAGGTCCAACATGCAGCTTGATAATATAATTGGAGGTCTGAGACTGTGAGCCCTGGGACATAGAAGTTATTTCAGATCGAGCTGGAAGACAGTCAAAACCCTGTGCCCTTAAATACTCACAGCCAGCAGTAGTCATTCCTGCCCACCCCTTCCTCAGAAGTGGAAGCAGCGACTTTGTAATTTAGAAGTTTCCCCTCGTGTCCTGCTTCCCACAGGCATCTGGTTGGCCACTGGGAGAACCGGTTGCTGGGCTAGATGGGCCACTGGCCGAATTCAGCAGGCTCTTCTTATTTTCTGAAGTTATTTCATCTTGGCAATAAATCTCAGGCTATGCAGCTGCTTCTTTTTATGAAGGTTAATCCTTCCCCCTGGCTTGTGCTATTTTCAGTATACAAATCACCCCCTTGAAACTGCTATTGGACACATTAGGGAGAACTAGGGATGGAGGAGGAGTTCAGTTTTGTTCACATTTGAATGAGAAACTACACAGTTCACACTTCTTGAGCCAATATGCGAATCGAAATACAGTTATCCAAAAGAAAGTGACAATTCTCTGTATGTGTGATGCAGTTGTTCAGCTACAGAATAATTGCAAAAATGCATATACTGGGGTAAAGTACAGTAATACCTCTACGAATGTCCGCCTTGTCTAGTGTCCATTCTGGCAAACGTCCGCGGCAAACCCGGAAGTACTAGAATGGGCTACTTCTGGGTTTGCCGCTTGCGCATGCGCAGAAGAGCTAAATTACACTTTGCACATGTGCAGAAGCGCAAACTGCTCCATGATTTGCCCTGCATCCTTTTTGGCTAGTGTCTGGGGCTCCAGAATGGATCCCGGCCACAAAACGAGATACGACTGTATGCATTAAAGAGCATATATTAGTGAAAACACCATGCAAAAATGCTTTATTTTAGGCAAAATTGCAAAGAAAAATGTGTATGGTAGATTCATCTGTTGAAGGTAGAGAACAGCATCGAGTATGGAATCAGTCAAAGGGTTTTATTCATCTCCAAATGTATAGTTAGGATGGGAAGCAAATCTGAAAAATAATAATCAATGGAGCTTCTAAATTACAAGGAGAAAGAATGGGTGAAATTCAGGTTTCAGAAGGAATATCCAACACATTTAAAGCACATGAAGCCTAGTCACTGGAGTTTACCCTCGGAGAACTACAATTCCCTTAATGTTTGCTGGTGGATTTGCTATCTATCTCAGGATTGTCATCCTTGGGCCAGCCCACCACAATTTGCTTGCCTGAGGAAAATTGCAAGATGGTGCACATTTCATATACAGAAGCCAGCTGGAATGACAATCAAAGCTTACACCTAGATTGGCAGCAACACAGTGCCCTTCACCAAACCTGAGTGTCCATCACCACAACTGAGGGCAGCAGGCTAGTTATATGGGTACAGGACAGCCATGTGAAGCACACAGCTCTGCCCTCCAACAGAAGGAGACGGGCAGAGTGCTCAGAAGAATCAGCTGGGGAGGGGGCTGGCCGGGAGGGGGCTTCCACACTGGGCATTTGAATGTGGAATTTACTCTCTTTTCCCTGTGGAAAGTGAGGAGAAAAGTGGTTGATGCACCAGCTGAAGCACACTTTGCCTAACAGTAGGGCCGGCCCTGGTTCTACTTGACTGTCTCAATAGGGAACACATACAGTTGTACCTCAGTTTAAGAACTTAATTTGTTCTGGAGGTCCGTTCTTAACCTGAAACTGTTCTTAACCTGAGGTACCACTTTAGCTAATGGGGCCTCCTGCTGCCGCCACGCAATTTCTGTTCTCATCCTGAAGCAAAGTTCTTAACCCGAGGTACTATTTCTGGGTTAGCGGAGTTTGTAACCTGAAGCGTCTGTAACCTGAAGCATCTGTAACCCGAGGTACCACTGTACTTAGGCCCTTAGTCTTTAGTAGCAAAAAGGGGAAATAACGGTGTGCCATTACTGAGCTGTTTTAACTGGCACACCAGAGTAAGGCACATGAAGACCTTTTGGTTTGGAGGGCAATCGTTCTTGAAATGTGTTGGGTGTAATCAATTGCGTCTTTTGAGCACCAGTCTGACATCCTGCCCCTTGTGTGCAACTTGTATGTGTGTCCCCACCCCACTTCCCCATGACCCTTCAACCCCACCAAATTGTCAGGGGTGCTACCACACCCTCCCCAGGGCAACAAGGAACGGGTTTGTGGCTGCAACCACAAACACCTAATTCCCACCAGGAGCTGCCTCCACACGTGGGCTTCTCAAATGCCCACCTGTATCACTGTGTGACAATATGGATCAGGCTGAACTCTAACAACAGGTTGCCTTGCCTTGCCGCCTTCAACTCACCCTGTCAGTTTCATGTAGCGAACATTTCTTTTGATGCCATTGAGGGTTTTCATGTCCTCTTCAGGCAGCTGGAAATCAAACACCTAGCAGAGGAGACAGGGTTGCATATAATCAGCAAGGGCTCTATTATTATTATTATTATTATTATTATTATTATTATTATTATTTCAATTTATACACCGCCTTCTACCCGGAGGTCTCAGAGCGGTTCACAAACAAGACCACAACGTATAAAATCAAACCAAAAACAATAACCCAATAACGCCTCTCCCCCAAAAAGCCACATTCTAAAAGGGTGTTGGATGTCAATAAGATCAACCAAAGGCCTAGTTAAAAAGGCATGTTTTTGCCTGGTGCCTAAAGGTGTATAATGAAGGCACCAGGCGAACTTCCCTGGGGAGAGCATTCCATAGACGGGGAGTCACTGCAGAGAGGGCCCGTTCTCCTGTTGCTATCCTCCGGACCTCTTGAGGAAGAGGCACACGAAGAAGGGCCTCAGAAGATGATCTCAGGGTCTGGGTAGGTTCATATGGAAAGAGGCTCTAGATTTTCTGAAGCTCAAGCGCTGAGACAAAGCGGGCAGAAAGAGGAGACATTGGCTCCCCTATCCTGCAGAATCTCTCACTGATCTCACCTGCATTTTCACCGTGTTTTAGACATCAATGGTTCCCATTCAACTCTGCTTACGCAGTTGAGCTCCTGTGAGTAAGATGGACCCCATCTCCACTATTGCTTACCCCACAACTTAACTCTGACAGTCTGTTACTGGTTTGTGTTCAGTATGCGGTAGGTTATTCTACTTAAAGTGCAGATATGAACAAACACTCAGCTCCCAATGTCTCACCTAAACCAGTACACATTAGACTTTGGTTCACTGCGTCTGCAAACTGCCGGTTTACCTGCAGGTTTTCTTTAATATGTTTTTGGGTGAAACTCTTGGCCAGAACCACAACACCACGCTGCAACTGGTAGCGCAAGGCAATGAGCGCTGGGCTTCGGTTGTGCTTCTTAGCAAGGTCAACCAGTACTGGTTCCTCACGCAGAACTGGCGTACTTGTGTCCATCCTGCAAGAGGAAAGCAACCTCAGGTGTCATTAAATAGCAATATTGTGACATATTCAAGTCAATATTTGAGCATATCTAGACACTGTAAGTATAAAGCTGTTTTAGACCAGATCATCTGGTATGGAGGAACCCAACCAATGAACCCTGCAAACAGGTGTTCTGTGCAGAGGGAAGGGACAGCAGAACAAAAGCACAATCTTATGCATATTGACTGGTCAGTCTTACTGGCCATATTCATATACTGATAAACCATGGTTTGTTAAGATAGGACTGAGCCTAGCCTCCCTCTGAACTCATATGCTCCTTTCCTCCTTTGGTGCAGCTGCAAGGAGTTTAGAAGCGAATCCCAGAGGGATTTAGTCCACACTGCTTAAAATGGTTGGGTCTGGTAGACAGCATTGCAAATAGAAATGTGTGCATTAGCAGAAATGCACACAAAAATGCTGCCAAATTTTCATAAGAAATTTTTCTTAAAAAAAAAAGTTTGCAAACTTTAAATCTGATGCGGAATGATGCGGAAACTGGAACTTAAGAAAAAGGAGAAACCCAAAGTATCAGATTCATCTACCCCTGTTAAGCACACATTCCTTCCCCCTAGTTTCTGTATGGCTTTGACTACCTTTGTGCCCCTTCCCCTGATCCCATATTTGCTATCTTGGATCAGATATTCTTCCGGGTTTTGATGGTGCACTTTTCTCCTTCCTAACTGATCTTTGATTGCTGCTCTAGAACAAGCATGGGGAACCTTTGGCTGAGCTGCTACTGGCATAATACTTGGCCGTTGGGCATGCTTGCTGCAGCTGGCGGGAGTTGTAACTCAACCACATACATCTTCAGGGCCAAAGGTTCCCTACAGTTGTTGGTTAATTATTGGCTAATCATTGAAATACTGGGATAAATGACCAAAGTTCAGTGTTTTCTCCTACCACGCCTCGTCTCTCTGTGATCCTAAAGCAGAGAAAGCTTCCAGGACAATATCCTTTGATTTGCAGAAAGACAGCAGCTGGGCTTGCTTGAGATAAGGGTGGCATTCGACCTGGTAGAGAATTTGTGCACAAGCCAAGAGTAAGAAGCACAGTCCAGAGGAGCAGTCTTGTTACAAAACAACAAAAATAAACTGGTTCTTGAAGACAGAGCATTATGAGTGGACCTGAACATCTGGAACGGGGAAGTGGGATTTTGCCTGCTGGATCCATTCTCAAGTTCCCTGCGCTTCGTGCATTTAGCAGAATTTTTGAACAGAGCTCCATGTGGATACAACTGTGGCCAGGATTCCTGCACGATCAGGGCCCTCAGTTATTGTGAATTCAGAACCCACATCCACACTTTCCACTGATGCAATCTCACTCCCCATGTTCAGTGCTTTATTTATTTTTAAAGAATTATACCTGGTTGAGAACAGGCTTGTACTTGAGGCCAGGTTTGTTCAGGATCTTTTCCAGAAGCCTCTGGTTGAAGTTGGAGACACCAATAGACTTCACCAAACCTGCATCTTTACATAATTCCATGGCCTGCAGAAGATGATGAAAGTATATAAACAAAACAGGCTATATAAATTATGCTGCTGAAATAAGTGTACAGTTTTGATTTGTGGGACTGTCCTGCTGTTGCTACGCAACTGTGATGATACACACCTCCCAGGTTTGACACAAGTCAACGTCATCGAAGACCAGCTTTCCACTTTCATCTTTTGGTAGCGGATTGGCTCCTGGCTTTAAAATAATAAAAATAAAAATAAAAATTTACTCAACATAGGAACAACAGCACCAAAAACCTATTTAAAGTATTTTACTTCCCATCTTTCCCCTATAAAGGTTGACTCTAAGCATGACTAAGCATGACTAAGCAGGCTATCACATACACAGTTACCTGAGTGATACTTATTTCTGAGTAGACATCTGCTGGTTTGTGATGTCAGTCTGGAAACAACCCGTCATCAAGAAACAATTGTAAAAGCAGATTAAACAAAATGAAAGCATTGACTTTTTTACACTTAGTGGATTATGATTATTGCTGTACATTTGCAAACAAGGTTAAGATACGTTTCCAGATGTAGATTATTTTATATGTCCTCCCCCCTTGTGGTCCAAATGGGGCTTTTCCTGACTTTCTAATTGGTGAGGGAATGCAACTTATCACATATTTAAAGACACTCCTCTGTTATTACGGTTACACTTTAGTGCACACTTATGACTTAATTGATCAGAGTTGGACGGAGAACCAAATTAACTCTATTGCAATTGTCGTTACTTTTACAGTTACTAGCTCTAACTAGAGCAGTGTTTCCCAACCTTTTTTGGGCAAAGGCACACTTGTTTGATGAAAAAAATCTCGAGGCACACCACCATTACAGCCCCGTGACGTCAGCGCGCAGCGTCACGCCGGGAGGGACGCATGAAAGTGTAAGTTTCAATTTTTTCCCTCCCCTCCTGTGTAAAGCGGAATGCACTCTGCTAAGTAAAGGCACTTGCCACAGCAGCGTCAACGTCACAGCACCCACCGGCACCCAAGAGAGAAGGGGTCTCAGCAGCCCTTTTGCCAGGAAGAGGAGCAAGAACGAGAGGAGGAGGAGGAAGAGGAAGAGAGTCCCCCCCCCAAAAAAAACATTCTCCTTTTGATCTTCCTTATTTGCAATTCCTCATTGCAAAACAGCGGTTGATATACAGCTGATTTTTTTGTTATTACAGTCCCCACCCCCTCACCTAGAAAAACACCACCTGTCAATTTTATTATTATTATTGTTATTATTGTTATTATTATTATTCCCCGCCACTCTGGGAGGCTGAAGCCCTTTAAGGCTTCCTTCTGTCCACTCTCTGTGAATTACCTGCCCGGAGCGGGTTTCTGGGGGGGGGGGCGCTGCTGCCGGTGTCCTCCCCGTCGAGTCTCGCCTTGCCCGGCGCGTGGCAGCCGCCCTTTCCCACACTCTGCCGGCTGCGCTGCCAAGCCCCGCGGCTCGGCCTGTCAGCGTTACCGGGCTCGGCGGGCGGTAATTCCCGAAGAAAACCGGCGGCGCTTGAAGAGCTGGCAAGCCCCCATTTGCATGTCTGTTTTCCGCAGCCCTTGGAGAGGATTAAGTTCCCTCCTTCCTGCCGGGGAACCTCCAAGCTTTGGGGGTGGGGGGGGAGGAGGCAGCAAAGCGAGGCAGGAAGGAGAGCGCGGCTTGGCTCCTCGCCGCCGCCGCCCCGCCTCTCGCCGCCGGACTCGCCCGCCTCCCTCCAGGCAACATCTCGCGGCACACCAGGCAACATCTCGCGGCACACTAATGTGCCGCGGAACAGTGGTTGGGAAACACTGAACTAGAGTACTGTGAGGGGTAACCTTTTCCTGCCTGCACTGCAGTCTCAATGAAAATCCTACTCTAGGTTGCTATTACTCAGAGTGATCTTGCTCCCATTGGTACCAGTGGGAGTCCCCCCATCCCTCCAGTTCAATTCCCGTATATCCAGCTAAAAAGGTTTTGGTAACAGGACTTAAAGAAAGTTTTTTTTAATAATAAAAAAGCCTCTGAGATTTTGGAGAACTGCTGCCCATCACAGGAGACAACATTAGCCACAGTTGTCATATGAGCCAACATCATCTCTACACTAAAACTTTTCCTTTTAAAGACAGCAGTCATGGGTAGGTAAATATCCTACTTATTTTTCCTTGATTTTGAGAACATCTAAAGTGTGAAGGATAGTTACATATGATTCGAAACTTTGCTCCCAGCATTTGAAACAGTATTGGCATCATTTCTCCCTCTCTCTCTCTCTCTCTCTCCCTCTCTGTCACCTTCTGAAACCAACATGGGTATGTTTCTGATCAAAACAATTAATGTGTACGCTTAACAGTAAATCCATCTTAATATACACTTCTTCTTTTTCAGATGAGAATTTTACAAGCAAGCAAGGAAGGAAAGTTTGATTTTGGTTCATCAACTAGTGATGGGGGGGGGATTACCTTGAGAGGAAATGGCATGTGAATAAGAAAGAGATCCATATAATCAAGTTTAAGTTTCTTTAGAGATTCTTCCACACTTGTCCGGACAAGTTCTGGGCGATGAAAGGTGCCCCAAAGCTGTAAAGGGTTTCAAACAGTAGAACATGGATACAGGTCACCTTCAGAATCAATGGTTCTTACTGAAGCATATAGACACACTCCAATTAATTTCAATGGCCATTGTGTCAGATAAATTTCTGCCAGTCTGTATGCCTGTTATCATAGCTTCTTTTTCACAAAGGCTGTATCTTCCCAGGTAGAGTTAAAACTAAATGAGCATACATAATGTGCTTGTTTATGGCCTCAAAGGAAAGGACTCTGGGAGTTTCATTTTCCAGTTGTAAAATTATATGTGACTAAATTATTAAGAGAACGCACTGGGTTTTTTTTTTTTTCATATAGGTAAGAGGCCAGTCAGTTGCAGTTTCCATAGTCTAACTTTCATTTAAGAGAGCATTCTTAAAACAATGGCTTTCAAACTGGGTTCTGAGACACCTTGGCTTCACTGGAAACTTAACAGGTGCACTTCCAGACTGCCAATGTATTGTGGGTGGGAATCAAGCACATGCCAGAACTTTAATTAAAGCAGATTAAAGCACTCTATCACACTGGTGCATCAAATCTACAGTGGTACCTTGGTTCTCGAACTTAATCTGTTCTGGGAGTCTGTTTGACTCCTGAAACCGTTCAAAAGCCGAGGTGTGGCTTCTGATTGGCTGCAGGAGCTTCCTGCACTCAAACGGAAGCTGCATCGGACATTTGCCTTCCTAAAAACGTTCGCAAACTGGAACACTTACTTCTGGGTTTGCGGCGTTCGGGAACTGATTTGTTCGAAAACTAAGCCTTTTGAGAACCAAGGTACCACTGTACTTTTTTCTTTTTTTCAATAGACTTTTTGTAGTTATGAAAGCAATGAGAAAATGCACGGATGAACAAATACTTGACAGAAAGACTTGTAAATACCACAAATCAGGATAAATGCTCATTCCCTTATAACAGGCATAGGCAAACTCAGCCCTCCAGATGTTTGGGGACTACAACTCCCATGATCCCTAGCTAACAGGACCAGTGGTCAGGGATGATGGGAGTTGTAGTCCCAAAACATCTGGAGGGCCGAGTTTGCCTATGCCTGCCTTATAACCTCATCAGAAAGACATCAGAATGAACACTCGGTAAAGACCAGATAATAGTCTAACCTAAGTTTTTTGTACAGCAAAACAGGATGAATATTCGTAAAATAGGTCAGGAGGAGCCCTAGGAGATTAGCAAGAAGATAACCAGTGATAGACAACCTTCCCTAACAGGCTGCTTGCCCATCAAGAGGATTCCATTTCAGTGGGTGGACATAGTGTAATGTTGGGTATATCTCTAAGGGCATCTTCAGAGTTTTGCAATTGGGATTCAATGGCAAACTGCAAAATTCAGCTTGCACAATTCAAGTAGATCTGCTGCTCTGGTGCAAATCTGCTTCTAAGAAAAACAAATTGAACTTTTTGCAGGAAGGAAAGTGCACTAGAAAGTGTGGGATATCAATTGCTTGCCCTTGATCTTGCATAACCTCCCTGCAAACAAATCCAAATGAATGCTCAGTAAACAGGTTGTCTGGAAATGACCTGAGTTATGTTCTCAGCGTAATGTTGGGCGGCCAAGTAAAAACAAAACGAAGCAGGCTCTTGCAGCTTCGTTAGTTGTATAGAGAAGGGATTTCAGCAGTTGTTGCATGTACGACAAGCAACACATTCTGAAATTCCTCTGTTGCACAACTGCCAAAGGTGCAGGACCCTTTTCTTCTTTCCTGGCAATGGTGAGGATGTCTACAATACACAGGGATTCCTCAGGAGTCAAGTCGATTTGGAAAGGAAAGAAGTAAAATTTGGAAGCCACTGACTTGAGTAAATGAACTTCCATGGCCTTAGCTGTTAGGAAAGGATGGTAGAAGCAAAGCCTGTCTACCAATCAACCAACTGCTACAGGAACTAATATTTACTGACCTTTCCAGTGTAAAACAATTCATCCCTTTTCACAGTTCCATCTGCAATCTTTGCATTCATCCCTCGTCCAATTTCCTCTTCATTCCCATAGATGAAGGCTCCATCGATAAGGCGGAAGCCAAGCTCAATGGCTACCTTTATAGCCTCCTCACACTTGCTTTTTTGAACCTGGTGGTTAAAACAACAAATAGAGTCAGCAAGTTTCACTGGCTTTGACAGGAGGGTTACTTGGTTGTGTTTCCTCATGTGCCACTTTTGCATTGAAAAACAGCTGCACATGGAACACCATGGGGCTGTACCGTAACATGGGAAAAGTTCTACCGCACAAGCACAAATCCTTGCATCAATAGAATGAGTGCATTGGATGCCAACCATAGTCATTTTAAGGCACTGTGGACAATAATCTACATATAAAGCATTTGAGAAAATTGGGTTCTCTCCCAGCGCATGTTCTCTAAGGGTGGTGATGCAGCAAGCTACCATCTTGCTTAGCTTCAACAAGTCAGAATCTTTTCGGTGTCTGCATGGGAAATATATTCATGCCACCTTGAGTCCCATGATGGAAGAAAGGTTCAGGATATAAATGTAAATCACTATTGCTGTACAGCATTAAAAAATATTGGTTTTGGAATTCAAACAATATCTCTTTTCTCTGCTAGACCAGGATTTGTTGCAGCCATATAAACAATATTTTCACATAATTGAAAAGCATTCTGGCCACAGAATGGTTAATATCAGTGTCAATAGGAAGGGAGATCCAAAATGTGGGTGCTGCCACACTAAAATATTGGTTTTTTACAAATGTAGAATGAGGCACCTGTAACAGTGCCTGTTCTGCAAAATATAGGGCAAACAAATGTGAAATAAAGATATCAGTGCATTTAATGCAACTGGTTTTTCAAATACAAATACCTGTCAACTTCAGATTATATTTTAGTGAGTAAGATCTAATTTATATATTTTAATTGCTGCTATATCTGTACTGTCCCTTTTATACCGAACTGCAAATTTAAATGTATCCCTATTGTGTTTCATGACTTCCCTGATTTTGTATGTGAGCTGGAACTGGTCTGTGACCTGCAGACTGGGACAATAGTGGACAGGCAGGAGAAATTCACACACACACACACACACCCTTGTCAGCCACAGACGTGACAAAAATCATTCCTCTCTACACACAATGAAATTGCTATTTGCATCAGGAGAGATGCAGATAGAAACTTGGAATGGGTAAGCTGCCAGGGTCCATGAAGTAGGGATAAGGATTAAACTCTCATTTTCTGCCCAGCCCACCATGGCTCTGATGCTGATCAGGCTCTCTCCAACAGCAGCTATTTGTGTTGTAAAACTCAAACACCTTCATGGAATGACATGCAGTTTGACCCTTGGGAGAGGCCCTGCAAAACCATCACAAAGGGTGGCCTATTTAGACTGCAGTTGGCTTTCCGTTTGAGAAAGCAAATTTCCTATATACACATAAAGGCGACAGAAAAAGAAAACCTTAAGAAAGTTGACTTACTTCATCAGGGCAATAGGTACCAAGCCCAATCAAAGGGATTTTGTTTCCATCGCTCATCTTAAGGTAGGAATTTTTGTCCAGAGCCATCTTTTTACAGCTTTGGTCTGATGTGCAAGCAAATGTACTCTGCCAGAGTTTTGGAGAAGAGAAGTGGAGTTGGCTACAACTCTCTTTTTCTCTTATAGAGTTACTTCCTCAGGGGCAAGGATAAGTGATGCTGATGTAAGGTAGATGAAAAACAACCCTCAGAACCTCAACATAATAATAGATCCCTGAGGTGTCAAATACTTGGCATTGTCACACTATCAACTCAGAGGTCACATGCTGTTTTCATTCAGTCTCCACCAGTTCGCTGGGCGACCAGTTAGAAGACAATGGAAAAATGCAGCTTACTTGACTACGAACCCCCAAATTTGGAACCCCCCCTCCAAACCAGTGCAGTTGTTGGCAGGGTTTTGCAGGACAAATCCCATATTTTGCAGCAACACCACCCCAAACTGAGTAAATAATACATCAAATCAGGGTTCATAGTCAACACCCAAAAACCCATCTCAGCAGACAAATGACCAGATATTTATGCTGAAGTTTGTCACCCTGAGCCCTGAAGTAGGGGTGTTCCCAGATAGTTGCTACGTTCATCTCTGATTCAGGGGTCTTGTGCAACAACCCTATTAACCCAAATGTTGCAATATGGAAAGGAAAATGTCGGGAATACTTGCTTAATGCAGAAGTGCCACACTCATGTCTTACATTTATGCCACTTTAACAGTCATGTATCACCCCAAAGAAACCTGGGAACTGCAGCTTGTTAAGGATGCTGGGAGTTGCTAGGAGACCCCTATTCCCCTCAGAGAGCTACAATTCCCAGAGTTCCTTGCGAAGATGAATTGATGGTTAAACCACTCAGAACTGTAACTCTGTGAGAGGAATAGGGGTCTCCTAACGTCTCTCAGCACACTGAACAAACCACACTTCCCATAATTCTTCATGGGGAAGTCATAACTGTAGGCCTGCCAGGTTGCATCAAATTAACAGTTCTTAGACAGCATTATTTTTCTAGAAAAAGAGGTGTCAGAACTCACTGTGACCACCTCCCTTGTTCTCTTATAGTGACAATGGTGCCCACCTGAGAGGTGCTGGAGCTGAAAGCAAGTCCTGGACAAAAGATAAATAAGGGTTAAAAATAAAAGTGTGGCATAAAATTCACTTGAAGAATCCTGCTGAATCATAACAGCTGTGTGAGGGCCAAGCCGGGCTGTTGAGAAGTTAAACTCCAGTTCAACTCCCACTGAAAAATGCATAGGCTGCTCTAATGATCCCTGAGACCAATTAGAATTGCCCCTGCATGTTCCAGTGCGAGAGGGTTGAAAAGGTCACTCCTGCTTATGGCTCCATACAGCAGCTGGGTGTCACAGCGAGGGCGAGGCATAGAGCAGTGTGTGTATCTAGGTGAGAGTGGTGTCACGGCGAAGTTCCCACAATGGCACACAGCTCCTGCTTAAGAACAACTTCTCACCCACCTGTACCAACCTTTCCACTTGGCCCCACCCATCTGCCAAAAATGCCGATGCAGATGTCCACATACTCACAGCTCGGCAGTTCTGCACACCTCCAAGTGCTTCAGAGACGAGAACGGGCTCCAGAAGGGTGTCTGTGTATTTACAGTGGTACCTCGGGTTAAGTACTTAATTGGTTCCGGAGGTCTGTTCTTAACCTGAAGCACCACTTTAGCTAATGGGGCCTCCCGCTGCAGCCATGCTGCCGGAGCACAATTTCTGTTCTCAACCTGAAGCAAAGATCTTAACCCGAGGTACTATTTCTGGGTTAACGGAGTCTGTAACCTGAAGCGTATGTAACCTGAAGCGTATGTAACCCGAGGTACCACTGTATTTACAGCACTTATTCCTCTGCCATTTAGCCAAAAAGATTCTCAGCATGGCTTACAAAAACCAGTTCTCAGGTTCACATTCTAAAAAGAGATGACACATAAGTAAAGGTAAAGGCACCCCTGACCATTAGGTCCAGTCATGGCCGATTCTGGGGTTGCGGCGCTCATCTCGCTTTACTGGCAGAGGGAGGCGGCGTACAGCTTCTGAGTCATGTGGCCAGAATGACTAAGCCGCTTCTGGTGAACCAGAGCAGCGCACGGAAACGCCGTTTACGGTCCCGCCGGAGTGGTACCTATTGATCTACTTGCACTTTGACATGCTTTTGAACTGCTAGGTTGGCAGAAGCAGAGACCGAGCAACGGGAGCTCACCTTGTCGCAGGGATTTGAACCGCCGACCTTCTGAACGGCAAGTCCCCTAGGCTCTGTGGTTTAATCCACAGCGCCACCCGCATCCCGACATGACACATACACAAGGGAAAAGGAATAGGAGGGAGGGAGGAAAAGCAAGCTCAAACACAGATGCTTAAAGTCACAGTTTGTAAAGTCACTGTCGATGCCAGTGCTAGTTCTGACTGCCTTCCCTTCCCTGGAGTCACTCCCAGATCAGATCCAGGAGCACAGCTGGTGACAAAGAGGGGTGCAAGAAGGCAGCATTTTCCTTTCTGATCTGCATTCATCATAACCAGTGCTGTTTCCATTATGCTACAATGTCGTTTCCAGGAACTACTGTGTTAGTCTTCCTGTCCGCTATTGAATGTAATCTATGCAAATCATATAACTTACGTAAATAAGTTGTGCAAGTTATATAACTTGCGTAACTATTTATGCAAGTCATGCAACTTACATTCATTTCAATGTAAAGGAAACATCCAAACAATGGATTTTTTAAAAATTAATTATGAATTGTTTGTGGACCTAGGGTGGAATTCAACATAGTGTTAAAGAGAGCATTTCAGTCTCTCCTCCTCTATCATTCTATTCTGGGGATTATCCTGACCCTCCAGAGTGCTTTTTGGTTTTTGGGGGGGCGGGGTGCAGGGGGCATGTGGAGGGGGGGAAGCCCCATTGTGCTGTTGGGAGTCCTTGCTCTGGCTTCTGCTGACAGAGCAGAGATGGAATCCAACATCTGGAGGGCCACAGGATTCCTACCTCTGCTTTAAAGTGTCTGGATAAAATGGAAGAGATCTTTAATGCTAACTAAACCAAATGTTTTGGAGACTGTTGGTGTGGTCTTTTGCTTCCAACAGGCTGGAGATGAGCTTTTTCCTCAAGTTGAGAATGGGATGGCACTGCCCAGTATCACAAATTTCCTGGGCACATGGGAGCTGAGGGCTGATATGGGAGAAGCCATCTTTGATGTCTACATTTGGATCCACATCTGTGTTTTGGAGTGTGAAACCATATGGCTCTCATAGGCCATAACTCTTGTGAACTTTCCAACACTGGCAAGTTGAGATTGATAAGCACATTTGGTCATCTGCAACAGAGATGGGGAACCTGTGGCCCTTTGGATGCTGTTAAGAGTTTATCTCCCATGAGATCCTGCTAGCATGATCACAGGTCAGGGATGATGTTGAGTTGTAATAAAACATCTGCAGGTCCACAGATTATCCATTCTTGCCTTACATGATCCATTGTAGTGGTAGGAATTTGGGCAAGTATGGAGTTGTTCTCATTAATTAGAAAGATTTCTTCCAATGAGTTATATCTAAGCTTTGTTCTTAGAAAACTGCGCCTGATTGTTGTTTCACACTAAAGTGCATTATTTTGCAAAATGGGAACTGTGAACCTAATTGATTTATCTTTTGCTCACATTCCATCTTATAGGTTTGCCTTCTGTTGGTTGATTGCATCTCTGGTCCCATTGAGGAACTAGAGGATGCAGGCCGGGTGAAAGCCATAGGCATCTTTAATTGTAAAAAGATAAGAGGCTCTGGAATAAACCAGGATTAAAATACAACCCAGTGAATAACCAGGTAAATTCCTCTCACATATTGATGATGGCCAAGTACCTAATTTTTGTGAGTGTCTGGATCTTCTCATGGTGCTTTGATATCCAGCTGAGAGATATTTATTTCTATTTAACAGAATTGGTTAAATAAACTACCCATAACCTCTAAGCAGTTTGCATAGAATGATATGTGCAATACTCCTAGCTACAGGGCAATCTTCAGGTGTGAGGGCTTCTTGGCAAAGTAGCCTCCATGTGTTTCCTCCTTCAATGCTACTCCCTAGCCACAGGGCCTACTTGACAGCAAAGGTGTTCAGCCACAAGTCGCCATTTTCAATTTCCCAGAACACTCAAAAAAGGCATTGTGGGAAATTTGAATGGCGCGCGCGCGCGCGCGCACACACACACACACACACACTGGAGTCTGCCATTTAAAACTGTATTATGTCGCCCATTTATGTATTATATTTGTTGCTTACTACAAAAAAGGCTCCTAGTGAATGACAGTTACCCAGAATGCTGTAGCAGTAGCTCTGGGATATTGTGGGAAATTTTAAATGGCTGCCAGGGCAGCTGTCAGCTTGCCAAGGCCCCAGCAGTTGCCAAGCGTATTAAGTGGTAAGCCTCCACTACACATTGGCTATCCTGTACAACGGGCTTGCACCTCCCACCATTAAATGCAGCCCTAGGCACTCCTGAACAAGTGCAAACAAAGCAGCGGCGGTTTAAGTAATGTTCCAAAGTGTGACTCTGCCTCATGCCGTGACTAGCCTACGAATGTTCAGGAATGCCTGCTTGCCCGTCAATTTTTGCTCTCCACCTGCAGTAGGGCACCCTGTGTGGGGGGGAGTATGGGAGGCTGTCTGTGGCCTGTAGGTCACAAGCTGGCTACCAATATTCTACAAAAGGCCATGCCACTAATCTTTTAGAAGAGACCCCTCTCATTTGTTTTGTTATGTCCCAGTTGGCTGAGCACCTTACAGCAGCACCTGGAAAACAAATTTGGGCTTCGTTTTGTCCGCAGCAGCCAGAGACACACTGGAGACTGGTGTTGGAATGCAGCAGTGTTTATTTGGCCTTCTTTTAAACACTTTCCCCAAAAAGCAAGATTTGACAACTACAAGTCATGCGTTGTTCCTTTGGGGCAGCGACAGCAGGGTTCCCAACTATACCAGTTTTGACCATTATTTAATTACCACCACTTCAATATTAGCAGCTTTGCTCTACAACATTTTGAAATATTAAATAAATAAAGTGACTGTTTGGGATATTTACAATTCTGAGAGTTCAGCCAGCACAAAGATGCTCATCTTCCACACTGTACAGGGCTCACCTGCCACGAAGTTATCGAAATACAGTGCTGACATCTAGAGCAAAAAGAGTGCATAGCAGGCTTGTTGCAAGAGGTCTTGCCTTAATCTGCTGGTTCTGAAACTTCAGCAGGCAGCTTGCCAGAGAGCACGAAAGGCCCCACCAGCCAGGAGAGAGGGGTGTTGTGAGTGACATATTCCAGCAGCTCATCCACGTATTCTTGCGCTTTCTGCACTGTCTGGCGGCTCTGGGCCAGGAGGGTGCTGGGGAGGTCCTGGAAGGATCTGACCGTGGAAGCGGCAGCATGAAGTTCTCCAGTGCTTTGGCCGACTTTCTGCACCTTATCCTCCAGGCTAGAAGGGAATCCTTGGATGCTGGACACCAGGGTTTGGCTAACGGTCTGCAGACGATGGATCAGGTACTGAAACATTGTCAGGGTTTGGCTTTCTACCTGTTGAGACAAGCAAGCCATTACTGACAAGCCGTATTTCCTAACGGGGACAGGCAAAACCATTGCAAAGACATACCTCTAGCTGCACCCTATCTTTGTTATCCTTTGCTTCTGGGTTTGCCTTGTTCCATTCGATCAACATCTGGCTAAGCTTCTTTTCACCCTCATGAAAGGTCTGTCCCACACCTTGTTTCATGTTTTCAATCTGGAGGGGAACAACACACACTAGTTTAACTTTCAACAGGAACTAAGTAGTCAACATGGCCAAATTCAAATAAGCTGGGTAAAGTGTGCCCCCCCCCCGGACAAATCTCTGTGTGTGGGGTCAGGAATGGCTTCCTTGGGCCTCTGATTCAAAAAGCTACATAGCACTTTTTAAAAGCCAATTATGTTACTATAGGGGGTTTTTTTGTTCAAGCCAAAATAGGAAAAATAGAGCTTGTGTGATTTGTGGTTTTTTCGCCTCCCTTTTTGCTAATAGAAACAAATGGCAAGTGGCTGAAATTTGGAGATATTGGTTCCTACTATGCTGGTGACAATATGCTAGATTATGTAACAAGTCTACTTTCCCCAGGATATGTTTACCCAAGTGTGTTGGAACAAGGTTGAAGCAATACCATCTATGGAACTCCCTCTATGATGGATGGGGAAACTGTGGCTCTCCTGGTGTTGCTGGAACACATCTCAACTTGCCCTTGACTGTTGGCCATGCTGGCTGAGGCTGAAGTGAGCTGAACATCTGGAGGACCAGAGCTTCCCCATCCTTGTTCTGCCTTGCAATTTGTCACCCATCTTTTCTGGATAAGTTATCCAAGTCAGAAGAATATCAAAAGGAATCAGATGGAAACATCAGTGTAAGCTTCATTCCTTCAAGGGCCCTTAGAGATTTCTAAAGAGATACGTGTGTGTGTGTGTGTGTGTGTGTGTGTGTGTGTGTGTACACAAAGCTAATGGAGCATTCCTCAGCTCAGGGATGGGAAACCCATGAATTATGAGCTTAGCCTAGTCAGGAATGATGGGAGGTGTAGTCTAAGAAACCAATGGAGGGGCTACAGGTTTCCCACACTCACACCTTAAGCCCCATATAAGTGCTTGCCACAAATTTGCATTTGGGAAACTCCCAAAGGGTCCAGTATCACATAACCTGGACTACGGATCCCTTGCATATAAGCGCCAAAGTTCATATAGTGCAGGTGTGGAAAACCTCTAGCTTCCCAGATGCTTGCTGAACTACAATTCCCATCAGCCCCACCAAGTCATGGCCAATAGCCATGACAGGAGTTGTGGTTCAGCAACGTCTAGAGGGCCAAATGTCCCACCCACCCAAATACCATAAACTAAGCAAAGTTCCCCTTGGGAGTCAGATCATGGTCAAATTCCATTCCATTTTAAGAAAACATGGACTCTGAAATTGCAGCTTTAAAATATTTGATTGCTCAGGTGCTTTTCTATAATTAAAGGGGCGATTTGCAGTGGCACAGGACAGTCTTAAAAGGGGAGACCAAGCTCATACCATGTGAATTATCTGCTGGAGCTGGGAGAGAGACTCGTGGATCCTTTGCCTGGCTCGCCTGATCTTCGCCACAGCGTGCAAGTAGGCCCTTTGGCGGAGTCTGCTTGAAAGGGAGCCCAAGCGCACCAGATATTCCTGCTGCACCGGAACCACATTGCCATCCTTTGCAGCTGCTGTAATCTCAGCTAAGGAAGAGAAGACCACAGTGGATTCAGCAGCCTTGATGTCTCATGCTCCTTTAGTAGAATCATGTGTAGGGAAGGAAAGTTTCACTGCCCATTTGAAGGGGTACCATGGCAGGGAATCTAGGAATTGATTGCTAAATTCACATTTGAAGGCAAGGGCTGGTGCACAAAGTGTGTTTTCCAATCGCTCCCGCATACAATACCGTATTTCGGTGCCTAGTGGAAAGCTACATCTTTCATAGCACAGTTTCTATTGTTCAGTGCAAGGCATGCAGCTGTAGATTTGGAGGAGGGGAGTACAATGTGGGTCCGAATGATGAAGATATGAACAACACAGTAATCCCCAGATAACTGCACAATGTTTTGCGGGCTTTTACATTTGAGGTTTCCTGTCCAAACTGAAGTCATATGGGGAGAGATTGAAAATCAACCCTGCTGCTCTCCTTCCCTCGCCCCAAACACCAGCCGTTGCACCAATGCCCTGCTGCTTGAAAGAGTCAAGGGGATTCCATCCCATTACAGTTACACACTGAAACAGATTTCCTACCAGTTTATAGAATCAAAAAGCTCAAACCACCAACCTTATGGCGAACAGCTGGACACACTGACCCATTGAACAGATATCTGAAAGACTGTTTCCTTCTGTATATACCTGCCTGCAGGTTGAGATCTTCAGAGGCCTTGTTAGATGCCCTACCAACTAAAGTAGTTTGGTTGATGGGAACATGAAACAGGGCCTTATCTGTGGTAACCCCCCCAAAGGAGGCAAGACTAGTCCCTTCTCTAGCATTTTAGGCAGGTAATGAAAACATTTCTGTTTGGAATGGCTTTTTAAAACCTCTGGCAATATATTTACATAACTGGCATTGAACTCTGCTTCTCCTTGACTTTAAAATTTTTTAGGAAAGAGGTCATTGATTTTTAAGTTACATACCCAGTTCTTCATCTGTTATGGGGAGATATTCATCTATCAGGTCTTCAGATCTGCCAAGCATTGCCTCAGCACCACTGACAGCTATCTGGCCCATTCTGGATTCCATAACGGTGGTCAGACTCTGGCCAATAGCAGACTTGGTTGCTTCCATGCCATCCTGCACAGCTTCTTTCGTCATGCCTACAACTCCAGACAGCTTGCCGGCAATGGCGTCCTTAGCGCTTGCCACTTTGGACGACACCATCTCCTTGGTGTCAGAAGCAACCTGCGAGGCAGCAAGAAACCACACGCCGTTTCCATACAGATACTCGCCGGCAGTGTAACAGAACCATGCCAGTACGGAAGGATAATATTTATTGAAAGTGAAAATAATAAGAGCAAGCACATGTAATCATGTGCAAACTTGGGCTGACATGTTACTTGACTAGAAAATGTTCTTGAAATAAGAGGATGCCCAGGTGCTAATAAGGGCCATGGCAAACAGGCCTGACATTATCTCTGCCTCCCTGGACTTTGGCTTCTAAGGTCCCAACCTAGCTGCACCACAGCTTACCTTATCAGCTGACATCTGAAGAATTGGCAGCTTCTCCTCCAGAGCATCCAAGCCCCGGGAAGCATACTCATTTGCTGCTGCAACTACGAAGACAGAAAATTGTTATCTTATTGCTTTCTATGACACCAATATGAAAAACCCAATGTATTTCCAAGTCTTCGTTTTCACAAGCTTTAGCTTTCCCATCTACAAACACACCTTCTGCAGTTTTTAGAGGGTTGCAGCTTTAAGAGGCTGGCCTTATTATTCTAGTACCTTTCTAGATTTGTAAGGGCAATTTGAAAGCCTTGCCCTAGGGATGGGGAACTGCATGAATGCAGCTGGGATAAGTAGAGAAGGCGGGCGCAGAAACCAGGGCAATGTCACCAGTTTTCAAGCACAGCTAAGAGCTCTCCATGATGCTACACATTCATACGTGTCCCACAGTGACAGAGTTACCAGTCCACTAGCACAGAAGGATGTATCAAGGACACAGGGTACCTGAATTTCACCATTACTCAGTTGCTAGAAATGGTAGCCCAGTTCTCAATTTTATTTTATTTTAAAGCATTTCCTTTTCTCCCATGGAAAAATTCCTGTGGACACCCATGCATGCAATATATCTCACGATATAATCTGAACATGCAAACCACCTCCACTTATTAAGCAGGAAGTTACTCCATGGACATTGCATCAATAGGTATTTTTGTCCCTAGTATTTCGCCTACTGTTGGACAAGCTTGCTTAGAAGTCTGCCCTTGACTTACTCTGGGGTTCAAGTTTAGTCAGGATAGGCTGAGCAGTGCTGACCGCCACTTCTTTCAGGGTCTTCATGCCCTTCTCGGCAGCATCACAGACAGACTTCACATAGGGGTGGCTGCCCTTGGTAGAGTTGTAGGCGTTCGCAGCCATGTCATAGGCAGAGCTAACCAATGGCATGCTGACTACTCTTCTCAAGACATTCTACACAGGGAGGAAATATTTAGTCAGAGTATGGTATGTACAACCTGTGTAGCCCTGCAAAACCAATTTGAGCTAGGACTAACCTACACTCGTCATTTAAAACACTTTGTACAAAACATGCAATAATGCATTTTGGAGGCTGTTCATTGCATAGACTTGTTCACAGCCCATTTTTCCGAACTCACCTCCTCCTGTGCAGATGCCTCTTGCACCTTGTCATGGGAAGACATATTTCCTTGACTGTTGGAAGACATAACTTGGCACTGCAACTAGCAAGAGCTGGAAAAGGAGGTCAACAGTTAATTTGCCACAGAAGAGTTGCATTGGCCTAACAAGTACTGAACAAGACAAGTCACTCATTTGAATTAGGAAGGCTGTCCTGTTTTGGCTCTTGTCTCTTTAAGAACTTAAGTGAAACTCCTAAAACAGAAATGTTTGTAGCTAGCAGCTCACTAAACCCATCACCACAATGCTGAAAAAGATGACACCCCAGTTCTCTCTTAAGTGGAGAGGATTATTCCCCAAATGGGAATAGGTTTGTGCAACTTGGAACACTGGTCCATCTCAATAGTGTCTACACCAGGAGTCACCAACCTTTCTGGGCCATTGGGCACAGCTGGAACTTTGAGAACGTGCCATGCTGCCCCCCCCATCACAAAATGGCTACTATAGGGCATAGAACAAAATGGCTGCTGCAAAGGTGTGGCACAACAAAAAATGGCTGCTGCATCTAAAACAGAAGAGACAGGATCACAAAATGATCTGTATCGGCCAATTCTAGCACCAAATGAAAAGTGGGCATGTTTATGAGGACGTATTTGATGTCAAAGAGACTGACCCAATGCAAAGAGGAACCACGTAGAAGTAACAAACAGCTTTACACTGAATATCTTTTGAGGAGATTCTTACTGACGTCTTTCATTTGTGCCTTACAGGAACAGGCACACTGATTCACACAGGCGCTGCATCAGGAGGCCCTGTGGTACACTGCTCTTCGTGCCTGGAACTTCTGGGTGCTAAGTGACCATACTAAGATATTGTTACCAAGCTCCAATTAACTCAGCAAGATCTATTTTTAAATAAAGGACCACATTAGCACAAGGAAGTGTTGCAACATAACCACTTATTAAGACATTTATAATTTCCTACATTTCTTTTTAAGTTCTCATTGCAAAAGACTGCCACTATACAGCATTAGGAAAGAAGGCTTGGCTCTCCTGCTTTGCATCTGCAGAGCGGAAGCTGCTGCTCTCAGCTTACTTGTATTTCCTTCCCTTCCCTTCCCCCAGAAATAAGCCAAAAAGATCAACAGCCATACAGAGCCTGGCAGCAAACACAGACAGAAAGCAAATGGGACACACTTCCAAAACAATGCACCATGGCACACCTATCACAATCCCAAACCCTTTTTACTAACCCTCTTACCTGTAGGGGAAAACCACCAAAAGAATACATTAGTCACCCATACAGTTCCCCTTTTAAATAACTGTGATGATGTCCTGGAGTCAGGGTAAGGTCAAGAGAACCAATGAAAATAGTAGCATTCTTTCCCCAATCAGTTAGGAATAGAAGACAGGTGGAATATGTCAAATAAGGAACCCTGATAGAGGGTGAGAATGACATTGCTTTTCACCTGTGCTCTGTTTTGCTACTGCTCTATTAGTAGCAAAGCTCTTACTCAGATTTAATTCTCTCACTCTCTTTCTTTTTAAAATAAGATTTTAAGACATTTCATAATACAGTATAATAAAAACAAGCTAACTACTCTAAACAAAACAAAGAAAGGAGAGAGAGAGAGAGAGAGAGAGAGAGAGAGAGAGAGAGAGAACTTTTCACAGGTAGATTTAATTCTCCATAGTGGGTTATTAAGGTGCTAGTCCCTGCTGTTCCTAGTTTGTGTTATTGCTTTCCTAACCTATCCTGAGGAATCACTGAAAGTCACTGTATATATTTGGCCCAGTTTATGATCACAACAGCCTTCTTAGATGGAAAGGGAGCCATATGCCTTTTCAAAACAGAAATTATATAAAATGGGAATAAAGCTTTAATAACTAGGATTGCCTTTTAAAATATTTTTTGGACAGGACTCCTCTGTTTTTGACAGCTTCAGGACAAACAGCATTTCAATGAATGAAACTTTGAGCATGAAATGCAATGTTAGCTTTACCTGATGAATTCCCGCCTGCCATGCTTTAGTTAAAGAAATAAGCACCCTGCCAGAAGAAAATCAAAGCACAGCTTGACTTCAGTAGTGCTTACTTCTGAGTAAACATGTTTCGGATCACAGTGTGAGAGTACTTGCACATCTTGTCTGGATGGAAGATTTTCATATTGCCACACTACATTTTGTTTTTCTATTTAACATGTTTGTATGCAATATGTTTCGTATTTTCTTTTCTTTTCATATTTTCTGTCTATAGTTGACTTGCAACTCTGTGGCTTCCAATGCCACACGGTAGACGGTGAACTGTGTCTCATATGGTACTTTCAGCCACATGATGAGCCAACTTCCATACTGCTGAGAAACAGATGGAACTAGGGCCACAGGAATGCTCATCTTTTCACATGCTCAGAGACCACACATGACCAATTCTTCATGTGACGAGAGCTACCAAGCTGCTACCAAGCAGTCACAACGTGACCAGTGCTTGTTCAAAACCACTGCTTGTGGATGCTTCCCACTCACCAACTTTTCTATGATGTCCAACAGGGCAGAGCCCCACTTGGGAGGCGATGTTCAGAATTCCTCTCCATCTAGGCTTCAGGTTGTATATATGCGTAAATAAACCATATATCCTAAAGGCACCACAGATCCCACTGTGCCTTATTGTCCCACAGGAAACACAAACGCTGGGATTTCACATAGCGCACAGATAGAGGTTAACAATATATTCACATTTTAACTCTTTGCAGAACCCTCTGCTGTTAGCATTCTGAACTTCCCCAATTAGCATAGCTTCCACCCTTATTTGATGGGGATCCCAGAAGAATCAATAATAATAATTGTTACAGATTGCTCATCCCTTCCATACATCATCTTTGCACACTGAATAATTCCTCCCTAGAAGTGGACAGCACACCATCTCGCTGCAGAGTGGAAAATTTCAATTGCGAAGGGTAAACTTCCAGAAAGCTGAGGGCAAGCAAGGACAACTATTGAATAAAGAGCTGCTTACTGTACTGCTTTTGGCTGTACACGAGGCTGGCCTAACTTCTTGCTGAAGCAGAGACATCAAGTCAAGCAGAATACTTTTAAAATAGGTGAGAATTGAAAGGCTCTTTCTCTCTCCATTTTTGATACCTGTCTCTAGCAGGCTGTGTTTAGTCTGAGGCTCAGAGTATTTGTGGTTTGGGATTCCTTTTTTTTTAAAAAAAAAAAAACCAAACCAACAACATTCACAGCTCAACCTCAGTTTTGCTGCCCGTTGTAGCCATGTAATGAACTTTGAAAGGGGGGGGGGGGGGTTGATATGAATTGAAGCAAGCAAGGGCTAAAGAACCAGCCACAGGATCTGCCCTTAATTCTCCCCTCCTCTCACAGAGTTAGGACTAGAAAAATCTACCTCACAGGGATGTTGTGAGGAAGAAAAGCGAGAGAACCATGTACACCATTTTGAGCTTCTTTAAGGAAAGGAGGGATGGTAACTGTAACTAATAATTAGTATACAAGCAAATACCTAAATATTCTTAGTATGTACCTCAGCTAATCAATCATGGGTGTTCACATCACATGAACAACCGGTGTTTATTGATCTGTACACATGCACAGTTTTTCAGAATGTGCACAATCTATGTAAAGTACAGTTTAAGGCAGGCACCTTGGTTATACTGTTTTCGATGCCTGGTAAAACATTTATTTTTGTTTACCCAAGCCTACATGTAATTTTATTGTATACATTTCTTTTCAAAACTGTATCTATATTTTGATCATTTCACTACATCTTCTGTTTCCTTTGCCTTTTAAATTATTTTACACCATTTCGTGTAGAGACTTTATTTCTTATTAAGGGGTATATCCATTTGGCTAATGCAAACAACCCTTCAGATGTTACAAGTGGAGTCTCTCCCCCACCCACGCGCCCCACACCCGGTCATTCTAAAACACCCTCAGTGTCTAGGAACACAATCTGAGGCTGTCACGAACAAGTGTGGCAGGTCACCCTCATGGAGAAATTGACATGGCAATTAAGCAACAGGAGGACGCAGCACACACCTGCAATATGGAAATAAGGAACATTTGGATCCGAAGAAAATGGCACTAAATAAAAATTCGTGGAATTGCTCATAAAGCTGTTACAGCAGCTTACAGCGAAATGATTCCCTCCAGTGCTCACCAACCTGATGCCCTCCAGAGTTTTTGAACTTCTGATGTATTCCAAAACATCAGGAGGGCAAGCTGTCAGCTTTCAGATTTGAAAATAAGGGATCAGCAGCCTCGAAAATAAGGGATCTTCAGCCTCATCTGTCCCAGGGAGCCTCAAAAATAAGGGATCAGCAGCCTCACCTGCCCCGGAGACAGTCTACGGGATATCTAACAATCCGGGATAGCAGCGGGAATAGGGGAATTTCCCGCAAAAAAGGGGAAGGTTGACAGCTATGAGGACAAGAGGTTGGTGAAAGCTGACCTAGAGTGTAATCTTGTCCCTGGGAGAGCAAGTGGACTGCGGGTGGAGATCTGACCTTACAGACCTGGAGCTGAGGTACTTATTTTTTCTCCCACTGTGAGAAAAAGACTGAAAAACTGATAAACACTTTTCAAAATGAGGAACAATGAAATGAAATGTACAAATGAACCCAGATGCATGAAGGAAAGGAAGTTTCAGACAGGGCCCCACAGCTGTTTACATTGCTGAGAACTGTGAATAAGAAAGCCGCTGGGGTGACAGAAGTCCTCTTTGAAGGGCTGTGTGCCTTAAATATAAAGAATCATGATATGGGAGATCAGGCAGCACCTTGGAGTTGCCCATTAACATTTAGCCCCTAGAGAGCAGACTGATCGCGAGTCTTCTCCACAGCGAGAAGGTATTTATATTTAAATTTTAGTAACTATTTCTAAATTTGCTCCTGTACATATACTTTGTACAAATCAATATCCTCTTTTGTGATTTGTTAATTGGCCGCCCTTGAAATTAGAGCCAGTTGCAGGCCAGGTGGCAATACATTTCTGTTGTCCATGTTAAGTGGCTATATGGCCCAGGGCTGTGTATGTTCTCTCATTTACTCTGCATCATCTAGTGCACTCTCACTTCTAATTTAGGGAGCAGTGTGCACATGATGGTAGACACCATCCATACCTATCCTGTTGTTTCTTATGAAATGCTACATTTTGATGAGTTTCCCCCTAAACCAGCTGCAATCCAAACTGAGAAAAGGAACGACCTAGCTGCGTTTTAAGCTAGTAACGTCTACTTCCAGCTGCAAACGCAGATTCCCCAAAAGCGATCAACTTTAATGCAAGTCATGTGCACAGAGTCACTTCAGATTAAGCCCATGGTTGTCTTTTGCCTCCTTGTAGATAAAGAAAACAACAAAACTTTGGATACTTGGACAGAACCTAAACCTGGATTTAAAAATAATAATAATAACCTGAATGCCTGTATTCCTTTGTTCTCATTTTCTTAGCTGAGTAGGTTTGGCAGGTTCAAGTTATTCAGCAAGGGGAAGATGGTTATCACCAATTAATTTCGCTATGAATGAATGGGCACTCTAGTGCTTATCTTGTATTCACTGGAGCTTCGCATAGAACCGTCACAAATTGTCCCATGGCCATTTGGCCCTACTATGTACAAAGGTAGGTTTCCCCTCCATCCAGTACCCAAGTGTGTATGCCTATTGGCCAAGTGATACACAGTTGGGGATAAGACTTCACATGCTTGATGAAGTGGATTCTAGTCCATTACAGCCGGCAATATATCTGTTAGTTGCCAAGATGCAGCAAGACTGTGTGTGTGTGTGTGTGTGTTTGTGTGTGAGAAACATGTAGTGACAGAAAGGCATTCTGATAGAGATCAAGAAAGTATTTTGATGGCGGAAGGGTGAGGTCCAATATTAAATTAAAAATTGAATCCAAAAGTGATCCAAATTGTACTGAAAATAATTAGAAGCTTAGTGCTCAGGGCTCACCGTCTCTTGTGGCTAACACAATACAGTTACTGCATATCTAAAGCACATGAACAGCTGCCGCCCCCACCGCACGAATCCTGGGAACTCTAGTTTGTTAAGTGTACTGAGAATCACCCTTTGGATTCTACTTGCCTCAGTCTGCCTCATGGATGTGCTGGCCCTGGTAGGCTCTATGGTGAACTCGCTTGATGGGTCTTTCATCCAGGAGGGAAACACTTATCAGCTGGAATGCTGATAGAAAGGAAACTTGTTGAGTTATAGTTTCCACAGCAATGTAACTCTCACTCCTTTACAATAAGTCCTTTCAAGATACCGTCAAAGCACTGGGGAATGTGACCTCCCTGCTTGATAAGCAGAGGCTAATGGAAAGCAAACAGGCTTGGTACCACTGCCCTTTTCTGATGCGTTGTTGAAAGGCATATCGTGAATTGTTATGGTTTTCTTGTTGTCCTTAGTGGGGTTAGAAATCCATCAAGACTGATCCGTGGCCTTAGACAATCCACTCCTTTTTCAGCCTGAAGCAATATCTATAGTATGGTTATAGCTATAATGGGAGTGCTGTAACAATTGCTAAATTAAATGTCCCCCAAACCAATTCACCTAGTTTGTTGGCCATCCTACTATATTTTAATCAATGGTGCTTGGTTTCATTCATATATATATACCATAGCTGTCAAGGTTTCCCTTTTTTAAAGGGAAATTCCCTTATTCCGAATGGGATTCCTCGCAAGAAAGGGAAAAGTTGACAGCTATGATATATACATGAATGAAGCAATGCATATTTGGGTATATATGATTCCTTCTAACAGCAAACTCAATTGGAGGGTGATAACAGGCCTGTTACCCAAAATGGGCCACTGAGAACAAAAGGGAAATATCATCATGCTTGGGTGAACCCCAAGGTTTGCAGAGTTACATTTTTATGATTTGTTTCACAAGATTTATCTACTGCTTGATCAAACCTCAAAGCAGTTTACAAAAAGAATAAGACAAATATTTAAAACATCCAAAAATAAATAAAACACTAAGCTAATACCCAGATTAAAGCACATGTTGACATTCTATGTCTGGATAGGCTTCCCTAAACAAAAATGTTTTCAGCGGACAACAAAAACAGTACAGTGAAAGCACTTGTCTGATGGCAATAGGCAGAAAGTTCCAAAGTTTGAGTGCTATCACACTAAAAAAAATGTTTTCTTACAAATGCAGAATGTACATTATGTGGCACCTATTACAGAGGCAGTTCTGCAAATTGAAGTGTTTGAGGTATTTGAAAAACCCACACCAAAGAACACCCAGGACTGAGCATGCTCTGAATTTTTGAGTGACGATTTTGAGTGACAATTAAAAAGGAAAAACAGAGCAAGAATTTCTTTAGCTCCTTGCAACTTTTACTGCCATAAGGACCCTTCTTTCCTTTTGAGAGAGCTTAGACTCAAAGGCTCTTAATGCAGCAGAAAAGCTTTCGTTGGCTGGTGACAAGGTTACATCAACTGATAATTATGTAGAGAAATGTTGTGTATATGACTCCCTATTTATCTTTCGTCCTTGGGGAGCTTTTTCTCTGACCTCATTTTGATGAAGCCAGAGTGTGACTCTCAAGGTTTTGAGCCCGTTGAGCAGTTGCTTCATAAAGCGTGTTCTCCATAATAGAGAGCACGTGTTGCGGTGGGGGCCAAAAAGGCCACCCCACTGTTGTTGGGGAAATTGGCCACATGCTGTGATTGGGCAAGGAGTGTTGCTGGGGAGAATGTTATGTTGCTAAAGTTGCTAAACCCTACCTGAAAGGGGGGGTGTGTTTCGTTGTCCTCTGACCTTGCTATGCCTGTCATGGGGTTGTCTGCCTTGGGGCAGGGGCCTGGTAGGAAATTTGTCCATTTGGCTGTTGGCTGTTGCCATTTGGTTTTTGCCTACTGCATAGCAAATCGTCACAACTTGTAAGGTTGGCGGTTAGGCATTGGTTCAAATTGGTTGGTGGAGGGGTAAGTGCCTACCCCTCCAATGGTGGTGCGGAAAGGGAATTCTGTTAAAGGAATCCAGGGGCTTGCCATCCCTTTCGTCCTAGTCCCTGGCATCGGACTTGGGCTGTGCAAGCCCCAGGGGGCATGAGGGTGAGAGATGGGGGACTGATGTCCAGCTTCATTTCTCCCCAATATGGTTCTCCCTGACTGGCTTCCGCTGGAATCCGGAAGTCAGTTCTGTCCCCGGGGCAAGGACAGATAGTTGGAACCAATGCCTAAGCAACCACTCATGTGTGTGTATTTAAATAAAGTTGTGGCCAAATTCATGCCAAAAACCTTAAACAAAAATTGATGTGTGAAGTGTGAGTTATTGGGGTGGCCTGGGGGACCTCGACGCGCAACAGGTTCTGAAAGCGGGGAAAGAGAGAAAGATTGTGTTTAATATTTATAGATCAGGTAAATTTATTTTGATTGGTCTGGAAAATCCCTTCGGGAGGTTAAAAAAATAATAATCAATATGGGAAATTGGTTGCTGACAGATGTGTGAGACAAACACCGGAGAAAGCTGATGTGAAGTTGGATAGCTGAGGCCTGAATATTAAGCTATTCTCCTCTAGTGTGATAACTATTATTTGCTGGTGAAGAGTAGGAGGACGCAGAGGCCATCCTGTGTAAAGATCTTACTGGAATAAATAGCTTATTTTTTTAGCAGCTCTATTATTTTTAGCTGCTCTATTATTAATGTTGCTAATATTGAGTACTGATTGCCGTATGGATTTATTAACCATATGACTTTTGCTGTAATTCTGATGTTCAGCTTATTTTTCAGTTGCTGCTTTGTTAATAAAAAAATTCCTTCCAGTAGCACCTTACAGACCAACTAAGTTTGTTATTGGTATGAGCTTTCATGTGCATGCACACTTCTTCAGATACAGTCATACCTCTTATTACGTTTGCTTCATGATACATTTTTCAGGTTGCGTCCCACGGCGACCTAGAAGTACCAGAAGGGGTTACTTCCGGGTTTCACCGCTCTTTGCCGCTCGCACATGCACAGACGTGCAGAATGATGTCACGCGCATGCGCAGAACTGTCAAATCGCAGACGTGCATGCGCAGATGTGCTGCTGCGGGTTGCATTCTGCTCATGTTGCAAACGGGGCTCCGGAACGGATCCCGTTCGCAACCAGAGGTACCACTGTACACTGAAACAGAAGTCACCAGACCCTTATATATAGTGAGAGGGTGGGGAGGGGTATTACTCAGAAGGGTGGTGGGAATGGGTGATTGGCTGATAGATGTGGTAAACCTGTTGACTACTGTTAACGACTGCAATTGGTCTTACAGGAAAAAGCAAGGGGTGAGATGGCTAAAAATAGCTTTATCATGTATAATGAAATAAGAATCCAATGTCACTATTCAGACCCGGTCTCGCCATGGTTTTAAGTTTGGTAATAAGTTGCAATTCAGCAACTTCTCTTTCCAGTCTTTGCTAATAGTGTTTTATAGATTGTTGCAGCAGGAGAGGGAGACACCTTGGCTTCTTCAGCAGCCTGACTCATCTCTGCCTCAGCTGCCCTCGTCTCTTGCTTCCGCTTCTGGACTTCTTTCTGGCACAGACTCTCCCTGCTCACTAAACCCTGTTACTTCTTCAGCTTCCAAACACTTCCTCCTCCCAGGCTTCTCCCTCTGACCACTCATTGCCATCCCACCACCAATCCCCAGCCTCTGAGCCTTTTGTCCCGTGGGGGTTCCCCCACCATTCCTCTGGGTCCATTCCAGATGACTTGGCCACAAGAAGAGACAGTGGTGGTACATGGGAACCGTCTAACAAGTATAAAGGCATCTTATACGTCAGCTGGACCTGTTAACTCAAGGAAATAACAAGAACCTTCCTGGATCAGACCAAAAGCCTATCTAGTCCAATATTCTGTTGCCACAGAAGCAAAGCAGATGCTTATAGGAAGCCCACAAGAAGATGAGAGCAATGCTTGTGTTCCGCAGCAGCTGATATTCAGAGTCCTATTGATACGGGGAAGTAGTAAAACAATCATGATTAGTAGCCATTTCTAGTCTTAACTTCTATATGGATGTTTCTATATAGATGTTTCAGGGAAGTGAGAATCAGTAGCACTGGGAAACTTCAACTGCCCTGAGAAGTCAGCGATAAAATTCAAAACGACATTGATGGAATGGGAAACAAGAGCCAAAACTAACATAATTTGCGAGATGCAGATGTCATAATTTGCCTTTAATGCATGGTTATAAGATGGAAGATCCGGAACTTGGCCGCAGTACATGAGAGAAGCATCTTGGAAATCTAGCCGATCACAAGCTGAACATGAGACAAGAGTGTGATGCAGCTGAATTAATGTGATTTTAGGCTGTTCTAATGAAACCATCATTGACAAGTCATGGGAATTGATAGTTCCATTTTATGTTTGCCCTGTTGCAAACCTAAGGCCTTTTGTGTCCAATTATGGGCGCCACACTTTAAGAAAGAGGAGGGTAATATAAAGATGGCCAGTGGTGTGGAAAACAAGTCTGATGAGGAAAGGTTGGAGAAACTTTGTGGGTTTAGCCTGGAGACAACAAATCAAAACCACAAAAAGGGTGTTAACACTGGCTAGCACTTGTCAAATACCTGAAAGTCTGTCATGGATAAGAGGGCAGACTTGTTATTTGCTGCCTCAGTGGGCCGGACTAGATATAATGGTCTTGAGGGCAGATTTTGGTTGAACACTAGTAGAAATTTCTTGACAGTAAGGGAGTTTGACAGTGGAACCATCTGCCTGGAGTGGGAGTTGCTGGAAGTTCTCCAAGAGGCTCAAGTCATATAGCTCTATAGTTCCTGCACAGAGGAGCGTTCAACTAGATGACCTACCAGGCTCCCTCCAACAGGGGCAGAATTTGGTAATCATTTGTAATATGGCACATTTTTGTGCGAGGCAAAAAATGTGGCACCCCCTGAATGGATATTCTCAATTTAGTGCCCACTTTGCGGAGGAACTGCCTGCACCACCCTGAATCTAGTGCTGCACTCCCAACTCTGTGTTTCTATTAAAATAATTTGCATTTTCAGCAGAACATTTGTTGTGTTTATTGGATGCCCACAGCGGCTCCAGCACAAATTCTCTTTTTCAAAGGTGTTGTTGGTGTGTGGCAAAAATCAGGACCCTTACCACACAAAGTGGAACTGCACAGTAGTAAGCTCCTTTTGGGGTGAAACCTCATTACATTTCAAAGAATGCGGCAGCTAGACTGGTGACTGGGGGCGGCCGCCGAGATCATATAACACCGGTCTTGAAAGACCTACATTGGCTCCCAGTACGTTTCCGAGCACAATTCAAAGTCTTGGTGCTGACCTTTAAAGCCCTAAACGGCCTCGGTCCAGTATACCTGAAGGAGCGTCTCCACCCCCATCATTCTGCCCGGACGCTGAGGTCCAGCGCCGAGGGCCTTCTGGCGGTTCCCTCATTGCGAGAAGCAAAGCTACAGGGAACCAGGCAGAGGGCCTTCTCGGCAGTGGCACCCGCCCCGTGGAACGCCCTTCCAGCAGATGTCAAAGCGATAAACAACTACCTGACTTTCAGAAGACATCTTAAGGCAGCCCTGTTCAGGGAAGTTTTTAACGTGTGATATTTTACTGTATTTTTGGTTTCTATGGAAGCCGCCCAGAGTGGCTGGGGAGGCCCAGCCAGATGGGCGGGGTATAAATAATAAATTATTATTATTATTATTATTATTATTATTATTATTATTATTATTATTATTATTATATCCCTACTTGAAAGTTATAATGGAGCAATGGGGTCGTGTGTACCAGTTGAATACGTGGTGCTTCAACATTACACATTGTCAGCCTCCATACAAAGATGGATTTAAACTCCCTCCACTTATCTGATGTGTGACCGCAAAGATGATAAATATGAGAACAAGTCCCGAGAGCTATGCTTTGTGGTTGGCAATTTAGCATACTTGTCTTTCCCATTTACAGCAAAAAACCTTAATCTTAATGCTTCTGGGAAACCACCAAGTAAGACCTCTTGCTCCCCAGAAATAGGCATTCAGTGACATTCTGCCTCAGCACATAGAGGGTCTGATAAAGACATAATAGCTAACCGATTTTGATTTTATTTATTTAATAGCATTCGTATGCCTCCTCATAACTAAGTTCTCTGGGCAGACTGCTTTAGTTAGCAATGGTTTTGCAATTGCAGATCAAGCAAGCATATTGGTCTGGTCTCTCTCTCCTGGGACAGCAGTGATTTATGCATTTGAATATGTTCTGAAAGTGATATATCTTCGGGAGAGGTCTAAGTTTTTGAACTACTGTACTGATGCATTTTATTAACAGGAAACAACGACTCACACCATTATAGTAACCAGGCAATTTTATTAGAAGGAATACTGTAAGAAGAAAACACTTCAAATCCTTTAGAGAGAGCTACCCATGTAGCAACGAACAGACTGCACACACACCTATAACTTAGAAGCTCCCAGTGTGGTGCCAAAGCAAAAGTGTATCCAGAAAAAAAAAACAGTTTTAAAACCAAAATGCATTAGAACTTGTGTCTCCCATAAAAAGTGTCAACATATTCTGTCTTTTCAGATGAGGGGAGAAACCAGGGGGAGAAGTTGGATGTTACTATTCACCTCTCTATAATTCCAAAAGCTCATATCGGAAAGGATGATTCTGCCAAATAAAGATGACACACCACTTTGTTCTTAAAAATACCTCTGCTCAGAACATATTGCATATAGGCTGGAAAAGGTTTATAGAAGATGTGTGGAGAGGACAGATTTTTTTTTTTTAAAAAAAATTTAATGCCAGGAAGTCTACACAAAAAGTCCACATTTTCTGTTTTGAAAAGTTTCAGGACCAGACTTAATATTCGGTTTTGAACGGATAATCCTTGTGGTTTGCACACCTATGAAAAGAAAGAGTTAAATCAGAAGTCTGGTTTTACTTATGCCAATGTCTATTTTAGGGGAACCAGGGCAAACTGGAAGCGTGGAGCACCCTAAACTCTCAAAAAGTGCAGTGGTACCTCGGGTTACATACGCTTCAGGTTACAGACGCTTCAGGTTACTGACTCCTCTAACCCATAAATAGTACATCGGGTTAAGAACTTTGCTTCAGGTTGAGAACAGAAATCGTGCTCCAGCGGCGCGGCAGCAGCAGGAGGCCCCATTAGCTAAAGTGGTGCTTCAGGTTAAGAACAGTTTCAGGTTGAGAACGGACCTCCGGAACGAATTAAGTACTTAACCCAAGGTACCACTGTATCTTTTTAGGCCAGTACACTTTGTGTACCAACAAGTAAAATGCTGCCTACTAGTCATACACCTAAGGGAAGATAAACCCCCCGTTTTCCCTGCCCCCCTAAAAGTGCAAAAAAGGGGACTTGTTGAGCATCTGGAAAAACACAAATTAGGTGGTGGGTCACAAGTTGTTAAGGCCTTATCCAGCATTACCCCCAGCAGACAGCATGAAAATACTTAGTGCTATAATGGATGTACGAGGAAGAATGTCCACAGTTGTTTTTTTAACATGATTTTACAGCAGTGTACGAGGAAGAATGTCCACAGTTGTTTTTTTAACATGATTTTACAGCAGTGTCCAGAAATTGAACTTGAAATTTGAGTGCAAAATGCTGAACCTTCAAAGTACGATAAGACAATTCCACAAAGTTTACCTTTGCTGGACATTTTTGAAATTTGCAGCAAGATCATCCATTTAAAAAACCTACCATACTGTAGTCAGCAAACTAAACCTCAAACCTCAAACCAGAATGCTGAATGTTCACAATTGTGGAAGAAGCCACATGAAGAAAGTATGAAGAGAGAAACAATCTACACTTTAAATGAAGAAATATGGGGAAACAGCTGGGGAAACTTTTTCAACCCTTCTCTGCCTCTGGAACTGAGAAGCGATTCTTCGGCTACATTCTATTAAACCAGCTATCTCAAACAGCGGTGCTGTCATGGCAGGACTTTGGCACAAGACATCAAGGACTCCACTCAGCAGAATGAGCAGGAAGTCTCCCCAGAGGCTGCAGGGATGGCTTCCTTTAACTTCTAAGCGAAGTTAAATATTACCATCTAAAGCGGAAGATCCCCGAGACACTATAAGATGTCCGGACTGCACCACTGATCTAGGAATTAAAGCAGGCCTCGAGATAGCCCTGAGGGAAAGCTAATCAATAATGCTCCTAAAAGCGGCAGATACGTCAACAGAAAGTGGTGGTGGGGATTCTGCGGTAAAGTTTACAGAAGGACATCTTAATGAGAAAATGGCAAGAGCCTGTTTTAAAGGGGTGGTTAAACGCTCAGAGCTTCCAAACTATAGCAGAGTGTGACCAAGTCAGTAGTCATGCCTACCAATGGTAAGGATAACAAACCTGTTTCACAGGTCAGGCAATTTTTAACTTTATGCTAATCATAACTGCCAGTTGCCAGAAATAAATGATAACCTAACCGGCTTTTTTAGCCACTGGGTGAAAACTGATTTAATGTCCTCTAATCAAGGGCCAGCATTAGCCATAATCACTATTGGCAGATTTCTGGGTTATTTGTAGTAGATCAGCAAGAGATTGCAACTCCCAGTCCTCTATAGTGGTGGCTACAACTGAAAACATTCTGCCCCCCCCAGACTGCCCCACCTGCAAATTCAGATTCTGGAAAAGAACGCAGTGGGGGAGGAAACAGGAGCAGATTTTAGTGTCAAAGGGCCTGAAGTCTTGGTTCTGGTACTGATCACGAATTCATGGGCTGAGGAAATGTTTAGAATAATCTTGTACCGGCAATCTTAATGCATGTCTGTATTATATCACATCTCACAAGCTTGATGTCTGCCCACCCCAGATTAGAACAGGCTGGTCTTCATCCCTGACTGCCCCAAATGAACTGTGTAAAAGAAGGTTGGCACAAATGCCTTTAAAAAAATGTAATTACTTTTATCATTTCCCCCCCAAGAAGGTTGTTTCCCCAATCACCTTTTAACGATTGTGATTAAAAGCTCTTTTGATCTATTCAACCAATTGTCTAACTAAGCACTGCAGAACTGTTCTACACTGATCCTGGACATGAGAGTCCGACTATGCTGTTTATCAACCCTTTTTGATTTTTTAGACCCTGCTACTTACTGGCTAAATGCACATGCTCTCCAGTTCCTGTTGAAACTGAGAATGGTTTCCAGCTCCTGCTTAGTCAGGTCAAAGTCAAACACCTGGCAAGGAGAAAGAAAAAGCAGAATTTCCAATTCATAGCAGGTTCACAAGAATTGTGGAGGTTTACATCCCTTGTTTTATGCATTATTTGCATTTGTGGCCTGCCTCTTCTTCCCAAGTGTTCAATGGAGTAAATAAGCAAAAGCAAGAGTCTTCCCATTTTACCTTCACTTGAAATCTTAGCCAATGGCCCATCAAACCCAGCATCCTGTTCTCACAGTGGCCAATCAGATGCCTGTGGGAAACCTAGAAGCAGGAGAGCACTCTTCTCCTGAGTGGAATTCAGAAGCATCGCTGCCTCCGAAAGTGACGTTGGTCAGGTTGAGAGATGCCCAAAGCAGCCTAGTAGAGTTGGCCTCTTTTACTGGTTTTGGGGTTGGCTCCAATGAGTTGGGGAGGGCATTTGGGGCCAACCCTGAAATGGGGTGAAAGGAGGCAGTGAAGTGGTTCATACAGAATGTGGCACCTAGACTGGTGACTGGGAATAGCCGCTGGGACCACATAACACCGGTCCTGAGAGATCTGCATTGGCTCCCAGTACGTTTCCGAGCACAATTCAAAGTGTTGGTGCTGACCTTTAAAGCCCTAAATGGCCTGAGTCCAGTATACCTGAAGGAGCATCTCCACCCCCATCATTCAGCCCAGACACTGAGATCCAGCGCCGAGGGCCTTCTGGCGGTTCCCTCAGAGGAAGTGAGGTTACAGGGAACCAGGCAGAGGGCCTTCTTGGTAGTGGCGCCCACCCTGTGGAATGCCCTCCCTTCAGATGTGAAGGAAATAAGCAGCTATCTTCTCTTTAAAAGACATCTGAAGGCAGCCCTGTTTAGGGAAGTTTTTAAATATTTAATGCTGTATTGTTTTAACACTTGATTGGAAGCCGCCCAGAGTGGCTGGGGAAACCCAGCCAGATGGGTGGGGTAATAACAACAACAACAACAACAACAACAACAACAACAACAACAACAACAACAATAATAACAACAATAATAACAACAATAATAACAACCCTTTCTGGGGAAAGGAGCCTACAGCGGTGGCAGCAAGGACTCAGACAGATGACATTCCCAGCTCTACCTGGAGAGACCAGGGATTGAACTTTGGGCCTTGAGGAGAGGACATGGGGTGTGTGTGTTCGCACACACACAGAGAGATTTCCCAAGCACAATTACCACCTCTCCCTCTCAGTTTCTAGACTCTCCTCAACCTGAAACAACAGTTTCAGAAGAAGGAAACAGAATGACAGCCTTTGAGCTGTTGGTCTTTATCGCTCATTGCTGTCTTCTTTTGGTCGGCACGGACTCTCTAGGCTGTTTCTCAAACTTGGGTCTCCAGCTGTTGTTGAACTACAACTCCCATCATCCCTGACCACGGCTCCTGCTAGCTAGGAATGATGTGAGTTGTAGTCTTTTGCAGCTGTTTTGCCTGGATCTCAAAACTGGAGAAGTCACGAACTGAACCTAAGCCCTAATGTGTTCTCCTGCTGAGCCATCTGCCGGCAGATATACAGACCAAAAATAGATTATTTCCCTTAATGGTAGCTGTAATTCATATGTTAAGAAGACAAATAATCCTTTATTTGCACCAGCCTTCCCCAACATGATGCCCTCCAGATGTTGTTGGGCCTATGGCCATAGATGTCAACTTTTCCCATTTCTTGCAAGGAATCCTATTCGGAATAAAGGAATTTCCCTTAAAAAAAGGGAAACACTGACAGCTATGCCTTCGGCTGCCAAATCTCTAGTGCCAAATTCACTAGGTAACTGGAGGGCACTTGTTTGGGGTGACATATGCCGTGTAGGACCCAAACCAATCCTGGTGGGAGCTGATCTTACTTTCAATCTTACCTTGAAGTTTTCTTCAATACGTGCAGGAGTAACAGATTTGGGAATCACAATTGTATTTCTTTGGATATGAAAGCGGATCAGGACCTAATGATCAAGACAAAGACAAACCAAGTAGGTCTTCCTGTCCCAAGTCACAAACACATTAAAAATCAGATTTGTCAGGGAAAACACACACCACATGTTCTTTAGCAAAATGGCACCCCTTTCTGCAAAGCCTGGCTTCAAGTCTCAAATTCCTGACTGGAGTTTAACTGCTGAGGGATCTAAGGATTGTGGGTCTCCCTCAGTTTTCCTAGTACACATCTGTTGCCAGAAAGTTTGCATCCTTGAAATCCCCATGGCAAACGCTGCTCCCTTGGCCTGAAAGTGAGATTAGCACCGCACCCCATAGTCACCTTTGACTGGACTTAACTGTCCAGGGGTCCTTTATTATTTACCTAATGGCAAGGAGTGACCTCCCCCTTAGCCTAGTATCTACAACTGCTAATATTTTAATTCCCCATTTCAAGTAGGAGCACTGAAGAAATGAGTTTTTGATCACCACAATTTAACCTTGTTAAATAGGAGGGGATCTAGACATTGCTGAACACAGGAAGCCATCATGATTTGTGCATCTGATCTAATCACGTCTTCCTGCCAAGTTATCAGGCAGGTATTTCTCAGGTCTGCTTTCTGCCCACTGCCTTCTGAAAACCTCCTTTTTTTGCCAGTCCACCAGGTTCTTTGCTTATGTTCTCAATTCAACACATAAATCAAACACACCTGAGCTGCAGTTTTATTGTGCTTAGCAGCTATCTCTTTGATCTTGGGGTCGTCCAGGAGAGAGGGATCCTCTGGCTTGGCCCTAGGAAAAGCAACAAAAGCCAAAGGGTAATGAATGCTACTAAGATAACTCATGTTTAAAAAAAACAGAAAGGCTGGTCAGATGCAGAGGAATAACAACAACAACAACAATTTATTACAGAACAACAACTACCAGACTTTTAGAAGACATCTGAAGGCAGCCCTGTTTAGGGAAGCTTTTAATGTTTGATGTATTACAGTATTTTTTAAAAAAATTGGAAGCCGCCCAGAGTGGCTGGGGAAGCCCAGCCAGATGGGTGGGGTATAAATTATTATTATTATTATTATTATTATTATTATTATTATTATTATTATTACTACTACCCCACTCATCTGGTTGGGTTTCCCCAGAGCTTCTGCACCTTTTAACAGGGAATTTCATTTAGGACTTTTATTCTCTACACTATTAAAAGTCCCATCTTCAATACAGGAATAAAGGTACAAGCTCACCCTACAGGGCTGTTACAAGCACATAATGCATGTGAATAGCACCATCATTGAGTAGATGAAGGTGCTAAGCAAATGCTAAGTATAATTATGAAGCACAATTATGCATGCGGTAGGCATACAAATAAATTAATAGGCAGATTTGCTGTATTTACTTCCATCAGTGGGTCTGGCGGCCAAGAAGGCAGTTTCTGTACAGATGGCGCTCATCAACCTGGGAAGGTAGCCCATCTAAGAGAAGGAAAACTCTGGTCCTAAACCTCCACTGCCTTGTGGGATATCTTCAAGAGAAGAAAAGGCTAAGGAGTAAACCCTAAACAAATCCAGAGGGGGGTCCCTATGACAGTTGGATGGCACCTTGTACGCCTCCTTCTGGCAACTTCTGCAGCCAAGCTGGTCCCAAACATATTGCTCTGCTTTCCTCTGGACCACATCAGCGAGGCTGAGAAGGGGTTATTGTCGTCTGGGCACCCCAGGACCTCCATACCCACTGCCCAGGCTTGCGCCCTGGGGAGGCCACTTCGGTGCTGCTAACACAGCGGTTTGGCTTTACCCCTGGAGGGAACACCCCATTGTCTCCTGAGACAGACAGATGCCAACAACACAACTTTCATCATAATGGATAGCTTCAAATACAAATGCTTAATACATCTGGGGCTGTTGGACCCGGGTTAGTTATCCCTTAGCCCACTTCCATTACCCATTTACTCACTAAGATGTGGAGCTCCAAGCTCATGGCACATTTAGCTAAGCACAAAAAGACAACCAAACATTCTCACCATGGTCTGTCAGGGGAGCCGAGGGGGCTATACGCTGTGACAGCGATCCCTTTGGACTGACAGTAACTGATCAGTTTTTCCTGGGTAAGATACGGGTGGCACTCAATCTGTAAACATAGAAGAAAACAATTTGCCTTATTTGCATTCATCATTTATTTATTTCATTAAAAAAAAATTCACTGCTTGTTTGTAAAAAAAAGGGGGGGCAGGCTGCAATAAAAACAAAACAATAGAGAATTTTAAGATTTGCATTCAGAGATCAACTATGTATATAATAGGAAGTTTCCTGGCAGGTTTCCTGAACAGCTACTGGCAGTTGAACAGGCAAGCCATAATTCATCTGCAAAAGTAGTTTGGCCTCTTTAGAAAGCCACATGGTAGGTTTTACTTTTTCCCCCAATGCCACAATCTCTGGTTGCTGCACTCCTGATTCTCCCCATATAGGCTTTTCTTGGACTGCAGCACTTATTTCATAGTTGGTGGGATTTTCACAGGGCACTCATAATGTTCCCGTTTAATAGAAGACTACCAGCTTTCCCCAATGATTTCCTCCTTCTCCAGCAGCACTTTCAAATGCCCAATTCAATTTCTCAACCACCCGAGCAAGACAGTTATGCTGGTCAAGGTTGAAGTAGAAGAACGAATTGTACAAAAACAAGGAATAAGAAATGGAATTAAGAAGGAGAAATGCAATTTCAAATAAGCAAAGTAATCAAGCAAGCACCAAGCACGCACACATTGTTTTATCCCATTGCCATCTCAGGCCAAGCTGGCTTGCAAGGTTTTTTGCAATGGCACAAACCCTGGAGAAACCATTTATCAAAGGCAGTGGCGGGATGTGCATATATACCAGGAACAACCGAGTTTTTCTTGCATCTTGTTCAACATTCTGTGGGGTGTGGAGAATTGTGATCACTCCAATCTTTACTTATTGGGGCTTAGTCTTCCTGACCAGCCAAGAAGGGTGCTGAACTATACTGGATAGAGCTGCAAACTTGCTGCGAGTTTTATTTCTGGATTCAACTGCTTTATTAAGGAGGCATAATGGCAACTTCCCAAAAAACTCATGCATGAGTTTTGCATGTATATTTTTTAATCAGTTCACAGCCAGGCCCCTGTAGGATTACCATGTTGCGGCAGTATCCAGAAATTCAGCTTTGTTTGAAGGAAGAAGCACACTGGTGATGCTTCTGTGCAGACTTATGAATCTAGCAGAACACACAGACTATATTTAGGATGCAACAGGATCCTGAAGCATCCTTGTCTCTGTCACACGATACCTTGGACTCAGTATGCACTGCTCTTTGGGGCTTAATTTCATGCTCACTTAGCATAAATAACATACCAACTCACTCCATTCCAACCATCCTTTTGTCCGCCCACCACAAAGCTAAGAGTTCAGGTGCAAAATCTGAAAAGTTACCATTTAAAAAAACACAAACGACTCCACAGGGGGAAGTTCAGACAATTATGTTGACTGAGCAATTTCCAACGGAGGGGAGGACACCATAGCAGGTGTTGATTTGTGGTAATTAATTCAGCCAGTTAGTTTTCATTGCCAGCTGAAAACCTCCTGCCTCCAAGCCTTTGAGGCTGATAAGAGCGTAAAGCAAGGGACAAGCTCTTGCATACTTTAAGTCTCCATGATTTCTGATGGGGGGAAGTTTTGTGTGTTCATAACTCTTTCCTCAACGTCTTCATCTTTTTTGAAAAGTGTTGTGAGGCGCTTTTTTTTTTGTTACAATCAAGTGGCGTATAATTTTCATGAAATAAGTAAATAACTATAATCAACATGCTTCCCCAATCCCGGGTGTGGGCGCTGCAGGGAAACAGACTCAAATCTAAGTTCAGCTATGAAATGACACCTCATAGATATCGGCCAATTTCACAGGGCTGCTGTGAGATCAAAGATTCCAGCGCTGGAAATGACTATGGACAAGATATGATGTGGAATAAGAAAAGCAGAATAGTTCTTCTTGCCGCTGTGAAATGATCAACCCTTCATAATCCCCTAAAAAGCTTCAGTTTACATCGCTGGGCATCCTACCTGATTATTTGCAGGCTTGTACTTCAACCCGGGCTTGTTCAAGATTCTCTCAAGCTGATCGTGGTTGAAATTGGAAACTCCAATAGACTTCACCAATCCAGCATCCACCAGCTCCTCCATTGCCTGGAGGGGGTGGGGTGGGCGACAAATGAAGACCAAATATTACATAAACATGTTGCAAACATAAATCTCCCCACTGTCCTTAGGAATTCCTCCTGGCCTGACTTTGGAAAGCTGTCACACTTTTGGGCCTGCTAAGCTCTCGTCTAATGAGATAACACCTTCAAAACTATCATATGCACCTCTCTGTGAACAGAAAGGGAATTTGGAAATGGGGAACTCCAGACCAAAAAGCCAGTAGAGTTATACCTTGGGTTCAGGTATACGCTTCAGGTTGAGCGTTTTCGGGTCACGCTCCGTGGCGACCCAGAAGTAACGGAACGCGTTACCTCCGGGTTTCGCCGCTTGCGCATGTGCAGACGCTCAAAATGACGTCACACGCATGCGCAGATGCGGCAAATTGTGACCCGTGCATGTGCAGGCACGGGTTGCTTTCTCTTCAGGATGCAAACGGGGCTCCAGAACGGATCCCGTTCACATCCAGAGGTACCACTGTACCACATAGAAATAACTATTTGGTCAGGGGGATGTGGTGGTGTTTGGGGATGACTACTCCCCACTGGTAGTGGCGGAGGAAGGGGGTCCGGTGGGGGCGGTTTACCCCGGGTGTCATCCCGGGGGGGTGACACTTGGTGTGCCACCCTCCCGTGACTCCCAAGCCTACCCTGAGCCGTTGGGGGAAGTCAGGGAGCCGCGCTGCTTTGCCGGCAGCCTTCCCCTTTTGTTTTGTCAGCTCAGGAGTTGGGGGAGTCTTGGGAGTCGCAGGCGAGTGGTGCACCACTGCCCCGTGCTCCCGGCTGGAGGAGGCAGGCAGGCAGAGGAGAGGATGGGAAGGAGGCAGGCAAGCAAACAATGGAGGGGGTGGGAAGGGGAGAGGAAGGAAGTCGGATCGGTGGGTGCGCCTTTCATTCTGCCTGGAAGATGAGTGCCTACAGCTGGACTATCAAGTGGATTTAAAGGGTCACTTCGGGGGCGGCGCTGCAAACGCAGAAGGGATCTTGCAGTACGTTTATACAGACCTACTGGATTTAGTAACGCTCCTAAGTGAAGGCGTGCCTATATCTGACTGAAGCCGCCCAAAGGTTAATATTTTCTATATTCAAGGCAGATTAATTCCCTAAGCACAAGGGACGTGTACTGAAAATGGGAATTTCATACTCCCTTGTAAGAAATTGCGGCACTACAGAACCACGGCTGGCTGCCCCATTGTAACATGTGATCTCTCTCTCTCTCTCTCTCTCTCTCTCTCTCTCTCACACACACACACAAGAATGCAGTTTATCGGGCAAGTTTAGACTTGTCTGCTCAAAAGGAAGTCCCGTTGTGCAGGGGACCTGGAAGAAGAGAAACAAAAGTTCCCTCAACTGAGGACCCAAACCCTGGAACACATAGGAGAAGAGGTGGGGTGTGAGGGAAGCGATGGAAGCAGCCGGCGCTTAAAAAGGGAATAAAATGGTTGCTGTCTTTCTATCTGAGCTGGCTCCCTGCCTGTTACGTTACATGCGGGGAAACCCACGTGGGGTTCCTCTCTGTGTAAAGTCTTCAAGCTGTGTAGGGCAGCTGAGTGGGAGGAAGCAGGCAGACTCCGGAGGCCCCGCAGTGCGCCCCACTCTAGCCCCTATGGGCAGCCCACCCTGCCCCTGGGCACGCTGCCCCAGGCACCCGAGCGGCTTCCTCTGTTGCTGCACACTGGTTCTGTTGCACATGGCATCTAGTCTGCCACAATGGCAAAACAGAGCTCAGTACATATTTTTAAGTAAATTTCCTTTCACACATAAATCTGCAAATATCCTACTAAAGTCAAGAGCAGGGCTGGGGAACCCTTTTCAACCCAAGATCCACACTCCCTTTTAAGGAACCTTCCAGGGTGCAGGACCAGAAGCAAAAGTGGCCAGAGAACAATGAATATTAGCTTTGTACAGCAAGCTTCTTTCTACAAAGACCTCTCTCCATCTTCCATCCAGAGATGCAAAAAGGCACCATCAGAGTTTGACGCATTCAAGTCAGGCAGAACCAGTCAAGGAGAGTGCAGGCCAATAAGATAAGATGTGTGCCTGGCATAAGAAGAGTCGGGGGGGGGCAGACAGAAAAAGGGGCTTAGAGGGCCACATCTGGCTCCCTGGTCTGAGGTTTGCAAACCCTAATCAAGAGGGACCTTTCTATGGTATTTGCAACTATGCACAGCCAATTCCATGTAAAATCTTGAGCTTTACTTAGTGGAGAAGCCCTCCAAGGAACTGATATATAGCACAACTTAAGCCAATAGAAACTGCCATAAATAGCTGCAAGCTATGCAAAATGCAATAAATTGCACACGGAACAAAGAGAAACCTTTAACTGCAGCGGAACATACTTCCCAGGTGTCTTCAATCTTCGTGTTACTGGGTATTACCATGCCTGTTTCATCAGATGGGAATAGGTCATCGCCAGCCTGTCAAATGCAAAGCAAGAACATAAGAGGGGTTTGCTTTTGAGTAGATGAGGCTGTCTTGTGCAGAGTCAGACAACTGGCTTTCCCCAGTCCCCAATATACTTTAACAGGATGTGCCTGATATTTAACCTGGGACCTTGTGAACAAAGGAATATGCTTTGTGCCAATCCAGACCGTATTCCTGCCTTACCTGGAGATGCCAGGGACTGACCTTTGCACATTCTGCACACAAACCACATGCTCTGCTACTGAAATACAGCACCAGTGTAAAACGGACGGTGTGGCATTTTCTTTGTACAACGGGGCAAGAAAAGCCAGGATCTCAAGCAACACCACTGCTCATCCAGACAACCAGATCAGCCAACCGCTTCAGTTATTTTTCTGAAAAACCATTAATTCTAGAAGGTAACCGGAGCAGTCTCTGTCGATTGTTCCTCTGTCGTAAGCATGTCTGGAGGTGCAAAGTATTCTGCACTAAAATACTCCTGGCAGAATCATCACAGCTCCCTGCTCCAGGATCTCAGAAGCTTGAGTGTCAAGCTCACAGCTTTTTCAGACACAAGCGCAATGAAAGAATACCAACCATATGCTCTTTTTTATACCTTTAGCCAGTGGTGAAGTGGTTCAGGGTCTTGGGTAGGTGGGAGATGTCAAAGACCCCTTACTATTTCTGTAGCAGGGTCCCCGTCTCCAGCGTCCGAGAGTCGCCCAATCAGCAGGAAAGGGGAGCTCTTTTTTTGCCACCGTATTTTCCAAAGCTAAGCATTTAGGAACACTGAAAACAGGAGGTGCTCCAGTTTCAAGACAAAGATGTGCAGGTTCTGTTACGTACAGTGGAACTTCGTGGAAAGCACACTGTTATGCCTATCGGCTTGGTTGCTCGACAGCAAACAGGCAAGATCCCTCACTGGTCTTTTCAACGGCTTTATTCTTGGTGTAAAACATTTGCAGAGCGCCTCAGTTCCATGTCTTGCTCAGTCACTAGCAGAATCTGAGAGTGGGCGGTCCTTAACCTTTCCCCAGCAGAGTAGTCTCTTGACCCCCAGCCGATGCCTCCCCTCTCTGAGCGAAAACCTACTGCGCAGGGAAGGCGTGGGTAAAGGGGGACCCCCTCCCCCGCGCTTTGCTCAGGCACGGTGTCCTGGCTCTTTCTTGCATCCTCTGAGCCCTGCATCTCTTCCCCACTAGAGGGGGGGCTTCCCTCCTCCGCTGAGGAAGTGCTGCTTCCCACGATCTTTGGAGGCTCTATGTAATCCAGCTGCCCTTCCACCTCTCGCCTCGGAGCTGATGGCAGTTCCCTGACACACACACTCCGAAAGGAGGGATTAGAGAACTCCAAACCATTTGCCCGTGTACATCCACAGAAAACAGTACATCTAACTGAAACACATGGAGATCTGCACTGATTGTTGTAATGCATCCCTAATCACTGTTGTATAATTGTAGGATTATTAGAAGCGTTGTGGCTGTGACCCTGCATTTTTGGATTGGCCCCTATACTTCTGCCTTTAGCATTTCTACACACCTGCCTTTAGCAGAAGTGGCCAGAGGTTTCCAAATGTTGATCTACCACTATAAAGACTTTGTGAGGTGCAGCCAGCAAGGGAAGGAAATGTGATCTGTGTGAGAGCTTCTCCCTTCAGGCTGCAAGGATACCAGATGCCTGACCCACCATAACTTGGGAGCAGGGCCTTTAGTGCAGCTGCCCCAGTTTTGGAGAGCAGCATCCCTGCAACGATACAACTGGTGTCCACTATCTGGAAACAACTGAAAATGGTTGCGTTCAGACCAGCTTTCTCAGCTGAATGAACAGGTCTCTGCCATGAGTGCCTACTTTTTATTGTTTTGATTTATATGATGTAATTTGCAGTGTTGTTTTCAGCCGTTTTGATTTATTTGTGTGCGTTGCCTAGAGGTAAGGATAGAAACTGAAAGACAGACGGACAAACAAACAAACAAGAATACCTTGAATCCCACAGGCCAGTGAATAAGGTAGAGGTCTAGGTACTCCAGCTTCAAGGCTTTAAGAGTTGCTTTACAGGCACCCTTCACCAAGGCTTTCTCGTGGAATGTGCACCACAGCTGGGAGGGGGGTGGGAAGAGGAAGGATAGCAAGAACACAGGTTAATTCACCAAATTACATCTATTCCACAATGCTTTTTTCTTTTTAAAATAATATTTTATCAAAGCTTTTTCATAATATAATAGGATAAAAGAAACTAATCTAAATAAAAACAAATGGGGGGGGGAGGAAACAAGAGTTCTCTTTCAAAAGCCCTTGTCTCACACAGAAAGTGTGGCCCCTCCCAGCTCTCACCTGGGGACTTTCATAGAATCGTGCAATTGCAGAGTTGGAAAGGACCCTGAAGATCTTTTCTTTCTTCTTCCAGTGTCTCATCCTGAGAGAGGTCTCCTCTTCCCTGCCTCTCACTCAGAGCTCCTTCCACCACAGTGTTATCTCCCCCCCCCCCCCCGGAAGAAAATACGTCTATCACATGAACTGATGGGAATGGCTCCATTAATCCGGCAATCTTGCAGGGCTGGGGAAGCAGTGGCCCTCCGGAGGTTACTAAAATGCAACTCCTACCATCCCTGAGCACAAAACAGTTCCTACACAACACAAAATTCACTCCTGGTTTCCCCAAGTTCCTTTGTTTCAGCAACCTAGTCTTTTTTTGACAGTGGTTGTGGACTTGTTGCTATTGCTGAACAACTAAGAGTCAGAAATCCTCAGTAATGCCCTGCACGTCGCTCAGAGATCTATCAACAGAACCTGATCCACCTTCTGCTCACCTCTGCTCTAAGGGATCGGACTTTCAGCTTGGGGTGGGGGGTTATTAAAGGTAAAGGGACCCCTGACCATTAGGTCCAGTCGTGGCCGACTCTGGGGTTGCTGCGCTCATCTCGCTTTATTGGCCGAGGGAGCCGGCGTACAGCTTCCAGGTCATGTGGCCAGCATGACTAAGCCGCTTCTGGCGAACCAGAGCAGCGCACAGAAATGCCGTTTACCTTCCTGCAGAGTGGTACCTCTTTATCTACTTGCACTTCGATGTGCTTTCGAACTGCTAGGTTGGTAGGAGCAGGGACCGAGCAACAGGAGCTCACCCCGTCGCGGGGATTCGAACCGCTGACCTTCTGATCGGCAAGTCCTAGGCTCTGTGGTTTAACCCACAGCACCACCCGCGTCCCTTGGGGGGTTATTAGACCTAGCTTTATCTTTGGAAGCCCAACCATCTTTCATCGGCTGGGGCTGGTATACTGGCTCTGGTCTCTGCTAGCCTGGCCAGTTACTCACATCTATGATAACGTCCCTCACTGCTACACTTTGTTGGATAGCCATCTGTCACGGATGCTTTAGTTGATATTACTGTACTGTGGGGGGTTGACCTAGATGATCCTTGGGGTCTCTTCCAACTCTACAGTCCTATCATTCTTTGAAAACATAGGTTACAACCTGGACTGTGTGTATGGGATAGATCTCACCGGTCCTGAACAAACGGCACTGATTCCTCGTCTATTCCCAAACCAAATGCTAGGTGCTCATCTTAACATTCAAAGCCCTAAATAGCTTATGACCAGGAAACTCAGGAAGCACTTCCTCTCCCTGGAACCTGCCAAGGTAAGAAGCTCCCCTGTGGATACGTCATATATGCATTATCTATTAAATATCTGGAATTTATTGGTAAAATTGGCCCATTGGTAAAATATGATGGGCCCTTCTCTCTGGGGACAGTCAGCATCAAGCAAAAAAGAAAGTTTAGGAGTACATTACAAATCTTGTTGCAACCCACTTTTCAAAGCCCAGCAGGTGGGAAAGTGGGGTATAAATGTATATACCTTACTGACAATGAAAAGGTCCTCACGCTTTACAACCCCAGCCTTGATTTTCTCCTGGATTCCGCTGCCAACCTCTTCTTCATTTTGGTACACATAGGCACAGTCTATGTGGCGATATCCCACGTCAATGGCTTTCTTCACAGCCTCTGCTACTTTCCCTGGTGGGGACTGAACAACAGAGAAAGCCTGTTCAAGCATCCCATTAACTTGCCACACCTTCCTCTTTGCTCCACAATCGAGTATCTATCCATTGTCAATACTCTGGGCCTAGCACAGACATAATACTTAAAACATGAGCAGCAGCCAAGCAGCCACCATGGTTGGTCACCATAGACTTGGTAAAGATCCTAAACCAGAGGTGGAAAACATTTTTCTTTTTTTGCCGCGGTGGCCAGATCTGACTTAGTATAAAGACAGCTCATTGCATTCTACCTTTGTTCTGCAGGCAAATTAAAAAGCAGCCTTGTCATCCTCGCAGAATCTTATATTCGCATCAAAGGCTAATATTGGGAGCAAGTGGGATAGTTTGAGTGGGTGGCAGGCAAAAGCAAAGGAAGCAGGTAATGTGCATTGGGCAAAGACATCTCTGGCATGTTCAGCAATGTAAAAAATGGAACTTGAAACACACATGCATGTATGTGAGGGAGAAGAAATGACCTTGCTGCCCTTTTAAGCTGCTAACGTGTAAATAGTCATTATCACCATCGGTTTCTTTATATACAGTGGTACCCCAGGTTACATACGCTTCAGGTTACATACACTTCAGGTTACAGACTCTGCTAACCCAGAAATAGTACCTCGGGTTAAGAACTTTGCTTCAGGATGAGAACAGAAATTGTGCTCTGGTGGCGCAGTGGCAGCAGGAGGCCCCATTAGCTAAAGTGGTGCTTCAGGTTAAGAACAGTTTCAGGTTAAGAACGGGCCTCTGGAATGAATTAAGTACGTAACCAGAGGTACCACTGTAATACAATTTTCTACATATTCAGCTGTGCTCAAAGCGGCTCACATAAAAAGCAGTATGAATAGTACAGTGGCTATATAATAAAAGGTATAATATCACTACAATATAACACTTAAAAAACCCCGTACCAACGGTTAACAGTTCATTTAACAAACATGAAAAGGCAAGCGAGCGTATAGCTTATCAATTCTGAAGTCATCTTAGTCGTGTTCGACTCTCCGTGACCCCATGAACCAGAGCATGCCTTGGAAACGCTCGCTTTCTTCTTAAAGCTTCTCCTTTTTTATGTCCATGGAGTTTTCTTAGCAAAATACTGGAGTGGTTTGCAGCTTATTAATAGGCACAACTAAAAATACTTAGCATCATAAAGTTGGAAGGGACCATGGGGGTCATCTAGTCCCAACCCCCTGGAGTACAGAAATCTTTTGCCCATCATGGGCCCCAAACCCTCAACCCTGAGATTAAGAGTCTCATGCTCTACCGACTGAGCCATCTCAGTTACTAGTGTCATCAGTTTTGGGGCGGCTGTTGGGTGTAACATTACTGGATATGCTTTTATCTGTGCCCCAGGCAATGAACGTAAACAAAATGGCATTTGGCTGCCCAAATTATATTTTCAGGCGTGTGCTTTTCTCTCCTCCCTCAGATGCAAGGCACGTCACAGGAAGACTTGGGAGCCTGTGAGAAGTCCAGACCCTCAAAGGCTTGCTGGAACTAGTAGACCAGGAGATAGATCTGGCTATCCCTCAAAGCATCTAGCAAAATAGCAAATGGCAAATAAATTTGTAGGCCCGTTTCATTAAGGATGTCTAGACGCCACCAATATTAAAGGCCAAAGGCTGCAGTGTTTATTAGATTGAAGAATTAGGAGAAGGGAATCTTGTTTGAGACAGATGGGTCCCTACAGCCAGAGATCCTGCTTGACCGACTCTGTGTCACTGCTAATCATCGGCAGAGTGAATTGCCCAACATTTATTGGATTGCACAGAAACCTCTAGCTTACTGAAATGAACAAATTGCCAACGAAAGGTTGTGTATTGGGGTGGTGGGGAATAATTTTCAGGCTGAAACATTGACATATTGTCTATGTGGTGAACATAGAAAACTGGCAGTCTTCCAGTGAGCTGCAAGGCCAGTCCAAGGTATTAGTACTAGTGTACAAGGTCTTGAATGAATGGCGATCAAAGTACCTAGAAGAGCACCTCTCTCAAAATAATCTCTGGCCGAATGATTGGCAGGAAAGAGCCAGTCCATGCCACCGAGTGCTGCCAGGCTGGGGCAGCCCTCTGACAGGGCCTTCCTGGTGGTGGCTCTCCGCTTGTGGAACAAAATTCCTGGCGAGGTGTGTCTGTCCCGCTCTTTATTAATATTCAGGAGGAATTTAAATACCCGGTACATTCCTGTTCACCCATACATTTGATGGATGAAATATAGTTTCTGGCAACCTTGAAATTATTAATTATGAGTGTATGTGGCTATATTTGAACACTTTTAGATGTTCTTATCTTTACTGTTTTTACTACTTTGTTGGCTCCTTTTCGAAGGAATGGCAGGAAATATATTTTAATAATCTTCATGCAGCCACAGGGTGGGCCGCACACGGAATTCACGTGTGACAAGTGCACAGCCCCAGAACCTCTCTGGTTCTGATAAGCTTTCTTCTATTTATTTTTGTTGGCACTGACTGTTCCACACTAAACACAAGTTATTGTATATATTATTAGCAAACTTTGCTCCTTCTGCAGCTGAAGTGGCATTATTTACACACAAGAGGAAGGCAGCAACAGGCTACAAAATCTGCTGAAGTACAAAAGATCTACAGGCAATCCAAAAAGACATAGTTCTTTCCACGCTTTTATTTAATTAAAGTAACACATGCTTTTGAGAATTATCTGTAAGTTTTAACCATCTGCTCACTTAGGAAAGCATTTCTGGCTTTGCGTTTTCACACTATGCCCTCAGAATATTTAGAGGGATACCACATGAAAATTTGGTAGTACCAAAATTTTTGGTACCCAAGCAGCAGAAGATCTATACATTGTGCTCTCTGTATTCTGTATTCTATACATATATTGCTCTCTGTATTCTGAACCAAGAACTACGTTTATCCTTGATTTGCTAAGCAAGAGACCTGATGCGGCTGATCAAGTGATCACCTATTTGTTGTCTGGTTTTGGCAAATTTGCGGAGGACAAATTTGTGAGGTTTGCAGTTGCTGCCCCAAAATTGAGGATAACATGGTGGACTGTAAAGATTTAATTGGGAATGGAATATATATATATATATATATATATATATATATATATATATGTATGTATGTAAACCATTAGTATCATGTTCGTGTGAGTGTATGTGATTGTATGTGATTGTGTTTTAATGCTATATTTATGTATATACTGTAAAGGACGTATACTCTTTTTTCTGGTGGTTGATATGACCATGATGGTCGAAACAACAACAAACAATAAATACACTTCAGAAACAAAAATCCTTTCGGAGGTGGGGGGCGGGGGTGGGGTGGAGCAAAAACAGGTTCAGTCTGAGGAAGAGGTTGAAGAGAGAAAGCTTGTCCATCAAGTTCTCAATAGAGGGTGTGTGGCTTGCTGCAGAGTCAAATGGCAGCTTCATTTAAAGTCTCCAGCACCCTTGGGAATGAAATCGCTCTTTGTTACCTTTCTAAGCACACCTCCTGAAAGGTAATGCTGCAGGGCTTGCGGGGGCCAAGAAGCAAATTAGCAAGGCCTGACTGGCAGGAAGCTATAGCTCCTGACTGCTCAGAGCTCTCAGAAGAAGCTTGTGAGGAAAAAATGGTTCCTGGGGCCTAAAAGGTGGGAAACCTCCAAGCAGTTCAGATAATAAAAAGTACTTAGTAGAGGTGAGGTGTCCCAGTGCAAAGCTCATCCTCTTGGCCATTACGCCAGCTTCCTACAACCTGGGTCCTTCCAGATGTTTTGTGCCCAGGGCTGATGGGAGCTGCCACCCAAAATATCTGGAGGACACCAGGATGGAGAAAGCTGAACTACGCTAAGCCTCTGATTAGCCAAAACAGACTGAACTGCAAGGCTGGCTGCCAAAAATTCACCAGCACGTTATGTCTTTTTGTCCCATGAGAACATCATCCTTTTAAGTCAACCCTTAGGATTATCTTCAAACTACTGGAAAAGAAAAACAAGCAAACCAACAATGCCGTTTTCTACTTTTTCCTCATTAAAATAAAATGGCCCTCTACAAAACAGAAGTTGCTGCTGCTCCTTGTAAGAAAAGGAAGTTATTTCCTCCTTTTTCCTTTGAGGCCCAGGCAACATGTTTGGCCAGGCAGAACCCCACCTGCCTCACAAAAATCTACAACACAGACCTGGAATAAGATTAAAGATGCCCAAAGAGTACAACATGTAAGCACACACAGTTTCCTTGTTGCATTTTCTCTGCAAACTTTGCCAGCTGCTTCTTCAGATCCCCCGCCACCGCCCTTTATCTTACTCGCTTCAGATTTAAGTGGAGCCTGCAGCTACACTTAGTGGTTGGGTTTTGCAGTTAAGAGTGTTGGACTAGGTTCAAATCCCCAATCTGCCATGAAACTCACTGGGTGAACTTGGTGGTCCATTCACATTCTCTCAGCCTAACCTTACGAGGATTAAATGGGGAGAAGCAGAACCACATATACTACCTTGAGCTCAGTGGAGAAGCAAAATGTGTACGTTATAATAAATAGATAGCTGCTTTTGTGAAGTGTTCCGATAGCCCATACCTTCCAGCATACTCCATTTCTACCCAGTTTTCTGTCCCCAACTCAGCATTTCATGGACACTGAGGACACTCTGTCCTCATTAAAAATCAATGATCATTACATTCGCCTTCTCAGGTGGTTCCCCATCCCTCTGTCCCCTTAGGGATTTGTTCTTAAGCATTTTCTTTTTTAATTTCTGCAAATCTCTGGGTTCTCCAATGTCTTTTGATACCTCCGGCTCCCTGAGCATGGGTAGGGCTGTTTTGGCTACATGAGCCAAGGCACTCGCCTCGGGACATCGAAATCCGAGGAAGCATCTCTCTTTCAAGCTGCAAAAACGCCTTCCCCTTTTAAAAAACCCCAATGTTTGTTTTCTTTTCTTTTTTTAAGAAATAAAAATAAATGTTTTCTTACACAGCTTAAACCCTAAAAATGGCATTAGCAAAGCTTGGGAGACCAAAAGAAACTTCACTGTTTTTTACAAATAGTCTCCTTCAGGCAGCCAATAAAATCTAGCAGGATGAGAACGTTCTATGCCACTCCTTGAAAGAGACTCATTGAACTGAATAGAACTTCCAACTAAGCGTGCATAAAATAATTCTGCATTACTGCCAAAAATTTCCCCAGTGAAGCTTCTTTACCTTCAACTGCTGCACAATCTGCAAAAATTCAGAAGGCAAATATTTTCCCCCAGCAGCCAGTGAAGACAAAAGCAATCTTCCTGCAGAATTTTTATAGCACATATAAAACACTTAAGGGCCCAACAGGAAAAAAAGAAGTTGGTAAATGTGCACTTCACCCCTATTAGTTCCATAAAGGTTTTTTTTGGGGGGGGGCTTACTGCCAAATTATAGAGTTTAAGAGCGGCAGCCGTGGGCATGGAGGTACATCAGAATTATTGGCATTAGATTTTTTAAATATATTTTTTAATGTTACGGTGGTAATGGAGGAAAACTGTGTTAGAAAGCAGTTTTAAACAAAGTTGAAATCAATTATATAAAATAGGCCAAACCATTTCCAGATATCCATTTTATAAACCCGTTTCACACTAACTCTGACCCATATTTTTTCCCCCAGTAATGTCTCTGCCCCCCTCCGCACAAAAAATATCCAAGCAGCACAGCACAAGGAATTTTATTCATGCAATTTACTAATCTTAACAATGGGCTTTCAAGGAAAGAGGAAGGAATGTTATATAACAGCTGCTTGCATTTCACAGAATAAGGAATTGTTCCGCTCTGTATACCACCAAAAAGACAAATTAAGCAAAATCTGCAAAATATATTAAAGGGGGTACGGAGACCAGAGTGTCCCGAGAGGCAGATCTGATCAAAGGCAAACCGGAAAAAGCAGAAATAAAGTAAAAACTGCAAAAGCAGCAAACGTGCACCCTATTTTTGGGCATGCAAAACGAAGCGAAAGCGACGCTTTTAATTACTTTGGATGCTGCCAGACGCAGTGCAAAGCTTTGTCCGAGGGGAGGAAAAAGATCGCCCAGAGAGCATGAACTGGGAGGTGGCGGCAGCGGCAGCAGCAGGGTGGGCAGATGGAAGATGCCATCGGCCTCAAGAGACCCGCTTACCATCCCTCTTTCTTGACACGACAAACACCCACCTTCCAAGTCCCCAGGCCCAGAATGGGCATCTTCGCTTTGGTGCAGAGCTCCACGTATTTGGCCATGATTTCCCGGGCGCCGAGGGGGGAGCGAAATGCCACGTTAGGCCGAGAAGCGAGCTGGAAGCGCAGCGCAGCCGCCTCCAAAGCAGGCGCATTTAATGGGCTTTAGCCACGCCCCGGCAGGCGCTCGTCGCCCAGATGGGGCTGGAGGAAAAACGTCGAGACATTTCATGTTTGGGGGCTGCTCCCTCCCGCCAACAGGCTCGCGCCTCCTCCTTGTTCGCTGCGCAGCCCATCGCCTTTTGATTCGGAAGGGAGCGCCGCTGATCCCCGTGAAAACAAGCGCGCGTAAAATTGCACAGGAAAAAGTTGGAGAGGGGGGTGGTAAATGTGGCTTGCGGTTTATTAGATCCTCTTTGAGTGTTAGATCTGGACTTTTTCGCGGCGATCGCAGAGAGGAGCAGCTTTGCGCCTCCCCATCCAGCCGCAGCGCATCATCCTTGCCCCAGATAGTTGGGCCGGCTGCCTATGAAAGGGACCCGACGCCGGCCCAAGCCGAGTCAGGAAAGCGCAGCTGCTTTGGGAAGAGGGAGGGAGTTGGGGGGGGCGCGGGAGCTAGGCTCGATCAGGGCGAAGGAGTCGCGGCCTCAGCAGCAGCAGCCGGTTGGAAAGGATAAGGCGGAGCAGGCGCTTGCCCCCGGGCGCGCAAAAAGGGAGGCTTAGGTGGCCCACAAAGGTCCGAATAGTTAAAGCTATGGTTTTCCCAGTAGTGATGTATGGAAGTGAGAGCTGGACCATCAAGAAGGCTGATCGCCGAAGAACTGATACTTTTGAATTATGGTGCTGGAGGAGACTCTTGAGAGTCCCATGGACTGCAAGAAGATCAAACCTATCCATTCTGAAGGAAATCAGCCCTGAGTGCTCACTGGAAGGACAGATCGTGAAGTTGAGGCTCCAGTACTTTGACCACCTCCGGAGAAGAGATACTCCCTGGAAAAGACACTGATGTTGGGAAAGATGGAGGGCACAAGGAGAAGGGGACGACTGGGGACGAGATGGTTGGACAGTGTTCTCGAAGCTACCAGCATGAGTTTGTGGGAGGCATGGGAAGACAGGAGTGTCTGGCGTGCTCTGGTCCATGGGGTCACAAAGAGTTGGACACAACTAAAGTACTAAACAATAACAACAACAGGTGGTGAGGACGTGCTCCTTGCGAAGGGAGCCGAAACAGAGTCAGGCCCACCTGGGGACGTGGGGGACACGGCCCGGCTCTCGCTGGTCCCGAGGGAAGCGCCAGGCGAAGCAAGCCAGCTTCTTACAGCGGGACGGGTCCAGGAAGGGAAGCGGGGTCAGGGCCGCACCCAGGCATTTTGGCACCTGAGGCGAAGTACAACCAGGGGACAATGAGGGAGGGAAGATCTGCACCAGGAACAAGAAGAGAACAAAGATCTACATCGGGAATGGGGCGTGGGGGAGGCGAAATCAAATCAACCTTGCCGGATGGTTGGAGTGGGGATCAAGAGCCATGCGAGGAGGGAAAGGGCTTGTTTTGAATTACACTAGGCAGGTGCAGATCCCAGGAGACCCCAGAGTGGTCCCTAGGGGTGAGAGGAGACTTAAACAGCAGAAATCCAAAGAGGCAACGCCTATCTGCAAGCCTCAACTATTTCCTGTTTTTGTTCGTTACAGCCAGGATCTCTAGCCTTGGGGGTGGGTGGGGGTGTACACTCCATTCTCCGTAGGTATGAATGTAGGGTTAGTCTGCTAGGTAGGGAAGTATCTTCACTCCAACTGCTATTTTCCTCTTTTCCATTCCAGGTTTTAAATATTTTTAGGCAATAAAGCTTTGAACCTTCATTTTTGGCCTGGTTATTTGTCCTTATATTCCCTCTCAAAGGAAAACCCAATGTGTGGGGTGGCCTTTCATCCTGGTACCCTTTCATTCCCTGTGCAAAGAAAGGGGGCAGCAAACTTTTTCAGCAGGTGGCCGGTCCACTGTCCCTCAGACCTTGCGGGGGGCTGGACTATATACTGGGGGGGGGGGGATGAACAAATTCCTATGCCCCACAAATAACCCAGAGATGTATTTTAAATAAAAGGGCACATTCTGCTCATGTAAAAACATGCTGATTCCCAGACCGTCCGCAGGCCGGATTTAGAAGGCGATTGGGCCAGATCCGGCCCCTGAGCCTTAGTTTGCCTACCCATGTGAGCTGTCTGTGTCCATGGCGCATCATCACCTTGACACACAACAAGGCTGTTTTTTTAAAGTTCACTATCTAGTTCCACCCCAAATCTGTTGGCCATGACAAACTGGCTTTGGAGGACATGCATTTAAACTGCAAGCCCCACCCCCCATTTTTAAACCATGAAATGTATTCCTACTTGTTCATAAATAATCCCAAGGTCCTTCCATTATCTAGCCCAGTGTTTCCCAAACTTTTTTGGGCAACGGCACACCTGTTTACTGAAAAAAAATCTCGCGGCACACCACCATTAAAGCCCCGCCCCGTGACGTCAGCGCGCAGCATCACGCCGGGAGGGACGCACGAAAGTGAAAGTTTTTTCCCTCCCCCTTGCCAGGGAACCTCCAAGCTTTGGGGGTGGGAGGAGGCAGCAGAGCGAGGGACTGAGGGACGGCGGCAACTGAGGCGGCGGCGGCTGTTGTGGTGGTGGCGGCGATAGCGGGCGGAGGAGGGGGCGGCGGCGGGGCTTGAGGAGCCGTCGCCGGGAGTTGCTGCTGCTGCTGTTGCTGCTGCTGCCCGGACATGCCGGCCTCCTCCTCCTCCGCTGTCTCGCGCTCCTCCCTTTTGCACGCGCTGCCCCGCCGCTCGGCACCACCACCGCGGAGCCGCCCCCGGCTCGACGCGGATCCTCGCCGCCGCCGCCTCTCACCGCCCGATTCGCCCGCCTCCCTCCCACGGCACACCAGCCAATGTCTCACGGCACAGTAGTGTGCCGCGGAACACCGGTTGGGAAACACTGATCTAGCCAAGGCAGTTAAAGAACAAGCTCAAAATTGATTTTAACCTCAAGGGGAAATTCTGCTCTGCTCAATGGCCTCATGGGAGATCACAAGCTTTCTTGTTTGATCTTCACCAGCTAAATCCTATGTACCAAATCTTATTCAGAATTTTATTTATGATACCTCATGATTTTTCCTGGCTCACACTGCAGCCAGGAAAATCATGAGGCTGTATGGGTTCTTAGTGGAGGGGTAGTACCTCTGATGAGGGGACACATCCTGCTCCTTCTGGGGTTGTTTGTCCACCTTTGGTCCCCACTCTGCACTCAGCTTTCACTTGTGGCTCCTAGAAATTGTCAGCACACAACAGCAGCCACACCCAGGGAACGGTTTTGGCTGGCTAAACCAGGTGAAGGTAGCCGATGGGTCTCAAACCCTTGGTGAGTTAGGGACTTCCCTTGCATGCCAAGACAGGCTCCGGCAGATTGAGCAGACGAGACCAATAGTGGGTCCAGTGGTCAAGAAGGTGGTTTCTGCACGTACTGTAGAGGGAGGTGAGGGGCAGACGGGGCTTGCCAACCTGGGAAGGTAGCCTATCTAGGAGAAGGAAAGCTCTGATCCTAAACCTCTGCTGCCTTATGGGAGAAGATAAGTGAAATATACTCAGAGTCGCAAAGTGATTTCATGCTCTTTATTCAGCTCATAGTGGTGAGGAGGAATGAATGAAAGTCCCCTCACAGTATCTGCTTTATATACATTATTTACACAATGGGCTGCACATGATTGGCTAATTCTGGAATTCTACTGTAAGCCAATCAGGTTGTGGATTCACTTCTATCTGGAGCAGGATTGGGTGGTTCCTGCCAACCAATCATACTGCTGCATTGTTCTAGGACCAATCAGACTGCTGCATTCTGAATCCTATTGTTCTAGGACCAATCAGACTGCTGCATTTTGGATCCTATTCAACTCAGTACATAACAATAAGGCTAAGGAGTAAACCCTGCACAAATCCGGAGTGCAGCTCCTAAGACAATTGGATGGTGCCTTTTATGCCTCCTGGCAACTCCTGCAACCAAGCTGGTGCCAAAATGTATTGCTCTGCTTTCCTTTGGACCACTTCAGCAAGGCTGACGGGGGTTTTGTTGTCTAGGCAGCCCAGCACCTCCATACGCAGTGCCCAGGCTTTCACCCTGGTGAGGTCACTTCAGCACTGCTAATGCAGCAATTTTTCTTCACCCCCAGACGATCACTCCACTGTATCTCAAGATGGAGCGATAATGACAACAACTGCAGCCCCATTTTGAAAACTTCATTACAAGCAGGAAACGTGAGGCACGATCTTACTATGGCTTAAAGAAGCCATTATTTTCTTCTCCTCAGCTCTCCATCTGCACTCTGGAAAAATAATACAGTGGTACCTCGGGTTAAGTACTTAATTCGTTCTGGAGGTCCGTTCTTAACCTGAAACTGTTCTTAACCTGAAGCACCACTTTAGCTAATGGGGCCTCCTGCTGCCAGAGCAAGATTTCTGTTCTCATCCTGAAGCAAAGTTCTTAACCTGAAGCACTATTTCTGGGTTAGCGGCGTCTGTAACCTGAAGTGTATGTAACCTGAGGTATGTAACCTGAGGTACCACTGTTTAAAAGCAAGTGGGGATTTGTTTTTGTTTTCTAATGAAAGATCTACATACACATATATAATTGATCCATATATAATTGACCCATAATATATTAATGTGCAGAAAATAAGTTTTTTTTTAAATGAAGTGGCATGCTCAGAATTGCATGTCATTGTGCCTGATATTAATATTCATGCCTATGCAATTAGATATGTGTGTGCAAAAAAGCCGAACCCTCCCCAGCAATGTATTCAATAAATGTGTTAGGGGAGGTGGAGGTACTGCAGCCTAATTCTACAGGCCCCACCCTGGCATCCACACATTTGCTATGAGTGAGAAGGGAGTTCCTCTATGCATGTCCTGATTTGGTCAGGTGGAGTGATGCACATGTAACAGGTGGATGGTGGGGGGGGGCAACAGGTGCATTGGTGCAGCCCTGCAACCTCCTCCCCTTATCTGAACACTATGTGTGTATGTAATCTAGACCTTATTAGATAAAATATCACCAGATGTAACTTCTGGAGATGTGAAGGATGGGCTGTGTCTCATAAGAATTAGTTTCACTAGCACACTTGTGAAAATAATGACAGAAATGTTAAAAGCCACATTCAGAATCTCTGCAAAAGGCAAAATAGGTAGAAGCAGGGACCGTTATTTATCAGGGATAGATAAACACACAAACTCCATAGTAAACAGAGATGATTACAGTAGATAGGGAAATCTTTTGCTTTTGTTTATTACTTCCTTAAATTAATGAAAAACTGACCTCTAGTGGCTGAAATGGGAAACAGTGCATTATATCCTGTGGCAGCATGTTCAAGCAGATGCATTGAAGAACCACAACTTACCACAACCGACTTTTTCTTTACAGAGAATGAATAATGGTAATAAAATATAGAGGAAAAGTTGCCCCCGACATGAAGTTGTTCGGGTTTGAACTGCCCCAAGATTCATAGTTGTTTTTGCCAAAAAGTAGTTGAGACTGCTTCGACAGCCTTGAGCTGGTTTATAGTACGTGTACGTGCCTATGTACATAACGTGATCGCACAGCTTCATATATGAACTACTCTGAAAGAAAAGAATGACATTTGAAGTGGCAAAAATATTCCTTTGTGATGGCTCCTTGCATTTTTGCAAGTATTCACCTGAATTTGCAGTTATCAAAGACAACCCGACTGGGGCAACCCAGTCTGATGGGCGGGGTACAAATAATAAAATTATTATTAGCATTGAGATCCAAAATTGTGAACTCTGGTTTCCGATTTCCATCCCGATGGCTCTGTTATGAGCAGGCCTGACAACAGAAGAGCTGGAACACTGACCCCGCCCTCCATAGTGTCCATCCAAACGCTCAGCATCTTCTTTGCTTAGGGGCCTCAATTACAAAGCCATTTAATAGAGAAAGCAAGTTCCAATGAGCTCAGAAGGGTTTACAGTACGCATGCGCAGAGGCGCGCTTGCACGTGCAGAACTGCAACAAAGGAACCTACACCAGCATCCCAGCTAGGCCACAACGCAACGCTCCAAAGACGGCCCACAGCCGGCGAACCAGTTGCTTATTGGCTTGGAACCACGTCGATCATCGCTCTGTCCAATCCAGCCCCTCTTTCCTCCCGTGGCGTCACATGGGAGTTGATGCCGCGCGAGTCGTTCCCGGTCACGTAGTCCACGGCCTCCCTCTCCGCTGTCGTCATCGCGGAGCTCTTCCTCATAGGCGGCCGCTCTGCTTCCTATCTGTGAGCGGCAACCCAAAGCTCCAATCGGATGGGGAGGATCCGAGGGGGCTGGTGAAGTTCTCGCCCCTCCCACCAGCAAGACCCAGCCTGGAGCTGTTAGCAACTGTCTGCGGCCGCAGCTGCATCAGCAGCATTTGCACGGGGGCTGGCTTTGCTTTCGGCGCTCTGGCTTTCTCTTGTGCCGAGGTAACGGGTGGTCAGAGCAATTTTCAATATTCGCATGGGGATTTCACCCAATAATATGATGGAGAATATTTTAATGGTGCCTGGCGGCAGTTTAGGCTTGTTTTGCTATGCACCCTTTTAATTTTAGTCTTGGGCTTGGATGTTGCTATTCTTGTTGTTGTTAACTATTATTAACTATTATTATTCTTATTAATTATTATTATTATTATTATCATCATCATCACCATTATTATTATTGTTGTTGTGGTTAACTATTATTAACTATTGCTGTTAGCCGCCCTGAGCCCGGTTTTGGCTGGGGAGGGCAGGGTATAAATAAATTATTATTATTATTGTTATTATTATTATTATTATTCTGTTCGCCTTGCCTCTTTCCCTGAGTATTTCTCAAACTTGCGCGGGCGGCTCTTGTTGGACTATAACTCCCATTATCCCTAGCTAGTGGGACCAGTGGTCGGGGGTTTTTGTGTGTGATGGGAGTTGTAGTCCATCAACAGCTGGGTACCCAAGTTGGAGAAACACAGTCTGAGGCTTAGAAAGGATGGTGTTTGGAGCTAGATTTTGGAGATTTGGTCTTTAGTCCAGTGACCATTGTCATGGATGAGATTCTAGCATTGCGGGGGGTGGGGTGGGATGGGGTCCGCTAGATGACCCTCAAGGGTCCCTTCCAGGTCCATGGTTATGACCATAGGAAGCTGCTTTGCACTGAGCCAGGCCATAGGTCTAATCTAGCTCAGGACTATCTGTGTACAGAATTGCACTGACTTGCAGCCGTACAAGGTGCTGGTGTCAGGGGGATTTATAGGTTGTTTCTGCTTGTGATCTGAGTCCGCGTTGGATCTCTGTATCCAGTGATGTATTTTTAAGTGCACATGTTGTGCTGTTTTTGGTTCAGCCGTAGAAACTGGTGTCAATATAGTTGGAAGTTATGAAGAACTTTTTGTGTGTGCAAAATCACACAAATTGGAGAAGGTATTTTAAAATAGTATTTTTTTAAAGGAAATGTTCAAAGCTATGCTATCTGAGTAATATCAGCCAACACCTTGTAAATACTCCTTTACCAGGCTTTGCTTTTGTGCGTGTAACAGCAGCTGGTTTCACAAACAATTAGAGTATTGCAATTAGGTGATCGTTCTGGGTTCTTCCTGCAGATTGCCTTTGATCAAACTGTTGTTTATGCTTTAAAGGCTCAAGAGTAGGACAGGCATTTGACCCCTTTTGGCTGGTAATCCCACCTGTTACGTAGGTCAATATGCAGCACGGGGGCTGGACTGAGTGTGGGGCTGCCAGATGGAAGAGGCCTGAACATTTTATAGCTCTGTAGGAGAGATAATTTTGTCATGCAGAGTGCTTAAATTCTCTTGCCTACACCATAAAAGGTGCAAGACCCCTGTCTAAGGCAGGGGCCAATGGTTAGAGTGTTAGACCAGGACTGGGAAGACCATTAAATTATTGGTCACTCATAACAAGTTATTCCCTTTTTGCCTGGTTTACCACATGGGGTTACTGGAAGGATAAAATGAGGGATTCAGTGTCTGCTACCCTGGGCTATTTGGAGGAAGGGCAGGTTAACACAACTGTTAAAAGTACTGGAGCCCTGTTCTCCTTTGGACCTGGGTTGGGAAAAGGAATAGAGAGCAACACTTGGTTCAAAAATGCCAACAGATGATAACTGCATGTGCATCATCTCCAAGCCCGTTCCAAACCATCCTGCCCATATATTTGTAATAGTGAAGAAGCCTGTCTTGTTTGTACACTGATGTTCTTTGCAGAAACGGTTTATCCTGGATTGCCCCTGTGTTTTGTTCTCCAGGAACCTCATGGGAACACTGGGATGTTCTCTTTTAACCTCTAGGACAGATCAGGTGACAGTGGTAACAAAAAGAACATTCTCGCCTGTGTGTGCTGCATTTTAACAGAACCAATTAGTTCTTGTTTTCTGTCCTCACTAGACAGTTAGATAACTACAGTAGTACTGGATTTCCACCTTCTTTTCCCTTGAACAGCTGCAGAGAAAGTAGGAATTCAATATCAGATTTTTGTTTTATCGATGTAGAGATGTAGTGATTCTTGAAACATCACTCGCTGTTTTTATTCTAAAGGCACAAGTTCCATGCCAGAAATATGGTGACAGACCTTATTCTGAGACTGAGCATGTGAGAGGTAGAGTTATCTGTCTGTAGCCCTAACCTTGTGCCCATTTTACAGCAGATAAAGCTTTACAGAAATATTTTTTTTTTTTGAGAAAAGCTCTTTATCTGCTCAATTTCTGCATAAAGGCACAGAAGCGGGACAACTGTAGCAGAATTAGGAGCCTAAATACAGTGCCTAAAGAGCTTCTCCAAAGAAATCTTTGTTTACTTGAACTTGAGAGGGGAAATGAAAATGGAAGCTATAGGGACCTGTCATGTTAAAGGTTAACCTTGTAGAGGAACTTGGCAGGTATGACTTCTATTAATATCACTGTGAGGCACTTAGTCAGCTGAAGGCGTTTGGATCCCTCCTCTGGGAGTTCATGGCAGAAAGAGTGATAGCGTACAGGTGACCATTCTGTTGCTTTCTGTATCATTCATCTGAGTGCTTTTCAAACTTGGGTCTCCAGCTGTTGCTGGACTACAGGTCCCATAATCCCTGACCACTGGTCCTGCTAGCTAGGGATGATGGGAGTTGTAGTCCAACAACAGCTGGCGACCCAAGTTTGAGAAACACTGACCATTTGACCAAGTTGATATCCAGTGACTGCAAGTAAGCAAGTGGTAGCTTGGCTCACAGAACATAGGCAGAAATCAACAGCAAGATGAGTGTTTGCGTGTTAACATTGCTGGATGCCTCCGCCCGGGGTCCACATTGCCATGTAGCTGTGTGTGTTTGTCATCTCTTTCCCCTGCTCCATTTACCAGATTGCAAGTGCAATCCTATTCACGTCTACTAAGAAATAAGAATCACTAAGATTAATGGGGCTTGTTCCCAGATAAATGGGCATAGCATTGCAGCATAAATGCCCTCACCAAAACCTGCTATTTGTCCTGCAAATATATGTAATATCATACAGGGACCCTATGGATACTGATAAATATTTTTTTGGAAGGCAAATACAGTGGTACCTCGGGTTACATATGTTTCAGGTTACATACGCTTCAGGTTACACACTCAGCTAACCCAGAAATAATGCTTCAGGTTAAGAACAGAAATTGGGCTTCGGCTGCGCTGCGGTAGCAGGAGGCCCCATTAGCTAAAGTGGTGCTTCAGTTTAAGAACAGTTTCAGGTTAAGAACAGACCTCTGGAATTAAGTACGAATTAAGTACTTAACCCGAGGTACCACTGTAGCAGGGAGGGGGGAGGTGATTTAAATTGTGGAAATAGTGTGTGTATGAGGAAGGTTTAAAAACTCTCTCCACTCCAATCCCACACCTGGCTGCCTTGATCTAAAGGGAAGAGTTGGAAGATCCTATTCTCAGATCTCCAAAATCCGTGTCTGAATGTGTAGCTACATCCCAGTTATTCCACCCACTCCCCATTGTGCAGATGGTGGTTGTTAGGGATTGATTAGCTGCTTGTGCGTAAAAACGTGCTCCCTCAGAGTTTGTGCGATCCCACAAACCTCAGTGTGTGACGGAGCTCCTCAGACATGTCTGCTCTAGTCACTAGTAGAGTCCGACAGTGGCTGTCTGCGGAAGCGTTTCCAACAAAGGAGCTCCTTAACGGAAACGCGTCTCCTGGACTCACGGCGTGACAGTTTCCGGCGAGGTATAGGTCTCCCTATGGGAGACTCAGATACCTCGCCACTGTTCTCGCTGGAAGCGTCCCTGAGCCCTCCCTCCTGCTCACATTCCCTCAGAGAACCACTCCTCCCCCTGCTGGTGCCTGCTTCAGCTGTTGAGTCTCTTTCTTCCTCCCTGAGCCCCTCCACCACCTGATGCTCCGATGGCAGTTCCCTGACAGTGGTGGTGGATTAAGTCAGACCAGGAAGAAATACCCCATTTCTGGTTTATAGAAAATATTAGACTGCATGCCTCACCACTTCTGTTAAAACCAACCAGTAGTCTTCAGAGCCCAGAAGTGCTGCTTAATTTGGGAATAAATGGACTGAAACCTTAAGCCAATGACAATATACACACAAATCTCATTTTGACGCAACTCAGATGTCTCTTAATGGGGTGCCTGTTCAACAGTGGACAGACTTGGTTTGCTTTGCACTCTGGAGAAATTGTGCCGGCCCTGCAGCTTGGCTTCACTGGGAACCGCATGTCACAGAGAGCGCTGTAATTTTTGCAGACAGCTGAAACCTAGTGTTGGCCCAGCAGGAGGAACTGATTATGTAACAGGCCTTTCTCCCATCTCCATGCTGTTTGGGTACGAAAACTGGAAATCGAACAGCAAACAGGACTTGGGCTTTAAGCAAAGTTTGAACTTCAGAGTTCAGTTGCCTGAGGTTTCTCAGAAAACAATACAATTATCTATACTTATTATTTTTATGCAGTAGCAAGTAGATATTTTCTAGCCCCAACTCTATGACTCTAGTCTCATGTTGGGAAAGTTGTGGTTAGAATGCTTCTCCCTAACATGCCAGGTGCCAGAGTTCAAGGATTCCTGTAATTTTGGTTTTGTTGTGTATGGAGGAGTATTCACTCATCTGAACTTATAGCTCAGACATAGTTTTACCACCTCTGGGAATACTAATATTTGATTCTTCCCCCCTGACCCCGACCCTAACTTCAGTAGCTTTCATGGTGTTTTCTTTTTCTCTTTTAATATTGCAGCCTACCTATAAAGTCTTTTGCCTCATATTTGTGTAGGATGAATGCATTTGCAATGGATAAGGTGAGTTCAAATTGTTTTTATCTTTATCTTGTTTTAAAGCAGATTGTTGCATGATTATTTTTTATGTGCTCTTGTCTCCTGCCTTTGTAGCTTGGCAGGTGTCTGGGATGGGTTGGCCAAGCAAGCCATGATAAAGCAATGTGGTTGGATTTGGGCATAATGTCATACCACACTTAAATAGAGTTATGGTTTGTAAGCCAACAATAAACATAGATTAGCATCATGGGTTATTGGCAGAAAATAAACTAGGGTCAGCCCAGTGAACTGGGTTCACATATTCAAACGAACCTGTAGTTAGGCTGGACCAGTGATGGTGTAGCGTTATGTGCAAACCAGGTAGGTGTCTAGACTCTAGATCATGCACCAGCTCCATTTTGATTGCTAGCACCAGTGGATGTGGCACCCTGCTTCTTTTGGGTTTGAATTTCCATTAGGTTTGAGCAGTCCTGTTATTCGAATGCTTCTTCAGTGTTACAATCCCAGTGGTGCAGTCAGAAGGTCTATTATGAAGAAACTGTAATCAGTGAAAGCTGAAGCTGAAGAAGTGTGATTTGTTAAAACCTGCACAAACTCAATGACTTATTGGTATATGAATTAAGCTGATTTATTGGGAATTAAGCTAGTTTATTTGGAAATGGTGGAGTCCTGCGGAGGTGCTAATGAGTCTCAAAGCAGCAGAAGAACAAGCACAAAAAAATGTCCTTGCTTAATAGCTGTATTTTTGAGATATGGAGAAAGAGGGTCACGCCCACTGACCCCTGGACCTTTCTCCAGCAATAGGTAAAGGTAAAGGGACCCCTTTACCTTTACCTTCCCACCAGAGCGGTACCTATTTATCTACATGTACTTTGATGTGCTTTTGAACTGCTAGGTTGGCAGGAGCAGGGACCGAGCAATGGGAGCTCACCCTGTTGCAGGGATTCAAACTGCCAACCTTCTGATCGTCAAGTCCTAGGCTCGCTGGTTTAACCCACAGCGCCACCTGCGTCCCACTTCCCCCAGCAATAAACCAGCTTTGTTAGAAATACCCACTGTATTAGGGATATCCTAATATGGGCATGTTCTAGTCCATGTATTGAGCCCTCTCCAGGCATTTAAAAAGAACAGATGAGGTCTCAAACTTAGGAGGGAGATGGGAGCATGGACAGTCCAAACGCACCAGGAGAGGTTTCTCCATAGGGTTGCTTCTTGCAAGATCGCCACCTGTTAAGTTGTATGTGCTTCAGAGCTCCGTTCAGACCTTCCTGCTCAGTGCGGGAGCAGGTGTGCGCACACATACACCACACAAACCTCCTCCACCCACAGACCTTGTATGTTATCTCACTGTTCCCAGACAACTAGGTGCCACTTCTGCTGTGCTGTTGTATCACGTGATAGCTTCTGTGTGCCATAATAGCAGAGGCCAGGTCCCTGCTATGTCTGAATTGAATCCAGACATGTCTGCTGCCTTGTGGGATATCTTTGGCAGAAGGAAAGGCTAAGGAGTAAACCCTACGCAAATCTGAAGTGGAGTCCCAAAGATGTTTGGATGGCACTTTGTATGCCTCCTTCCAGCAACTCCTGCAGCCCAGCTGGTGCCAGACATATTGCTCTGCTTTCCTTTGGACCTCACCAGCCCAGGCTGCCCAGGCTTGCCCCCCAGGCAGGTCACTTCGGTGCTGCAAACACAGTGGTTTGACTTCACCCCCGGAGGCACACTCCATTGCCTCTCAAGACAGATGGGTGCCATCAACAAATGATTAGGCATGTTTAATACTGTAGCCTTTGAGATTTATATAATGTCCTGAATTGAGCTGGAGGCACATGATGGATTTGAGGGCACGGAGGTAGGGATCTTATTCAAAAGCAATATAGATAGCTGTGTTTGCTTGAATACACTTTTTGTGTGTGTGTGTGGAACCGGAAGATAATCTAGGTAAGTTGTATAAGGATATAGCAATGGATTACAAAATGTAATTGATATGTTCGTATTCTATTGTGGATTACCAGGGGTAAATAGAAATTACAGGGCGTGGGAGGATTGACTGGAAAGCAGATAAGGTGATCAGAATTTCATATGTGCAGGAGAAGGAATTTGATAGATCAGGAGATGCACATGGCTGGTTTCAATACGCAATACTGCATTTGCCAATTTGAGGGCCGGGTTTCATTGGGTGTGTGTTGCAGGTATTGTTTGGCCGCAAGAAACTTTAATCGTGTCATCCTGGGTCATCTCCTGCAACAGGCACATTGAGCATGTTGTCGCTGATTGGGTGGAACAGCCTTCCCCAACCGGGTGCCCTCGGTTTTGGGCTGAGGGGAGTTGTAGACCAAAACATCTGGACAGCACTAAAAAACCAATAAGCCCCTCCCCAAACACAGCTGAAGTTTCTGAACCATCTTCAGAGGCAGCCCTACATATGACGCATTGCAGTAATCAAACCTAGAGGTTACCAAAGCATAGACAACAGTGGTCAGGCTAACCCTGTCCACATAGGGGCACAACTGGGCCACCAGCTGAAGCTTGTGGGAGGCACTCTGCAGCAACAAAGGACCCAGAAGTACCAACAACGACAACGACAACAACAACAACAATACATTATTTATACCCTGCCCATCTGGCTGGGTTTCCCTAGCCACCCTGGGCGGCTTCCAACAAAATATTAAAATACCGTAGTTCATCAAACATTAGCGGTTCCTACCTAGTGGAATGCTCTGTCCCACGAGACTATGTCCCTGCAGGACTTGATCTCCTTCCGCAGGGCCTGTAAGACAGAGCTATTCCGCCTGGCCTTCAATTTGAATTAGCCTGATCCTCTGTTCCCTTTTCCCTTTCCTTTTCTATGAAGAAACCCTTTCTGGGACCCCACATTTAAATTCTTCCCTGGTCTCCTTGCTGGCCCTAGTAGGACCGACTTGGCCAGTTAGCCTTCTTGGTCATCTGATGTTTACTGATTGGGGGTTCCCCCCAAAAAAATGACCCCTGATTTTTTGAATTTTATTGATATTGATGCTGCATTTATGTTGTATTTTATGCTGTTTTTAAGTTGCATCTTTAATCAATGTTTTATATTTGCTGTTAGCCGCCCTGAGCCCGGTTTTTAAACCGGGAAGGGCGGGGTATAAATAAAAAAAATATTATTATTATTTGTTATTATTAAAAGCTTCCCTAAATAGGGCTGCCTTCAGATGTCTTCTAAGTCTGGTAGTTGTTGTTCTCTTTGCATACCCTCTCCTTCAGAGGGAATGTAACCCCATCAAGAGCAGGCAACATCCCAGCTACCCGGTCTAGCAAACCACCCACTAATCGTGCTTTTAGCACTAGTCTTCAGTTTACATGTAGCACTGGCTGAACGTATCAGTAATCGCCATTGCTGTGCTTGAACTGAGAGTGCAGTGGAGGGAACGCCCAATGTCCTTCTACATGTTACAGAATGGTGGATGAGCTGCCTTCATCTCTCATTGCTGAAAATCTAATTGGGCAACTCCTGACAAGATTCTGTGGGTCTCCAGAGTTCACCACAACACAGTGACCTAAAGCGTTTGACCTATGTGTTCCTTCTCTTTATTAGATGGCCTATCACTAGATGCTACTCCTGTCGCAAACCCAAGGAAGTTGCAGGCAAAATGGCCAAGTACAAACTGATCCTCTTGAGGCACGGCGAAGGGGCCTGGAACAAAGAGAACCGCTTCTGCAGTTGGGTGGACCAGAAGCTGAGCAGCGACGGGATTAAAGAGGCTCAGAACTGCGGCAGGCACCTCAAAGCTCTTGGCATTGAGTTCGACCTGGTGTTTACATCCCTCCTCAGCCGCTCTATTCAGACTGCCTGGCTTGTGCTGGAGCAGATGGGGCAGGAGTGGGTCACCACCGAATCCTCCTGGAGGCTGAACGAGCGGCACTACGGTGCCCTGATAGGCCTGAACAGGGCAGAGATGGCGCTGAATCACGGCGAGGAGCAGGTGAAAAGGTGGAGGAGGAGCTATGACGTCACCCCGCCTCCCATCACCGAGTCCCACCTTTACTACCACGAAATCTACAACGACCGCAGGTATAAGCACTGCGACGTGCCGTTGGAGAAACTCCCGAGGGCAGAAAGCTTGAAAGAAGTGCTTGATAGACTCCTTCCCTATTGGAACGAGAGGATAGCTCCGGAGGTGAAGAGGGGCAAGACGGTTTTAATTTCTGCTCACGGGAACAGCACGCGCGCTTTGCTGAAACATTTGGAAGGTAATGTAGTGCCACTAATTTGTTCTAAATGTGGTATAAACATTGGGGACTATCCTGCTATTCGTTCAGGAATAAATTCTAACTCTCTGTCTCTCAAATTAAAAAGGGCACAGTTATACTATTAGTTTTATAGCAGTTTTAAATGTTGTGGCTTCTCTCGAAAAATCTTGAGACTCAGCAAGCGTCCTGAGAATTCTCTGTTGGAGACCTCTAGTCTTCCTTGGACCTTGCCCTGGTTCCATAGAGGGAAGGACTGCCTATTGCGTTTCTTTGTCCGTAGTGTGCATAAGTTCGTAGATCAGGGATGGGGAAATTTGTGGCCTTCAGAAGTTCCATTGGCTTTCGTCTGCATGGCCAACAATCAAGGGTGATTGGTTGTGGGAGTCCAACAGCCTTTGGAGGGCCACCGGTTCCTCATCCCTGCTTTAGAAAACAAAATACTGTATATGCTTCTTTAGCCTTGTGAGCTAGCTAGCCAGATGGCCGTTGCTGACAATCTCTAGAGCATTCTCGAGTTTGCATAGTTATTTGCAGTGATTCTTGCCCTTGCCATCTTCCCAGGAAATCTGTGGACCTAAGTTATGTGGCGGGAGGTTGTGTTGTGTGTGTCTTTTGTGATGTTCTGACAGCGAAGCATTTTCCCTCTGCCCCACTCTCATGGCCTGTTCAGAGAGGAGGCGCCCATAGCCCTGGTTATGACACAAATATGTTCACCCCCGCTTACCTTACCAGCCTTGTGCTGTTGCCTACTCTCCAGCGCAGTAGATGAATGGCGAAAACAACCGCTAGAGCTGATGCCATGTTTTCCTTTTGCGTGCGATATTTCCCCGTGACCGACTGACGAAAACGAAACGTTCGTATTTAGAAATGGCTTATTCAAACAGACCTCACCGGAACAAGGTTTCCCAATATCAAGCCTTTCCCAATATCAAACCTACCCATTGATTGCCAACAGAACACGCAGGGCTCATTCCTGCAGGTGTCAGCCAGTTCCTCAGAAGGCTGAGGGGGTGGACGTTGGTTGTTAATGCATCTAGGACATTGCCAGACTTGGACAAGGCCTTTTCAGCAGAGGTGGCTCCAAGTCTAGAGGCCTCTATAAATCAAAGCGACATGTCCTCATGTACTCCTTTGGTCCCTGCCCAAGCTATAGGCTGTAATACCTGATCTGATATTAGGTAATGCTGCAGAAATAGGAGGTTGTTGTAAAAGTTGCACAGTTCACTTTGCTTGCTTGCTTCTGAGGCAGCCTACACTACTCTCAAACGTGACCTGTTGTCAGGAAGTTCTCCCCAAAGCTTAGCCGGCACCCCCATTCTTCTAATTTGAACCTACTGGCTTCATAGAATCGCAGAGCGGGAAAGGACCTCATGGCTCACCTAGTCCAATCCCCTGCAATGCAGGAATCTCATCAAAGTCATCTTTATCATCCTATGCTTACCAGAAAATATGGTACAAAGCAGAGGCCTTTCTGGACCAGTTGTGGGAGCAATTTTTGATAGGCCAAAGTCAATAGGAGGAGATTTCAGTGCAAGAATTGGTAGAGAAAGAGAATAACAATCCAAGTGAGAAGGAAGTTAGACTTGCAGAGATTAACCAGTTAAAGTTTGTTGCTTAATTTTGGAGCTAGTAACTTCTGTGAACTTGCTTGCAAAGCTGATGATTCCCCTTATTTTTGTGCTTTCCTTCCAAGAACCTTTTTCATTTGGAGCAGGTGGGGTGGGAAAGGCAGAATGTTCCAAAAAGACCAAACCCAGGGCCAGTAAATGGTGCGTAATGTAGATGTGCCATTACATAGACATATGCTTCTCAGGTAGCTCAGTCAGTAGAGCACAAGACTCTTAATCTCAGGGTCGTGCGTTTGAGCCCCACATTGGGCAAAGGATCCCTGCATTGCAGGGGGTTGGACCAGATGTGGTCTCTTCCAACTCTGCAGTTCCATCATTCTATGATTTCCTGTTGCATCCAAGCAGGTAATGTGGACTTAATTGCTTCTGCTCAGCTTGGTGTGCTGAAATTTGCTGGGGCCGCAACCCAAATAGAAATGGATGCACAAGTCACACAAAAGGTCAACCATCTTGTGTTACAAGTTGTGTAAAGTAACCAGACCCTGGCCTTAGTTGACTTTCATGTTGTCCCTCCAGCGTGTCGTCATAGAAGTTGCCCAGTACAGTCGCTTCAGGTTACAGACTCCGCTAACCCAGAAATAGTACCTCGGGTTAAGAACTTTGCTTCAGGATGAGAACAGAAATCGCATGGCGGCGGCAGTGGGAGGCCCCACTAGCTAAAGTGGTACCTCAGGTTAAGAACAGTTTCAGGTTAAGAATGGACCTCCAGAACGAATTAAGTTCTTAACCTGAGGTACCACTGTACTGACTTTCAGCTTTTGAGGAGGCAAGGCAAGTCAGGAAAGAGGCCCTTCAGTTTATTTAAATATTTCATTAAGAAAGAAAACATAGCAAGGCAGTGTTCACCACAAAACAAAACAAAACAAAATAAAATACTACAGTAACTTCCACAAAGGCTGGGTGTTAAAAAAGAGATCACGTTCAAAAGGTCTGTCAGAGCTGTCCAGGTTTCAAAAGATGTTTGAAAGAAGACAGGGAAGACTTCTGTCAGGCTATTGTCGGGCAAAGTTCCTGCTATGCTAAACCTTTGGCCCTTGGTAAAGACCGACTGACCCTCAGGGACTGCCAAAGTGCCCCATCCTCTTTCCCCATCTCTTGAAACAAATCTGAAGTTGTTATCCTAGCAAGAGAAACCTTTGGAAGTGCATCGCTCAGTGATGTAATACTCTACCGAAGGAAAGGAGTATTGTATTGGAAAGATGGGGATGCTTGTGTTTGGAAGGGCACGATGACTACTCCCTATTCTAATTCCTGTCTGGAATGCTCTCCCCAGAAAGGCTCGCCTGGCGCCATCTTTACATGTCTTTAGGCGTCGGGCAAAAACATTTCCCTTTACCCAGGGCCTATGGGATAAATATTCTATGGCCTGTGAAAGTGTGGGGAAGTGAACTGTTAGTTTTGATGATTATTTTACTATTAGGCTGTCCATCATTATTTTTAATACGTTTTTATTATGATGTTTTTAATGGGATCTTCTGAAAAAGCGTGGTATATAAATTGGAATAATGATGATGATGATAATAATAATAATAATAATAATAATGACCTACTGTTTTTTTAAAGAAAGCTCTGAATCTGGGGATTATGGCTCATCTGGAGGCAGGGACTGCCTCTCCCACCCCAGATGCCCATGATAGCTGCCCATTGTTCTGGGGAACAATCAAGGGCAACCTATTACGCATCTTTCTGCATGAAATGAAGTATTCTTCCAGGTTATCTGATCTTCACCAGATTTTGAAAGTTTGGTAAATAGGATGACACGTCATGGCAGCTTAGGCCCAAGAGCCTCGCATGAACTGAGCGCAAGAGGCACATATAAACATTCCATTGTTTCCTCCTCTGCAGGCATCTCTGATGAGGATATAGTCAATGTGACTCTGCCCACTGGCGTCCCAGTTCTCCTGGAGCTTGACGAGGAGCTACGCTCGCTTGGCCCGCACCAGTTCCTTGGTGACCAAGAGGCAATCCAAGCTGCCATCAAGAAAGTGGAAGATCAAGGCAAAGCCAAGCCCACTCTTGAGAAATGAAAGACTGCTTATGCAAAATGCTCTCCCTTTTACCTCTTACCGTGTGCAGGAAAAGGATAGCGCTTTGTGCTTGCCCTGTGAGGACTTGCTTAAGTTCCCAGTAAGTGGTAGATTTTTAGCATTTTAGCACACCATTTTGGGTCATTCCTTATTTCCTTCTAGCAGCTGTGTTGGATCCTGGTACAAGTAACAGTGAATTTTGTTACTTGTACAGAAAGCTGTTGTTATAAACTTTCCATAGCCTTTGTATAAGTCTTACACTATCGGAGAAGGCCAGAGCAAGAACCGGTACGCTGAATATATTCATCATTGTGATCAACGGAGAAAACGCTTTCTGATTTTAACCTAGGTTTCAAGTGATAGTTACAAGTTCTCAGGTTCACAGATGATAACAGGCACATAATTATTTAATTTATAATACCCCCCCCCCCCCGGAATTTTTCTCCCCACTGTTTGCAATTCGACAACTTCTAGTATAGAATTAATCTCCATTAAACGGATTGGTGTGATATTTGTTGCATGGCTGACTATGTTGTTTTGAATAAAGCCCGTATATTTTTACAGGCATCAAAATGCTCACATTGGCTGAATTTTCCCAAGTTTTACTTTTCATGTTAGAGAGGACCATTTAAAAAACAAATCCCAGTTAGACTTCACCCATATGCAGTAAAGAAGGGTGAATGTTGATGGTACCACTTCAAAATCACATTATTATTTTTTAAAGATTTATATTCAAAATTTTGCTTTGGATGTCAGGATATAAGTTGTGCTCTAGGGAGAAGAGGCGGTTTCCAACGAAGCAATGCACAAGGTTCATTCATAAAGGAGCTTTCTCTTCCTGCACACTCCCCGTGCTTTCCTCAAATCTGCTCCTGAGGGTTAAGGAAACTTTGATAATATTTTTTGGGGGGGAGCATTCAAGCAGGAAGAGGAGATAGAGGGAAAATTCCATTGCACAGTCAGAAGTTCTTTCTTTCCCGGGCCAGCAGCTCCTATACATTGTACCCTGTAGGAACAGTTGTTGGGTTGATGGCATGTTAGTCCAAAAGACCTGAAGACTTACCAGCTTTGTGAAAACTGAACTACTGGAACATATAAATGTAAACTCTGATGCTATCCAGTAGAATGTTCTTGGGACAGCCAGGGCTGTCTTGAGTATTCAGTTTTTAAATAGTTCTGTATCACTTTTCCAGGTTCAAACAGAACATGGAATACTAATTGTTTTATTTTTTATTATTTTTCAATTTTTGTATTCATTTTATAACACAAATAGAATACTAATCTGTTTTAAGTACAGAACTATGTAAAACAATCACAGTCAATGAACAAATAGAAGGAAGCTCAGAAAGGCGGAGGATCTGCAGTCCCATTGATCAGCGCAACCAGTTGTTTAATTCCAGTATTTTCCTCTCTTCCGGGGTCATGACCTTCCAACAGGAAGGAGTGATAAAATAGCCATCAATGTCCTACAACTTCCTCTCCAGAATCTAATAGACCCTTGCACTACAGGAGACCCTCTGTCAGCATTTCTAAGCACAAATGCATTTATTTATATATTTTAGAAACTTGGGAAACATTGCAAAGTTGTATCCTTGACAGGGTAGGGTTTCAGGGGAGAACTGGGGGTGGGGAGAGATCTAAAATAATGTGCACTACTTGTTTGCTTATCCAAACTAAACTGCTTTTTTGCACCTGTACAAGTGACAAATATAATTCAGTTTGCACATACAAAATGCTATCTCTGTGTGTACGTGTCTTTGTGAAACAAGCAAGCAGCTGTTACTACGGTAACTTCTTTCATTTGTTCCTTCCATCTTGGAATCTGAATCGGAATTTACAAGGTACCTCAGCCCTGTCTCCTATCCAAGCACTGATCAGACCCAGTCCTGGTTGGTTTTAGCAAGATTGTTGTATGATGTGCCTTCAGGTCAAATCCTGGTATTGACAAATATATGTAAGGGATGAAGTGAGGAGCAACATTTTGTTAACAGGCCCCACTTGTGGTGGTATTTTATTTATCGCCAGAGTTTATTGCCCACTTTACTAAGGTAGCTTCGAAATTAAACCTACAAAAGACGAATCACATCAGGCCTGGGAAAATGTAGTTTTCACCTAGCACCAAAAAGAAAGACCATACCAGGAGAGCTGCTCTGGTAAGAGAGTTCCAACATGTGGTGCCACCACTGAGAAGGCCTTGTCTGTGATCACGACTCATCTTAACAAGGGGTGGGACCTCTGAGGCTGATCTCAATAAGTGGGCATATTATATGGGAGCAGGCAGTTCTTTAGGTAACTCTGGGCCTAATCACACATGTTTACATGACATACTGGCTTTAATTCAGGAGTGGGTAACGAATGACTTTCTAGCTGTTATTGGACTACAGCCCTCGTTAGCCGCAGCTAGCTTGGCCACAATGGTCAGGAATGATGGGACCTATGCTCTGGCAATATCTGGGCAGGACATAGGTTTCCTACTCCTACTTTAATTGCAAACACCCACACAAAATATTGCAATGGGAACTGTGGCCTGAGCATTGTTGAAACATCGATTAGGGACAAATCTAGCGTGTGGCAGAGAATGCAGATTTGCTGGAAGGAGCACAAGAAGTCATAAAACAGCCAGAGCCGTTGCTCCGAAAGAGTGCTGTCCTATTTACAGCCATCACAATCTCTTAGTGAATTACAAAAATATAAAGGAACAGCAGAGGGAGCTGGAGTGTTGGGATTGCTCTTTCTCCCACCAGCGAAAGGGAAAATGTTGCAACAGCCCAGGTGTCGACACAGAAGGGAGTGCATGGATGAAAACTGACAATTGCAAGTTTGCGCTTTTATTTATCATCCTACCCCTCGCATCCTATTTTCTCTCCTCTTTAGGAAGTGCGGGTGAGCTTACATAGAGATCTCAGGTAGTCTTCCATCCAGGCACTAATAAGGCCTGTTTAGTTGTAACAATATGGTAGCACCAGAAGCCAGCAGACCACTGCCTGGGGTTATGTTTTAAGAATATGAGAAGAGCCCTGGTGAATTAAAACAAAGACTCCGCCTTCTGGCATCCTGTCCTCAGGCTGGCTAGCCAGATGCACTCTGGTCCTGCTTACATGTTTCCCATAGGCAGCAGCATCCTCCCCACTTGGCAATTTCCAACAACTGCCCTGTGCTGCCTCTGACAGGGTCGGTAGAACTCAGCCATCACAGCTAGTGGCCACAGACTGCCTCATCCACCACCAAATTGTCTAATCCTCTTAAAGCCATCCAAGTTTCTAGCCATCATTACATATTGTAGGAATCATATTGCTGGTTATTTGTATTTGCCTGGAAACCTAACCAAATATTTGTAATCTTTTCCACCCAAAGTTACCAAAATAAACCAATGATGCAAACCAGGGATGATTTTTAAAATTTCACTTAAATATTCACTAGATTTTTATCCCCGTCTTCCTCCGAGGAATACAGGGGTGTGGGTGTGGGTGTGTGCCTGCGTGCATGTGGTTGGGTGGGTGCCTATTCTCACAATAACCCTATAAGCCAGGTTAGGCAGAGAGTGCAGGCTAGCCAAAGGGCCTGCAGAAAACTTTGGAACTGTGGGGGTCTCCTGGACCCCACGCTATCCAATGTACCACACAACCATTGGCTTTGCAGGACTAGATGAATGGGTCAGAACAAGTACTTTGGGAACGCGTTGTTTTGAATGGCTGGTGTCAGGGAACTGCCATCGGAGCATCAGGTGGTGGAGGGGCTCAGGGAGGAAGAAAGAGACTCAACAGCTGAAGCAGGCACCAGCAGGGGGAGGAGTGGTTCTCTGAGGGAATATGAGCAGGAGGGAGGGCTCAGGGACGCTTCCAGCGAGAACAGTGGCGAGGTATCTGAGTCTCCCATAGGGAGACCTATACCTCGCCGGAAACTGTCACGCCGTGAGTCCAGGAGACGCGTTTCCGTTAAGGAGCTCCTTTGTTGGAAACGCTTCCGCAGACAGCCACTGTCGGACTCTACTAGTGACTAGAGCAGACATGTCTGAGGAGCTCCGTCACACACTGAGGTTTGTGGGATCGCACAAACTCTGAGGGAGCACGTTTTTACGCACAAGCAGCTAATCAATCCCTAACAGCAGTCCGACAGTCTTTGTACGCTGCCTGTGCAAGAGAAAGCATCATGAGCGAACCAACCGGAACCGGAGGAGCTGGAGTTGGGGCTGGTCCAAGCTTGGAAGATAGATACCGAGCGTTGGAGGTCCAACTGGCGCTGCAGACGGCGAGGCTGGAGGAGAGAAGGGCTCAGGATGCAGACAAGAAGGGGAGAGCCACTCAGTTCCCCAGAAAGGTACCAGGATTGGTGCAGAAGTTTGGGGGGGACCCCAAGGATTACCATGCCTTTAGGACAGAGATGCAATATGCACTTAATGTGCAGTTTGATGAATTCCCTGATGAGGAATCACGAGTTGCTTTCGTGATTGGGCATCTTGAAAGGGGGGCGAGAGACTGGGTTCGACCCCTGATGGCAACGCACAATGATGTACTAAAGGACACGATGAAGTTCTTTCGTGCAATGGATATCATGTTTTCCAGCGATATTGAGGAAGGGGTGGTGCGCAGACAGCTAATGGCTTGCAAGCAGGGAAGCCGATCTGTCCGTGAGTACTGGACTGAGTTTACCATGCTGGTTCACAGACTGGGTTGGGATTTATCGGCGGCACCCATTCAGATGCTATTTGAAGAAGGTCTTTCGTCGGCTGTGAAAGACGAGCTGTCACGGAGCCCCAGGGCGGGGTCTATGGATCAGCTGACCAAATCTGCGCTGACCATAGGAGCGCGTCAGGAGGCAAGAGCCTTGGAGAGGCGGGAAGGGAGAGGGGAACGTTGGAAGGAGTTCCGCATTCCAGACATTCCTGAGCCAGCTTTCCCGCCGGCAGAGCCGATGGAAATCGGGACAGCGCGCGCGCACGCATTTTCAAAACCCAGCGAGGGGGCTAAGAAGGAGGGAAAGGGCGCCCGGAAATGCTATCTCTGCCAACAGCCAGGCCACTTTGCCAGAGTCTGCCCCCAGAGGAAGGAATGGCAAGGGATGGTGGGAGCTGTTGAGGGGGGAGAGCAGGGGGGAACGGAGCAGGTAAAAGCCAACGCCTGGTTGCCACAATCGGGGCACTGCAGCCAGGCCAAAGAGCAGTGAAAGTGCCCGTGCCAGAAGCTCCTCGACCTGCTCTAGTGATTGAAGTGTCGCTAGAGCTGCAAAATGGACACCCCCTAAAAATAAAGGCGCTATTGGACTCAGGCAGCTCCTGCAATTTTATGAGCAAGGAGTTTGCTGCTGAACACCAGATACAGACTATCCCTTTAAGCAACCCCCTGCAGGTGACCACGATTGATGGCAGGGAGTTGTTGGGAGGAGGAGTCAGCTTGCAGACGGTCCCAATGATCATGAGGGTGGCAAGGCACACAGAACTGATAGCGTTTAATGTGGCCACCTTGGGAGGCGCTCCCATTATTTTGGGGATGAGCTGGCTAGCGCTACATGATCCGCTGGTGGGCTGGCATCAAAGAGTGGTTTCCTTTGGTTCAGCACATTGCTTAGAACACTGCAAAGGGGAAAGGGGTTCAGCAGGGACCCAAGCCACCCTAGCAGGGACTGAAGTAATGGAGAAGGTGAAGGTACCACCACAGTATGCAGATCTCAGCGACGTGTTCAGCGAGAAGGAAGCTGACCAACTACCCCCGCATAGGCCCTTTGATTGCCAGATCAATTTACTCCCTGGAGCACAGCTTCCTGTGGGCAAGTTGTATGCCATGTCAGACAGGGAAATGCAGGAGTTGCGAGAGTTTATTGACAAGAACCTGAAGAGAGGCTTCATCAGAGAGTCCAAAGCAGCGGGGGGTAGCCCAGTGTTTTTTGTGGACAAAAAAAACGCGGACAAGCCGAGACTTGTATGTGACTTTAGGAGGTTGAACGCAGTGACGGAACCAGTGGCGTTCCCTATGCCCAGGATTGATGATATTTTGACCAGGGTGCGGAAGGGAAAGATTTTTACAAAGCTGGATCTAAGGGGGGCGTACAACCTGATACGCATAAGGAAAGGAGATGAATGGAAAACCACCATGTTTACCCCTTTGGGGGCATTTGAATATCTCGTTATGCCATTTGGATTACAAGCAGGCTCCGCGTGCTTTCAATCTTTTATGAACCATGTACTGGGCCCTTTGCTCTACAAGAATTGCGTTGCTTTCCTAGATGATGTGTTGGTGTATTCGGAGAATGAGGAGCAACATGTGAGAGACGTCAGAGAAGTGTTGAGCAGACTGCAAGCCAACAGGCTGTGGGTGAAACTGGAGAAGTGTCAGTTTCATACCAAGGAGGTGGAATTCCTGGGGTACCGCCTGTCAGACAAGGGATTGGCCATGGATCCCGGCAAGGTGCAGGCGGTGCTGGACTGGAAAACACCCAAAACCAAGAAGGATGTGCAGAGGTTCCTAGGGTTTGGAAACTTTTATCGTAAGTTCATCCGCAACTTCGCCCATCTGACGGCGCCCATTACTGACTGTCTCAGCAGTAAAAAGAAGTTTGTATGGACGGCGGAGGCGGAGCGAGCGTTTGAGGAGCTGAAAAGGGCCTTCGCCTCTGAAGAACAACTTCTGCATGTGGATTTACAAAAAAGGCTAAGGGTCGAAACAGACGCGTCTGACAGAGCCATAGGGGCGGTGCTTCTTCTGCAGCCGGGAAAGGAGGAGTCAGAGTGGCGACCGTGTGCCTTCTTTTCGCGAAAGCTGAACAAATCCGAGAGGAACTACACGGTGTACGACCGAGAACTTCTTGCGATTCATGAGGCGTTCCGGAGATGGAGGCATCTGCTAATTGGTGCACAACATAAGGTGCAAGTGTGCACGGACCATAAAAATCTAGAGTATTGGAGAACTGCGCGAGTGCTCAACCAAAGGCAGTTGAGATGGGCTCAGGAGTTCTCCAAATTTAACTTTGAGATTTGTTACGTGCCAGGCCCAGAGAATGTTAGGGCGGACGCTCTCTCACGCAAACCTGAATATTTGGAGGGGGAGGGAGCACCTGAAGAAACCCATATCATCCCAGAGGATCGCTGGGTGTGTGGGGCGACTTTGGTGGGGCAAAGGGAATTGGTAGAGGGGACGGTGCTTGATGCATACGCCCAGGACAAACTCAGGGGTCTCAGGAGGGAGGAAGACAAACCCGGTGGTTTTGAGGAGAGAAATGGGGCATTGTATTACAAGGGAGCGTTATATATACCCGAAGGGGAATTGAGGGAGAAGGTACTCAAGCAGTTGCACGATAGCCCCACAGCAGGGCATTTTGGGCAACACAAGACCATGTGGCTGGTTACCAGGGAATTTTGGTGGCCCAAGGTCAGGGAAGATGTGCGGGAGTATGTGAGAGGGTGTGAACAATGCCAAAGAGCCAAGGGGGAGAGGCGGGCGCCGGCTGGTTTATTAGAACCACTGCCCACACCTGAAAGACCGTGGGAAGCAGTGGCAATAGATTTCATGACTGATCTGCCAAGGTCTAGAGGGAAAACAGCCATCATGGTGGTGGTAGACCTGTTAACTAAAATGGCCCACTTTATAGCCTGCTCACATGCGGTCACAGCAGAAGAAACAGCCAAATTGTTTGTAGAGAATGTGTTTCGGCTGCATGGCGCCCCCTTGAGGGTGGTTTCAGACCGGGGAAAACAATTTACTTCCAGGTTCTGGAGGAAGCTCATGAGCTTACTGCATGTAGAGGTAAATTTCTCAACGGCCCGTCATCCAGAAACCAACGGGCAGGCGGAAAGAGCAAATGGGGTTCTCCAGCAATATTTGAGGTGTTACGTTAATGACAGAGAGAATGATTGGGTGGAGAAGCTGGCGTTGGCAGAATTTGCCTACAACAATGCAGAGAACGTGTCCACGGGGATGAGCCCCTTTTTGGCTAATCACGGGTGCCATCCCAGAGCCTTCCCAGGGGGGGAAGGGGAGAACTGGAGCGTTCCAGCTGCAGAACAGTTCGTTGAAGAAATGGAAGCGATTCATCGCCAGCTCCAACTCAACTTAAACAGGGCTAAGGAGGAATATAAGAGGCAGGCAGACAAAAACAGAAGGGAAGGTGAAAGCATTAGGGTGGGGGACCAGGTGTGGCTGTCAACCCAAGGGTTGCCATTCAAAGGAGGTTGTAAGAAGTTAAGACCCAAAAGGTTGGGTCCGTTTGAAGTTATGCAACAGGTCAACCCAGTGGCTTTCAGACTCCGGTTACCGAACCACATGAAGCTGCACCCAGTTTTTCACAGGTCGTTGCTGTCACCGTATAGAGGAGACAGTGAAGGGAGGGTCACTAGGGGACCAGCAATGGAGGAGAAGGAACACAGCTACCATGTAGCGGAGATCCTTGATTCCAGGTGGAAGGGAGATCAAGTAGAGTATTTGGTAATGTGGGAAGGGGAACCGGAGTCGGAAAACACCTGGGTTAGGGCAGAGGATGTCAATGACGAAGTTTTAATAGAGACTTTTCATCAGAGGTTCCCACGTAAACCTCAGCCTGTAGCGAGGTTCCGAAGGGAATACTTTGCCACCACCGACGAGGAAGAGGAGTTGGAGGGGTTCCCAGATTCTGAAGAGGAAGAGGATTCAGCGAGCCAGGACGACGATCGATGGAGGGAGTTGTTCGAGACGTCTGAAGATGAGGAAGATTCTTTTCGGGGTTTTAGCCCTTCACCTCCCAGGGGGGAGGTAATGGGAGGGGGTGAGGGGGGCCCTGGAGGGGAGGTGGATGTCAGGGAACTGCCATCGGAGCATCAGGTGGTGGAGGGGCTCAGGGAGGAAGAAAGAGACTCAACAGCTGAAGCAGGCACCAGCAGGGGGAGGAGTGGTTCTCTGAGGGAATATGAGCAGGAGGGAGGGCTCAGGGACGCTTCCAGCGAGAACAGTGGCGAGGTATCTGAGTCTCCCATAGGGAGACCTATACCTCGCCGGAAACTGTCACGCCGTGAGTCCAGGAGACGCGTTTCCGTTAAGGAGCTCCTTTGTTGGAAACGCTTCCGCAGACAGCCACTGTCGGACTCTACTAGTGACTAGAGCAGACATGTCTGAGGAGCTCCGTCACACACTGAGGTTTGTGGGATCGCACAAACTCTGAGGGAGCACGTTTTTACGCACAAGCAGCTAATCAATCCCTAACAGCTGGGTTAAAATTAGCATGGACCGATGTCCTCAGAGAAACTTTGGTAGCTGCTCTCCCAAATCTGCAAGTTCTCCAAAGCCCAAATAAAAGTGCACCCCAAAAGGCAGAGCAAGACATTTATTCAAGCAAAGGTTTCACTGCCAGGGATGAGCAGAGGGTTGTTCAGTAGCACCTTGAGGCTGTTATAGTTTGAATTCTCAAAAGAAACTGAGCGCAGGAGGGGGAAATTGCCAATACGTACTGAACTGTAGCTATTGCTCTCCCATCCCACCTCTGATTTGAGCAATATATTTGGATGTTTTTATTTATTACCAGCCCAATCCTATGCACGTCCACTTAGAAGCAAGTCCCACTGTGGTCGGTGGGGCTTACTCACTGGAAAGTGCACAGTATTGCAACCTACATTTATATCCTGCCTGGTTGACCATCACTGACTAGAATCCCACTGCAGTGAGTATGTCATGTGGGTCTGTGTACATCCTCCAGGAGGTCTTCCTGTATATAAGTCCCACCACACAGAGAGGATGGATATTTTGCTGGTCTCTTATGTGGGGAGCTTTCATTATACCTTAAAAAACAAAAACAAGACTTCAGTGTGGCTGGTTGGCTTAATGCTCCAGTTGAAGATCTGTAGTCCCATTCCAGATTTCTATTTATGCTTCTCTGGTATTTATTGAGCATATTCTGTTTGTACAGTTGGCTTCCTTGTAAACTTCCATTTGTCTGGCAGAGGTATGGGCAAAGAAAAAGGAAAACATCCAAGGGATATCCTACTGGTGTGCTGCTGCTGCTGCTTCATGGAAATGTACAACTAGGGTGTAACAACCAGGTATGAGCAGGGCCTAATGTTATTGCAACCCACTCACTTAATTTATTCCACTATTCTTGAGGATCCATCAATCGCAATGAGACTTGTGCAGTTTACCTTCCTGAAAGACTGCTCCTATATTTTTCAAAAGCCCTACAAGACTTTTTTAATATTAAAAAAATAGTGCTGGTTTTCAGCTATTAAGCAGGAAAGATATCTGAGTAGTTGCTGCATTGATTTTAATGTGGACCAGAGCTCTTGAGATTGGCAAACGAAGAAGTATTTGTGATGCCTACTGATAGTTTGGCTTATTTCGTTCTTCTCTGCCTCCTCCAAACTCCACTTAATTCCTAAAAACAAAATAAACACAAACTGAGAATAGAAGCACTGTAAAAGAAATATAAGGTACATACAGGATATAACCCTATGCTTCTGTATTTGGAAGTAAGTCCAATTCTGTTAAATGCAGCTTGCTCCCAGGTAAGAGTGCTTTGGCTTGCAGCCTTTGAAGAAAGCCTAAGGGTCAGGGGTGCTGGGAGTTACAGTCTAAGGAATACCTAACAGGTTTCCCTCCCCTGCATTAGACCTTTGCCTTTTCCACAGCCTCTGGGTCTTAATGGCCAAACGAACAGCAAACCTATCCGGTCTGAGGGCTGATGTCAACAGGCATCTGAATAAAATGACTAACACCCATTGTTAGGTACCATACAGTGGTACCTCAGGTTACATACGCTTCAGGTTACATACGCTTCAGGTTACAGACTCTGCTAACCCAGAAATATTACCTTGGGTTAAGAACTTTGCTTCAGGATGAGAACAGAAATTGTGCAGTGGTGGTGCAGCAGCAGCAGCAGAAGGCCCTATTAGCTAAAGTGGTGCTTCAGGTTAAGAACAGTTTCAGGTTAAGAACAGACCTCCAGAACGAATTAAGTTCTTAACCCGAGGTACCACTGTATATCTTTTTAAGCCAGAGATGGAGAACCTGTGGGTCCTCCAGATGTTGATGGACTCCATCTCCCATCATTCTCTGACTACTTGCCATAGTGGATGGGGATGACAGAAGTTGGAGTCCAACCACTCCTGGAGGGCCACAGGGTCCCCCAGAACCTGCTCTAAGCTTTGATAGTGAGGGGTCCATCCATGATTGCGTGCAGGCACTTGCCTTGCCCAACAACTCCAGCAAGGAAGGTTTCCCGGGGGCTGCTGCTCGCTTGAGCTTCGCCATATCCTTTCCCCCTGTCCTCTCTGGCAGCAGCTGTTTCTCCCCGAGTGACTCAGCCGATTCCTTTCATTTGACAGCCAGTGGGAAACTGGCAGGAGAAGCATCTTGCATGCTGGTGGGAAGAGGGAGAGCAAAGGAATGGGGCCCGGTGCTGAGTCGGCATCAGCAGGAGCAGCTGGAAAGCCTATAACCAGAAAAGGGGTGCTGAATGGGCCCAGAAAGCAAGGGGAAACCAGCATAGAATAGCCAAGAGCCCTCCCTCTTGTTTCTCCTCCACATCCAACACCACCCCAGATCAGATCCTGCTAAGCCTGGTCTCTCTGTCCCTGATCCTGAAAATATTGCTCACTTACAGCAAGCCTACATGTTTATCTATCACCAGGCAGCCTCGTATTTATTGGCATCGCCTACCAGACTTGACCCTGCAAGCAGGACCTGGATGTAACAGTACTCTTGTGATTCATGGCACAAGATTCCCAAGTAGTGTTCAGATGCACAGTGGAGGAAGAACATAGGCATTGTGTCTTGTAGCTGTTAACAGACATTTCATCCATGAATTTGTCTCTCAGTAACACAACAGATCTGGCACCAGCACCCAGCATGGTCCGCCATTTTGAATGGTGCTCCCCCATTTTGAATGGCGCTCCAATCAGAACCAGGGAGCCACCATTTACGTTTCCCACACTGCCCCTGAACTAGTATTGGTTTGAGTAATTGTGGATAATTTACAGGCCTCCGAGCACTTGGCTCAGCCAGGAAAGAGCCGCAGGGCCCAGTGACAGAGGAGCTGGGGGTTAGAGGGGATTTTGCTCCTTGCATGTTCAGTTGCAAATAAGTCACATGGAGTGAAATGGGACTTATTACTTCCTTGGGGGGAGAGGTTGCATGTCATGGGCTAGCTGGATGCAGAGGAATGGTGGGAGACAGCAGCCGGGCAATCCCCCTAGGGGAACCCCCAGGGGAGGAAGTCTCTGAGCCAAGGAATTGAGGGTGAGATGACTAGTGGTCAGAGGGGGAAGGAGGAGGGGTCAGGAGCAGAAGAGGTGACGGGGTTTAGCGAACCAGAAGAAGCTGTGGCAGAGAGCAGTTCAGACTCTGAGGCTGAAGCAGGGGCTGGAGGGGAGGGAGCCCAAAAGGCAGAATGGAGAATCCAGGGAGTCTCTCCCTCCTGCTGCAACCAGCTCCTCTCCTCCCTGGTCCCCTAGAACTCGCAGAGAAATGAAACAGACACAGCATAGGGAGGTTGTACACAAACACAGCCTAAGACCCAGGAGAGGAGGAGTCCTAGTGGGCACTGGGAAGGCAGGGACCTTCAGTCCTTGCAACTGCTTCATCGGGGCAAGACCTCCTGGAAAGTGTTGCTGAGACCCCTAGGCAGGAGCTGTGCTTGTTTTCCTTGAATAATTCACTTCATTGACCTTGGGTGAGTCATTGCTTTGTTGATGACCTGCACCTAGCTCCAGCCCTGACACTGTAGCTCACGGGGAGAACATGTACCATTTATGCTGAATGCCACAGGTTCAGTCCTCGGCAACATCTCTTGGTAAGGCTGAGAATGTTCCCGGCTGAAACCTTGTAAGTCAATGTGAATGAGACTGAGCTGCATGGGTCAGTGATCTGAGTAGGTACAAGGCAGCCTCCTAGGCTCCTAATGGAATAAGACTGGACAGGTCTCCCAGCTCTTTCTCTTTAAGTCTTCTAAATTTCCAGTTACATGTGTTTTAATTATAGGTGTGCATGCTTCAGGCAAACAGCAGGTATGTTTTCTTAGAAATCTTAGTAATAATATGGTATTAATTCAGAACTGTGGCCTGTGCCATGGAAACATCCAGGGCAATCGCAATCGCACATTCAAATGTGCAAGAAATCTCTCCCCCTGCCCCAGGAAATTAAAACAGAATGGTTAGATCTATGACTGATATCCGTGAAGAATCCTTTTGACTAGTGTCTAGATTTCAGCTGCATCATCCAGCCTCAGCTAACCACCAAAAATGTCTGTCCTTCTTCCTCTTCCTGCTTACCCCTCTTAACCCCAGAGCACTTTTTAGTAAATCAAAGAGGGCTGGGAGGGGGGAACCCCTGTCCCATGGCTTTTACTGTCACTGCAAATATTTATTTTAAACCTATAAGGATATCTCACCTCTCTGCTAAACTGCACTCGAGGCAACAAAGTAAAAGTGATAAGCTTCCCCACCCCAAGATAAACACATTCCTTTCCCCCATTTTGAAATCAAACTCATTCCGCACATCTGATTTTTACAAACCTCAAAAGGACCACCTAGCTATCTTTGCAGGAGCAGCCAATTATAATAGCAAAAATAACCTCTTTTATTCCACAGAGAGTGAGATGTGATTTGCCGAATACCTCCAGCTTGAGCTGAATAATTGTAAAAAAGGAAGAAGCAACAAGGCTTTATGAACAGGAGTTTGAAGGGATTGCAGGGGCAGGGAAACCAAACAGGTAAAGTACCTCAGGTAAAGACATTCCTGCCGCCACTCTGGTGTGTATGCTACTTGAAGTACAGTGGCGGGAAGTGACCTTGCTGTGTTTAAGCCACTAATGTGCAATTGTGCATGTAGCCTAACTCAGATAATGGAAATGTTGGAGACTTCCAGGGGGAGGAACATGGCAGGCTGAATGAAAAGCATGCTCTAATTTAGGCATAGGCAAACTTTAGCCCTCCAGATGTTTGGGACTACAATTCCCATCATCCCTGACCACTGGTCCTGTTAGCTAGGGATGATGGGAATTGTAGTCCCAAACATCTGGTGGGCTGGAGTTTGCCTATGCCTGCTCTAATTGTTTGAACAAAGAAATTTTTAAATGATCAAGGGATTCTGAGTACTAAGAATTCTTATTTGTTTTATAATTCTCTGTTTTTCTGGTGAAATTGAAATTGAAAGCAATTTTGCTACTTCATATTGCCTCTTTGGGAAAGGAATGTGTTCTGATAAGGGATAACGCTGTGAAGATCTTATGGCGGAGACTTAATTGTTAATAAGACCAAGAACATTCAGTATCACGAATACGTTTTTGGACATTCCATTCACCGTTGGCAGCATTCAGCAATTGTTTGATGAGCAAATAAAAGTGATTAGAACTGAGATGGATGAAATGGAAAGTGGAATTAAAGAGGACACAGAAACTTGGAGGAGTGGAATGAAGCCAAGGATGGCGGGATGAATAATTATGAATCGTAGAATCATAGAATCTTTCCTTTTTTCTCTCATGTTTTTGTTTTTATTTAGAATAGTTTCTTTTACCTTACTGTATTATGAAAAAGCTTTAATAAAATCTTATTTAAATACAAGAGAACATGGAGGTGATGGTTAGTGTACGACCCCTTTTTAAAAACTTATTTGGAAGCTTATTTCATTCCATGTTGACATGCCAACCCTCTCTTTTTCCTTTTTATAGATAATCTCCAGCCTGTCTCCTTTAGTAAATTATCTGTTCATCTTTACTTGGTCTTGGCATTGATGCAGATGTAGATTTGCATCTACAAATGGGAATTGGAATTTCGCTGAATGCTTAATGGACTGATATGCACAAAGTACTTGAGACAAAGTTCCTAGCAGATTGCCTATGGAAGCTTCCAGCCTCGAGGGTTCAGGGGTTCAGACTTGGGAGCCTCCCCATCCCCTCTCACAATATTTGTCTGTAGTTCATATTTTGGAAATCTCTAAGTAAGAAAGAGGGCACTTGTCCATATTTCCCAAGAAGGCCAAAATGCTTGCCTGAACAAACCTCAATTAGGGCTGCCTTCATTTATCTTTTTTTTCAAATGTGTTTGGCGGAGGGGAGAGGGCAGGAGGACTCTTGAAGGAAGCCAAAAGCAACAGCAAATCTGCTTCATTTTGTGTGTGTGTAAGGAACTAATAAGTTGTTTTTGTGGAAATATGCTTAGTATTGCTATTTAGTTTGCCATCATCACAATGAAAACTGAATTCGCTGAGGCAGAGGCTTTAATGATAATTAGGCATAATAAACAGACTTCAGGGCGTGCCTGCTCCCATATGGCACACATGCATATCCATATGTGCTTAGGAAACCCTATTTCAAATGCCACGACTCTCTGAAGGGAAGCTACTGACTGCAAGGAGCAAGGGCTTCTTAGTAATGCAGCGGGTACCCTGGAGTTAGAGGAGTGGTCCCAGAGAGCCGCGATGCCATGTTGCTCTTGCCAGTGGGCCTTCTTCTGGGGAGTGAGTTCTCAGCAGATTCCTAACCATGCCAACTCTTGGTGCTGTCACTGATATCGGTCAAGCCTGCTTCAGATTCTTGCCCAGCCCTAGGGCTAAGGTGGTAGAATGGACTGCATCACTTCAGGTGATGTGCAGCAATCACATTTTTGAAGGCCCTCCGACACTGAAAAATTCACTGCAGCAAGAAAACTCACTGCACAGCTGGCAAAGGGTGGATTAGACAGGGTGGATTAGACATGCTAGCTTCAATTCTAGATGCAGGCTGTTTTCTTTCCTAGTTTCTGGGAACTACAGGAAGCGGGGGGTGTATTCAGGTCCTGTTTGTGGGCTTCTCACAAGCATCTGGTTGAGAAAAGGCTGCTGGTGTACGGTGGGCCTTCTTATTTTCTTACGATGCACATTTTTGGACAGCCCATGAAAATGGACCATCATGACCTCATTCATGATGAGTTCTATCTCTCTCTTCATAACACTGGTGCTTGTGTTCTGATGCAGGCAAATTTTGTCCCTTGCTGACAAACAGTGTTGACCTCAGTTCAAGTGTTCTGTCTTAACTGGCTTGCAGGCTGTGTTTTTAAAAGTCCCATTTGATTTTTGATTTTTTTTGGCGAGCTTGTGGAGATGGAGATGTTTGGGTCTGATTCTCCTTTCACCAGAGTGAAAGATTGCTCTCCCCCCCCCCTTAATTCCTGCAGGAGTCTTTCTCTCTAATGAACATTCCTAAGGAAATCTACTTCTGTTGATATTCAGTGGGTGGATTTATTCATTATGTGAAGTGGAACCAGGGGATTAAAAGAAGAAGAAAGAAACCCTAGACTGGATTTGAATGTTTGAAGCATATATGTTACCACCCATCTTTTTCTGTTACTGTTCAGAAGCCAAAAATACATTCTTTCTCTAGAAAATAAGGAACACAAGGGCACTAGATCACAGCTCTTTAAACGCAATTAATCTTCACAGAGGCCTTCATCAAGGACTAGATCTATGAGTCTTTTGGCTCTAGGCAGACAGACTGCTGGGACAGAATCCATTCAGGAGAAAAGAAACTTCTGCTTTGGATGCTTGTCTTAGTTAAACAAGGAGTTCGAAATGAAATCTGGTAGTCAGGCAGAAGCCAAATCCTTGAGGACTTCAAGAATTTTCGCCCATTCAAATGCATTTCTGTACTGCCTTCCTGCCGATGCACATCTGGTGACCCAGAATTTAAAAGAAGGCTGTGCAGTTTTTTAACAAACCCAAGAGTGGGGACAGGAGGGATGGTGAAAACAAGCCAGCTTGGTCCATGGCCACTGCAGGAGGCAGAACTGGGAGGGCAGGAGCAATGTGGCAGTTAACATAAGAAGAGTTTGCTGGATCAGGCCATTGGCCCATCTAATCCAGTATCCTGTTCTCACAGAGGCCTACCAGATGCCTGACACAAGAGGGCCCCCTCCACTCCTGTAGTTTCCAGTAGCCGCCAAAGAAGACAGCTCAGCGTATCATCTCTTTCTCTGATGCAGCCAGGTGGAATGGCTGCTAATGGGCGCCATTTTGGAAGGGGAGTTGGGATGCTGTGGGGCACAGGCCCCTGACACAGATTTGCACAGCATCTGCACATCCTAATTTTCATGTATATTTTCCTCTAGGAAATTAAGATGATGGGTAGCTGGCCATTTCCCCCGCACTGAACCCAGCTGCCCTATAAGCAAAGAAGAACAACAGCAACCAGGAAGTAAGGGGCAAGAGACCCCTCCACCCAAAAAGTTTGCCCCCCCCCGCTAACATCACCCCAAGTGGGCAGGATCCCAATGGCTGTTAGTCCCAACCAGGCTGATGGAAATGGCTTCTCTAGATCACCTCTCCCTCCTCTGCTGGTAGGTGGAATGCAAGTTCTTCTCACTTTGGAGGATGTGCTACCATTTAGTGCTGCTCCATGGCCGTACCTCATATGGAAAGAGCTACAAAACTCAATCTGGAGTATGTGCAGAGGGGAGAGTAGCCATCACCCCAGACAGTGTAGCCTGTCTGGCCTAAAGAGTATATGGATTCAATGGCGCCACTATTAACTACCATATAGTCCTAGACCAACACCCCAGTCATTGTGTCATATAAGAACATCAGAAGAGCGCTGCTGGATCAGACCGAGCATTCTGTTACCATGGTGGCCAACCAGATGCCTATGGCAGGGGTGATTAGGCTGTGGTCCTCTAGATTCTATTGGACTGCAGCTCCTGGCATCCCTGACCACCAACCCTTCTGAATAGTCCACCAATGTCTGGAGGGCTGCAGGCTAGCCATCTCTGGCCTATGAGAAGCACGCAAGCACGACATGAGCACAGTGGGATTCAATCCATACCACCCAACCTTTCTCCAATAAAACTAGGGATGTCCTAAGGAAAAGTGGGACATTCCAGGATCAAATCAGAAACTGGGATGGTTTCTGTACATCAGGGAGTGTCCCAGGAAAACAGGGACACTTGGAGGGTCTGGCTGGTTTTCCTACTTCTGAACTCCAGGAACTGGTTTTCAGAGACTGGCTCTATTGCCCCTTGGGAACCTCATTACAGTGGTGCCCCACAAGACGGAAAACTCGCTAGACGAAAGAGTTTTCCGTTTTGGAGGTGCTTCGCAAAACGAATTTCCTATGGGCTTGCTTAGCAAGACGACAATGTCTTGCGAGTTCCTGCTGTTTTCCCCCCTCCCCCCTTTTCTAAGCCACTAAGCCGCTTATCAGCTGATCCGATCAGCAAATAAGCCGCTAAAAGCTGCTAATAGCGCTAATCTGCTAATCTTTCAATGGGCTTGCTTTGCAAGACGAAAAAACCGCTAGACGAAGAGAATCACAGAACGGATTCTTTTCGTCTTGCGAGGCACCACTGTAGTGGTGTAGTTATAGCTTGCCGAGACATTCAAATCAGATACTGCAAACCACAATTAGTCTCCAAACCAGCACTGGAAACCCATTTAAAATGATGGCTTGCAGTTCTGGTCTGGAGGCAAGCTGTAGTTACTGAGAACTAGGGAAAGAATTGGGAGTGTATGAGGGGAGACTGAGCTCCAAGCCTTTTCGTGCTGGGCAGACCACAACCTCTACATTGTGATGTCCGAACTGGGCTTACAGCTTTCGACAGCTTGCATTAAAATATCCCTGTGCGTGGGAAGGGCTTTCTTTCATCTGAAGATGTTCTAGGCTTTGCTTCCTGCAGCCTCCTGACCAGCAGCTGTAGCCATACATGAATAATCTTGGTGCAGCCCAGCAGAGGTGTTAATGCCGTCTGGCTATGCATGTGGTTTATGGCAGAGTGTCAAGGTGGTGAGCATATTTAAGCCAGATGTGTGATGGCTGTGAAATGCGATAGCTACAGTGTCCCTCCATTGCATCGGAGGAAAGTCGGTCCCATATTTTGTTCTTTGAGGGTGGGAGGGAGGCGTGATTCCGAATTTCATTTTGAAAGCTTTCGAGGCCAGACGGGCTAATTTTCCAACGCATTATTTGGACATTTGGAGAAATGTTATTTCAGCCTAGCACATGTTTGCATGACTAAGGCCAATGTTAATGCTTTATTTTATAGCAGGGCTGTCAGACTCAGATGGGTTGGAGGCCCAGACTCCCCAACCAGCGGAGAAGGCCCAACATTTCCCACCAAAACACCCCCACTGGTTTTTATTAGGGAAGATAAGTGGTTGTCTTCTAGGAGAGGGTCCTTAGCTCAGTGGGAGAGCAGGTGCTTTGCATGCAGAAGGTTGTGTGTTAAATTCTTGGCATCTCCAGTTGGAAGCAGCAGATGAGATAGGACCGCTCTTTGAGACTGTAGGGGCATTCAAGAATAGCATACCCTCCAACATTTCTCCGATGAAAATAGGGACATCCTAGTCTATTATTATTATTATTATTATTATTATTATTATTATTATTCTCCACCCATCTGATTGGGTTGCCCCAACCACTCTGGGTGGCTTCCAACATATATAAAAACATAACAAAACATTAAACATTTTTAAAAAAACCTTCCCTATACAAGGCTGCCTTCAGATGTCTTCTAAAGCTTGTACAGTTGTACCTTGGGTTAAGTACTTAATTCGTTCCGGAGGTCCGTACTTAACCTGAAACTGTTCTTAACCTAAAGCACCACTTTAGCTAATGGGGCCTCCTGCTGCCGCCGCGCCGCCAGAGCACGATTTCTGTTCTCATCCTGAAGCAAAATTCTTAACCTGAAGCACTATTTCTGGGTTAGCGGAGTCTGTAACCTGAAGCGTATGTGTCAGGGTTGCCACTCAGTCCCAGCTCACATAGGACCACGTTAGCCAGCGTTCAGGTTAAAAGAGTCTTTATTGGATTACAGGTTCCATTTCCAAACTGCAATGTGCAGCCCTACTTCTTCTAGGTCAGACCGGCGAAGACCCGTCTGAGTCTCCGCCTCTAGCACACCAGCTTAATACCCTAGCCTTGCTCCACCTCCTGCGCCTTTCCTTCCGTCTCTGGGTCCTTCTGCCCCCCGGGGTCTCTTCTTTCCTACTCTCTTCTGACGCGGACCCCCCTGACCCTTCCGCCTCCTTGCGGCGGGCTTTGGGACCTGGCTCACTCTCTGGGCTGCTTACTGCGCCAGCTTCCGCTACATTTGAACTTGGCGCGCGCGCCCAACTCTCAACCTTCCTCTTGATCGTTTCGTCGCTCCCCGAGGTGGGCGTGACTACTCCTGACTCATGCCCTCCCTCCTTCTGAAAGCCTCCGGAACCCGATATCTGGTCCCCTTTCTCCCCGCTGCTCCCGGCTGGGTACGTGGGTCCCGATCTCCAACTGCTGCTCTCTGATTCCTCTCTGGACCCTTCTTCCTGGGGTGTCCCCCTGCTTTCCCCCCTTGCTCTGACCGCTGGCGCTCCCTTCTGGGAATCCTCGGACTCACTGGATAAGCTCGGCGATCTCGGTTCGTCATCCCCACTCATCTTTCCTTCGTATTCCTCCCCCTCGCTCTCTGTCTCCTCCCTTCTCTGCGTCTCTGCTCCTGAACCCCTGACAGTATGTAACCCGAGGTACCACTGTATAGTTATTTATCTCCTTGACTTGGGGGATCACATAATTCTATAGCCTCCCAACATTTCTCCAGTGAGAATAGGGACATCCTAAGGAAAAGCGGGACATTCCAGGATCAAATCAGAAACCAGGATGGTTTCTGTAAATCCGGGTCTGTCCCTGGAAAATAAGGACACTTGGAGGGTCTGGAATAGACAATATTGGAATTACTAACAGTCTGATTTGGCTTCCTATGTTATCAAAAAATGAATGAAGCAAACAGCCCCTTCCCCACTGCAGTAGTTTTAAGGTGAGGGTGGCTCAAAATGGTCGAATTTTAAACTTGAACTTAATTCAAAAGGGATCCCAGCTTTATTCAATCCTTTTATAGTAAAGCTGCAGGGAAAAAAGGAGACACTCTACCTAGGGGTGAATGCAGAAAGTACCAAGAAAATGTAGACACTGAACCTGGCCTTGGATACTACCTCAAGGGTCACAAACAAATCTAGAAGCTCACTGTCATGGCTTCTAGTTCTCAGTCAACTTTCTTTTTTTTTATATAAAATTTTTTATTGGTTTTTCACCTTTTATAGAGACATATACACACAAAAAAGACAAAAGACAAAAACATGTACAATTTCAGAAAATCTTACTTTCCTAACCTTATTCCCTGACTTCCCCCCACCCCCCTTCATGCATCCCAATTCCCAGAATTGTGTCAGCAAATTGGTATTTCTCTTCTTAATCATCTTAAAGTTACCTCTTCTATAAAGAAAAATAATTTTTTCCTAAGTTGGACTCCAGTTCTCTTCCATTGATTTCCCAATTTGTCTTAAATAAAAATCATATTAACTAAACCCAAAAGTCTTGAGTGTTTTTACCATTCTATTCTTCCCTCCCTCCCATCCCCGATTTTCGTCCCTTCCTAATACATGTCCAAAGTATCAGTTCTTAGCCTGGGTTCCTCACGTCCGAGGCTTTCAAGTCTCTTTCAGTCCCTCTCCGCCGGTCTTGTTGGTAATCCTTTATGTCGGTCATCGAATCTCGAAAAAATTCTGTCACCATCCAACCATATTCTCTTCCCACAAGTACATTTGGAAGCAGCTGCTGGAAAAATTCCACAAAGTCTGCGTCTTCAAAGTCAAAGTCAAAGTGGAGGCCCCCATCATATTTCTTTATTTTAAGTTCCTGTATTCCATAAGCTCCCGGGGCCTCCTCCTTCATCTTCTGTATCTTTCGCAGGTTTGTGGTGAATGTAATCCAAAAGTCTCCTTGTTTATATTCCACAGATGCCAGCTTCTGGTTGGTGCTTCCCAACTTTACTTTCTCTTTTTCTTGTTTAGTCTCTTCCACTTCTTTAGATATCATTTCAAATTCAGCTGTGGATTCTTTCTCATCCAGGTCCTCAATACATTCAGCAGAGCTGCTTGTTCCAGAAGTCAAGGTCATAAGTTGTTTATTCATAGCCAGACTCTGCTCTTGCAAGACTCCCACCAGATGAAACATTCTTTCGATTTCCACTAGTAACTTTCCATCCACAGCCATTGTAATTTCACAGACTTCCCCCTAGAGGGAATCTGGTTACTTGGTAATCTTTCTCCAACAATCCTCCAACTTGTTATTATTACTTTGTTTCCAACAATTTTAACTCAATTGTAACTCATTTTAGTCCAGAGGGATCTTAAATAACGATTTTTCCACTTGAACTGTCCGTTTGACAGCTTTGACAGCTGTCAAACTCCGCACCTCTTCCACGAGCTCAAAAGCAGGACGCTCCCGGGCCCGGGAGGGGGGGGGGTTGTTTACAACAAAAGGAAAGCTTCCAACACTCCACTCTCCAATTCAAAATTTCTTTACCAAATCTTGGAAGTTAATGTCTTTTTCAACTCACCCCACAAAGGGTAGGCACTCCAGCTTAGCTCTTATATCATTGCTTTAGATCATCTGCAAGAAGGGGGAGTGCGGACTTCCTTTTAGCACACACCCCGGTCGTCTCAAATTCACGGGATAATATTCTTAAAGTCCAATTCCGTCTTACTCACGGGTTGTTGTTTTCAGTCCAAATTTCAAGGAAGGAAGTCAGCGCTCTCCAGTCATGGCTCGCGGCTTCGCTCCGCCGAGGTAGCGATCGACTCTCAGTGCCACGCCGCCCTCTGTATCCTCTCCGCAGCCTTTAAAAAGGCTCTTCGTGGATCGGGGTGGGCGCTTAAGGCACCCGCCGAGTCTTCAGTCCGCAGGCTTCAGCGCCTGCGGTTTTTAAGGGTCCCTGCGTCGCCGGCGCGGCAAGACCCGTCCTCGGTTGAGCCGATTCCCTCCGCAGCTCGGAGGGAATCCGCCATTTCCAGATCGCACCAACCCGGAAGTTCCCTCTAGTTCTCAGTCAACTTTCCCTCTCCTCCCACCTCTCTTCCCCGACACCCGTGAAGCTTGACTATGCCTGTATTAAGGGAAAGTCTCTTAATCTCCACTTCTTTGAGGTAGTTGGGCTGCTAACGTATCAATACAACAAGCCAGGTCTTTTGATCTTGATAAACTATATTCCTTCTTCCCCCTGAGATCTAAAATGGGTAAGAGGAACCAGCCAAGATCCAGAATACTGAGGTGTTAAACCTGTGAGGGAGGGGAGTTGTACTATTTCAGAGTGGAGACCAGTCATTCCTATACATGTTGTTGTTGTTTAGTCGTTTGGTCGTGTCTGACTCTTCATGACCCCATGGACCAGAGCACGCCAGGCACTCCTGTCTTCCATTGCCTCCCGCAGTTTGGTCAAACTCATGTTAGTAGCTTCGAGAACACTGTCCAACCATCCCGTCTTCTGTCATCCCCTTCTCCTTCTGCCCTCACTTCCATATATCACTACTGGGAAAACCATAGCTTTAACTATACGGGCCTTTGTTGGCAAGGTGATGTCCCTGCTTTTTAAGATGCTGTCTAGGTTTGTCATTGTTTTCCTCCCAAGAAGCAGGCGTCTTTTAATTTTGTGGCTGCTGTCACCATTTGCAGTGATCATGGAGCCCAAGAAAGTAAAATCTCTCACTGCCTCCATTTCTTCCTCTTCTATTTGCCAGGAGGTGATGGGCCCAGTGGCCACGATCTTTGTTTTTTTGATAAGGTCAAACAGATTCCTCACTGGCCTTGCAGACAACTTCATTGTCCAGAAAGTGGGAGAAGCAACAAGAGGAACAGCCATTTTAGATCTGGTCCTAACCAATGTTGATGATCTGGTTAGTGGGGTAGAAGTGGAAGGATCATTAGGCGCGAGTGATCATGCTCTTCTGAAGTTTACTATACAGCGGAAAGGAGCAGCCAAGCATACTAGGACTCAATTTCTTGACTTTAAGAAAGCCGACTTCATAAAACTTAGGGAAGTGCTGGGTGAGATCCCATGGACAGAAATACTAAAAGGAAAGGGAGTTCATGATGGCTGGGAGTTTGTTAAGAGGGAGATACTAAAAGCACAACGTCAGGCAATACCAGTGAGACGGAAACATGGAAGGTGCCTAAAGAAGCCAGGGTGGCTATCTAAAGAACTTTTAACTGAGTTAAGATTAAAAAAGGATGTGTACAAAAAATGGAAAAGGGGGGAAACCACCAAAGAGGACTTCAAACAAATAGCCAGCACGTGTAGACACAAAGTCAGAAAAGCTAAAGCACAGAATGAACTCAGGCTTGCTAGAGAGGTTAAAAACAACAAAAAAGGCTTCTATGGGTATGTTCGTAGCAAAAGGAAGAACAAAGAAACAGTGGGGTCACTCAGAGGAGAAGATGGTGAAATGCAAACAGGGGATACAGAAAGGGCTGAACTCCTCAATGCCTTCTTTGCCTCAGTCTTCTCCGATAAGGAAAACAATGCCCGACCTGAAGAATTTGGAGCAAATGATTCAGCAAAGGAAACACAGCCCAGAATAACTAAGGAGATAGTACAAGAATACTTGGCCAGTTTAGATGTATTCAAGTCTCCAGGGCCAGATGAACTGCATCCAAGAGTATTAAAAGAACTGGCAGATGTGATCTCAGAACCACTGGCAGTCATCTTTGAGAATTCCTGGAGAACAGGCGAAGTCCCGGCAGACTGGAGGAGGGCAAATGTTGTCCCTATTTTCAAAAAGGGGAAAAGAGAGGACCCAAATAATTACCGCCCAGTCAGTCTGACATCAATACCAGGGAAGATTCTGGAGCAGATCATTAAGCAAACAGTCTGTGCGCACCTAGAAAGGAATGCTGTGATCACCAATAGTCAGCATGGATTTCTGAATAATAAGTCATGTCAGACTAACCTGATCTCATTTTTTGACAGAATTACAAGCCTGGTAGATGAAGGGAACGCAGTGGATGTAGCCTACCTTGATTTCAGCAAGGCATTTGACAAGGTGCCCCATGATATTCTTGTAAAGAAGCTGGTAAAATGCGGTCTTGACTATGCTACCACTCAGGGGATTTGTAACTGGCTGACTGACCGAACCCAAAGGGTGCTCATCAATGGTTCCTCTTCATCCTGGAGAAGAGTGACTAGTGGGGTGCCACAGGGTTCTGTTTTGGGCCCGGTCTTATTCAACATCTTTATCAACGACTTGGATGATGGACTCAAGGGCATCCTGGTCAAATTTGCAGATGACACCAAACTGGGAGGGGTGGCTAACACCCCAGAGGACAGGATCACACTTCAAAACGACCTTGACAGATTAGAGAACTGGGCCAAAACAAACAAGATGAATTTTAACAGGGAGAAATGTAAAGTATTGCACTTGGGCAAAAAAAATGAGAGGCACAAATACAAGATGGGTGACACCTGGCTTGCGAGCAGTACATGTGAAAAGGATCTAGGAGTCTTGGTTGACCACAAACTTGACATGAGCCAACAGTGTGACGCGGCAGCTAAAAAAGCCAATGCAATTCTGGGCTGCATCAATAGGAGTATAGCATCTAGATCAAGGGAAGTAATAGTGCCACTGTATTCTGCTCTGGTCATACCTCACCTGGAGTACTGTGTCCAGTTCTGGGCACCACAGTTCAAGAAGGACACTGACAAACTGGAACGTGTCCAGAGGAGGGCAACCAAAATGGTCAAAGGCCTGGAAACGATGCCTTATGAGGAACGGCTAAGGGAGCTGGGCATGTTTAGCCTGGAGAAGAGGAGGTTAAGGGGTGATATGATAGCCATGTTCAAATATATAAAAGGATGTCACATAGAGGAGGGAGAAAGGTTGTTTTCTGCTGCTCCAGAGAAGCGGACACGGAGCAATGGATCCAAACTACAAGAAAGAAGATTCCACCTAAACATGAGGAAGAACTTCCTGACAGTAAGAGCTGTTCGACAGTGGAATTTGCTGCCAAGGAGTGTGGTGGAGTCTCCTCCTTTGGAGGTCTTTAAGCAGAGGCTTGACAACCATATGTCAGGAGTGCTCTGATGGTGTTTCCTGCTTGGCAGGGGGTTGGACTCGATGGCCCTTGTGGTCTCTTCCAACTCTATGATTCTATGATTCTATGATGTTGAGCTTCAGACCATATTTTGCGCTCTCCTCTTTCACCCTCATTAAAAGGTTCTTTAATTCCTCCTCACTTTCTGCTATCAAGGTTGCTTATATGCCTACTCATTAATAAGCCCCAGGGACTTCATTGGGGCTTACTTTCAGGTAAGTGAGCTAAGCACTCCATCCTTAATGCTCCCCTGAATGCACAAAACAGCACCCCAAATGCGGAACACAGAAGACTAGCATTTTAGGGAGACGTGTTCCAGCCTAGACTCCCACACCATACTAGACTCCCATAATTTGCTAGTTTGTTGAGTGCAGGGAAAGGTTTTGAGCTTTGTTTGTTTTGCATGCAGGGGTGTTCGGTTGTGTGGCCTCTCTTCTGAAGTCTAAAATGGCACTGCCCCCCGCCCCCAAACACAGGTTTATTACCTCAGCGAGAATATGCTAACAGACCTCGTACACATTTAAGTTGCTGGCAATCAAATCATATAGTTGAGGAGAGAGGGTGGGGGGAGCAGGATGAATTAATGATCGCAAATGCCGTAGAAAATACAGCAAGACAGAGTCCAAACGCCCTGATACATGAGCCTGCTGTTTAATCCAAAGGGCTGGTGGGAACTTCTGCGAACAATGGCTTCATTATTTATGGCTGTTTTTGTGTGGTTGAAGCTTTAATCCTTGCTTTGGGGCACAGACAGGGGTCATGGATGTCATAATTTTATTAAAATAAATGGGGGACGGAGGGTGGGGGAACAATAGGTCTGGAGTGGTAAATTGCTCCTGAGCAGCTAAAAACTGTCTGAAAAACCTTTGGCATGGGGTCCACCTACTTGCCCAGTAAAGATAACCAGGCATTTCCTGTCCAGGCAGAACACAACCAAGCCCTTACAGAAACACTCGGGAAAGGCTGGGCCAACTGAAGAAACTCAAGAAACTGATGGGCAGTAGTTGGAAGGAGATAATTTGCAAGGAAGGCGTGGAGGAAAACAACATTACACACACACACACACACACACACACACACACTATATGCAGAGTTAGAAGGGGGGAAGCGTGAATTGCTTTTGAGTTAAAACTATTGAAGGGCAATAAAAAGGACCATTAGGTCCAGTTGTGACTGACTCTGGGGTTGCGGCGCTCATCTCGCTTTACTGGCCGAGGGAGCCAGAGTACAGCTTCCGGGTCATGTGGCCAGCATGACTAAGCCGCTTCTGGCAAACCAGAGCAGCGCACAGAAACGCTGTTTACCTTCCCGCTGGAGTGGTACCTATTTATCTACTTGCACTTTGACGTGCTTTTGAACTGCTAGGTTGGCAGGAGCAGGGACAGAGCAACGGGAGCTCACCCCATCGTGGGGATTCGAACCGCCAACCTTCTGATCGGCAAGCCCTAGGCTCTGTGATTTAACCCATAGCGCCACCCACATCCCATTGAAGGGCAATAGGCCTTCCCCAAAGCCAAACCAACACTTACCCAGTCATTTTTTAAATGTGCTATAATTTAGCGAGCTTAAAGTTAAGTGTTTTTCTTTTCAAAAAACAAAAATAAATGGCATGATTGATACCACTTATGGTCCATTTATTTTAGTCACTCCTCCTTATGAGGCTTCCTGTTTAGGCAGAACTTGTTTCATTTTAAAACCCTGATAGTTAATTTGGTTGCTTCCCATTTGTTTCTGATGCTGCTCTGCCCTGTCTTTATTTTTATCTTTTAAACATTGTTTTAATTGAACTACGTTGCTTTCATGTAATGTGAAAGTTCTCCAGGGTGGAAAGGCCAGGATAAAAATATTCTCATAAATAGCAAAAGAAATAATCTGCGCAAAAGTCTTCGGAAGTGCTGAAACTTCTCTCTATTAATTGCTTCCTGCCATTCCACTAAATAGCTTGGTGTAGCTCAAACTGGGTTATTACACTTTATTTTTATAACTGTCCTGTGAAGCAACATTGCTGAAAGGTACAAATCTGTCTAAGAATGCCCAGTGAGTTATATGGTTGAGTGGACATTTGAACCCACACCCAAGTTTCAGCCTATATCAGGCACATTAAAGATGACCAACAAAGGAAGAATGGCAAGCTAAGCTTATGGACTACGCGGAACTGGCTAAGCTGACAGAGAGGATACATGAGAGAGACAACATTGATTTCAAAAAAGAGTGGGAACCATTTATAAACGGCATAGAAAGACAGTATAAAGATTTGGACTCGTTGGCAGGTTTTGACTAAACTTTCACAACTATGTAAGAGGCAAAATCAGCAGGACATAGAATTTGTTTAATAAACCAATACGGAAATACGGGGGAAGCCAAAGGGGGGGGGAGGGGAGAAATATGGATATATAAATTATTCAATTAAGATTTGTGGAAAATTTGTTGTTATAATTTGAAAATTCAATAATTTTTATTTTTTTTAAACTTTGGAAGTTGTGTGCTATATCAGTAGGCACAGTTGCCTCAGGGCGGACTGAGCACAATTCCAGTTCTGCAAACAAATTCCTGAGGTACAAATGGGCTGAGTGCCACCCTGTACCTTCATTATAAGTGTCTGTCTGCCCCACTGTTTTGCACCTGGCACAGGTTGTTGGGCTTTGGGGTTGTTGCGAAAAAACAGAGCAGATCCTTCAAGTCTCAAGTCTGCTCACCTCAGGTATAGAAGAGGGAATTGCAGGAGATCTCTCTGGCAGGCCAGGCCAGCCATCCCCTCTCCTTTTTCCTTTCTTTCTTTTCCCTTTCCAGCTAACACTTAATTTTGCACAGCGACTCAACATGCTCAGTTTTCATCAGAGTTTTGTCCATTAGGGTTTTATCCGTATGTGCGTTTTTGATTTATTGTACTTTAACAAACCTAGGGGTTCCTCATAATATGCTGGCATGTCTTCTTATTTCTCATTGACCACATTTTGGCTCCATTTCCATTGGCACTTATCAAGCTCCCCATCCCAGTTTGCTATTACTGTACAGTAGAATGAATCAAACCATAGCTTATATGAAGTGTGCCTGGGTTCCCAGCAGGTGGCGCTGGTTCTTCCTTCTTCTTTCTTAACCATAGACACGTTACAGAGTTTGAATATTGCAAACCTTTCTCAGAGCCTCATGAACCAAGCTGTTCATTTTCAGCAGTGTACGTGATCACTTCCAACTTCTGCTCCAAAATGTTGCCCCTTCTTTTCAGCCTTGGATAGCAACTTTTTCTTGCATAGTTTAAAATAGACAGTGGGGGAACAGAGAGAAACAGCTGGCAGCTTGAGGGGATAGATCTGTTCTTCAGAACTTCCCATCTAGGGTCCCTAGAAAGTGGACACACTTTCATTTTTTAGATAAAGCTATAAAAAGCAGCTGTCCCTTGGCTATGCTCAGAGGACGTAATGCTTTTGAATATCAGTTGTTGGAAACCATGGGAAGGGAGATGGCTCCAGCTTGTGAGATACTAGACTAGGTGAGCCTTTGGCCTGATTCTGCAGGCTATTCTTAGGCTCTTACGTTACCTGTGTGACTTTGTGAAACGCTGCACATATGCATTGTGTAGCATAGCAATAAAATTTGAAAGCTGAAACGAAAAAAAGTACTCCGGTTCGAAGGGAAACCAGAGTAAAATACAGTGGTACCTTGGGTTGCCCCTTCTTTTCAGCCTTGGATAGCAACTTTTTCTTGCATAGTTACAGGTTACATTCTCCGCTAACCCAAAAATAGTACCTCGGGTTGAGAACTTTACCTCAGGATGAGAACAGAAATCGCGCGGCAGCAGCGGGAGGCCCCATTAGCTAAAGTGGTACCTCAGGTTAAGAACAGTTTCAGGTTAAGAACGGACCTCCAGAATGAATTAAGTTCTTAACCTGAGGTACCACTGTACAAACATGGTTTTGAGCAATGCTTCAGATATATTGTGCTGATGCAAGATGACAAAGCAACTTCTTGGTTTCCCCGCTTCATTTCATGACTTGGAACAAACTTTGTGACGGGCACTCGGAACCTGCATCTCCCGTGTAAAAGATGTCCAGTGTGACAAGGGTTCCAAGACCATTAGAGACAGTTTTGCTGATTCCAGCTGGATTTTAATTCTCCTCTGTGGTTGCCAGAGTCGGCAAAGGCAGAAAATTGCATTTTTGTTTCTTCTCTCTGTCATGTAGATATACAGATAAGATATATATTACACATGCATAAGTGGTGTAACTGTTGGAACTGGTAGGGTGGAAGGCAGGGAGCCGAACAGTAGGTGGCGCCAGAGCCAGTGACAGGAATAGCCCACTAATTCTAGTTTTATCCCCATCCTCCTTCCTGCTAAGTTCTACAAGGGCAACAAACACTGTAAGTAAGGAGGAAGAAGCAAATATAGCCACTGCCCCCTGGACTGGTTGCAAGTAAGAAGGCAGGCAGGTGGGGGGTGGCCAAGAACAAACCGAGGTTGGTAGCCCAATGGACCAGCCTCCATCGAATAAAAATACTCTGTAGCACATGGATATGCATTATGGTACCTATGTGACCCCACTTTGAGTTGAGAGTGCATACTGTGGCTGCATACATACCATGAATCTAAAAAACATGACTTTCCACAAAGAATCCTGGGAATTGTCATTTACCCCTCACAGAGCTTCAGTTCCCAGCACCCTTTGCAAACTGCAGTTCCCAGCCATGTTTTTTAGATTTATGGTGCGTACACAGCCCGTGACACAGGGTACACACCAGCGCTTGCCATGTGGCAACTGCCTTTAATAAGGTATACACCGGTATCAATTCTCACTGGGCGGTCTCTGTACATGTTGTGTTCTCTGAAGCCAAGCTGAAGCCAAGCCAGCCAGGCCTCCAGAGCATCAAGACCGTCTGTAATTGTTCCAGTAAAGCCAGTGCAATGCCTGCTTATTTCCTTCTTGGGTATTGTTCTTAAGGTGTGGGAGCACTGTGTTGGCTAATGACCTGAGACCTCAAGAGGGCCTATTGCCAGCCCTGGGTGTTTTGACCCAGCATTCCTCTTAAAGGTAAAGGGACCCCTGACAGTTAAGTCCAGTCACAGACGACTCTGGGGTTGCGGCGCTCATCTTGCTTTACAGGCGGAGGGAGCCGGCGTTTGTCTGCAGACAGTTTTTCTGGGTCATGTGTCCAGCATGACTAAGCTGCTTCTGGTGCAACAGAACACTGAAACCAGAGCAGTGCAGGGAAATGCCGTTTCCCTTCCCACCGGAGCGGTACCTATTTATCTACTTGCACTTTTTTGGGGGGTGTGCTTTCGAACTGCGAGGTTGGCAGGAGCTGGAACTGAGCAACGGGAGCAAACCCTGTCGCAGGGATTTGAACCGCTGACCTTCTGATCGGCAAGCCCAAGAGGCTCAGTGGTTTAGACCACAGCGCCACCGGCGTCCCTTAGCATTTCTCTTAGGACTGGGCTAAGTTGCCATTTTCATTTCCCCCACAATGCCTCTGGCAGGGATTTAAGATGGCAGGTAACAAGGCTTGCCAGCTAGGCTGCATGTCATGAACTGACAGGACAGCAGAGAGGAGGAAGAGGATCCTGGCAAGGGGGGTAGCCAGGATTGGGACACACTGGGGTGAGCTGGAGATGGGGAAGGAGATGTTGGCGTAGGAAGTATTCCTGGGGTGACACAGAATGATGAGGGGATGGGGGTCAGTATACAGGAACCAGAGCAGCAGGATCCATCACCATGAACATGGTGGGCTCTGAGGTGTAGGGAGCTCCAGGAACCAGAGGCAGGCAACAACCCACAGCCCTAGCTGTCCAGGTGGGGCTCGCTAGCTCTGGGAGGAGAGGTGTGATTTCTCAGCTGGAGTTGGCTCAGAACAGGTGAGGGTCACGTGCTTCATCAAGCCCAGATGCTGCAATCAGCATGCAAAAGGCAGCAGAGCTGAGGTGCTGTGTCTGCTCAATTTCCCATGTTGGTGGACCTCAGCTTGGAGGCCCCAAGATCTCTGCTGGATTGTGCTTTGTTTTGGGCTTTGGACATGTGGATTGACCCTGGACTGGGGACTTGACATACTGACTTACCGCCAGGTAGGCCAGGGGTTCAGGGCACCATATTTGTTGTTGCTGTTGCTGCTGTTGAGTCTTCTTGCTGTTGCCCAAGGTAAGGGGACAAGGAAGGGTCCCACCAAGCCAAGGGAAGGAAGGGGTCTTTCCTAGAAGGAGGTGTCACTGACCCTGCCAAACTTGACACGGGTCCTGTGGAGTAGGGCGAAAAGCAAGGAAGTGTCAGACGCTGCAGGGGTCAAACTGGGTGTCTGGCTCCCTTTGGCACCAGAGTTTATGGTGATAGCAGGGTCCTGCTTAGAGGCAATTCCTGTCAGGAATGGAGCTGCCAGTACTCAATTCTTGTTAAAAGTCTTGAATTTGTTTTAAAAAGAAGTATTGTTAAAAGTCATGAGCTGGTTTTGAGATGGTTCTGTTTTATAGCACTGATTTTTTGTAGTCAATATCAGTTAAGGTAACGGTGAAATATCAGGAACATCGGTATTATTGATGTTGCTGATATTTCACTGTTACTTTAAATTGTGTTCTGTGATTTGTAATGATGTGATTTATTTACGTTTTTATGTAAACTGCTCGGAGGTGACTTGCGCAAAAAGTGGGATATAAGCACATCAAACAGTACCACTCCTAGTACACTGTGGGTGCGAGCACAAAATGGCTGCCTTGCCCCCACCGCAAAGCACTGTGTCTGTCTGTTTGAAGGCCAGAATCTGCCAACTTCCAGGAATCATGTGACACCTGATCTGAGGACCAAGCTGCTGCCACAGTGTGCAGTAAATTGTTGCAGCAAGATTCAAACCGCCAGGTTCTTCCTCTGTACTTCTGAACTACTATCTCCCACTCCAGGTACTTGTCTGACCTCAACATCTGACGTAACCTAGCAACTGTTTCCAAATAGGAAATCTGGATGAGGAGGTGACTGGAAATGGAAAAGGAGAATCATTATTTTTTGCAGTAGGACTGTGGTGTAGTAGGACTTCATTTCTCAACAGCCCTTGAACCTTGCTAAGGGCTCAGACTTGGAGAAGATGATGCATGTTTGGGTTGGGGACAGGGGTGCCAACTTGAATAAAATATTGGAGGGGGGAGCACACAGGCAAGCTCCACCTTGCATAACTGATCACAAGACATTTCACACACCATTTGAATGGCGATGCCCATCAACTTTGGGGACCCTGGCACCCTCAGATATTTTATTGGGTGTGCCAAAGGGACCTCAGCCACTAGGAGTTGGCTCCTATGGTAGTCCTGGGCTTGTTGCTAGACAAAGAGACCCTGTGGGGAAAGCCCTTGTTTTTATGCAGCATTTTTCATGATGAGGAAGTAGTTTCAGTGTGTGGTTGGTCTCATCTGTTGTTAGAAATCCCTACCATTTATGAATTTTCTAGCCCTGTACCAACTCCTGTTTAGGCTGTAGGCTGAACTAATAAACATTAGAAACACGGAACTCTCAGGAATCAAAAGAAATTCTCTGTCTGGATCTAGAATTTAACAGTTGCCACCACCACTGAAGAATATCTTTATTAGCCCGTGAAAATGAAGAACGTACTTTGGGAAAGCTGTGTAGTTGCCCGACAGCTAGAACAGTCTGTTTTTCAGTAAGCGCATCGGTGAGCAATGTTTAAATATTACCAAAAAGAAAAGGAAAAGGCAGGGTGGGGGTGGGGGGAAAAGTACTGGCAACAAAGACACAGCTTATCATTTGCAACTCTGAAAAGAAGCCTGCAGCTATACAAATCTGGAAATAATATAAACGTAACCCACAGGACTGTTGCTTTGGTTTTCGAGAAGCTTACTTTAAAGCTGGTATGTAGGCTTGCTGAGAGACTGAGCGGTTGGCAAAGATGCTAGCAATTCATGGAATGTGTCTTTGGAGAGGATTAAAGGCAAAACATGCTCCTTTTTCTTAAAAAAAGAAAGAGAGAAAAGAAGTTAGTTTTGAGGTAGGAATATAGCTTTAACGGGTGAACATGAAGCCTGAAAACATTCAGAACTTAAAGCTTTTAAAGCAATACGATTTATTTAAAGCCCTCCTCCTCCCCGACTTCCAGCCCTTTTGGATAGGATTGAATTCCATCCTGACTTGGCGAAGTTTGTTCCAACGCAAAGTCCAGGGAAAGGGCAGATGAGTTAAAGGTGTGTTGGCTAATTGCGAATCAGTTCTAAATCTGTACTCGTCTTTTCTGTGGCTTGTCCACAATTGTACAAGCAGCACTTTCAATATGAAAAATCCCCAAAGAGGCTGAACATTCATCCTGCGCCCTTTTCTCCCTTTATGGAACCTGGCAGCCTTCCCCATCAATTCCAGGTGAAGAATGACCTAAGGCGGAGATGGAGATCGATGGGGATCTTCCCTTCGACCTTCCAGGGAAATCTGGACTTTGCCCACTTCATTTTGTGTCTGTGACTGTATTAATTCAGTCTGTCTATGGTGACCTCATAGGCTAATCAGACAGCATTTTCCTACAACCTTAATCAGAAACAACATTTAAAATCCATCATTCTAATTTCCCAGCTTGCAAGGAAATTAATTTAATTGACTACAGAGTTGGGGGGGGGGAATGTTTGTTTGGGTGCTAGTGGTTTTGTTGAGTCTACGTATTTATTTAAGGCTGAGAATTGATTAAAGGCTTTTCTACCACCTCCTCTAGTTGATTACTTTGATTTAGCTGATAGGGTACAGTTTTGTGCTGACTACCTGAGAGTAGGCGCCACTGAAATCAGTGGGGCTTATTGCATGGCAAACATGCATAGGACTGTGCAGAAAACCAATTTTTAACGATTCAAATAGAAAGAACCCTCAAGTTGCCACCCTACAGAGTTCTTTTAAAGAGCTTCAAATACAGGACAGCACTTACCTGTATACAGGGAAGGGTTGAAGCTCAGTGGTAACTAACACGATGGGCATGCAAAAGACTCTCACTTCAATCCCTGGTGGTTGAAAAAAGGACTAGAAATTATTTCTGCCTGAAATCCTAAAGAGCTGTTGTCAGTAGACAGTAGGAATGTCAGAGAATTCTGTCAGAAACAGAAATGGGAGCAGAAATTGCTGCAGTTCCAGAACTCAGGAATGGAACTTATGCAAGTGATGTTCATTATTATTATTTTGTCTGCAGAACTTACGTAAATTGCAGTATTTTCTGCATTGTTTTTGCTGTTTCCCAAAACATCGAACATTCAAAGCTTCCCAATACAGGGCTGCCTTCAGATGTCTTCTAAAAGTTGTGTGGTTCTTTATCTCCTTGACATCTGATGGGAGGGCATTCCAGAAAGTCCTCAGAGCTGGACCTCAGTGTCTGGGCTGGATGATGGGAGTGGAAACGCTCCTTTAGGCTGAGGCCGTTTAGGGTTTTAAAGGTCAGCACCAACACTCTGAAACTCAGAAACATACTGGGAGCCAGTGAAGATCATTTGGGCCTCCTGGACAGGAAATAGTATAAAAGGCTTCCAGCTAAGCGTTGCTCAAGCATCAAGATCTTCCTGAGCTCTGGCACATTTTCCTCTATCCTTGGTTATTATCAGAGTTCAGGAACTAGGAAAAAACACTCTGGGTATGAAGTAGCACCAATGAGGAGGGAAGGGATTGTGGCTTGGGGAGAGTTCAAGAATCAGATGGAGATGGCCCCGGGCCTAAGGTTCCCCACTCCTGGCTTACCACTTAATTTTCTTTAAATGTAGATTAGGTGTCATTGGAAGGCAGACTAATGGTGTTTGCACCTTCCTGAATGGACGCAGAACATGAGAGCTATTTAATCCACTTATTCCTCTTGGTCCTCAAGAAATGCTCCCATGGAATGTGGTTTGAGAGCTACTGCTGTATTTCTGGGATGACATATGCAGAAGAGATCTGTGTCGGGTCCAGAGGATATTTTATCACTAGCCATCTGCTGCGAGTGGGAAAAAGCAGGCATGTACAAATCCAAAGGCAACAACACGAGGGCCAGAGAGGTATCTTCCATACAGGAAGTGTGGCTGGGTTGGGAGGAAGTGTGAAGCAGACTGGTTGATTCAGGTGGGGCACCTATCCTGAGGAAGTGGAATGCCCATCCATATATCTGTTTGGGTGGGGTGCAGGAAAGAGATATTTTCAATTCAGGACAGCTGTTTTATTTTGGGATGGCAATCTTGATGAGACGAGTTGACACAGCTGTAGCTGTTGGAAGAGGCTTGTGTTTTAAGAGTCAAGAGGCCCCTCAAAATAGTCCTGCCATTTTGTTTCATGTCTTCTACATGCCAGGAGAGAAGCGGGGAGGACCCCATTAAAAAAGGGTGGCTCCTGAATACAAGTGACCTGTTAAATGCAAAAGAGAAAAAAATCATATCTAACCTGATTAGAAGGGAAAGAGGTGCCGAAAGCAAACAATACCTGCCCATGTTTCCATTGTTTCAACCAACACGCCCTCTAAGAAATGTTCTGGAGCCACACTTGGAAATCGCAGCAGGGTTGAGTAAGTGTGTCTTTCTGGGAAGTTGCTGCTCACGTGTGTGACTTCGTAACCCAGGGCCAGATTGCAAAACCTGCGCATGGTCGTGTATACGTGTGGCAGTGGGAAATAAATAGATTCAAACCAGGAAATGGCAGGAGGAGAGAAGAAGAAGAAGAGGAGGAGTTTGGATTTGATATCCCGCTTTATCACTACCCGAAGGAGTCTCAAAGCGGCTAACATTCTCCTTTCCCTTCCTCCCCCACAACAAACACTCTGTGAGGTGAGTGGGGCTGAGAGACTTCAGAGAAGTGTCACTAGCCCAAGGTCACCCAGCAGCTGCATGTGGAGGAGCGGAGATGCAAACCCGGTTCACCAGATTACAAGTCCACTGCTCTTAACCACTACACCACACTGGCTCTTGTGGCTCATGAGGAGCCCCTCCTTGGAGCCCAAAGAGGACTTCACTGGGGCAGAGGAAACCCCAAAGAGACCAGAGGTGCAGTAGGGCTTTGTTAAGGCTGCTCATCCTCTGCGCCTAGCCTGATGCAGCAACTGCTTCTTCGTGGGTCCTCCATCCAGCAACAGAACTCTAGTTGAAGAGAGAGTTGTGTGGAGGGAGGGAGGGAGGGAGAGAGAGAGAGAGAGAGATTGCGAGCAGGAAAAAGAGGCTTTTTAGAGGAAGCTTTCCACATATGTGATGCTCGCTTAAGTGCACAGGGGTCCGGAACATAACCCCCATGTAGGTGGGAGTGATGGATGCCTGTGTAGGGCAAAATTGCAAACCAAAATGTGAATATATATATATTATTATGCTAGCGAATTTTCATTAGGAGAACTTTGAAAACGTGGCAAGCTAATGTGGAAATGTGGATAACTGAATTTAGGATTGGAAAAATGAGAACTGAGAGAAACTGAAACTGACGTATTTGCCCATCACTATTGACTACCATACGGGTGAGATGGGGACCAGTATGTTTTGAAGCTGCAAAATGCTTGAACTACAGAGAGCTGAACTGGTTACTTGACCCCTCCCAAGCTGACATGCACATGTACCCTTAGTAGTCATTATTTCAGCCTCCTAATGGCTAATACTCTCTATTAACCAAAACCCTGTCCATTGTGTAGCATGGAGAATAAAACAATGCAACATGCCTGGAAACTAAATCAATATTTGACTTTTTTAAAAAATGACTTTAAGACCCTCGGGCATATGTAAGTCTTCAAAAGAAGGTTCGGTGATAACATCCGTTCATATATTTTCAATTAAGCCAACAAGAAAACTTTACTAAAACGACCAGCCGCCAGTTGTTATCTGATGGAACCCTCTCGTTTATTATCCTTAATGACATCAATATGTTGTCAGCATTTTTGAGACTTTGATGGCAACTGAAGTGGTTACTGCACAGATGTCAGAAAGCATGAAGTTTGTAAAGTGCTGCTGCTTCAACAGCTGATGGTTTCGCTGGGAAGGATTTGGGAGGCAGAGAACCGGATTAAAGGCCTCTCTTCTCGGGATGGGAGGTGTGAGCGGTTGCTAGGGAAGCACAAACTCATTCCTGATCCCTACCATGTTTCTGCCAGGAAAAGGCCGTTCTTGCTGAGAAACAACATTTCCATCCAGCTTCCTCACTGATAGTTGGAATCTGCACCCATTGGCCATATGGAATCACCAGTTACAAGGGGAAGAATGCAGAGTTTCAGCGAGCGGGGGACCCCTAAAATCTCAGGCGCTGAAGCCTGAGAACAAGGAGACTCGGTGGGCACCTTTGCGCCCCCCGGTACCGTGAAAGAGCCTTTTTAAAGGCTACGGATCGACATCGGGAGTGAGCGCGGTGCTGAGAGTCGCTACCCAGCCTGCGAAGTGAAGCCGCGTCGCCATAAGCGGAGAGCGCCGATTCCTTCCTGAAAAGAAAATCTGGACGGAATTCCCGTGAGTAGGAGCTGAAAAACAATCGGGACCCTTTAAATTTTGGAAATTGAGCTAAAAGCGGGGAGATTAAATCAAGGAAGTCTGCCTCCCCCCGACTGCATGAAAGTGAAAGCAACGGAACTTTAAACTTGCATCCGCTGAAACCCGATCTTTAATTAACCAAACCGGGCACTTAGACCTTAGATCTCCCCTCCAGCTAGCAGGGCAGAGGGGAGGTGAATGAGACTTTAATAACTGCATGATTTACCTGAAGTAAAAATCCTCTGCTGTCTTATCTATTGAAAGTACGAAACGGTCTGCCTCTTTAGAACAATAGGTCACTGAACTGACTTTTGCCTGCAAAGTGATACTGTGACATAAAGTTTACACAGTGACTGGCTACAGTATATTACAAGAAGAAACAGCATAAACTGGGAAACTGTGGCAATTTGCAGTTACAAGCTTTGAGTAACATTGACTTTGACTGTGTTAATTTCTCTTTTTATATCTTTGGACATTCTCCTTTGTTCTCGTACTTGGACACTTTATTTTATGGCCATTTTGATTTGCTCCCCCTAGAGGGTAAAGTAAGGTTCGGCACGGCCTAGGACAGTGGAATTTTCCAACGGGAAATAGTTCCCGTGGGAAGTGACCTTGACATGAGTGGCGCACAAGAAGAGATTGTCACAAGAGCCAAAATTAGGCAACAACAACAACAGCTGCAACAGCAACAGACAAAGAAAAGAGGCTCAATTTCAGCTGCAACTCCAGGACCAGCAGGAACAACAGAACAAGAAAAAGGAGCAGCTGCCTCTATGGAAGCTGTGACAGACGCTCTGCTCAAGATAAATCAAACTCTGGAGTCTTTGACAAAACAGACTTCAGAAAATACACAAAAATTAACAGAAATATCAGTAAGACTAAACCAGAACACAGAATCTATAAATAAATTGGTGGAGGAAAACGCTACTACACGTCAAATTGCCGAAGATGCTAAAGCTGCTGCTGGAGAGATGCAAGAGAAATTAGAGCCGATTGTTAAGAAGGTTTATGAGCATGACGCAACTTTGGCCTTGTGGGAGTTACAGAGAAAAGAGAGAAATTTGAAATTAAGATCGATTCCGGAGAATGAGAGAGACAACCTTGCGGAATACTTGACACGGGAGTTTGTGGACTGTTGGGATTTGGAGGAAGACGAATTTAAAATTACAACAGCTTTTAGACTGGGTAAAAAGCAGGACAGAAAGACACCGAGAGACTGCCTGATTACATTTAGATCCAAGGAGGAAAGAGACAAAATATTAGGACTACATTTTGAAAAGGCCCTGCAAATTGGCAACTCAACTGCACAGATCTTCAAAGACATCCCAAAATACATTTTGGATCTAAGAAACTTTTACAAGGACCTGGTTCTTTTGTTAAAGAAAAATTCCATCCGCTTTAGGTGGGAATTTCCACAAGGACTGTCATTTGACTACAAGGCAAAGAAGGTGAAAATAAAGACAATTCAAGATAAAGACAAATTCTTGGCAAGAAATCAGGAGGACCTGCAGAAGGGGACTGTGGACGTACTTGCAGAACAGAGGAGAGCACTAGATATTCTGAATCTCTCGATTGGACAAAAACTACCACCATCAGAAGAAGAGCAACAACTTGGAGCTGTTGGAGGAGCTTTAGGAAAATAACAAGATGGCTCTGCAATTCCTCAGTTGGAATTGTAATGGGCTCAATGGGCCTTTGAAGAGAAGACAAGTATTTCATATATTGAATAGAGAACAGTTGGATTTGATATGCCTACAAGAAACTCATATAACTAGAGCCCACAGGAGACTACTTACAAACAAAAGGCTAGGACAGGAATTCGTTTCATCAGATAAAGTTAAGAAAAGAGGAGTAGTAATATATGTGAAAGAGAAATGGGCTCCAAAAATGATATTTAAAGATGAACAAGGGAGATATTTGGCAGTGGAGATACAAGTACAAGGAGAAAAACTCTTAGTTGTTGGAACCTATGCACCAAATGAAGGCAAATCTGACTTCTTTAAGAGACTTCATGAAACCCTGACGGACTATCTGGATTACAATATGATAATCATGGGAGACATGAACGGCGTGGTCTCCACTAATATGGACAAGGCACAAAGACTAACAATTAGTAAGGAAGGGAGACTTCCTAAGACTTTCTTTGAAATGACTGAAAATATGGACTTGATAGATATATGGAGAACAAGGAACCCTCTGGAGAGAGAGGGAACCTTTTTCTCCCAAGCAATGATGACCTGGACCAGAATCGATCAAATCTGGATTACTAGTGGCATGGCTCCAAAGATCAAGAAGGTAGAAATCTGCCCAAAAACTTGCTCCGACCATAACGCCGTGAAGATGGAAATGAAACTTACAACAACTGGTCAATTTAGATGGAGAATGAATGACACCCTCTTTCGAGACAAGGAGATCCTTATGAAGGCCCAAAAAACTTTAAAAGACTACTTTGAAATAAATTTGAGGGCTGACGTCGAGAAAAGAGTGATCTGGGACGCAAGCAAAGCGGTGATGCGAGGCTTCTTGATACAACAAAACTCAATAAAGAGGAAAAAACAAAATGAGAAAAAAGAAAAGATTTTGGAAAAGATAAAGGAAGGAGAGAAAAAATTAAGAGTAAAACCAAAGTCCCAGGAGATTTTAAGAGAGATCAAGCTATATCAAACACAATATATGGAATTGATGAACCTAGAGATTGAATGGAAGATAAAGCAGATGAAGCAAAAGACATTTGAATCAGCAAATAAATGTGGCAAACTTCTGGCATGGCAATTGAAGAAAAGGCAGAAACTAAATACAGTTACAAGCCTAGAAGTGGATGGAAAGAATATATCTAAACCCAATGAAATTAGAAACTGCTTCCTGAGTTACTTTAAAAAACTTTATACTCAAGGCCCGCAAAATGAAGAAGATATAGACAAATTCCTTGATAAATATGGATTACAAAAAATCTCTCATCAAAGCAAGATGGATCTGAACCAGAGAATAACAGAACAAGAGATAGAGGCTGCCATTCAGAATATGCAACTGGGCAAATCTCCAGGACCAGATGGACTGACTTCCAGATATTACAAATCTTTGAAGGAGTGGTTGATTCAACCATTAAAAGAAGTCTGTAATGAGATCCTAGAGGGAAAAAAGGCACCTGAATCGTGGAAAGAAGCGTATATTTCACTCATACCAAAGACAGAGACTGAAAAGACTCAACTGAAGAACTACCGCCCAATATCACTACTTAATGTGGATTACAAAATTTTTGCAGACATTTTGGCAAAAAGATTTAAAAAAGTGTTGATGGAGAAGATTCATAGGGATCAAGCAGGCTTTCTCCCTAAAAGACACCTAGCAGACAATGTAAGGAATGTGATAGACATTTTGGAAAAGCTAGAGGTGAATATAAACACTAAAGCAGTATTGATCTTTGTGGACGCGGAGAAAGCCTTTGACAATATTTCTTGGAGTTTTATGATAAAGAATCTTCATGGGATGGGGGTAGGTCAAGGTTTTGAGAATGGTATGGCTGCAATATACTCTGAACAAAAAGCGAAATTGATTGTAAATAATGTAGTGACGGAGGAACTTAAGATAGAAAAAGGAACACGACAGGGGTGCCCAATTTCCCCATTACTTTTTATTTCAGTTCTGGAGGTGTTGCTGAACATGATAAGGGAAGACCAGCAGGTTAAAGGAGTGCAGGTCGGAGCTAAACATTACAAGTTAAGAGCGTTTGCAGATGACCTAGTATTGACTTTGCAAGAGCCAAACACTAGTACGAAAAAGGTTTTAGAAATAATACAACAGTTTGGCCAGGTAGCTGGATTTAAGTTGAATAAACAAAAAACCAAAGTCTTAGGAAAAAATTTAACAGATACAGAAAAGGAGAAGTTTCAAGAGGAGACAGGGTTGACACTGGTTAAGAAGGTGAAATACCTAGGGGTTTATTTGACATCTAAAAATGTGAATCTGTATAAAGACAACTACGAAAAATGTTGGTCAGAAATCAAAAAAGATCTAGAAATATGGTCAAATTTGAAATTGTCAATGTTAGGCCGAATTGCTGTGATTAAAATGAATGTATTGCCTAGAATGTTATTTTTGTTCCAGACCTTACAGATTCTGGATAAGATGGAATGTTTTAAGAGGTGGCAGAAAGATATTTCGAAATTTGTCTGGCAGGGCAAAAAGCCCAGAATCAAATTTAAAATATTGACAGATGCTAAAGAAAGAGGGGGTTTTGCCCTGCCGGACTTGAAATTGTATTATGAGGCAGCAGCATTTTGCTGGCTGAAAGAATGGATGCTCCTCGAAAATACAGACATCTTAGATCTGGAAGGTTTTAATAATGCATTTGGTTGGCATGCATATCTATGGTATGATAAAGTCAATAGTGCCTTTAAGAATCACATTGTTAGAAAAGCATTGTTTAATGTTTGGATAAGATACAAAGATCTGTTGGAAAACAAAACCCCTAGATGGGTCTCACCAGTGGAGGCCAAGGCAGTGAAGAAACTCAATATGGAGGTCGGATGGCCGAAGTATTGGGAAATCTTAGAACAAGATGGAGATAAGTTCAAATTGCAAAGTTATGAGAAATTGAAGCACAAGGTACAAAATTGGTTTCAATACCATCAAATAATGGAATTTTTCAAACAGGACAGGAAAATTGGCTTCCAGAAGGAAAAATCAAAACTAGAAACTGAATTGTTAGAACCCAGTATTAAGAATTTATCTAGAATGTATAACTTGTTGCTGAAATGGAATACACAGGATGAAACAGTCAAATCAGCTATGATTAAGTGGGCACAGGATGTCGGTCACAACATCATGTCAGATGACTGGGAATGGTTATGGAACACCGGTATCAAATTTACGGCGTGTAATGCCTTAAAGGAAAATATTATGAAAATGGTATACAGGTGGTACATGACCCCAGTCAAGCTGGCAAAAATTTATCATTTGCCCGACAACAAATGTTGGAAATGTAAAGAGACTGAAGGTACCTTCTATCACCTTTGGTGGACATGCCCGAAGATTAAGGCTTTCTGGGAAATGATCTATAACGAAATGAAAAAGGTACTTAAATGTACTTTTCCTAAAAAACCAGAGGCCTTTCTCTTGGGCATTGTCGGCCAATTGGTGCCAAAGAGGGACAGAATTTTTTTTATGTACGCTACAACAGCAGCAAGAATACTCATTGCAAAATATTGGAAGACACAAGATCTACCCACTCTGGAAGAATGGCAGATGAAAGTGATGGACTATATGACATTGGCCGAGATGACAGGCAGAATCCGTGACCAAGGAAAAGAGACGGTGGAAGAAGAATGGAGAAAATTCAAAAGTTATCTTAAGGACCATTATAAACTTAATGAATGTTAGAGTGTTGTGGTTTTTAGGAACAAAGGGATACAGTGATATAAGGTCAGAATACAGAGATGACTAAGATGACAGAGGTTGGAAAGTAACAATTGGGAGTTGCTATAAAATTATGGACATTGGGATGCAGAAAGGGGGGGTATGGGGAAGTCCCAGAAAAGAGGTTTATGAAAAAATATGTTATGAAATTATGCGTGTATGTTTGTCTTTTTAAGTGTTTGTTTGTTCTTTAAAAATTTGTAAAACTAATAAAAATTTTATATATAAAAAAAAAGAATGCAGAGTTTCAGAGACCTGAACTGGCCGCCAATTTATTGCAGGGCCAAATTCAAGGCATATTGCCATGAATATTTAAAGGGGAAAGAGGGCATAAAACCAAAAATAATCATGAAAATGACATACACAAATGCATGCCTTTAGGTGTCCTGAACCCCTGGCCTACTTAGTAGCAAGTCCAGGAGTGCCAACTTGGCACCACGACTGTGGGGTGCCTGGGGCCATGGGTGCCATGCAGTTTGTGGGTGCCCGGCCCCTTCATGGGGAATTTTATGGGTGCTCAGGCACCCAGGGCCCCAGGGAGTTGGCATCTATGAGTGAATCAGTATGTCAAGTCTGAAAGTCCATCAGTTTCTGGAGCACCATAGATTCCCCATCCTTGCAGTAGAAACAGCTGGACTTAAATGAGAAGAAGAAGTGAGGAAACGCCAGTAAAAAATGTGGTCTTCTTAACACCCTTGCATTCCCAACAGTTTCTTAAACTTCTTAAACTGATAGCAACTAAAAATTTTTTCAGGGATCTGTCTCAAACAATGATGAATACGATTACAGTAACCATAGCAAAATGTAGCATACCTCCAGTCAGAGTTGTCTTCAGTGTAAATAATTTTGATTTTTGAACGATGGCAAAGAATTTGCAAAGACGCATAAAAGAAGGCTTTATGCTAATCCATAAATCATTGAAAATTAAAACCTAACAGGAGTGCGTCATGGCATGCTTTAAAGTGGAACCACTGAATCATATTTTGATTTTAATTGTACCGAAGAACAACTTAGATCCCCAATTAAGATATTTGGAGCAAGGGGTGACTTCATGTCAATGGAAGGTGCAAATGCTCACGTTGGAGTCAAGGTGCTATTGTGCATTGCAATCTTAAACTGACCTATCAGGGAGTAATAGCCCTAGGGCTGAATGTGGGTTACTCCTGAGTAAACCAGTTTAAGATCAGTGGGCTATTTCCTGCGGTAAGTCACAAGCTGTGCCTCCTAACCTACTACAGTTGTATCTTGGAAGTCGAATGGAATCCGTTCCGGAAGTCTGTTCGACTTCCAAAACATCCAGAAACCAAAGCACTGCTTTTGATTGGCTGCAGGAAGCTCCTGCAGCCAATCGGAAGCCCCATCAAATGTTTGGGTTCCAAAGAACGCTCGCAAACCCGAACACTCACTTCTGGGTTTGCTGCATCCGGGAGCCAAAACGTCCAATTACCAAGGCGTTTGGGATTCAAGGTGCGACTGTATTGAAAGCCTGCAGCTCTGCTACTGAAAATTGTGTTGTGTGGACAAGGATGGGGAGAGTCAGGAAAGGGAAATGCCTTATAACCATGATGTCATTTGGGTTTTCGGTGAAACGCGGCTGAGTGCAATTTGCCTCTCTCCCTTCCCCTCTCTCAATAAGATCACCTCAATAGCCTGAAATGCATGCTGATTAGAGAGGAAGTTAAGAGTTTCACATTGCTCGGATCAGTAGTCTGTGCATTGGTGAGGGTGTCCATTGGTTCCCCTCCCAACAAAATAAACACAGGAGTGTCCAGGAGTGTTGGGTGGGTGGGTGGGGGGAGCGCTGAGAACAAGAGTTCGTATTATAGACGGCCATGATGATAAACGTCTCCAGTGGCACAATCTCTAACTCTTACCATCTGTGATTCCCCTGTTACCATGGCAATACCAAGCAAATATTAAAAAATAGTCCAAAACCAGGAAAAGCACAGCTGGGAGCATCTATACTGAAGGAAAACAAGCCGTCCATGGGACAACCCACAGCAAAGGACAGATACATTCTGGAGGACTTATGCTGAAGCTGCGTACACATGATCTTAATCACTTGTAGGTTCCACACCCCTCCTGGAGGTTTTCTTTTTACTTGGAGCTGCCACCCAGGCTGCAGTTTTCCAGTGGGAGGCTGACACAGGAGAGGGAAGAAGCCTTTGCTCTCCACCCATTTCCCACCTCCAGGTTTCTCCTTCCGCCCCTGCAACCTGCTCTTAGCTCCTTGGGAAGAACAAATAAGTTTGAGGAGGGCAGTTTGGAGGTGGAGAATGGCAGAGAGGAAAGGCTTAAGCATGCTCCTCGTCTTGCTCCCACACTAATCTCCCACTGGAGACTGCAGCCTGGGTGGCTAAAATTTTGTTTGGAGGGGGGAATTCCCTGTGATTCTGATGTGGATTGAGCTCCCTACTGCTTTGAAAGCAGCAACAACTAAGCCTAAAATAAATGGTACCATCTAGTCTGGGTCGAAAACTCCTGATGTGCCACATAGCAGGCAGGAGAGGAGAGTCAGAAGACATGACTAGGGGAGGAACAGCTGGCACTGGCAAATACTCCAACTATTTTCTCTTTCACTGCACCAGGGTGTTAATCTTAGCCAGGGTGAAAGCTGGATGGGGCTGATGAGACCCACAGTTCAAAACATCTGGAGGGCATGAGGTTGGTGATGGCTATACTGGAAGTAATGGAGAGGGAAGATGCAGCTAAATTTTGATGTCTGCATTGGTCGTGATACTGACTTGCAGCCTCCTGTGGTTTGAATACAGCTCACTTGGCGGTTCTTGACTACAGGGAATAACATTTGTATTTCAGTGTAGGACATATTGGGGTTTAGAATAAGGCTTTTAGGCTTAACATTTCCAAGAGTGATTTATAGGGTGTTAAAATGTTCTTAAGAATGTGTTGCTTTTTGGATGCTTGCAACACACTGCACTAATATTTGCGTTAAACATTTACACAAAGTGTCATAAAAAGTTTCCATCTTTTCTTGCTCTTTTTTTTTTATAAAAAAGAAGCCCTCGCCTGAATATAATCTTTGTATTATCATCGTTTATAATGATAGTTAACAGAGAATAAATGTGCAGATTAAGCAGTTAAAACAGTTAAGCAAGCAAGCAAACAAACAAACAAACAAAGCTAGCTAAGAAGCTGACAATATAGTATGAAGGCAATATATATATTCTGAGTTACAGGTGTTAGACCTATGCATCAACTTTAGAAAAGATACATAATGTCTGCAGATTTTCCTTCATGGAAAACTTGACAGCCTATTAAGGATTTGCAGGGCTATTAAATAAAAGCCAAATCACCTGGCTTTCCAGCCATGAATATATTCACATGCATAATCTAGCATAGTTTTGAGCACAGTTAAGGATACATTTACAGTACTAATATGGGTTTTAAACCAGTTTAGCTGTCATAGCTTCCCCTAACACAGGTGTGTGAAACTTTGGCACTCCAGACATTGTTGGACTATAGCGCCCGTCATCCCTGACCATTGGTTGTCTGGCTGCGGCCGATGAAAGTTGGAGTCCAACAACAGATTCCCCAAATATAATCCCGGGAATTGTAGCTTAATTGTAGCATTGAGAATTCTCTGTTGTGGCCCTTGATTACCTGGGGAGAAGGAATCCTGTGTTTTGCTTACTCAGATGCAAGGCCTACCATGTTTGATGGATCTTTCTTCTGCATGTGTGTGCATATGACTGCAGCCTTAAACAATACTAGCTGGCACTTGACTGTATATGTATGTGCAAGTCTTAGGCCTACCTTGCATTTGCAGACAGGGGCGGCCCTTTCATTAGGCAGAGTGAGGTGGTGGCCCCTAGGAGATGTGAGGCAGTGGCAGCAGTCCCCACTGCCCAGGCAGTCACCCTGACCTCCAGCCACTCTAGTTAGACTGTGACACTCGGGTCCAGTGGAGAATGCAGACCCATCAGCAGCGTTGAAGGGCGACTGAACTGCTGATCTGTTGGCTTCTGCACATAGACTGGGTTGGGAGATGTTATCTTGCCCTTTACTTCAGGCAGCAAAATGTCTTGACCTGGCCCTGTTTGCAGAGCAGCCTGGCATTGGGTCACAACAACAGTCTTATCTCCAAGTGAGAAAAAGACAGCCGTCTGGAGAGCCTTAAGCATTTTTTTGGGGGGGACACAGATTGCAAGGTGTTTTGCATGGTGGAGGTCATGAATTAAAGAGTTGTTGGATATGTACCAATAAAATGGGGAAGGGAAGCCCCAACACCAACCAAACCCGAAGCCGCAACACCAACCAAACCCAAAGCCCCATCTTACTTTGCAAGTAATTCACAGCAATAAATGTAAAATGCAGTCTGCATTAGATCATCTGAGCAACCTATTGCAGGGCACTGTGGTTACAAAGAAAAACATTTGGTCCATTCCCCTGCTGTATATATTCCTGGAAAAAATGTTATTTATTTAATACATTTACAGGCATTTTGATGGTGCTTCCCACCAGCACATCCTAGAACGCTGCCATCAGGGAACTCATACCTTTAAAAGGAAAGAGGGAGGGAAAGAAGGAGGGGTGGTTTGTGGTTTCCTGGGTTGAAGTTTGCAATTGAAGGCATGCAATGAAGCACAGCAATGCTTCACTTGGTTATTTCACTTAAATGAATTAAAAGAAATTAGGGTGGGGGCAGAGACCTATATTTACAGCATAGTAACTGTTGCCTGAAGCTAAGATAATAAAGCCTAGATTCTGCACCAAGACAAATCCAATTCTGCACCCTCAAAAGCAGAATTCTGCAACCTGTATTACTTTGTGTGAATAAAACATGTTTGCCCATTCCCCCCTCATTTTGCATCATTTGCCATGGTGAAAGAGCTACAGACTAAAGGTACCACCTCTGACTACTTGAAAACTTGCTCAGCGACCACTTTGGGAAGAAGTTGCCTATACATACGTCTACGAATCTAGGAATTTGTGTTTATTAAAAAATAAATGAAAAGAGAGATTCTCAGGAGATTCAGTTCTTTATCTGATTCCATAGTTTTGTTTTTCTGTGTAGAACTGTGGAATTATTCACATGGCTGTGCCTAAAATGTCTCATCTCAGGTAATGCTTTTAGTAGCATTTCTTGAATGCTTGATTTTTCCATTGTGAACTGCGCTGCTGTCTCAGTTGATCCCAGTGCTCTGACTTCTTTGAGATGGGCATGGAAGCGCAGACTGCTATTGCCTCTCCATCATCAGGGTAATCACTGTGGGTGCTTCCATGTGGCAGTGTATTGCAGACGCAGTGATGGTCATGCATTGAAGTTTTGTACAGCATCTATGCGACTTTGCCTTAAAAGTAAAAATGCTGTCCCATATTATTTCCCCATTTATTTTGGAGTTACCCACCACCGGCAAATCTGTATCTGCAGAGGGTAAAGTTTGTCAAAGCATGGAGATAAGAATGACATAGGACAGGCTTCCTCAACCTCGGCCCTCCAGATGTTTTGAGACTACAATTCCCAGCATCCCTGACTACTGGTCCTGCTAGCTAGGGATCATGGGAGTTGTAGGCCAAAAACATCTGGAGGCCGAGGTTGAGGAAGCCTGACATAGGAAGATCAGAAGTTGGCTTATACCGAGTCAGAACACTGGCCTATCTAGCTCAGTAAAAGGTAAAGCTAAAGGTAAAGGACCCCTGGACGGTTAAGTCCAGTCAAAGGTGACTATGGGGGTGCTGCGCTCATCTTGTTTTCAGGCTGAGGGAGCCGGCGTTTGTCCACAGACAGCTTTCCAGGTCATGTGGCCAGCACGACTAAACCGCTTCTGGAGCAATGGAACACAGTGATGGAAACCAGAGAGCACAGAAACACTGTTTACCTTCCTGCCACAGTGTACCTATTTATCTACTTGCGCTGGTGTGCTTTCGAACTGCTAGGTTGGCAGGAGTTGGGACACAGCAAAGAGAGCTCACTTCATTGCGGTGATTCAAACCGCCAACCTTCTGATTGGCAAGCCCACGAAACTCAGAGGTTTAGACCACAGCGCCACTCTCTAATAGTGACTCTCCAGCATTTCAGGTGGGACTTTCTTCCCACCTGGAGATGCCAGCAGGAATTTGGGACCTCTTGCACACAAAGCAGTTCCTTTACCCCTGAGCTATGACCCTTCCCTTAATGGTAATGCAGATCAAGCTACAACTGTTGACAGGCATAGGAGCAGGGACTGGTAAAAAAGTTGGCAACTCTATGGACCATACCAGCACATGGCGTTTTCAAAATTAGCCACGCTGCCCCTAGAAATTCCACTGAGAGAAATGTCAGCTTTTGCCAGCTGTAATCATCATACCCACCTCCTGGGTCCATGAGATTTTTCTGCTAAATAACACAATTTGAGTGGCATTTTCTTGGGCATGATTACCACTTGGGGTCGTCCCCCCGCCCACTTCCCTGCAAAGATTTCAAGCCTGACACTTATGGCAGAGGTGACCTCACTGCTCAAGGAAGTCATATCATCAAAAAATATGGAGGTGAAAAGCTGTGTGTGTGTGTGTGTGTGTGTGTGTGTGTAATGGACAATTCTAGTAGCTTATAAAACATATTGCTAGGAATTTGACATACCGTCTGGAAAAATATGTCTGGAAAACCCTGGGTTTCCTATTTAATTCTGCCTTCGTATGCATTCAAATGGATGTGCTTTAGTGCCTTGCCAGCACGTAATTTAAACCATTTGTAGAAGACACTTGTGATCCCCACCCATTAGACCAGCTTTTCTCTCTGTTATAATATTTACTGTCAGTGGCAATTTAATTTTTAATGTGACAAAAATTTGCTCTCCAGCAAATATTATCCTCTGGAACTTCAGTCTGTATTAGAAGAGTACTTTACCAATGGACTTATAATTGCTTCTGCTTCATGATGTGATTTGCGCTTAATACTTATAATAGTGAAGCGCCTGAGCCTGTGTGGAGTGGGTGGGGGACGGGGACGGAGGGACCTTTGTAATATGCCTCTGGGACAGTGTCAGAATGTATCCCCCCCCCTTATGCTCCACACTTCCAGGAAAAAACAACAACCAGTAAAGAGTGTGCAGTCTTTACCAAAGGTGTAATGGGCTTTGAAGACACTCGAACTCAGGACACAAGGGAGGAACGTGCTAAGAGGAAGGCACATTTGGCAAACCCTCACTGTGACTAACTCCCGCCTGGAAACCTATGTCCCCATTGTGGAAGGACGTGTGGGTCCAGAACTGGCCTCCACAGTCACTTACGGACTCATTGTTAAAACCATGTTTCTGGAAGACAGTCTTTCTTGGCTACAAGTGATCGCCAAAGAAGAAGAAGAAGAAAATGGGACTTGCAGCCCACTGAACTGTCACGGTGTCTTGCAAAGGATTCTGGGAACTGTAGTTTAGTGAGAACACAAAGGTTTATGTCACTAGAGAGAAAGAGAGCGAGCGAGCGAGCGAGCGAGAGAGTGCTTCTCATCACAGAGCTAATATTTTAAATTTCCCTTTTGCCTCCTTGTTTTCCAAAGCTTCAGGTCATGGGATCATAGAATTGTATGATTCATTGAAAGCACATGGCTCCTCCCCCCCCATAACATTGGGAATTATAGCTTACCTTACAGAGCTACAGTGCCCAGCGCCTTTAGCAAACTGTGGTTCCCAGGATACTTTGGGTGATGTCTTGTGCTTGAGATGTGCTTTAAATGTGCAGTGTGGAGGTGAACTCACTAACTTGCCTCTTTGGGACCCCTCCAGTTTGGTGTTTTCCTGTGGATGTATTTGGCAACATTATCTTGACCCAATAATAGTGCATTAAGGTAAAGGTAAAGGGACCCCTGACCATTAGGTCCAGTCGTGACTGACTCTGGGGTTGCGGCACTCATCTCACTTTACTGGCCGAGGGAGCCGGCGTACAGCTTCCAGGTCATGTGGCCAGCATGACTAAGCCGCTTCTGGCAAACCAGAGCAGCACACAGAAACGCCATTCACCTTCCCGCCAGAGCAGTACCTATTTATCTACTTGCACTTTGATGTGCTTTCGAACTGCTAGGTTGGCAGGAACAGGGACCGAGCAACGGGAGCTCACCCCGTCACAGGGATTCGAACCACCGACCTTCTGATCGGCAAGTCCTAGGCTCTGTGGTTTAACCCACAGCGCCACCCATGTCCCAATAGTGCATTAGTGATAGGTTTATTCTGACTTACTAGTTGTTCTGTGATGCTCCCCCAACTGCTACTGCATTATTTTTGAGCTACAGAACAACAAAAGCAGAGCAAAAATAAATCCAGAATGTTTGTGGTGTGAAATGCTATGAGGTTTCAGCAGGAAGTTACAGGAAATGCACAGATCAGAAAGGAAGCAGTATGTCCACCCTGAAAATTTTGTAGGTTCAAACCGTATTGAAAACAGCACTGCCCATAACCCCCTCAATACCATATCAGACAGTGGGTGATGCCACGTGTGGGTTCTAGCTATAAATTCTGAATTTCTCCATCTGCAAATATGAGCACAGTACGGTGCAAAAATACACAACGGAACATAGAAGATAATCAGTTTCTTACAGATTCATTTAGGCTCTCAGATGAAGCAGAGGACATCAAAGCTCTTAAGCTTTTAAGAAATCTCACATATATAAATATATATATATATAATATTAATGCAATCCAGATGAGCTAAACAAGTTTGCCAAATGCTGATGTTTTGGTACTTAGCTGTGCCTGCTGATCAGACATTCTTTCTTTGTTCTGACTTACAACTATTACTCATGCTTTCTGTGCAAATAAGGAAGCCTGTATGTGTGCACGTCTTCTGTGGAAGCACTGAACACCCATAACCAAATATCAGAACCTCTCCACTCTGTGTGGCAGCAGGGCAATACAAATCAGAGCAACAACTCCCTCCTTTCTTTTGCATGACAGCCAAACAGTGTTATGGAGGACCAGATCTTCAACAGATTAAATCATCATCATCATCATTTTATTTGTACTCTGCCCATCTGACTAGGTTGCACCAGCCACTCTGGGCGGCTTCCAGCAAATATAAAGCCATAACAAAATATTAAGCATTAAAAACTTCCCTGCACAGGGCTGCCTTCAGATGTCTTCTAAAGGTTCTTTAGCTCCTTATCTCCTTGGCATCTGATGGGACCGAATGTTTGATGGGACATTCTGGACTGAGAAGGCCCAGCTTTTGGAACTGATTGCCTAGGCTTGCCTGTCCAGCTCCTTCTCTTATGACCTTCCGCCAGCAGGTAAGGACATTTGTATGTAGACAGACCTTTATTCTCATCGCAGGATCTGTTACAGCCATGGTAAATGTGCTTCGATTGGTTTAATTGGTTGTTATTCTTATCTGTCTTATTGAGTTTGCTAAGTCAAAACAACAACCCAAAAATCCTGTTGCCAGTGACCTATTTGCAAACCAAGCTCCCATCTGAAAGCATCCTTGGTCAGGCTTTATCTGAGCATCAGAATAGGGCCCATATGTGTTTGTTCAACCCTCTAATGCTGCCCTGGAAACCTTTCTCCAACAACCAGGAGTCTCTGCCTCTAGACACATGCTTTCCGTTCAACCAGTAGCTAATCTCATACCTGGGGCTAGATTACAATATGTGCTCTGAGTTCAGAGTGCCTTTTGACTGCTGCCAAATCATGAGCAGCCGCCTTTGTTGTTCAAACTAAACAGAAAAGGCAGGGGGCGTGCGGGAGAGAAACCAAGAGAATCTCTTTTAAGAAACAAAAGCAGCATTAATACATTGTTCATGCCCGTATGGTTCACTATTTTCCTCCTTTTTTTTGTTCAAAGTAAGTCAGGAAATGTGAAAGCTAAGATCCTTGCAGCTATGCTTGAAGAGGCCAGGCCCAATTTATTCCATATTTCTGTGCTTACTCTTCCAGTGAGACATGTATAGTCTGGCACAGGACCCTGACTCCACTTGAATTAGTGGCAAAAATGTAATTAAAAGAAATGAGAGGGGTGGGAGTGTTGAACACTTCAGTGTTTGCATACGGGGATCTCTGGAGAGTCCCCACAAAAATCATATATCAGATCTTTCGGGGCTTCCCAGTCAATATAACTACATTTCAAGGTTATAGGTCAGCTCTCACTCAGCTACTGCGTATAGACTCTATAGGGGTGAGGAGTGTTAGAGGAAGCCACCCTCCCTCTGCTTAGAATATATATAGTGTGAATTGAGGACAATGTGGTTACTATTGGAACATTGTGAACCATCCTGAGATATACAGATGAGGGGCGGTATACAAATGTACTAAATAAATGATAATAAATACTGTTGGGTCCAAGAAGGCCCCACCCGTGTGATGCACAACCAGAACTGAACACAATACTTCCAAGTGCAGCTGTCCCTTAGATTTTCATAAGGGCATAATTTTGACAGTTTTATTTTCAGTTCAGTCCAAGCGATTCCTAGCGTTACCCCTCATATTAACTTGCCCAGGTGTTTAAGATCTGCTGGCGAGGTCCTGCTGTCTGCTTCAGTCCTATGTGAAGTTTGGTATGCATAAGAGACCTTTTCTGTGGTGGCCCCCGGATTGTAGAACATCCTCCTTCCCTCTGAGATGCATCTGGCCTTGCCACTGTATACATTTCAATATCAAGTCAAGACCCATGTTTTTGCACAGGCTTTGTGGGGTGGAAGATGCTACATGGTCGGTTGCATTGAGCAGCATGAAACCTACCCTAGGACTTCATGGTGAAGGGCAGGTTATAAATGCCTATAAATAAATTAATAAAAACTTTTAATAAAAAAGACTTTTGAAATACTATAACATTTTCTGGGACAGTTCATAGGTTTCAGATAGCAGCCTTTCCCAGCAATACCAGGAACTGAACCGGGGACCTATTGAATACAAAGTATTCAAAAGAGATATGAAAAGACCACTGGTAATACCTTGGAATTTCCTCACTCTATACTGCAATAAATACAGTCCTCTAAAGATGTAATGATTTTCGAAAGCTGGTAAAGGAAGGCAAGAGTTTACATGATGTCCAGCGAAGTGAGCAAAGGATTCCATGTTAGTTTCCTTGTATGCAGATTCTATTCCAGGTTTTATGGTTTTGGTTAACTCATAAATTAAGATTCCAGATTAGTTGTCCAAGAAGTAAAGAATTCTTTTCTCTTTTTTGTAAAAAAAAAAAAAAAGATATTTGGAATGAATCCCTGTCTCCTGGGAAAGGAAAAAATAAAGAATTGGAAGGGAAAAGCTGTTGAACTTGCTAACCAGCTACTGGATAATGGCAAATATTGCAAGCCTGTGCCATGGCCAAAGGTGATGTAAGTGCCTACAGAGGCCAACAGGTCTGGATTATAAACAGGCGAGCCTCCAGGGCAGCAAAGAACAGTGACTTGCCTTTGGATTGGGACAGAGAATAAATGCAGTGACTGCAGGACCTCCTAATTACAAAATATTGGAAGCCAAAATGCATCTAAGAGAACTGTGGTTAGGGGCTATAATGCTGGTGAAATGATAACAAATGGTTGTTCTCATTTCCAAGTAAGGTTGAAAATGTCTCTGGGTTACTTTTAGCTCATCAGCCGCTTTGTTTGCATCCATTGAATTGTTGTAATCAACCAACTTAAAATAAACAGGACATTAGTATGAGAGAGAGAGAGAGTGACCAAGAACAAAAGAAAATAGGATTCCTAGACTTTTAACAGTTGGGTAAGACAAGGTATTTTAGAAGAATGCATTCTTCCCATCTCTGCATAAATACAGTAGTTGGCCAAATTTCTTTTTCTGCAACAAAGGAATAGAGAAGCCTGATCACTTAATGCTGAAGTTCATGTGAGGGGAGCGAAAGCGTTACTTCTGCTTGTGGAGGCTGCAAGTGTCTAAGGAAAAGGAGGGAACTTTGCTCAACAATCATCTGTTGTTGAAAACTACTTCAGAGCTACACAGCTACCACTGTAATTTATACCACTGCTTACAGCCTGAACCACTGCATATTTACCAGGAAAATGGAGATTCGATACTCTTCCAGAGGTTGTGTGGCTACAGCTTCCATAATTCCCATACTGGGGGGGGGGTGTGGGGGGTTGGAGTCCCACAACAGATGGAAAACCACAGACTCCCTCATCCTGCCTTGAGCACAACTCAAGCTCCGGGCTCCTCCTTCCGTACCTCCTCCAGCTGCTCCTTTTTCCCTAGTAGGGAGAGAGCCAGCCGCAGGCTTGTATTAAGTGCCCTGCTAGGGAGCAGTAAAATAAACTAGTTAACAACACAGCTGTGAGGAGTCTGAAATCTGATGGACAATACAGCCACCATCAACTTAAGTCTCCCTGCTTCTCTTCCACAGTCTTAGCCATGGAGAGGTGGCTTAGAGAATCTTCACAGCACTGCAGCAAGACATTCCACGTGGTAAAATTGTAGGTGTAAGAGCTTGCAATGGGAATGGATTTTTTTTTTTAACCAGCGTCTCCACGGCAAGTAAAAATATGTATGCCCAGGGAATTTGTGGCTAAGCCCAAGATATGAATCAAAGCTTTCCAAGACGTATGTAGAACCCTATAGAGCTTCTTTTCCATACTGACGTTTTAGCTGAATTTCGTAGAGCTCATAAAATGCCCGAAACTCCACTAATTAGGGAACAAAGGGTGGTTGCTGCAGGGAGGGGGAAATGCCTAAAGATATTGAGCAATGTGGTGACCCAAGCTGTGCAGCAATAACTTCTGCCGAAAACAAAACCCAAACAGCTATTTTGAAATACAAAAGGGTGGGTGGTGAGGAAGATTTACGAGCCCTTTTCTCACAGCGGTCCATGTTGCCAGCATACAAAGGCCAAAGCATCTGGAAGAGAGAAGTTAGCATGGAGCGAAGGGGAAGATAAACAGTGCAATCCTATGCCCGACTGCTCAGAAATAGCTCTGTCTTGTGCTCAGTTGGGTTTTCTCCTAGGTTTCCCTCCCCATGCATGCAGGGGGACTTGCAAAGGACTGGTGGATGTAGTGGGAGGTTGTTCTTGGCTCCCAAAATATGGGGAGACCAGCCACGCTAAAATATGGAGAATCGGGAAAGGGAAGTGGTGAGGAAATCATGACACCGTTGAGCCAATGCATTTACAATTCATGGGGTTTAAGATGCAAGCTTTGCTTTTGATCAAGAATTTCCCCAGAAATTATAGGCCCTGCTGCACAGCTGAGTTTATTGTGCAGTGAATGGACATGTTTTCCTCAATGGTTGTGCAGGCCTTTCCTCCCTCTTAAGCCTCACTGGAAAGCACCCAATTATTGGGGCATATTCAGGGCAGACTGAAGAGTACTTTCCCCAAACATCGCATCATATGGAATTCATTGCCACAACATATGGTGATGGCTACTAGCTTAGAAGGCTTTAGGAAGGGATTACGCAAATTCAAGGAGGACCACGTCAATCAGTGGTTGCTGCGACAAGCCACATGTTTAGAAGCAGCTATATAGCTAAACAAGGACCCTCCACAATAATTTCTTCAAACAAAGAGCTTTCAGTCTAAACCCACCTAGCTACCACACTGGTAGGTGGGCTTATTCTGCACCAAAATACCATTCAATGCCTACAAAATTATATACAATTTGTGTTTTTTTAAGAAATATTTTCACTCAATCTTCAATCCAAGTTGTTTGTATAGAGGAGGGACGATGTTAATTTTTCTTGGTTTCTCATTTTTCAAGCTTTCAGTTCAGTTCAGCTTGCCCCATAGCTGCATCAGTGTGAATCCTCACGAAATCTGTCAGTATTCCAGTGCACATTTCCCCAAACGAGCACATTTTTGCAAGAAGTTTTTGCATTGTCATTTTCATGAATATTTTAGAGAACTGCATCGCAAAATTCCGAGGAGCGTGAACATTTGTCTCCCATTTTGAAACGAATTGGTTCTGTGACCAGTACAATCATAGTGAAAATAACTGGCCTTCTAAATTACAAGAATCTGGGGGTTACTAGAAGTGTAAGATCATTTGCGGCACTATCTGCAGGAAAAGAAGAGTCCAATGTAGGGATGTGATTAAATGAATCTTATTAGTGGAAACTGTCATACGTTAGGTTTGAGCATTATGCAACTGTCCTTTTCATGTCTGGTCCCACACACATACTTTTATACAAGTACAGAAAATGAGAAGCAAGTGCTCTTTCTTTCTTTCTTTCTTTCTTTCTTTGTGCATCATTTGAATTGGGAAAAGCCAACTCTGTGTGGTAGCAACCGACTTGTGCTTGAGATGTCGCCAATGCTCTTCATGTTTTACAGCCGTTTTGTACCTGTGGGGATGAGCAGTGGCGTAGCGTGGGGGTGCAGGGGGGGCCGGCCACACCGGGCGCAACATCTGGGGCTTGGGTTAGGGGGCGCAAATCCACGGGTTAGGGGGCGCAAATTACTGGCCTTGCCCCGGGTGCTGACAACCCACACTACACCACTGGGGATGAGTATAGTATAAGACAAAGAACATACCAAAATGGATGAATATTTTCAGTGGAACTTTTTTTTTTAATTCATAAAAATATTTATACGCCGCTATGTCATAGAAATACATCACAGCAGTTTGCGACAATATAAAGCCACACAGTAAAATCACAAGAAGTTAAAAGCAACAGAATTAAGAGCAAACGTCAGTAGACCGTGTGTGTGAGTGTGTGTGTGTGTGTGTGTGTGTGTGTGTGTACTCTTAATTGCCTGCAGAACAGAAAAGCTGAAAAACAGAAAAGGCAGCTCATCTGAAGCCTTCCTTGTTGTAGTATGGATATGTGCAGGCCAAGTTATGAAGTTGGGATAGCACCATAGGTGTAGAATCTGCTGTGGTTATTACATGCAGAGCTGGTCCTAGAGCTGGTCTGGGCTATAACCTTTTCAAGAGTCTAGATGAAAGTTTTATGTACTTCAAGGGGGTTTGCAGTGATGACAGCAGGAATGACGACAAGCAATAAAATGTCATACTAAAATTATTTATGTGCATGGATTAAGTTCACATTCATCAAGGGAAGGCTGGAGGTTGAAAAAATGTAGTTATACTTCTCAAGAGCATTTTTAAAAATAAAATAAAAATAAAAATAAATGTTGGATATGTGCTATGATGGCTAGTGTGATCTTTACCGGTAAATTCCACTGGCATGTTTCAAGGCTAACAAGACTTTGCTTATGCCTTGGATTAGGTGATTTGCTGATAGATGTCATTCAGCTGGGCTTTCTGTCTGTGCATGTGACATGGAACTACAGTCATACCTTGGATCTTGAACGCCTTAGTACTCGGACATTTTGGCTCCTGAATGCCGCAAACCCAGAAGTGAGTGTTCCGGTTTGCGAACCTTCTTTCAAACCTGAACGTCTGACGGGGCTTCTGTGGTTTCTGATTGGCTGCAGGAGCTTCCTGCAGCCAATCAGAAGCTGCACCTTGGTTTCCAAACGTTTTGAAAGTCAAACGGACTTCTGGAACGGACTCTGTTCGACTTCCAAGGTACGACTGTATAGTTAGGCCGGAAGTCAGAATTGGGGTGGGGGTGGGGGGTGGAGTGGGATAGGGATAGGGATAGGGATGGATGGATCTTTTAATTTCAGCTCCCTCTGTTTCCCATTTCCCCCCATTTTAAATTCACATTTCTGCAGCACTTTGCATTTTTAAAAACCCTCATGAAAACCCACCCACGTTTTAGTGCAAATTTCTCTGAATAAACACATTTTTGTATGTCATTATGAATAATGCACACATTCTTGGAAGCAGTACACACCAATATAGTGCATTTTTTATTATTTTCATTAATTTATGCATTTTATACACATTTTCCGGCAATAGATGCGTTTTTGTATACATTGGTTGGAGAACTGTATCACAAAATTCCTAAAAGTGCAAATTTTGAAATATAGCTGTGTTTCAGTTCATGAGAAGTGCAAATTTGGTAGTTTCTTATTAAAATGAAAACCAAATTGAATTTCTCCAACATCCCTAGTTGGGGAGTGGAGGGAGAAGCACAGTGATTGAGAGTTTGCAGGGCAGTAGTTGAAGAAGGAGCAAAAAGGGTTTTCTTGTGTGTGTTTCTTTGTGGCTTCTTGTGTGTGTTTCCTAGCGTCGCGCGCAGTTATACCCATCTTTTAGATTTAGGAGAGCTAGTCTCAAACGTTTGTTGGGGGAGACCTAGGGTTTTTTGTGGGGGAAGTTATTTGTCCTGTCTTCAAGCTTTTTATGATGGAGGACCTCTGTAGCCACCCCCAACGACACGATCTCAAGATGGAAGGGGAGGGAACAGCTGCAGTCGCCTGCGATTCCTGCGCAATGTTTGCCATCTTGCCAAAGGTTGCAGGCAGCTTTACCTGCAGCAATTGCATGTTGATTGCCCTCTTAAAAGACAAAGTCCAGCAACTGGAGGAACGTGTAGCTACGCTCCAAAGAATTAGAGAGCTGGAGCTCTTCTTGGAAGCAACAGAGCACACCGTCCCCACCAAGGAGGAGACAGGGGACTCCCCTGAGAAGGAGGATAGTTCACCAACACAGGAGCCAGATATATGGAGAAACGTGACTCAAAGAAGTAGGAGGCCCAGGGTTCACTCTGATTGTTTAGAAATACACAATCGCTTTGAGGTCCTCTCCACTAGCATGGAAGACGAAGAGCAGACTCCATTTGAGGATCTCTCCCTCATTACAGTCGATCAGGTATATGAAGACGAGCAGCAAGGTCAGTCCTCAGGGAATGTGCAGGCGACCTTGGAACAGACAGCTCACGGAAAAACACCGACCAAACCCAAGAGGAGGCGTGTAGTGGTAATAGGGGATTCCCTACTGAGGGGAACAGAAGCAGTGATCTGTGGGCCTGACAAGATGTCTCGGGAAGTGTGCTGTCTCCCCGGGGCTAAGATCCAAGATGTAACTGAACGACTGCAAGGAATCATAAAACCCACTGACAAATACCCCTTCCTCTTGGTTCATGTGGGAACCAATGACACTGCAAGCAATAGCCTCCAGAAGATCAAAAGAGACTACGAGGCTCTCGGCAGGAAATTGAAGCAACTAAATGCACAAATTGTCATCTCGTCTGTCCTCCCAGTTGAACGACGTGGCCCAGGGAGAGAGGGGAAAATAGTGGAAGTGAACAGCTGGCTTCGCAAATGGTGTAAACAGGAACGGTTTGGATTCTTAGATCACGGACTGCAGTTTCTTGAAGATGGACTTCTGGCAAGTGATGGGCTGCACCTCACAACGGTTGGGAGAAATGTTTTTGCCAAAAATCTCAGAAACCTCATCAGGAGGGCTTTAAACTGACTAATGTGGGGGAGGGAGACAGTGCTCCTGAAGGTAGGAGTCTATCAATTAATGAAGATGATCATCCAAATGTCATAGACCAAATGGAGCAAACAGCACGCGGACCTAGTGGTGGGAGGAAAAAATCCTTAAATAAGAGACACGGGGGAATGATTAATGGACTTCAATGTCTGTACACTAATGCGCAAAGCATGGGAAATAAACAAGATGAGCTTGAGCTCTTGGTACAGCAAACTAAATATGACATAATAGGCATCACTGAAACCTGGTGGGATAAGTCCCACGATTGGAATGTAATAATGGGGGGATACAATCTATTTCAGAGAAACAGACCAGACAAGAAAGGAGGAGGAGTGGCGTTATATGTCAGGGATGTGTATACCTGTGAAGAGATCCAAGATTTAGAACCTCAAAGCCAAAGTGAGAGCATTTGGGTCAAAATTAAGGGAGAGAAGAATAACAGAGACCTCATTGTGGGAATTTACTATAGATCCCCAAGCCAAACGGAGGACATAGATGATGCCTTCCTGGAACAGATGGCCAAGCATGCAAAAGGAAGGGAGATAGTAGTAATGGGGGACTTCAATTACCCGGATATTTGTTGGACGTCAAACTCAGCCAAGAGCATAAGGTCAAACAGATTCCTCACTGGCCTTGCAGACAACTTCATTGTCCAGAAAGTGGGAGAAGCAACAAGAGGAACAGCCATTTTAGATCTGGTCCTAACCAATGTTGATGACCTGGTTAATGGGGTAGAAGTGGAAGGATCATTAGGCGCGAGTGATCATGCTCTTCTGAAGTTTACTATACAGCGGAAAGAAGCAGCCAAGCATACTAGGACTCAATTTCTTGACTTTAAGAAAGCCGACTTCATAAAACTTAGGGAAGTGCTGGGTGAGATCCCATGGACAGCAATACTAAAAGGAAAGGGAGTTCATGATGGCTGGGAGTTTGTTAAGAGGGAGATAGTAAAAGCACAACGTCAGGCAATACCAATGAGACGGAAACATGGAAGGTGCCTAAAGAAGCCAGGGTGGCTATCAAAAGAACTTTTAACTGAATTAAGATTAAAAAAGGATGTGTACAAAAAATGGAAAAGGGGGGAAACCACCAAAGAGGAATTCATACAAATAGCCAGCACGTGTAGACACAAAGTCAGAAAAGCTAAAGCACAGAATGAACTCAGGCTTGCTAGAGAGGTTAAAAGCAACAAAAAAGGCTTTTATGGGTATGTTCGTAGCAAAAGGAAGAACAAAGAAACAGTTGGGTCACTCAGAGGAGAAGATGGTGAAATGCAAACAGGGGACACAGAAAGGGCTGAACTCCTCAATTCCTTCTTTGCCTCAGTCTTCTCCGATAAAGAAAACAATGCCCGACCTGAAGAATTTGGAGCAAATGATTCAGCAAAGGAAACACAGCCCAGAATAACTAAGGAGATAGTACAAGAATATTTGGCTAGTTTAGATGTATTCAAGTCTCCAGGGCCAGATGAACTGCATCCAAGAGTATTAAAAGAACTGGCAGATGTGATCTCAGAACCACTGGCAGTCATCTTTGAGAATTCCTGGAGAACAGGCGAAGTCCCGGCAGACTGGAGGAGGGCAAATGTCCCTATTTTCAAAAAGGGGAAAAGAGAGGACCCAAATAATTACCGCCCAGTCAGTCTGACATCAATACCAGGGAAGATTCTGGAGCAGATCATTAAGCAAACAGTCTGTGAGCACCTAGAAAGGAATGCTGTGATCACCAATAGTCAGCATGGATTTCTGAAAAATAAGTCATGTCAGACTAACCTGATCTCGTTTTTTGACAGAATTACAAGCCTGGTAGATGAAGGGAACGCAGTGGATGTAGCCTACCTTGATTTCAGCAAGGCATTTGACAAGGTGCCCCATGATATTCTTGTAAAGAAGCTGGTAAAATGCGGTCTTGACTATGCTACCACTCAGTGGATTTGTAACTGGCTGACTGACCGAACCCAAAGGGTGCTCATCAATGGTTCCTCTTCATCCTGGAGAAGAGTGACTAGTGGGGTGCCACAGGGTTCTGTCTTGGGCCCGGTCTTATTCAACATCTTTATCAACGACTTGGATGATGGACTCAAGGGCATCCTGATCAAATTTGCAGATGACACCAAACTGGGAGGGGTGGCTAACACCCCAGAGGACAGGATCACACTTCAAAACGACCTTGACAGATTAGAGAACTGGGCAAAAACAAACAAGATGAATTTTAACAGGGAGAAATGTAAAGTATTGCACTTGGGCAAAAAAAATGAGAGGCACAAATACAAGATGGGGGACACCTGGCTTGAAAGCAGTACATGTGAAAAGGATCTAGGAGTCTTGGTTGACCACAAACTTGACATGAGCCAACAGTGTGACGCGGCAGCTAAAAAAGCCAATGCAATTCTGGGCTGCATCAATAGGAGTATAGCATCTAGATCAAGGGAAGTAATAGTGCCACTGTATTCTGCTCTGGTCAGACCACACCTGGAGTACTGTGTCCAGTTCTGGGCACCACAATTCAAGAAGGACACTGACAAACTGGAACGTGTCCAGAGGAGGGCAACCAAAATGGTCAAAGGCCTGGAAACGATGCCTTATGAGGAACGGCTAAGGGAGTTGGGCATGTTTAGCCTGGAGAAGAGGAGGTTAAGGGGTGATATGATAGCCATGTTCAAATATATAAAAGGATGTCACATAGAGGAGGGAGAAAGGTTGTTTTCTGCTGCTCCAGAGAAGCGGACACGGAGCAATGGATCCAAACTACAAGAAAGAAGATTCCACCTAAACATTAGGAAGAACTTCCTGACAGTAAGAGCTGTTCGACAGTGGAATTTGCTGCCAAGGAGTGTGGTGGAGTCTCCTACTTTGGAGGTCTTTAAGCAGAGGCTTGACAACCATATGTCAGGAGTGCTCTGATGGTGTTTCCTGCTTGGCAGGGGGTTGGACTCGATGGCCCTTGTGGTCTCTTCCAACTCTATGATTCTATGATTCTATGATTCTATGATTGAGGGAGATATGCCATTGTCATCCTAAAATGTCTCCACAATCTTTTTTATGGCACAAGCTTTCATGGATTAGAGTCCACAATGAAGTATTGTCTGATCGCTCCCCCACTTCCTGAGGAAAAAAGCATAGATTGGCTGCAGTTTGGTGTTAAGTCACTTAGGAAATATCTCACAGCAATCAAGTGATTCACTCCACTCTTACTTTATCCCATGTCTGTCAACACAATGTTGATCTGTGCCCTATGTGTCTCTGATGGCACCATGGTCTTTGCTGCTGTTGCATGAAGAGGGACCCTCCCTCATGTCCTGCAGGGGTGGTAATGCTGAGAGAGTTGCTCTAGATATGAGACACATTGCCTGGAGCAGGGGTGAATAACCTGCGAACCTTTCCTAGAATCCTTCAGGGGTGCTCCCGGCTCAGGTACTGACCTTCCCAGACCACTGGATCACTTCCTGAGACAATCCAGCAGCCACACCTCTCCTCTGTCCTGTCCTGGCCAGCCAACCTGGATGGGGCAGAGAAACTATGCTAGCTTCCAGGCAGGCAGGTCATTTTTGCTTACTGGGTGGGAAGGCTGGCATGGTGCAAACACATTGGCAGAGCCAATGTGACAACCTTGCTGGTGCATTTGCAGTGTCGACCTCCTTGTCCCTCCCTCTCTCCCACCCAGTAAGCCACTGATGAGGAGACATTTCCTGTGAGGACAGTTCACCTTACCTGCTGGGAAGTGATGTAGCAGCTCTGCTCCACCCACCAAGCCACTCCTGAGGAGGTATTTGAGGATAGCTCAGGTTTGAGGTCTGGCCAGGGCTGAACTGAAAGAGAGAGATTGATTTACTGTCTCACATGATTGCCTACTGGGTGTTTTCTAGATTGTTTTAGTTCCCCTTCCTCCCCTAGACAGCAGTTCCGTTTTTTTGAAGAAACACCTTTGGGTTGGGTGGAAGGGGCTCATTTGCGTACAACTGTGCCGGTTCCAAGTGAAACGAAATTACACGTCAAGGTTGTTCTTTTTGCAGCCAAACATGAAGTATCTGGCCATTTTTTAAACACTCGGCTATTCACAGCCAAATGCTCGCGAGTGTCTGTGAACTGTGATCACGCCAGGGGCTGTTCAAACACTGTTTGAACTGCGGGCACCTCTTAGGAAAGCTTTCAACCACAATCAACCTTTGCTTGAGTGGCTAAGGAGTGACGAGCTCTGGGAAGGGTCAGCCGCATCTGATACTGGCATTTCTCTTAAAAAAGGAAAACAACAGACTAGACCACAAGGCTCTAAGGCATCGTGGCACTCTCAAACCACTCCATTTGATGTATATCAGCAAAGAGTACAGTTGCAAAGAAAGACTCACAGCTGCCTCCCTTCACTGTGAGAATTTGAATGGGACGCTATATCCCAAAGTCTTTGTCATTGTCATAATTAATCTCAAGCTTTCCAGGCTTGGTGTTAAAGCACTCCAGCCCAGTTATATTTCCTCCATCCCTTTGTGCTTCTCCTTGATCTCACCATTCCACACAGTTCCTCTGGGATCCTAGGGCCTCCCACCATTCAGCCCAGGGGTGCTTGTGGCATTCTAGACATCACTGGACTACAGTTCCCATCACCACTGACCATTGGCCATGCTGCCTGGGGCTGATGGGAGCTGTTGTCCCACAACATCTGGAGGGCCACAGGTTCCCCATCCGAGATGTAGCCCCCTTTCCTGGAGCAAGCCCATTTGCCAAGCCAATTCCTTTTCTGCTTTCAAGGCTCACCTCTCATTTCTCTAGTACGGTGGGTCTCAAAAGGCATGGCAGGAGACAATGGCAGGTAGGAAGATTCAAAGAGACATTTAAACATTCCAGTGTAGCATACAAGTGGTGACCATTTTGCGTGTGAACTGATGGATGCACAACTGCTGGTGTGGATGCTGCTTTTGGCCCTGGAAGGGGGCAGAACAGGGTGGAAAGGGGCAGGGAGGGGGCGAATTGGGCTTATGCATGACCACTGACACATGCAGCGACCTGGAATGCAACCCTCGAGCAAATGGGGAATTGCTTATAGTATGAAAATATTTTTTAATTCACATAATATGGATAGATATTGCTTCAAAATGAGAGCGAGGACAAGTTGGCCAGACTGACTTGTAGAATCCGAGACCAGGACGAGCAGAAATTCCAGAAGGAATGGAGTAAATTTATTGTATATATAAATGATAATTGTAAAAATTTAAAGACACTAGCAGGACCGAAGTAATTCCTACAATGTAGACAAGTTGTAAAGAGTTAGAATGCGCGATTGGAATTGATAAGGGATACCAGCTGAAGGGATGGAGGGAAGCAGTAAGCTCAACAGAGCAAAGGGGTTATATGTTGTTTAATGTATGGTTTGAAAAAGTGTGTAAGAAAAACAATTAAAAATTATTGGAAAAAAACACAAAAAACAAAACAAAATGAGAGTGAGGACATCAAGTGATACTGAAGACAATCATAGCTGTGATCAGAATCGCATTTTGAACAGAATGCTGGAGAATAGTGTTGGCTAATCATCTTCAGTTCTCCACGACATATTGTTCTAAACAGATTTTCAGCTCTGACAAATAGAAGGCTTCTTTGTGTTGATGAAGAGATGAGAATTCGTTTGTCTCAAATGAATATTAGGCCTAATATAAATCAGATTACTCAGCAAAAGCAAGCTCACACCTCTCATTGAGTTTATATAGCTTCTGAAGGTACAATACAGTATGTAAGTATATAATGGTATTTTGGGTAGAATTCATGTTCTTATGTAGCTGCATTGTTTTATACTTTCTGGTTGCCCCGTGATCATATTATAAAGCAGTTGTGTTCTATGTTGTCAATCAAGCACTGCTCTAAGAGTTTTCTTTCTGTTCTCCCATGTGTTGTTGTTTAGTTGTTTAGTCGTGTCCAACTCTTCGTGACCCCATGGACCAGAGCATGCCAGGCACTCCTGTCTTCCACTGCCTCCTGCAGTTTGGTCAAACTCATGTTAGTAGCTTCAAGAACACTGTCCAACCATCTTGTCCTCTGTCGTCCCCTTCTCCTTGTGCCCTCAATCCTTCCCAACATCAGGGTCTTTTCCAGGGAGTATCTCTTCTCTTGAGGTGGCCAAAGTCTTGGAGCCTCAGCTTCAGGATCTGTCCTTCCAGTGAGCACTCAGGGCTGATTTCCTTAAGAATGGATAGGTTTGCTCTTCTTGCAGTCCATGGGACTCTCAAGAGTCTCCTCTAGCACCATAATTCAAAAGCATCAATTCTTCGGCGATCAGCCTTCTTGATGGTCCAGCTCTCACTTCCATACATCACTACTGGGAAAACCATAGCTTTTACTATACGGACCTTTGTTGGCAAGGTGATGTCTCTACTTTTAAGATACTGTCTAGGTTTGTCATTACTTTTCTCCCAAGAAGCAGGCGTCTTTTAATTTTGTGGCTGCTGTCACCATCTGCAGTGATCATGGAGCCCAAGAAAGTAAAATCTCTCACTGCCTCCATTTCTTCCCCTTCTATTTGCCAGGAGGTGATGGGACCATTGGCCATGATCTTCGTTTTTTAGATGTTGAACTTCAGACCATATTTTGCGCTCTCCTCTTTCACCCTCATTAAAAGGTTCTTTAATTCCTCCTCACTTTCTGCCATCAAGGTTGTGTCATCTGCATATCAATAAAAAAAATATGGTGTGGCTGAAAGTGTGGCCCAGAGAAAAACGTTTGAGAACCACAGCTCCAGTATATTGTTTCTGAATCAAACTACCGTAGTTCTATTGACTTAAATACCATATTTGGGTGGGAAGGAAATTCTGTAAACTAAGGATAGATTGATAGTAGGAAAGTGTTGTTGACAGGTGACCAGCAGTCCTGTGGGGCCAGATGACTACGCCTTGCTCTGATTTTGGGGGAATTATTTATGGGAGGGCTGATTTTGGGGAAATGAAGCTGCAGGCAGTTTAGGGAAGTTTTTAATGTTTGATGTTTTATTCTGTTTAATATTCTGTTGGGAGCTGCCCAGAGTGTCTGGGGAAACCCAGCCAGATGGGCTGGGTATAAATAAATAAATTATTATTATTATTATTATTATTATTATTATTATTATTATTATTATTTATTATTATTATTATTACTGAACAACTCAGTTTTTAAAAAGCTTGGAACTCTTAAGTCTAAGAATCTGGATGTATGCTAAGCTTAACAGTCTCCTGGTTCCTTTCTGGCATGTGGCCACAAGTAGACTCCTATGTCTTCAAGTTTTGAAATGACCCCATTCATATGTGACTAACCCAGGGCATTCTGAAACACTGGTCTGGATTAAGGAATGGATCTGCCATACTACAACTAGCATTACAGACCACAAAGTCTCCTGGCCCTGAATAATCAGGTGACCCCAGAGAGCCAATCCACATGCAAGTGCCTGCTATAAACTCCAAAATATGCTGAGAACTAGCTGGTCTAGGGCCCGAGTGCCTGACAATTGCATTCTCCTTCACCATCTTGGCTCACTGACGCCAATCGGATCAAGCAATACACACCCCTTTTGGCTGGATTGATCTGTATGTGTGTGTGTTGGGGGAAGGCAACTATGAATGTATTGTTCTATCTTTCAGCAGAGAGTTAGGCGAGAGGAGCTTTTGATTCCCTCCAAGTATATGAATCTGTGGATACCTTTGTAAGTGGTGGGGTCATTATGAACGCATGGATAGTCTGATTCCCTGTGTTGGCCAATTCAGTCGGCTGGGTAACCTGAGGAGGAGGTGGGCCCATCTCAGATCTTTTCTAGAGGCTTTATAGGCGTTAGTTATTCATTTGGCACCATCTGCATAAATATATTGTGTTTAGAGCCTAAGCAAAATATAATTCCTGTGCAGAGGAGTCCAAATTTAGACAACAGAAGCGGAGTACAGAGGGGAAAAGAGAGTAGAGACAGAGGAAAATAAGGGAGCAGCGGAGGTAAGAAAATTGTGCAGAGTAAAGGGAGGTATTGAAAAGGAAAGGATAACAAGGGCTGTTAGTGAGCAAATGCTTCATGCATTCTCTCGCTAACATGCTAAGTGAGAGAATATTATTATCTCAGAAAGGTACACGATTCCTGGTTCTTCATTGGGGGTGAGGAGAGAGCACTGTAAATAGTTATTGATTTAAGATACTAATTCCTACTTTATCACAAAATTCCAGGTGGCTATACATAGCCCCTCCCCTAACCCGTTAACCTGAAGTTGCCTACGGAAGGGGGGAAATGGTCATTGCACCCAACTCTCCCACTTTGTCCTTCTAACTGGCAGCTGTTGGTGGCCCCTTCCACCATTAGGGGTAATGGCGAGTTGCCCTGAAATGCAACATTTTATCCCCACCCCCTCACCTTGTAGTTATGGAGCAGCCATTTGCTTATGATGGATTGTGGCTGAATCAATATCTTTTGCTGCCAGGGGCAGAATAGAAAATGGCACCCTTCTCCTCAAGTCAAGCACTATGGTACACAAGGTTGACCAAGTAATGATGGCACCTGAGGCAGAAAACCCCACAAGTGACTCTCACACTTATTGGGAAAATAACCAACAATTTGTTGCTGTTCTATGACACCCATAGTCAGCTACAAATTTTTTCCTGATAAATTTTTACATCTTGACTAACAGACAAATATTTTTACAAGCAATTTCCTCTAACATTATGCATTTTGTAGGTTATTTTCACTAGTGCCTTCATTTGTTTAGCTCCACTCCCCCCAATGTGTGATTTTTTGTAAACATTTGTTGGCGAACTGCATGGTAAAATTCAGATGAGTGCGAATTTCGGAGGACTCCTTTGTTTTGGTTTTGCATATTGTTTAATAAAGTGTCAATTTGATAGATTAAGCTTTAAATGTGAACTGAATTGAGTTTCTCCTGCATCCATATGTGTTATATCAACCTTTTAACTGGAGATGCCAAGAACTGAAGGGGAGAACCTTCTCCATGAAAAAGTATGAACTTGTCACTGCGCTGTGGCTCTTCCTTTTGGAGAGTGGGACAAATAGCTGGAATAGCTAGCCAGATATTTAGAAAGATGCAATTCAACAGATCAGAGTTGTTGTTGTTGTTGTTGTTGTTGTTGTTGTTGTCTTAAAAAAAACCCCAACAACAATGCCATGAGAGATATGCAAGGACTATAGAGTTATTTTTTTTAAAAGAGAAACCAGCGTATTTTAATAGTATTTTAATAGTTGTACATGCAAATGAAAATGCTTCCTTCTCTGTGCAAAATGCTCCCAAAGCCCGCTAACTCATCTTTTTCACTCTCCCCTCCACTTTCCTTTCCCAGCAGATTCGAAATGATAAAGGAAATACTTCTGAAACATCTGGTATTCATTCCCAAAATACAGTGTCGCTGTATTTTGTTTGCATCGAATGCCTCGCTTTTAATTTTATCCCACCTCCTCCTCTCCGAAATGAATGCATCAGTAAATATGCAGAGACCGATTCTCTCCCCCCACCCCCGTTTTCCAATATATTTCATTTAAAATATATATATAAACAAAAAAACCACCCTCCATTTCTGTTCAACAAGAGAGCCTCTTTCTCCAAGATTAACATTTCTTATGATTGTTCCTGACAGAGGATTTACTTTCAGAGGCCCTGCGAAGGATAACCAAAAAAGGGCATGGAGCAAGACAGTTTTGGCAGCTTGTGCGAATTTTCGGAGGTTTTTAGGTCTTGGTTTTCTTATGAGTGGCTTCCTGAGCGTGCCTAGGGAATGACAGGCATCCCTTCAGGCTGGCTGACCCCACCTTTGGCTGAAGCCTAGCCATTGGCTGCTTATTAGAATAAATTGAGGACAATGCATACCACTGGCTGCCAATTTTAAACATAAGGGATATGTATTCACTTAGCACTGACTTTTGGGAGGGGCCAAGGAGAGAGTTTAGTTCCATGGACTAGGGCTTGCGGGGCTTAGACTGCCTGGGTGCTTCTTAGGCTCCGCTGCTGCCGCCAGGAAACAGCCAGAGCCTCACTGCCTAGACCGGTCTGAGAACAGTTTCTGCTGCTGAGGTAAGGGCTCAACGAACGATAAATAAATCAAGAGGGCTTTTTCCTTTTTGCACTTGCACTGTGGATAATTTGCAGGAGCATTCCCGTTAAAACAAACGCAAAGCAAGCGTTAGAGGTCTTGCAAAGAGCGCCTCGCAGCTTTGCAGTGATGCTCAGTGTTGAATTAATGGAGGAGGGATGCCAGAGTCTGATGTTTCCCGGAGATATGGGTTTTTATTGTATATGTGTAAGTACGATGGGTATGTTTGCACAGAACGAAGACTCAGTGCAGCAGGATTTCTTACCTGTCTGTCATTGGGAGACGGATAACAACTACCCTCTTAGATGGGGTGTTTTATCTCCCGTTGTAACAGGGCTGTTAATCTTCTTTTTAAAGCGTGGGGTTTTTGTTTCAAAACTTGAGGAAGAAAAGCTGCACAACTGGAAACTAGTCTCTCTGCTCCCCAGCCCGCCCCGCCTTTTTAAGAGTCCAAAACCTGGGCTCTGAAAAGCTTAGCAGCAGAGAGGGAACGCAACTAGCACAGACCTGGCAAAGCTCTGGTTAATGTTATGGATTTGATATGTTGCTGAAACAGATGTCTTGCTCCGACTGTCTTTCATAAAAGAGGAGCTTTGTTGAAAGTAGTCTCCATCCGTTTTTAGTTTTTAGCCTTCCACATGTAATGTTGCCTATTGCCAGGATGTTTCTTATGAGGGAGCCTTTCCGGTTAACAGAAGAAATGTTCATGGGTGGAACTGGCTGATAATAAAGTGAGTGTGGGAGGGTGAGCCAGACTGTCGCTCTGCAAAGACAGGAAGCAGACGTTTAAAGCGCTCCTGACATGCTCTGATGACTTTGTGAGTAGAAGGCAATGATATTCTGGAAAGCACAGAATTTCTCTTAATGCTAGTAATAATGGGAGCAAAGGGGTGGAAATGTTTAAAGGAGACAATATCCTTCACCCAGAACCAAAGATGGGCATATAGTGTTTGTTTGCTTTTGTTGAACAAAATGGCTTTCTTTTCTTTCTTTTTGGTAGCCCAAGCTTCCTTTTCTTGGTATGTGGCTGTGCCTATATTTTGTTTTTGTTCATTGTGGATCTTTTTTGCCCTGGAAAACGGACTATGTAGGTGAAAGCTCTCTTAAAAACATCAAGGACAAGCTACCAGGAACCTCCGCTGAGCAAACACCTTTAAATTAATTTGAGATGAGGAGAGGTGTGCCTCTCCCAGGATGTCCTTTTTTCATAAGATCATTGCACACATTCACATTCTTTCGGTAGACACCCAAAAATGTAATGTGTGAATCAGACATGTGTTGGGCAGTCTTTGTATCACTTGGATACACTTGTCACAGAGGCAGCTCCCTGACCAGGGGATACCCAGTCACAAACCTGGGTTTACTGCCCCATAATGCATGGAAAGGCCCTTAGGTCCACTTCACATGTTACAGTTTAGATATAACTTACAAATGTAATGTGGGAATGCATCAAGCACTTGAATTAGACAATTACACTTGGCAGGGACTTGCAGTTGGCTGGCGGTAAGCCTAGGTTTCCCCCTGAACAATGTGTGAAATTGCCCAAGAAACAATGGATGAGATCTAAACCGTCAACACAACGATATAGGCAATAGATAACACAAACATCAGAATCATGTCTGTTTCATAAGGATTGCCACAGCATGCAGTTCATTAAGCAATGCTGCTTTTAAATTCAAATTCCTTTTAGCGGTGCTTACAATTTATAAGGGAGTACAGTGCCTTGTAAATGTTGCCTCTATGGTCCAATGTTGCCTTCAACCTACCAATCAGTCTCTTGGTCAAACTAGGCATGATGTATGAGCTCTGGGTGTGGAAATTCCAACCGCATTTCCTTAAGTTGTGATGTGACTACTGATAGTGGATCAGGGCTGCCGCACCAAGGCAGTGAACTTCTTAGCTCTTTGCCCTCCAGCTGATTTCCAAATCAACCCCCCCCCCCAAGCTCCTATTAATCATGAAGGGGAAAACTTATTTCCTTCCGCATGAGCATCTGGACAAGGAACGGGGCAACTGAGAAGTGGTCCAGTCCAGTCTTTCACTCTTGGCTTCTGGCAGAAAGATGGACTGGATCACTTTAACACTGAGTCATTGTCTGTATGCAGCTTAATCTTCCGCACAGAGAGATGTGTACAGGCCAGGTGCATATGCAAATGCAACAGGGGCACTTCGGATGCTGAAGCAGCATAATTTAATATCCTTACTTCAGCTGATTTTGCAGTGGATCTGATTTGCAAGTGAGTGAATGGGGATGGTTGCAGAAAGGGATTGACAAGGTGCTGAATTTGCAAACGGGTCATTGGCAACAAGTGTGCTTCCCCCCCACTTTCCCCAGAAATCGGATATTTGGATCATAGGATTCAACTCATAAGGGCAGAGGAGTCTTTGGCTCCCCAATAACATTTTTGAGGAAGCTGCACCGCCCCCAAAGTTGATGGGCATTGCCATTCAAACGGTGTGTGTACACTGCATCATGTGAACGACTGGGCAGGGCTTACCTGCTCCCACCAATATTTTATGCAAGTGGGCACTCCTGATCTGGATGAAATACGCTGACAATTGCATGCATGTGGAGAACTCTTTTTATGATTCACATCCAGCTGGAAGCACCTTTGTTAATAAAACAATAAAGGCTTTGTTCTGTAATAATTAAGGGCCAAAGCAGCTCTGGAATCAGGAACATTTCTCTCTCCACTTTGGATCAGGGACATAGTGCTGGTGGGGGAAGGGTTAAGCATGATCTCACTTGCAGTCATTTTTCACATTTAACCCTTCCACAACCTCTTTGCAGGTATGTCCCCCTACCAGCGTGGCAAATAGCAAATTGGGAGGGGTGTATGTGCCAGCACTGCAACACTGTTGGCTCAGTGTACGGTTGCCCCATATGGTTACCTTTAAGAACTTCAGGTTGGAACATTTGGGCAGTGAAGTGATCTCAGGTTCTGGACTGGCTCCACCCACCCAAGCTGGCGAGGAAGGACTATAAAAAACTTCCTGTTTGGTCTGAAGCCTTGCCTGAGCGACAATGCTTTCCTAATTCTGGAATGTTTCTGCACAGCTCTTGGTGAGACAGTGGCGTAGTGTGGGGGGTGCAGGGGGGCCCGGCCGCACCGGGCGCAACATCTGGGGGTTAGGGTTAGGGGGTGCAAATCCACGGGTTAGGGGGCACAAATTACTTGCCTTGCCCCGGGTGCTGACAAGCCACGCTACGCCACTGTGGTGAGAACCCTTTGTCCCTTGATGAGGGCTTATCTCCTGTTCCCCTCTGAATTGCTGCCTGCAGCTCAGCAATTTTAACTGGGGGGTGAAATTATGGCATATTGGCACATGGAGAGTTAACTCTTCCACATCCTGCACTGTAATCCCAGTCCAAATCACACTTGTTATTAAGTTTAAATAAATCAATGTGAAGATCCTGAGTGTGGGTCCTCTGCATCGTACCAAGACGCCCCTTCAATGTTGAGGTGTGCTCCCCCTCCTGTTATTTCTGTTTCAAAGCCTTTGGGAGGAAGATGAGGGAGGGGGTCACAAGGCTGTCGCTATAGCACTGGAAGTTAGAATGGTGCATATTCTGGTTTCTCTTCAGATCGTATGCCTTTGGTCAGAATGTGTTGTTCATATTAACTTTGGTTTGCAAAAAATCCTTAGTATTTGCGGACGTTAACATATTTTCAATTATTTTCCTGTGATGTGGGTACTAATGTATCGATGACGAAAGTGGACCCTGCGGGTTGTTAGGAGAGGTGTGTTTTGGTTTGTGTATTGGGTCGGCATCCCTCTTAATGGAGGTTCTTCTCAGAAATATCTCGCCAAACATCTTTGTCACCTGGTTTGGAATATGAATTTCTCCAGCTCATAATGCTTGGATGTATTTCAAATCGAGCACAGCTTCAATTAGAAGTTATTATCTGGCTCAGAATGTGATAGAAGATTGTTCACATGCACGATCCGCGACCCCATCAAAAACACTGCCTGTTTTTTGTCTGAATCGTAGCTCTGCAAAAGGCCTCCAGAAGCTGTTTTTAGGCTCCAAGAAACTGCAGCTCTTCAGCAATTAGCACCAGGCGTGGCTTGGGAAAGAACCCAAGTCTCCAGAACTAGAAAAAGAAAGCTCATAAATAACTGTTTTGAGTCAAGCTGAGTGGAGTTCACCTCTGACCAGTTCTTCATTTTCTGGTTGGGTGCCACAGAAATTGCAGCTTAGCTCAGACCTTCTCCGTATCCATAAGGAACTGCATTGGTGTTCCCTCCCTTGTTGTTGTTGTTGTTGAATCGTTTAGTCGTGTCCGACTCTTCGTGACCCCATGGACCAGAGCATGCCAGGCACTCCTGTCTTCCACTGCCTCCCACGGTTTGGTCAAACTCATGCTAGTAGCTTTGAGGATACTGTCCAACCATCTCGTCCTCTGTCGTCCCCTTCTCCTTGTGCCCTCAATCTTTCCCAGCATCAGGGTCTTTTCCAGGGAGTCTTCTCTTCTCGTGAGGTGGCCAAGTATTGGAGCCTCAGCTTCAGGATCTGGCCTTCCAGTGAGCACTCAGGGCTGATTTCCTTAAGAATAGGTTTGATCTTCTTGCCGTCCATGGGACTCTCAAGAGTCTCCTCCAGCACCATAATTCAAAAGCATCCATTCTTTGGCGATCAGCCTTCTTGATGGTCCAGCTCTCACTTCCATACATCACTACTGGGCCTGCCTCATTACTGTGCGCCATTTGCATAGATCTGAAGGCCTATAAAGGGCATCCTATATTGTACTTCTAGAGCTTTATGATGCAGAAATACCACATGGTGGGGTACTGTGCACACTTGGGGTTCCTTATCACATGGAGTATCTTTTTTAGGTCTATGTGTCTACATGTGAAGGTCATGGGCAGAGCCAGTGGTGTGGTCCCACTCTTCTTTCCCACCCCCTCCTCTGCATTCCTTCTACCCAATGAGAATATTTGAACAGGGCTTTTCCTATCATTAAAATAATGAAAGCTGTGTTCAAGGTGCTGAATGCTGTGTTCTGTACAAGCTCCAGCCCTTCTGTGGAACACACACAGTGCTTTTGAAGTCTATTGGTTTCAATGGGTTTTTTTTGTTTTAGCAAACTTCCTCAGGAGTTTACATTTATGGAGTTCTTTCCTTCCAAGTAATATGAATGAGGAGGCGGAAAGTTTATCTAGGGACAACTGAGGGATTTTAGTCTTTGTGAATTCCTATATGAAATGGCCTTATCAGGATCTCTTGGACTAATGTGCAGCTTGGGACTTAGGCATCCAACAGATTTTCCACATTTCCAAATTCTGCAGTTCCTGGACGTTCATCTGTCAAAATACTCACTGAAATATGTATTTTGAAAGGAGTTTTGTTTTTGCATTAAAAATAAAAATAAAAATAAAAAATCAGATGATGTGGAAAGAGAGTGGAATGAAATTATGGGTGACCAGAAGTTGGCAGATTCAACCATCCCTAACCTGGAGGAAGGATGTGAAATTGGCAGCATGCCCCGAGTAGCAAAGGTAGCCTGGGTTTGTGACAGTCTCTGTTCTCAGGGACTTGGTGAATGACAAGCAGCCTGCACAACTGGCAAGGCCAAAGGGAGCATCCTTGTGGCTGCTCTCACCAGGGTTTCCAAGCAGAGGAGAGCCTAAGGTACAGATGGGAAAGCTGTGCTCGTTCTGCCCGGATACTGAGGTCCAGCACTGAGGGCCTTCTGGCGGTTCTCTCACTGCGAGAAGCCAAGTTACAGGGAACCAGGCAGAGGGCCTTCTCGGTGGTGGCACTCGCCCTGTGGAACACCCTCTCACCAGATGTCAAAGAGAAAAATAACTACCAAACTTCTACAAGACATCTGAAGGCAGCCCTGTTTAGGGAAGCTTTTAATGTTTAATAGGTTATTGTATTTTAGTGTTATGTTGAAGCCGCCCAGAGTGGCTGGGGAAACCCAGCCAGATGGGCGGGGTATAAATAATTTTATTATTATTATTATTATTCACTTCAAGAGCCACATGCCACTGGTGGACAGGGCCAGGAAGTAAATAACACATCCCTCTCTATCCAGGAAAGCAAAGAGGCATCACCAGAGTTCATGGACAGGCTACACCCTTTTGTAGCCTTCAACATAATATCATGGAGGTTGCTAGGAGAGGGGAAAATGGGGCGGAAGAAGTGGCAAAAAGATGGGGGAAGAAGGGAGAAGATAGAGAAAAGAGGCAAAACAACAACAACAAAACCCTGAAAAAGGAGTGCCCTCTCCACTTTTAACCCATTCCTGCCCACTGCTGGCTTTGCTTTAAATATCAACCCCAACAGAACAAGGCCACATATGCACACGCAAAACTTTGGCATCAACCTTAACTTGGGAAGGCTAATTATTCTTTGGGAATGAAATTTGATGGGCTATTTTTTAAGATGAACCTATTGATGAGACTAGAATTTGTGATCTGAGCAACTGGAACCAGGACAGGCAGCGGTGGGAAAGTACCCTACTTGGAAAAGCTTTGGCTCTGTGGAAACTTCCACTACATATTTCAATGCTCTGCTCATACCGATAATAAATAAGGGTCCTCTGAGAGATGCTGCACAGGGTGTAAAAACAAGACAATAAGCAACCCGCCCGTTTGCACATTCATTGGTTGGATGTCCTTAAATAGGAAAAAAGGGGGAATAATGGAAATTGGCTCATAGAACTGTGTAGAACACCATGTCTAGTCATAAATACTTTTTAGCTTGGAACTACCCAGAGGTTGTGGGATACGTCAATATGTATGCATGCCCCCCTCACCCCCGCCACACACACAGATTGACAAGTTACAATGAAACCCAAAACAATGCTGGGAATATTGCCCTTAAGAATCTGGTAACTCAGACTCGTCAGGAACTTTATATTGTAGTTTTAAAGAACACAAAGGACAGAAACAACAGATTTACGAGGCAAACTTTCTTCACACCAGCTAATCTGTGGGGAGATATGATCAGCACTGCCATAAAACACGTTTGTAAATAAGCAATTCCTCAGTCCTGGGATTTTGGAGGGGGCTTTTGAAACGTGCCCTCTCTCCTTTTTAAGAACACAATTACTGGGTCATATGCATGACCCATCTCATCCACTAGCTTATTTCCAAGCGTGGCTGTTGGTGGATTTGACAGGGAAAGTGTTCAAGAACATGGAGCAGGGAGTTAAGCCAAATGTTCAGGGGTGTTTTGAGGACAGACTTGATGGGAGAGAAACGGAATCACATGGCCGTTCTGAAAGGAGAGGGAATAAAGAATAATAAGCAGGGTCCTTGTGGAAGTATATTGGAGGAGCACAGGTCACAGGAAGGGTATAATGAGAAATAAGGAGGTGAGGGGAGATTGTAGGACAAGTACATTAAGGGGTTTAATGGACAAAAGCTTGAACTGGATGCAAATGGGGTTTGAGGAAGGGGTTCCTATGGTTTGATCAACCATTGATATGCATGTCTTTTATTTTTTTTAAAAGGTAAACAGATAGTATATGTTGAAAATACTCACACTACTTAGGTTTTTTTTTTAATTGCAAAATTAGCTCAGTAACCCCAGTGATCTTGAGCCTCTCTAGGTTTTTGAGCAGTACACCTGTTCTGGAATTGAGATTTTGTTTTTTTTATTTTTAGTATTTTATTTTCAATTTTTCTAATAACAACAATTTTCTTACACATAGATATCCAATCCAAATTTGCATTGATTGACTCCCCCCGCCCCCGGTTTCCAATTTTTTCTTTTATATTTTTCATTGCATCTAATTATTTCCCCCAATTAATTTCCAATTATTTTTCACATCATAATTCGGCCTTCAGCTCATAAATGCTGCAGCAATCCTGCTAATGTTTCCACATTCTTGCAGTGTTCTTTAAAATAATCCACAAAGTTTTTTCCAATCTTGATTAAATTAAATGGAATTGAGATTTTAAATCTGAACCATCTTCCAGTTCCACATAAGCAGCGCCTAAGCATGAGATCCTAGCCCTCAGCCACGAATAATCTGTCCTGGCAATGATCCGGTGAAGCTGGAGACACTTCCATACTCTGTTGTAGCCTTCTTCAACCTGTGTGCTGGCTGATGCTGATGGAAGTTGCCATCTGGAGAGGCCACCAGGCTAGGGAAGCTTGCCCTCTTGCTTGAAATATTCTTCTGAGGCAACAGTTGGCATTGCTCACTTTTCCAGCTTGAAAATAATCACAATAACCTTTCCGTTCAGCTTGCTCACGTTGACAGCTGCCTCCCGAAGCTTCGGTTATCAAAGTGGCTCCAAACCTTTCCGGCTTTCAAGTGCCTCAGAGCTCCTGCCTGGCTCGCTGTCTCCTTTGCTCCTGCGTGGCCCTGGGGGAGACAAGGAGGTGTCTATTGCCTATGAAGGAACCAGGGGTGGCGATCTCACAGGGTTCCTGGACATTTCATTGTCTATTGATCCCTGTGCCACCACTTTATTTCTTGCTGCCACCACCCAGGCCCTACCAGGTACAATACTGAGTCCAGTCAGGGTTAAATTGAAACATAAACTTTTGTTTATTAATTGCATTTTAACAAGCGTGTGGTTTCATAAACAGTATTGGTCCATTACAATCATGGGATGCCTATCTGGACCTATAACTTCCGCTACCTGCTCTCACTCACTAAACCACCTCTCAAATGTCTTCCTAGTTCCTAACTGTTCCTGACTCAGCTTATTTCGCTACACTAACTCACAGACCTACCCACAGACTATATCCCAATTCACTCCCACTCCAACCGACCACCCAACAAACTCCCCCCTTTGCCCCTCCCAGAGCTGGTTTTATAGTCCCTCTGACTCCACCCCCTGGGTTCTGATTGGGCAACCTGTTTAACTATTTCACCTCCAGCACTCTCATATGTTAACGTCACACGGGGATGCTTGGATCTAAATCACTTTTCAGGGTTGCTGGTGGCGCAGAGGTTTCTGGGTGGTGGTGGTGGTGTAAATAGCTAGCTAGAAAGGGGCAAGATTTTAGATATGGGCACATGGAACAATTTTTAAATTAAAATAAAATCAAGACTCCTTGTGCTCTGCTCCCTCTTTCTTCCCACCCAGGGCAGCCCAGCTCTCTGGCTGCACCTCAGAGCTGGCACGTCACACCAGGCAGGGCCTCAACAGGGGCAGCTTCTCCTCCTCTTTGCCCACTCTTCAGTAACCACTATCAGCTGCCCAAGGGAGGAGACAACAGAGGGGCCACAGGATGCTCCCCTATATCTTCCACTGCTGCTCAGGACAAGCATGGCTCACCCCAAGCTCGGTGATGGTGGCACTGGTGGGGAAAACAGGGACATTCCAGGATCAAATCAGAAGCCAGGATGGTTTTTGTAATTCTGGGTCTGTCCCTGGAAAATAGGGACACTTGGAGGGTGTGGGACAGTCTGCCTCTGAAAACCAGATACAGTGGTACCTCAGGTTACATACGCTTCATGTTACAGACTCCGCTAACCCAGAAATAGTGCTTCAGGTTAAGAACTTTGCTTCAGGATGAGAACAGAAATTGTGCTTTGGTGGTGCAGTGGCAGTGGGAGGCCCCATTAGCTAAAGTGGTGCTTCAGGTTAAGAACAGTTTCAGGTTAAGAACAGACCTCTGGAACAAATTAAGTACTTAACCCGAGGTACCACTGTACTGGTACAGAGAGAGAGCCAGTGTGGTGTAGTGGTTAAGAGCGGTAGTCACGTAATCTGGGAAACCGGGTCTCCGCTCCTCCACATGCAGCTGCTGGGTGACCTTGGGCCAGTCACACTTCTCTGAAGTCTCTCAGCCCCACTCACCTCACAGAGTGTTTGTTGTGGGGGAGGAAGGGAAAGGAGAATGTTAGCCGCTTTGAGACTCCTGAAGGGGAGTGAAAGGCGGGATATCAAATCCAAACTCCTCTTCTTCTTCTTCTTCTTCTTCTTCTTCTTCTTCTTCTTCTGGGAACAACAAACAGCTTGGGGAATCTACGAAATGCTGAATTAACAATACCACTGATGGCACACAAGCCCTTTGGATTTCATGGGACCTGTAGGTATATTTAGAGCCAGGGTCCTAATGCCCAAAGATGGCTCCGTTTGTAAAAAAATTTTAGGAGACTTCTGTTTAATTTCCTTGGCAGTTACCACGTTGACCACAGAAAGGCACAAGTATTCGGCAAACAGATTCTTCAATCAGTAAGTAACTTGTGGTTAGGATTTAAGAGCTTTTCGGTCCAGTTTGTAAACACCTGAGCCCATCATTAACAGGTCAAGGATAACTGGAGCTTTGGAGCACTTTTTATGTACCTAGGAAGGCTCAGTGTAAATACAGCAATTCATAAGAGGCAGGCCTGCGAAAGTCATGAGCCATCGGACTGAATAAAGTCTGCCAACCATGTCTCGTGGGCTGCGAGGTCCCCTAGATTGTGGAATTTGAGGAGGACTGCAAAAACAGAAATCTTAGAGACTTCCTCTTGGGCTGCTTAGGGGCTGGTTTTGGTGTTTTTGGCTCAGTGGCTCATAAATTGTGGAGGCCTGTGACAGGGAGAGAGAAACAGAGAGACAGAGGACAGAAATGCAGACTGGGCGAAAATGTCTGCCTTTCCAATTTCCCCAGTACTGTATAATTTCAGGGAGGAGTGGGTGGGTGGAAAGGTGACAAAGCTGGCATAAAATTTACCAAGGACTCAGCTACATTAGTAAAAAAACAACAGCAGCTATTTGAACGTGCTATGAACATGCAACAACAGATGGCGCTGGAGAGCAGGATATTTTAAAACACGATTTTCCACAGGGATTTTTTTCTTGTGTTAAAATGATCTAATTTCTGACTTATTTATAGTGTTCCTCTCTGCCCCCCCCCGAGTTTAGATCCACCCCATCAGTGGTGACAGTCTTCCCAGGAGTCATGGCAATTGCAAGCTGCCATCTTCTCTCTAAGGAGTTCCTAAAGCAGGGGAGGGAAATCTCAGGCCTAGGAGCTGAATGCAGCCTTCCAAGCTTCTCTGGGCCCTGGGACTTTATTCACACCACATATCACCCTGGCTGTCTGCCCTCTACCCAGGGCTTAGCCCTCACTGGTCTTGCTTGAGTGTCATTGCCTGTCAGGACTGTGTCATTGAACTCTGATACTGCCTTTTGCTTGCCTGATGGAGGGTAGGGAGGGACAGGTGAGAGTGTGAAGAAAAACTTGCCCAGTGTATAAAAACATTTATATTTATTGCTACATCAGCTTTGGCCACTGGCATGTGGCTCCTGGAAATTTGCCCAGAAGGGAATGCCCTCCTCAAACTGAAAATGGTTCCTATCCTGACCTAGATTAAGGTTCTAGGCCTAGTTTTGTTCTCACAGTTTAAGACAGAGCATCTCCTTTGTCTCCAAAAATTCACAAATGAGATTCGAGCAGTTTATTTGAGTGAAATGCGAGACCAGTTTCCTGCTTTGAAAAATTATTTATGGGTTGTTGATGGGTTTTCTTTTTGCTCTTCTTCCGGTTATTTGACCCTAAAATAATGGCAAGGCCATCACAGCATATGTTCATCAGACTCCACATTGCAGCAGTTAAAATTCAGCATTCCTGTAAAAAGAAAAAAAAGAAAGAAAAGGTTTTTGAGCTCCCAGAGTGTCAAATACCATCTTGCAATGAACTTAGAATCTTGATTAGACTGATACACAAGGAATTTTTATTCTCCGTGTATGATCCTGTACTTCAATTCCTAGATTCTAGTTCCATATTTTGTGGTATCTGTCATATTTAGGGCTCTGTGTTTTAATTAAGATTAACTTAACTGCTTGGGCTTCTGGAGTATCCTCACTTAGATTCTCTGTGTTTTCCTCTCTGAGTTGAAAGTGCCCTTTCTCTAAATCACAGTTCTTAATAACTATTAGCAGCAGATGGAACAAAAATTCTTAGGAATAATACACATTTTGCTGTGAAGTCCTTTGAAATCATTTATTGATTTGTGACAATTATGTATACCCCACCTTTCAGGATGCCAGTTCTCCCAAAGTATTTGGAACATGACCAGGCACTCAATGTGTGGTGTAGTGGTTAAGAGCAGTAGTCTCATAATCTGGGGAACCGGGTTCGCTTCTCCGCTCCTCCACATGCAGCTGCTGGGTGACCTTGGGCTAGTCACACTTCTCTGAAGTCTCTCAGCCCCACTCACCTCACAGAGTGTTTGTTGTGGGGGAGGAAGGGAAAGGAGATTGTTAGCTGCTTTGAGACTCCTTTGGGTAGTGATAAAGCAGGATATCAAATCCAAACTCCTCCTCCTCCTCCTCCTCTCTTCTTCTTCTTCTTCTTCTTCTTCTTCTTCTTCTTCTTCTTCTTCTTCTTCTTCTTCTTCTCTTGGGATTCTTGCACCAGTTGCGAGTGTGTGCATTGGGTGGCTGGAGTCTAGTGGTCTGTCTTTTCTGCCTGCCTCTAGTGGACATTTGTACTGCTTCATATTTCAAGACCTTGCTGAGTACTGGGTTTTAATTGACTACACATAGGAGTGGCTAATTCACAGCCTGTGTGCCTTATGCAGCGCGTTGCCCAGGAAAAAGTGGCCCGCCAGCCCCTGTGGATTTAGTGCCTCGTTTGATAGGGAGGTAGGCCTTTCTCCCTGTTCTTCAGAGAGCCATCTCCAAAGAGCAGGGGGAGCTCTTTATCTCCTGAAAGGGAGATAAAAACCCTTCTGCCTTTTCTTTAGAGATCTTCTCTAAAGGGCAGCCAAAGGGATCTTCTATCTCCAGTCTTTAGGACTAACACCACAGTACAGAGTTTTGAAATGAAGACCTTTCCCCTGCTTTTTAAGATTAAAAGGCAGCATTTCTCCCTCACCTCTTTTAGTACTAGAGTAGATGGAAACTCTGCCTTTTCGTATAAGTCCTGAAGCAGATCTGTGTAAAAACTGAAGGGAAGAAGCTGGGAGATGCTGGTTACATGTGCCCTTTCATACATGTGCATGCATGACTATTCATGTGTGTGAGAGGGATGGAGAGGGGAGTATTCTGTGTCGTGTGCTGTGCTTTTTTCTGGGGGGGGGTACGCATACCCCTAAACATTTTTTGAATCTAAGTTTGGCCTCATTGAGGGGCAGTATTTCAATATGAGTAGGAAAATGAGAGTACCCCTAAACATTTTTTAAAGAAAAAAAGCACTAGTCATATGTGTGATGGATGAATGTGTGGCTTGTAAGTGTGCATGGGCATGGACATACATTGGCCACTCCAGCCACTGACCTGTGGCCCTCAAATTGGTAGCTGACCATCAATAGATATCACAGATGTTTGATTTTTGAGGTGAATAAGATGCTAAAACACTTAATTGTTCCTCCATGATCTCCTTACAGCTCCTTTTAATGGTTTAGTCATAAGTTTCATCCTTATTCTAAGGCTGTAGCATTAACATATTGGCTCTATTTGGGGACAATAAAATGCTATAGTTTATTGTTACGGGAATCAGTTTAGGCAAGCGTTGGTTTTGCATGCTCTTCCACTCCTTTCTCTTCCCCTGGTACAGACATGATCAGAATCTTTGCTTGCCTTTCTGATTAACCACAGTTTAGTGTTACATCCCAAACTCATCTTTACACAGTCATCTAATACTAAGCTCTTATTTCTTAGTAGATGATCTAGAACTGTACTAACTACTTAAATAACACCACCGTTAAACATTCATTATCCTCCTCCTCACCATTTTATTAAGAATGTTCCCATGGTGATCCTTTGAAGTCTTAACCAAAGAATATGATTCTGTATAACATTTTGCAAGTTCACTCAGTAGTTGCTTCTCTTTCCACTTTGATTCCTTCTCTTGTTTATATAGGCAAAATCAGTGTTTTCCTCTTAGCTTGTTTTGTTCTCTGTGCCAAAATCTTCCCAAGTTTGTTCCCACACTAAAAAATAGTTCTGCAAAAGCCAAATTTTATCTATTTCAACCTTTATACTTATACAAATATGTCAGGGTATCATCTTTGCCTATTTTCTGTGGTGTTTTAAGTGTTGTTAATCTTTTTACATTACTTCTCTTTCCCCATTAGATTCCTTCCATTCCTAAAAGCTGCAACAGATGCGAAAAGCCCTCTTGCAAAAACTAAAAATTAAACACGTCTGATGTCATACAGTATTAACTTGCAAGAAGTGGTTGTATTCTTCCTTTACTTGCTTAACTCATCCACACTTCCATTTGACCCTTGATTTATAGTCATGAGTCTGAGAGGTTCCTTTTTTTTTTGGTCCCATCTCTTTCCCTGGGAAAAACCTGTGATTTACCTGAAGTAGGGGCCATATTCACATCCTGCACTTAAAGAACTATTGATACTGATTTAACTATCTTCTTCCCCCAGAGAATTCTGGGAGTTGTGGTTTAAGAGTGCTGAGAATTGTTAGGAGACCCCCATTCCCCTCACAGAGCTACAGTTCTCTGATCAGTTTGACAACCAATTGCTCTTCCCAGCAAAATTTAGGAATTGCAGCTCTGAGAGTAGAATAGTGCGCTGTGGGTTAAACCACAGAGCCTAGGACTTGCCGATGAGAAGTTCGGCGGTTCGAATCCCCACAACGGGGTGAGCTCCCGTTGCTCGGGCCCTGCTCCTGCCAACCTAGCAGTTCAAAAGCACATCAAAGTGCAAGTAGATAAATAGGTACCACTCTGGTGGGAAGGTAAATGGTGTTTCCGTGCGCTGCTCTGGTTTGCCAGAAGCAGCTTAGTCATGCTGGCCACATGACCTGGAAGCTGTACGCTGGCTCCCTCGGCCAGTAAAGCGAGATGAGCGCCACAACCCCAGAGTCAGCCACGACTGGACCTAATGGTCAGGGGTCCCTTTACCTTTAACAACTCTCAGCACCATTAACAAACCACGCTTCCATAGTTATTTGCGGGAATTCATTATTGCTTAATGCAGTGTTTCAAATATACTGTCTGAAGGTGTCTGGAGTGTGTTTTCACGTTCCCTGAGGTCAAATGATAGGGAGCTGAGGCTGCCAGCCACAGGAACAGATATTACCTTTCTTCTGCCCTCTGTGCCTGAAGAGGATTCACTAAGCTCAGTCTCCATCTCAAGCCATAAGCTTCCCAGAGTCTCTGAGACTACACTGAGCCGAGGCTCCAGTGCAATGCAACTTGGAAATCTTTTGAAACCACCACATGGGAGTTCCTCACATGGTGATACAATGGTTTCATATTGTAAGTTTTTATACATTGAGTTTTATATGCTGTTGAGAGTTTTCTTTAAAAAAAGAGAGAGAGAGTTAAAAATGTTCTTAAAACAACGTCTTCATCAGACACGGAAAAGCAATATGGAATACCTGTTCTGTTCCCTGTATTGCATAAGAATAAGCAAATTACATCAAATTTCACCCCACAGGAAAGGTGAAATCCCGACAACAGTGTACCCTCCTTGCTTCTGGACTCTGTAGGTGATCTATGGTGCTTCCTCATAAGAACATTTTGAGGTTGGAAAGGCCAACATATGAATAAAAAAATAAAAAGGTTATGAGGTAAAGCTTGAAGAACCTGGGCATGCTTAGTGTTGATTTATTTAGACTGCATTTTGGGGTCAAACTCTCCCAGTTGTATAGTGTGGGGGGCACAGGAGTGGTTGCCCAGGGTGGAAATTGTTAGGGGGCACAAAATTTCAACACCCGGTGCTGCCTCAATACTCTTGTGTGCTTCTGTTGCTGGGCTCTGTTGAAAACAGATTCTCCATGCGAACGAGGAAGTCACCTCTCCAGACAGCAGGACGACTCTTCTCTTCTTATCTCTGTGGCTGTGGTCTCCTGGGTGATGTGGACACCATGAGGCAGTTGTATACACGTGCCTACTCTGTCTGTTTCTTTCCCTCCCGCCCACACCCTCCACACGGCCTTGGGCACTGGCAACCCACGCTACGTCACTGAACTCTCCCAAGGCAGCTTCTGACATATAGACTCATACTATATAAGCCACAATTAATTTAGAACCATAAAACAATATAATTAATAAATAACAAGAACAGGCACTAACGCTAGACACCAATGAGATCTGGCCCAATGGAAGCAAAATAAGCTACAGAAGTGAAGGATTACCATGAAATCACCATGTTAAAAAAAGGAGGCGCAAAGAGAACACATAAAAGGATATGTGCAAAAAAAAGGGAGACTGCTCACCTTTGTCTATAGGGGACATTACAGCAAGGAAGGTTCTAAAATATGGTTGGAGGACTGGAGGAGGAGGGTGGGACTGGCTCCAGGATTACAATACAAAGCCATCTAGGGAAATAGTGGTGTTCTCCCTTGCCTTCTCGCGGCTTCCTTGGAGGTCTGCTGGGAAATAGTTATGTACTTGATGTACTGGTTTGGCCTATCCAAAGGCAGGTGGCTCCAGTCAGGCTCACGCAGTTGTACATTAAGGGCTGTGGAAAGGCCTATTCCTCACGAGGCGAAAAGGGTACCTCTCTCAAGTATGTGATTTATGCGCCAGATGTGACTCTGCCGCGATGCAGGTGTGACCAGCTTGAGCTGAAAGGCAATTCTGGAAGGAGACAGATTGCCTCATTATGTAATCAATGTAAATTATGGCTTGACTTTTACATGTGTAGAGTATAAAGCTAACACGCACCACTTGCGCCGGCCGTTTCCGAGTGTACATGAAAGAGAACCTGTGCTCGTCGGGCTTCCAGGAAAAGCATATGGGTATAATGCACCAATTCAGCATTCATAAAAATATATGAGACCTCTGCTGAGGACAGGGTCCTGAAGGCAATTTCAGAATTCCACCCAGATGAAGTCACGGATTGTTGCAAATAGAATATTAATGCACTTTTCTTCTTTATCCTGTGTAATATTAATTAGAAGGTAAGGCATCAGCTGAATGTGGCATGCCTTGCTTTTCTAACATGCTCTGGGATCTCTCGAATTTATCTTCAGTTCCCATGCTCTCTGACAAGGCACACAAAAAATATGACAGTGCAAATCTAAACAGTGCTAAACAGAAGCTTCTGAAGCAGCGGCAGGGTGCTGCCAAGTTGGTATGAACCTCCTTAGAAGGCAATAGAATACTTTTTTATTTTTATAAAGGCACTATGAACATATAGGGGCTCATTCCACAGGCCTTAATGCACAGCAGCCACCCACCTGTGTGATGCTTGTTTCTGCTAGGCCGGAGACCCAACAGCCGCAACTAAGGGAGCTGCAACTGATTTGGGAAAAGGCACAGCCCTTCATACAAGCTTACTTTATTTCCCTATTGCAGGGGTGGGCAACCAGCGCCCCCCATGGACGTTGTTGGGGCTACGCCTCCCACCATCCCTGACCATTGGCCATGCTGCCTGGAGTTGACGGAAAGAAGTTAAGAGTCTAACAGTGTCTGGAGTGTCATGGGTTCCTTATCCTGGCCCCATTCCCTGTGGTCCAACAGGTTTTGACCAAAAGCAAAAGTGAGATGAGGCTACATACCATAAACAGCTATCTTTTCTTAAACCAGCTTTAGCTGTCTGGAAAAATAAAACAAAACAAAACAGAACAAAAAACAAACAAACCACTATTGTCCATCTCTAGTCTCAATGACATTAATAACAGAGTGAGTCTTAGGCTTCAATCCTAAGCATATGTACTTGCCACAAGCCCTTTGAGCTCCATAAGCTTTGCTTTTTCGGATAGACATGTTTGTATAATTGGACTGTTGAGATGCACCCCAAAATGAAATACTCGTTTAACCTTGGAAATATTACGATGCATAATTTGTAGTCTGTGTTTGTTTTCTCTCTGTTGTGACTCTGTTGTTGAGTAGCTTGGTGGATTCTCTTCACAAAACAAACCAGTGTGTGTTGCTAAAACTGCTGCAAAACACTCTGCTCCTGTTACAGATATTGGTGTGAATTTGTAGCCCTTGGGAAAGCTACATTTGGGGAAGGGCTGTAGCTCAGCAGTAGAGCAGATAACTTTGTGTGCAGAAGGTCCTAGGTTCAACCAACATAGAGCATGAGGAGATGTGAGTTGGAAAAACTGGAGAGTCTCGGTCAGTTAGTGTGTGGATTAAAGGTCCAGGCAAGCCTGTGTTCCTATGGACATTTCTCCAATGGCCATAGCAGGGATGGCCTGGTCTTCTTGATCATTATTACACAGGCAACTCCCTGTTTGCATGGGATAGGCACATGCGCAACTGCTGACATGTGCTCCTTTCAGTATGCATGGGGGTGGGGCAGGCTTTATGCGCACCCATCGGACACACACGGTGCCTTGGAACGCAACCCCCGAGTAAATGGGGAGTTGCGTGTACCGGGTTTTCACAATTTAATTCTTGTCTTAGTTTAACATAAAGCAATAGAAACAGTTAGAATATCAGTTTTCAGTTTATTCTTTAAAATGGCATTTAAAGAAAAGAAAGCATATATACTCACGCCCACACTGAACTGATCGTTTCTTTGGCTTGCCTCTTGGCCTAGGTGCTCAATGCTGTAGAATAGTCCCTGGGCCAGTTTGACAGAAGCCTAGCCTCTTCTTGAGTTAGAATTCCAACCCTGGGTCACTGCGGACTTCCTTCTTGTTGTGCTGAGAGGGGAGGCAGAAATCAGAGCAGGATTGGACAGATCAGGCTCTGGCCACAATGGATGATCTAGGGGAGTGTGACCGGGCTGGTCACACCGGTCACAGATCTTCTGGGGTGCTACAGCAGGCACTGCAACTACAATGTCCAACAGAAGATGGTGGATTTTGGGGGTGCCACTGAAATTTGAGATGCCAAGGTCCATCACTTCTGGCCGAGGCCCCCAGCAGCTCAAAACAGCTCTTCACTGGCATAACCCAACTTGGCCACTACTGCCGTCTCCACTGGGACCCAAGATGGCTGTTTTAGAAGGAGGTAGGTGACGGCGCTGCTTTTGAACAGGAGTATGATGTGGCCTGTTGTCTGCATCTTAAAAAGCAGAAACATCACCTTGCCAACAAAGGTCCATATAGTTAAAGCTATGGTTTTCCCAGTAGTGATGTATGGAAGTGAGAGCTGGACCATCAAGAAGGCTGATCGCCGAAGAATGGATGCTTTTGAATTATGGTGCTGGAGGAGACTCTTGAGAGTCCCATGGACTGCAAGAAGATCAAACCTATCCATTCTTAAGGAAATCAGCCCTGAGTGCTCACTGGAAGGACAGATCGTGAAGCTGAGGCTCCAAATCTTTGGCCACCTCATGATAAGAGAAGACTCCCTGGAAAAGACCCTGATGGTGGGAAAGATGGAGGAGAAGGGGGCGACAGAGGACGAGATGTTTGGACAGTGTTCTCGAAGCTACCAGCATGAGTTTGACCAAACTGCGGGAGGCAGCGGAAGACAGGAGTCCCTGGCATGCTCTGGTCCATGGGGTCACGAAGAGTCGGACAGAACTAAACAACTAAACAACAACATGATGTGGCACCTGTAAGAGTGTCAGTTCTGCAGGCTGAGGCAGCCAAGTGGGCACATATGGAGTAAGGTGATTGTTGATCTATATAACCTTCTCTGCTACCTACCAAGAGTTCAAAACTGGTAGGGGCATTTTCCAAACGATAAAACCAAAATGAGAAGCTCAGTCCCGTGGAGCTGAGGTGGCACACGATGTATCTGATTTTATCTCTGTTAAATGGAGCAAAACCTCTGGGCTTTGCTCCATTTAGGGAGCAGAGCCAAAGGCTTTTGCCTGTGCCATCCTAATCTAAACAGCTGCAATTCAGCCAAGCAGCTATTTTCTTTTTGTAAGAGTGGCCCCTAGTTCCAAGGCGTGCTTTTGCCTTGAAATGTGAACTGAATCAAATGTATCTCCCTCCCAACTTTATTCTTTATAAATGGCACTGCAACTTACAACAGCCTACAAGAACAGCATCATGCTTCTATGCATGCCTACTCTCGAGTAAGCCCCACTGAGTTCAATAGCACTTGCTCGCTGGTAATTATACATAAGATTGCAGCCTGAATCTCCCTGAGACCCCCCTCCCAATAGCAGCCTATTCCAACCTCTGTGTTTGCCAACTGCAGTGAGAAGAACCAGTTTATAGACTGTTTGCCTTCAGAGCACCTCAGCAGTGGTGATTTGTATTTGGAAACACCCCAAACTTCTCTCACTCCGAAGAAAATATATGATTTTTATCTTGGGCGTTTCTGCGCTGCTCCATTCTGCCTGCTCTGCAGTCTGCATTCCATTTAGCACAAGTGTTGAAATGCAAAGCCACTAAAGAGTTTTATGCAAGTGCCTGTATGAAAATTATATTATTTATTAGCACATATGAAGCTGGAAACCAGAAGCGTGATGAGGGGAGGGGGAGAGTGATGGGGGCGCCTGGCCTGGGCACAGTCTGGTTAGGGGTGCTAGCTAAATGTACTAAAGCTCATGTAATACGTTGACAGTTCTTGCATAAATTAACTTCACTAGCAGATTTTGTATTATTATTTTTTTGGGTTTTGAACATTTCTTTCAAGATGGCAGATGAGAAGCGAGAGACCAGCTTCCTCAGAGGTTTAGTGAGGCCAGCAGGCCGGGGAGAAGAGTGTATATTGCATCTTCTCAGTGGTGTTTGCTGCCTAGCAAACTTCCCATTTTAATACTGCTGCTGGGAGAGAAGAAGATTGGAGACACCAGCTTGGTTCACACATAGCACTAAGTCAAATTGTGACTTAGTGCAAAGGCAAAAACATGCAGGTTTCAGAGAGGAGACAGTCACTGCTTCATCTGGTCCTGCTTCTGGTGTGATGCTGCGAGCTAAGACACACTTTGCTTATTTTAGCATCCAAACCCTAGGCTCAAGGTTTGTCTGGAAGAGAGAAACCATGGCTTACCTCACAACGGTGCAGCAGCAACAGCAAGACTGGAGGAGAAGCAAAATGGCTGTCATTTCCTCTCTGGAAACCTGCTTTTTTGCCTGCTCATGCTAAGCCATGGTTTGGCTTAGTGGGGTGTTTGGACTGAACCATTGAAAACCAGTTGCCAGCAAATATTTTACACAAAAGCTGGTGGTGAATGGGAGCAGTATGCTGGGAGAATTTTTTTAAAAATTTAAGCAGAAGGCCATTTCTTTCTATGATTCTGGGATTTAAAGAGCCACAAACATTATTAACTCACTCTGGTGTTTGTTCCTAGGGGTGTTGGGAAATGGAATTTTGAAACTGACCTGGGATAGTTCTGGCGCTGTTGGAAGCAACATGCTTTAAATATAATAATAATAATAATAATAATAATAATAATAATAATAATAATAATAATAATACCCTGCCCATCTGCCACTACATATCAGACAAGCACCATCTCTACTCGCTTTTCAATGCCCATTGAAAAGCCTCCCCTTTTCATCAAACTTTCCAAGTGGAAATTTTAATCCGAGTCCATCTGCATTAAATTTGATAGTGCTTTCATATCTGCTGATATTTCTGTGATTATTATTTTTTTGGTTAATTGCTTCATAGCCCAACCCCCTGCACTGCATGAATCTTTTTTGTCTGACATGGGATTAAGAGTCTCATGCTCTACCAGCTGAGCATTAAAAAATGTACCTGCAACTCTGCGGTGGGGAACCCTAGGTCCCTAGAGAAAAATCAGGATACAAATCTGATGGATAAATAGATTAAAACAGCTGGAAACTCACAGTTGAACCCTCTGAATCTGAGAATCTTCAAAGCTGTGGTGACAAGAACTGTCGCCAATTCACTCTTACTTGCTGGCCTTGGTGAAATTACAAAAGAAAGCAGTCAGTAAGGTAACTTCTTGACCAGTTTCTCTCTTTCTTTTCTAAATCATTCTTTTCACACTCTTCTGGCAAAACCCCACTATGAATAATTCTTGCTCTCCCAGAGAAATTTGCTCATCTTGTCTTTCAACCACTACCTGCACTGATACATGCCTTTCAGAGCACATTTTATAGCTAAGGGTGAAGACATGGGGGGGGGGGAGTAGGAAAAACGGGGAGCTGGAATGTAATCGGAAAAATATTTGTGCTTCAAGGCTCACCACAGTTTTCTTGCTAACGCCAGCTTCCCTGAGGATTCCCAGACGCAGCCACGCCTCGAGGATACAGCTCTGATAATCTTAGGAAAACTGACTTAAAAGAGATGTGGGTATTGTGTTTTTGTTTTTTAAGCTACAGCTCTATGGCTACCTCAGTACTAAGCTGTGCTGGGGAAAGAAAAAGAAATAGGTGAGCATGAGCTGCAAATTAGATGTTAGATGCTGTTATCTGTACTAAATGATGGCCAGATGGAAGAGAGGTTTGCTCCCTTTGGATTGCTTCATGGGTTCCAAGCTGTGGACATCGCCCTCTATTAGAAAGGAGTCGTGAATTTCACTGGCCGAAACGGAAACGCTGGACACTCTCTAGACCAGCATCAAAGTGAAACCTGAACTCACGTCATTTGCCAAAGTGAATGCAGACACTTGACAAATGTATGCCAGCTGTCCAGGTTTCGTGCCAACATACCTGTTTGCTAAGAACCAGTTAACAGCAGGCGACAGTATTCTGGAATCAGTGGTGGGAGACGAGAAACAGTGGCAACGTACCAGGTAATTGAAATGCAAGGTTTTGAGGGCCAGTTCCTGCTGGGTGCAGCCCATGGGATTATCACAATGAAAGGCACCTGGACATAACCTGTTTTTGTATGATTTCCCCGTATGTGCATACTGACAAGTGAACCTTGTCAGCATCAGATTTGACATTTGAAACAGCCCTAAGGGGTGTGGAACTGGCAAGGGGACCTTGAAGCTGGTGAGCAACCACTGTCTGTGTGAGCTTGGACCTCACAACCCTCTTCAGGAACAGAAGGACATGTAGCGTCACCCAGTCCAAGTGGCAGGTGGTATGAAGCCCCTTAGTTGTTCCCAGGACTTCACACGGACAGCAGAACAATGAGGCCTTCTTGCTACACTTCAGTCTTAGCGTATGTTGTCTCCCACTGGCACCCTGAGCTGGGAAGATTTGTTCAGATGTGGTTAACCACAGTCCTGGTTGGGTCTTGCAACTACCCCACTGCTAGCTTGAAACAGAGATTTTGCAGGGTTAGAAAATGTACGTGCAGCATCCTATGTCTTTGAATACCAAGTGCTGAGAATCATAAATGGGGAGAATGGCTGTTGCGTTTAGGTCCTGCTTGCGGGCTTCCCATAGGCCTCTGACTGGATGCAGCACTAGATAGGCCATTGACTTGGTCCAGTGTGGCCATTCTTATGCACTCAGAGGGGGAGTGGCTCAAACAGCATCTCTTTTTGTCTCTTCCCAGCTCTAACCCCTGCATTGCTAATAGACATTTCCCTAGGTGAGGAGTGTTTGGCTTACATCAGGGAATGGGAGGGAAGGTTTCAATACCTCCTCTCAGATAATAGTTTCTGATCTTCAAACCAGCTCCAAGGGGCTGCTAATTTGCGGAATGAAAAAGCATGGGGAGATCCTAATTTTGGATATCCTAGAGCCTTGTTTGGTGTGGCCTTTCAGCTTCTGTTTTCTGGAACAAGGTACAGTGTTATAAAGACTAGGACTAGCCGCCTGAGAAACAGTTTCTATCCAAATGCGATTTGGGTTTTAAACACAGTGTAAGGTAGTCTCTGTAGGGACGCGGGTGGTGCTGTGGGTTAAACCACAGAGCCTAGGACTTGCCAATCAGAAGGTTGGTGGTTCAAATCCCCATGACGGGGTGAGCTCCTGTTGCTCGGTCCCTGCTCCTGCCAACCTAGCAGTTCAGAAGCACGAAGTGCAAGTAGATAAATAGGTACCGCTTCAGCGGGAAGGTAAATGGCGTTTCCATGTGCTGCTCTGGTTCTGTCATGCTGGCCACATGACCTGGAAGCTGTATGCCGGCTCCCTCGGCCAATAAAGCGAGATGAGCGCCGCAACCCCAGAGTCGGTCATGACTGGACCTAATGGTCAGGGGTCCCTTTACCTTTACCTTAAGGTAGTCTCTATGGGAGTATATTGTATTTAATTATGGGGTATCAGAGTTTTAAGGGGGCTAACCAGGCTGGGATAGCTGGAATAGCAGGCTTGTTGGTTTTTTGAATGTCTGATGTAGATTTTTTCAATTTCATTGTTCTGTATGGGACAATAACAATAAAGATTGTCGTATCGTGGTGCTGCCAGCCACTGGGCAAGCATAGAAAACTGTACTTTGCAGATTGTAGGGTGCCTAGAAGGAGAAGCCACTGAAGCAAGACTTGTCAAAAGGCATTAATACCCTCTCCTTTGGCTTCTTGAGTGCTGTCTTGCATTCGTGATTTGTTTGATAAAGCACATACCAGAAATGCAAAGAACCACCTGTGCAGTGATGACCTTAACCCCCACCTCCACGATCACTTCCTGTGGTAGCAGCATGAGGGCTCCGGATGGCCTGACCTGGTTGAGGGCACCTATTCTTCAGATGGGAGTTTGGTTTTGGTCATCTGCTGGGTATAGTTGTCTAGGGATGGGGGAGGAATTATGTTTGCATTTCAGTGCAGACCTACCTAATTCACGGGAACCGAAACACAGATATTCTTCTACACCCACCAATCTCTGAATTGTCTGAAAAAAGTGTACAACAGCACACATATGAGGGGAAATTTTTGTGTAAAAATGAATACATTAGTGAACGTAATTACAGAAATTTATGAAATTGCATATACAAATGCTAACAAATTTTTATGAGGTCTTTCCCTCCCCCCCCCCAAACTGCAAGCTGATTAGGTATTTGGACAAGCAGACTTGACGCTGGGAAAATGAAAAGCTGAGAGAGGCTGAAATCGATCCATCCATTCATAGTTTTGTATCAGAGGCCAATTGTGCCTTGTCCTTGTTGTAGCCTTTTTGGGTGCAGAGGGATGCAACTGTTTCCTCCTAAGGTACACAAAGAGAGGAAGTAAAATACTGGCTTTGGGTTTTCTGTTAAACACTTGCACAAGGAAAGAAAGAATACCCTTCGTTAGTTGAGAGGAAGATCAGAAGAAAAAGACGTGTTCTTTGACATGTGAATTTGTTATCCAGGAATGTTTTGGCTGAGTTGGGGTGGAGAGATTTTGGGAATATGGAAGCCGTTGTCATGTCACCTCTGCCTGCTGTCCAACCATCACACTCAAAACCTGGCAGTACGAAACAGACTATAACTCCACTTTTTATTTTTAATATACTAGATAAACATTGTTCTGTGGTGACCATGGCATCAGTCCAACAGGCCTTATTAAGTCAAAACTCCCCTTGGAGATTTCACTGGGTATATTGAACTCCAAGACTCTTGACAGACTAACATCTTTTTTTTTGCTTTTTCTGTAATGGAAACAGAAATTTCACACGTTATTCTCACGACAGGATATATGGCAGAAAACTGCACAAAGAACCTCGGCATTCTGTATCCTGTATCAATTCACGGGTAATAATGTTTAGAAGTCTTAAAGCCCTCTATGGGAGGGAGAAAAAAGTAAAATAATTTTGGCTGCCTCTCAGTAAAGTATAAGTTGATAAAATGCTCAGAAAATATTGTATGTCCGCACATGTATTTTATCTTGACAGGCTCTGTGGAGTGGAGAGTCACACAGCAGAGTCTTGCAGCCAAGTTGGAAGAAAAGAATGTTTTTCTTACAAGATTGTATTTGTGGTGGACTCTGGAGTTCTCCTGGAGAATGCCAGGTTCTGGAATCTTCTTTTCTAGCCCAGACTTTCTGGTGACTTACGTTAGCATAGTATTACAGTGGTCAGTGGAATGAACTTCAGCCTAACCACAATGAAAACTAATTCTTGTTGAAATAGCACTTACGGAGAAATTTATGGTCACAATATCACAATTCTTTAAATGGACGCTCTTGTTCTATCACCCCTTATGGCTGCTCTGAAGGAAGAGACTGGTCTCCCTTACCCCCTAAGTGATGGGACGTCCCTCATGAGGAGGGACATGTCATTCCTCGCGTCAGACGTCCCCTCACAGGAGAGGACAAAATGTGGTGCCAACGCTGACTGGCTTGGTTTTTGTAGTTTGAGGAAGGGTCATTATTATGATCCAGTATTTCCCAATAAGACTGATGTAGCCCATCTCAACCACGTGTAGAAACCTTTTCCTATCCTCTTCTGCCCTAACCCCACTAGCCTCTCACAGTGTCTGTAGAGTGAAGACTACTTTAATGATGATAATGAACATAGGTGCATGATGGGAAGATATGCATCAATATGAAGAGTGAGATGGAGAAGAACTGGGGAAAAGCACCATCTATGGCAGGTTCTTGGGAGAGATCAACATGCACCTCTGCATTCTGTGTGATCCATGGAATCCTGTTAACAGAGGCTACCATTGTCCTCCTTTCAGAGACAGGGTCACTTTTGCCCTCCATAATGGTGATCAGACATGTTGTAGTTTGCCGATGGTAGTTGTTTGCTTACATGCAGGAAAGCAAAGTTACGTTAGCAGGGTCACATGATTGGAATGGGGCCAGAATTGCCCCTGATGGCTTCGGTTTCTCCCCCTTTTCTCATCAGTGTTCCTGCCAGCCTACGCCATGGCTCAGTGGAACAAACACTGACAACCAAGTTCCACTTCTGTTTGCATAGTCATCCCCAGGGCCTTGGTAAGATTGTGAGGATATTGGAGATTGGCATATATATTTATATACCACTGTCTCACAAAGCATCCGAGTGGTGTAAAGTAGCATAAAAATCCATTGATGGATGGATAGATAGATGATAGACTGACTGACAGACAGACAGATAGATAAAGGTAAAGGGACCCCTGACTGTTAGGTCCAGTTGTGGCCGACTCTGGGGTTGCAGCGCTCATCTCGCTTTATTGGCCGAGGGAGCCGGCGTACAGCTTCCAGGTCATGTGGCCAGCATGACTAAGCCGCTTCTGGCAAACCAGAGCAGTGCACAGAAATGCTGTTTACCTTCCCACCGGAGCAGTACCTATTTATCTACTTGCACCTTGATGTGCTTTTGAACTGCTAGGTTGGCAGGAGATAGATAGATCCCCGCAAAACATAAAGTAGATCTGGGTATCCTATGTATTGTTCTCAGATTCATACACTTTTGTGATCCGTAATAAGGCATGTTCTTTGCAGATGGGAAGAGTACCTTTCTTCTTTGGTGAGTGTTTTTGGGGTGTGTGTGTAAGAATCTGTCCAGTAGGCCCAGAACCGACATAACTAACGCAATTCTGTTTCTGAGCCGTCAGTATCAACATAGACTGGATCAGATGTTGCGTGTTATTCCCCCTCCCCATTTGTCTTCTTATTTTTTTTAATGTTCAATAAAACCTGACTTTTGAAATCTGCTTTTTAAAAGATGTTGTTTTCGAATAGCGTAACACTGACTCCCTTTCCCTCCGTCTCTCACCCCACCCTGCCTTTGACAGATGGGGGAAGGAGGCAGCCAGAAGGAGTGAGACATACTGGGCCCAGTTCCAGCAGTTGAAAAGATACCCTGGAACAGGATGTATGCGCAAATACCCACTCAGCAAACATGTAACATATTGATATATTTAAGAGGCTGAAGATTAGGACTATCCAGCCACCACTGGGAGTGGCCCTGTTTCCCTTTGTTTACAGTTTCAGTCCTATGAGTTGAAAGCTTTAAGGAAAAGTTTTATCTACTTATCAAATATTAGAATTTATGAGCTCTCTCCCTCTCTCTCTTTGGCTGAAGTACTTTTGGAGGAGTTGACATCTTGAAGTTTGCATGTTTGCTTGTTTGTGTTAGCTTAGCAGTTGTCAAAATTATCAAGTGGTCTTATCTGGTACTTTGTCTACTACTTTTCTTGCTTCCTTAATTTTGCTTCCTAGGAGAATTTATAACAACAAAGGGTCCATCAGGAAATATTTTTTTTGGTTAGTGGCCTCAAGCCCCATCACTGAATGATGTTTCCTGAGGTTTCCTTGCCTGGGAGCCATGGCACAGGCTTGAAATTACCGTAGTTTGAATTTGTAATGCCGATATGGTCAGGTGATGCTTTTGTGTGAATCCCCACCCATGGTGAAATGCTGTGGTGACTTCACAAGCTTTGCCATTTGGTGATTTGCACACTGCACCAGGAACAGTGCTTATATTATGTTTAAACCAGGGGTGGGGAATCTGTGGCCCTCCAGAATTTGTGGGATTACAACTCCCACCATCCCCAAGCATTCATGATGCTGGCATGGGCTGATGGGCGTGGGAGTCCAACAGGTTCTCCATCATTGATTTAAAGGGGAAGCCCACTCACTTAAATTGTATGATGGTTCGTCAACTGATTTGCCTGTTCCCATGAGTCAAAGAGATATCAGAGACACAACTTTTCAGAAACCAATTGGAATGGCAAGGGGGTACGTAAAACTTGGGGGGTGCTGTAAATGTAATCTTGAACTTTGATGAGAAATGGTGGCCACGTCTCATTCTAAGCCCCTTTCGTCGTTAAAGCTTGTAGAACTTTAATTAGAACTTTCTGGATTTTGGAAGCAACATTTCAGCAAGATACTGCAACATAGGTCTCAAAATCCACATAGGTCTCAAAGCAGGCCTCAAAGAAGCATGTGCTACCAAAAAACCCCAAAAGTTTTGTTATGTTTAGATCATTCTTGGGATGTTGGTCTTTCATCATGGAATACAGTTGTAAGGGACATTTTCAAAATGTTGATGCAACACCAGAACATTTAGTATGTTGCTAGTTACTAATCTACTGCTTTTGCCAGAGAACCACATTCATTTTACTCTAAACAGATAATTTGTGTAGATTTTATGTTTATTACTGAATATCCAGTCTCTCTCTATTACATCTGTTATTGATAAATTACTTTTTGAGTGTCCTGTATATAAAAAACAAAACTGGCCAATTGGCCAAACAGTATAACCGAGGCCTCGTTTTCATAGATAGCAGATTAAATTATAAATCTGTGTCTGGAATGTACTACTTCAGACTTAAAGTGGGAATCACATGACTGAATATCATTTGTACAACATAAAATATATAATATTATATATAATAGACTATATCTGTGGCAAATGGATACATACTTTAAGAACAAAAACAAAGCAAAAACATTCCAAAACAGTCAAAACATTCTAAGAACAGTTAAAATTAAAAACATCTTTAAGCAGTTACAGTTAAAAACATTGTTGCATGCAATGATTTTGGGGTTGTCAGGAACAGTATTCTTAAGCCAACCGATGCCTGGGTAAACAGGAATGTTTTCTAATTCTTCCCAAAATTTAATAATGATGAGGACAGGCACTTCTTCCTTAAGAGGGCACTCCACAACTGGGGAACCATCACTGAAAAGGCCCTGTCACGGGTCAGTGGCAATTGGGCAGCCCCTGGTGGTTATGCCACCAACAAGGCCTCAAGTGGCTTAGCCTGGAATAGAGGAGACTGAGAGGAGATATGATAGTCATCTTCAAATATCCAAATAGCTGTCCATGGAGGATGGAGCAAGCTTCTTTTTGCCTGCTCTGAAGGGTAGGACCTGAACCAATGGATTCAAGTTACAAGAAAGGAGATTCCGACTAAACACAAGGAAGAACTTTCTTACAGTAAGAGCTGTTTGACAATGGAACTGGCTCCCTCAGGAAGTTGTGGACTCTCCTACCTTGGAGGTTTTTAAGCAGAGGTTGGATGGTCATCTGTCATAGATACTTTATTTGATATTCCTGCATTGCAGGGGGTTGAATTAGGGGACACTCGAAGTCCCTTCCAACTCTATGATTGTAGAATTGTAGAATTCTATGACTCTGTATAAGGCAGCTTCCTAGTACAGTGGTACTTCGGGTTAAGTACTTAATTCATTCCGGAGGTCCGTTCTTAACCTGAAACTGTTCTTAGCCTGAAGCACCACTTTAGCTAATGGGGCCTCCTGCTGCTGCCGCAGCGCCGGAGCACGATTTCTGTTCTCATCCTGAAGCAAAGTTCTTAACCCGAGGTACTATTTCTGGTTTAACGGAGTCTGTAACCTGAAGCGTATGTAACCTGAAGCGTATATAACCCAAGGTACCACTGTATGATAAAAAAACAAGTGGAAAAACTCAGCAAACAATGAAAAAGTGAATACAACCATGGCACTATGTTCCTCGCCCATAGTTGTTATAGAGAGCTGACACAATGGTGTATATTACATTAGATCAGATCTTGTTCATAATGATGTCCATTTTTTGTTGATTATAGCTGTATCTCCGCTTGAGCTGATGTCCTTGGTAGGGTTGCCATATTTTGAAGAGCAAAAAAGAGGACACATTTGTCGACTTCTGCTTTTAACTATGGATCACGATGACGACTCTCATTTTACATACCCATGAAAAAGAGGATGTGTCCTGAAAAAAGAGGACATATGGCAACCCTATACAGTATAGCCCATGTATTTTATCATCACACTAATGGAGGGAAATAATAGAACCAAGGTATCCAGGCTAGATTCAACTCAAAGTACTCCTGCTAGGTTCTGCTCTAGGGAAAAGTTGTATGCTGCTTTAAGAGACGCCAAGAGTCAAGTTCAAACTGCTATGCAATGTTTTTCAACCCTTTTTAATGCCTTGATGCTGGGTTGATAACACAAAAGGAAAATTCCTGCCAAATACCTGATTTTTCACAGAATGGTATTTCATGGAAGGGAGACCTCTCTGTTGCATTCTGCAAAGTTCACAGACCTCTGCAGTTTATTTTAAGAGATCGGCATTTGTTTGGCCTAGTTTAATGTCAATTATCTAATCAGAAGCAGACACACAACATCTTAGGCTGTGAAAGATACCGAGGAATGTACTAAGAACTTCAAAGGGGAAAGTAAGAGTTCAGTACCCATCTTAACCGTGAGACCCCTTACAACCCATCTCCCCCTTCTCTACTTAATTAGGTTTTGGGTTTTTTAAAGATCAGTTTATCAGCAGCTATATTTCTTCTGAGTGAATCACAGCTAACAGAATTGCAGTTAAGTCAGCTTTGCTTATACCAAGAGAATCAGCGTTAAGATGTATCACCATCCTCTCTGCTTCTGATGTTTAGCAGTCAGTGCTGATGCATACGTAGTGAATAATGTCTGTGCCCAAGAGGGAGATATCAGCAGGCATGGACAAAACATCTTTAGGAGAAAACCCTAAAGTAGTGGGGAAAAGGGCACTGCAAAGCAATCCAACGAGGACCGAGCACGCTCAGTGGCCATGGGGCAGAGGATCCCAGAATACTGAGTGGGAATGCAATGGAGCATCTGGAGGAGGGTGTGTCTGGCCGATGGAGACAGTGGACAGGTGCATTCTGCATGACAATCTGTTGCTGCAGATCCCACTTTTATTCACCGGCATTGGACGAAGCAGCATTGGTTATGTTGGACAGAAACCAACCACCATTTGTTTTCCCCATAGTCTCAGGCTGAGGACAGTGGGGTTTCAGACGCATCATGCACCTGCCATTATGTAAGCCTGCTAGTGCTGTCACTGTAGAGGGCCTTGCCTGCTCAAGGAAGGGGATGGAGGCGCATGTGACATAAGCAGCCTATATATATACAGTGTATATATATATATATATATATATATATATATATATATATATATATATATATATTGCATTTTATGTTCACAACCACCCTAGGAGGTGGGTTAGGCTGAGAGAAAGTGACTTGCCCAAGACCACCCAGTGAGCTTTGTGGTTGATTTTGACCTGAGTCTTCCCAGTCTGACAATCTAACCCAGTGTTTCTCAAACTTAGGTCTCCAGCTGTTTACAGACTACAATTCCCATCATCCCTGACCACTGGTTTTGCTAGGGATGATGGGAGTTGTAGTCCAACAACAACAGCTGGAGACCTAAGTCTAACCTCACTGACCACTGACCTGCTTCAGGTGTATCTGAAGAAGTGTGCATGCACACGAAAGCTTATACCCAGAACAAACTTAGTTGGTCTCTAAGGTGCTACTGAACAATTTTTTTATTTATTTCGACTGCGTCAGACCAACATGGCTGCCCACCTGAATCTAGACTCACTGACCTTATCTATTTAAAAAGCTGGCCCAGGCTGAACATGAAAACTCTGGATCTGGCCAAAGGCTGTCTGTCATCTTGTTCTTGCAGTGCCCTGTGATTCCCAGCAGCAAGTATTTAGAGGTATACTGGCTCTGACCATGGAGATATATCTTGGCTAGCAACGTGCCTTTGAAAAGTGCTCTGCTTTGATGTGCCTATGGAGTGTATGGGGGAGAGTGCTCTGGATTACACAAAATAAAGTCAGTGAAATCTGCCAAAATGAAACCACACACACCTTGATTTCAGTTTGGATGTCTCAGGTAGAAGGTTGCCCTGTGCTTTCTAAGTTCCACCACATCTGCAGGTCTAGAGTTAGAGAATCCAGATCAGCACCTGTTGAAGTTGCCTTGGGAATTCCAGACATTTCCTGTGCACCTGCCTAGTTCTCTATACATTCATTGTATTATTTTCACTAGAACAGACACATTCACACTGAGCAGAAAGTGCCTGCTGTCCTGGAATTCTCAAGATTCTGGAATTCTGTTTGTTACCCTGCAAGGTAAATTTTACTGAAATAACATGATGTTCTCTTGAGGAGAACACACACACACAGAGAGAGAGAGACTTCCTCCCTTAAGAGGCAAAAGGAGCCCTTGTGATCTAGGATTGTATTTCTTTCTTTTGGTGGAATATCTCAGAAATCAGCAGGACAGGACTGTAGTAGTGTTACAAAAGAAGAAAAATAAGACAAAGTCGTCATGGCGCCCTGGAATATGGAAAATTCCGATAATAGTTTGGCTTCCATGTTGACAAAGAGGGTTGCTTTTGGCTTGAAAATGACCCTCTATAAACCAAGGAATTGTCTACATCTCCTCTTTGACATTACGGAGATCAAAATCCTGTCTTTTATTGGACCACATTGTGGGTAACTATTTGATACGATAAGGAAGGTTTCACGTCATGCAGAGTCCTCTGTTGGACTAATGCCGAGACAGATAATTTATTAACTCAGTTTGTAGCCCGGCTGTCTCCTTAGACACTGGATTGGACATGGAGAAGATTTGACAGCCATAAAGAAGGAAATGGGTGGGAAACCAAAGCCTATAGCCTGTAGTGCTGAGATTGTGCTGTGCAAGGTATAGAATTCACTAGCATTTCAAAGGACTGACCCTGGCATGTTGGGAAGGAGAGAATGATAGATCCAGGGCGAGAACGGATGGGGAAAAAATCATGTTTGCCCTGTCACTAGGAATGGACTGAAATATTCAGCTCAGTAATTTGGGGAGGTGCTAAAAAAATAAAAAAGACCCTGAAGACTAGCTCAATTTTCAGGAGGCAGGCAAATTTTAAGGAACTTTGGGTAATGGGAATCTTACCTTAAATGGCGTTTCCATGTGCTCTGGCTCCTGTCATGGTGTCCTGTGTGCCAGAGGCGGTTTACTCATGCTGGCCACATGACCAGGAAAAGCTGTCTGCGGACAAAGACCAGCTCCTTCGGCCTGAAAGTGGAGATGAGTGTTACACCCCATAGTTGAATTTGACTGGACATAACAGTGCAGGGGTCCTTTACCTTACCTTACCTTGCCTTACCTTAAAGGTAAAGGGGCCCCTGACCAATAGGTCCAGTTGTGGACGACTCTGGGGTCGCTTTACTGGCCGGGGGAGCTGGCATACAGCTTCAGGGTCATGTGGCCAGCAGGACTAAGCCGCTTCTGGCAAACCAGAGCAGCGCAAGGAAATGCCGTTTACCTTCCCGCCGGAGCAGTACCTATTTATCTACTTGCAGTTTGATGTGCTTTTGAACTGCTAGGTTGGCAGGAGCTGGGACAGAACAACAGGAGTTCACCCCATCGCAGGGATTTGAACCGCCAACCTTCTGATTGGCAAGCCCTAGGCTCTGTGGTTTAACCCACAGCGCCACCCGCGTCCCACCTTACCTTACCTTAAAAAATGAGGTTCCTATGTTCTCTTGAAGAGAAGAGCACAACTGGATCGAGCTCATCTAGTCCAGCATTGTGTTTGCATGATAGGCACCCAGATTCAAGTGGGAAAGCTGTAAGCAGGAAGCTTGGGGGTGGGTCAACTGCAGTTCTTTTGGGGGACAGTGGTTCTTAAAAGTAGATTATCTTTCCACACATATTCCACACCAGATACCGCCCCCTCCACAAAAAGCTGAACAAAGTGTGCTTTGCTCCTTGCTGATGCTTACAGATGATGATCATGATGATGATGATAATATTTGTATCCCACCCATCTGACTGGGTTGCCCCAGCCACTCTGGCAGTTTTTCCATAGGAGTCAGCCATATTTAATATCTGCTATGCAGCAATGATTCATGTAGCAATATGTTTCATTAGCTAGCAGACACAAAAAGGGAGTATTTGAAGGGTGTTTACTATTTAAGGATGTGCTGAAGCTTAACCTGTCCAAAGAGGAAGGTGAAGTAGAGGAGGTTTCGACCTCAAATGGGAAGTGCTTTCTTTCTTTCTTTCTTTCTTTCTTTCTTTCTTTCTTTCTTTCTTTCTTTCTTTCTTTCTTGGAAACTGAATGCATTCTACCCTGATATAATTTGTGTACAGTGGTGCCTCGCAAGACGAAAATAATCCGTTCCACGAGTCTCTTCGTCTAGCGGTTTTTTCGTCTTGCAAAGCAACCCTATTAGCGGCTTAGCGGATTAGCGCTATTAGCGGTTTAGCGGATTAGCGGCTATTAAAGGCTTAGCGGATTAGCGGCTAAAAGGCTATTAGCGACTTAGCGGCTTAGAAAAAGGAGGGGGAAGCGGAAAAAAAATCGGAACACTTGCAAGACGTTTTCGTCTTGCGAAGCAAGCCCATAGGGAAAGTCGTCTTGCAAAGCAGCTCAAAAATGGAAAACCCTTTCGTCTAGCGGGTTTTCCGTCTTGCGAGGCATTCGTCTTGCGGGGCACCACTGTATATGCTGTCCCTTACATTGCCTGTCATTTAAGTGCTTAATAGACGCATATGCCTAATGTGTCTTATTCCTCCTCCACTTTTCAAACTGCACATTATCAGGTTTCCAAATGCAGAGACTTTTTACAGCTCTGTATTTTGTGTCCAACTGCACACAAAAAATAACACCTTGCTTCGGGAAAGGGTTCTCTTTGGGGAAAGGCTGTAGCTCAGTGGTAGAGCGTACAAGTTCTGTGAAAAAGGTTCCAGGTTGCACTCCCAACATCTCTAAGTTGGGCTGTGAGTGTCTCCTGTTTGAAGCCCTAGGCAGCTGCTGCCAGTCAGTGTTGACAGTCCTGAACTGGACAGACCAATGATCTGACTGGGTATAAGGCAGCTCCCTGTTTTCCTAGGTTGTTTCTCTTTTTGCCAAAAACAGAATTCAAAAGCCACATTGCACATGAACAACAGTACATGTGTTCCAGTGGAGAGGGGAGATGGGTGTCCCACTGGTAGTTTTTGCAGCAACAAAGAATAGGTTGGATGCAGAGTGTTAAGTTGTGGGTGAACATATCAGACGACACAGCGATTCTTCAACAGCTCTTGTTTATTCACAGGCCAGAAGAGAACTGAACTGAAGGGTTCAGCCAGCCTGCTTATATAGAGCTCCACTAGAACGCAACAGTAACCATTTTCTGTAACTATCCAATCACTGAACGTCACTTTCAATCCCTTATTTGCATATGTGGACCTGAGTGAAAACTATCTACAGTATCCCCCTGCTGGCCCAGGGTGAGAACTTCAGTACATAACACAGAGGAAGTTAGTTATACCTTAGACCCACTGGAATCAATGGGACCATCATAGCTGTGTGACTAACTTACCCCATGGATTTCAGTGGGATTAAAGGAGGGGTCCTTTAAATAAAAGGACACATTCTACTCATGTAAAAACATGCCGATTCCCGGACCGTCTGCGGGGCGAATTGAGAAGGCGATTGGGTCGAATCTGGCCCCCAGGCCTTAGTTTGCCTACCCATGGATTAAAGAATGTCCAATTTACTATGGATTCAATTCAACATGTTTCGTACCCCTTCCCCCATCCAACTGAGCACCTGCAATTAGCCTCTAAGGCCCCATCCCTTGGGTTTGGGGTAGGCATTGCCAACCTGGTGCCCTCCAGATGTTTTAGACAATGGATCCCATTGGGCTGAACTCTTGGAGGGCACCAGGTTGAGGAAGGATGGCTTAAGGGGAAGAAGGAATGCCATTTCAGAAGGCACAGAAACCAGACAAGCTTTAACCCTTGGAATTTCTCGTTATGGAACATAAAACACAGCACACCAGGCAAATGCACTCAGAAGTTTGGGTTAGGCTCATTTCTGTAACATTTTCATCTATCAGCAGAAGCACACCTCAGTGGAGCGTAACCCTTTTCTGGCCCGAGATTTATACATTTCATTTTACAGCCTTTGCCAAACTTTTAAAATCTCTTATTCTAAAGTGGAACAACCCCTGCCCCCCTTTTTTATGAAGTACAAGCACATATTTTACATTTATTTTCATAACTTCCACTTAAAAACAATCCTTTGGGGGGCTGTAGTTGGGTTAATAAAGCCGAGCAGTTAAAGAGTGTGGAAGGAGCCTTCGAGGCCTGTTCCGCACAAGGAGACAATGTTGGCTGAGGGACAGAAATTAAAGATGCAAGGACATGGTCTGGCAGCCTTTCTCCAAAGCAGGACTCAGATCCAAGGGCTTCGTCCCAAGTGCACAGAAGTTAAAGGAACGACTTCGACAGTGCTTTCCACAAGATCACTTTAATGCAGATTAGCTGTTCTTTAGCACCATTGCTGTTGGATTTCTTGGCAAACACAGGGCGAAAGCCAACGCAGTACTAAGTGAAATTTCTCCCAACATGAGTGATTTTGCTTGCACTACAGAATCTTCTCTCCCTACACCCCATTAAAACTGTGATAAGGGTTCCCTTAACCCTCTAGAGGAATGTGGGAGGCGCTGTGGGTTAAACCACAGAGCCTTGGACTTGCCGATCAGAAGGTCGGTGGTTTGAATCCCTGTGACGGGGTGAGCTCCCGTTTCTCTGTCCCAGCTCCTGCCAACCTAGCAGTTCGAAAGCACATCAAAGTGCAAGTATATAAATAGGTACCGCTCCAGTGGGAAGGTAAACGGCGTTTCCATGCGCTGCTCTTGTTCGCCAGAAGCAGCTTAGTCCTGCTGGCCACATGACCCAGAAGTTGTACGCCAGCTCCCTTAGCCAATAAAGCGAGATGAGCGCCGCAACCCCAGAGTCGGCCACGACTGGACCTAATGTTCAGGGGTCCCTTTACCTTTACCCCTCTAGAACAGATTTGGGGAGGGTGGAGGGAGAATCCCATTTCACAAGCAGAAATCCTTGCACAGGTAGGATGTGTAGGTTGAATACTGCCCAGGAATTTCCCACATTCTTCTGGAACATTTTACAGGCTGGAGGATGTTGACCTACCCTAACCACTGAGGAAACAACCTTTTTTTTTAGCTCCTTGGGCACATTTGGGTTTTTGAGTAAGGGCCATGGCAACGATGGAAGCAATTGCATGTGCTTCGGTAGGGTAAGCAAGGAAGTTTGCTTCAAGCAAAATTTGAGAGCAAACTGGAGGTTTCTGCTTGGACAGAGCATCTGAGGAATTTTGATGGAAGTCATGCACTTTGGCGAAATGTGTACATAAGTGACAACGTTTTTATAAAAAAAAAATGAACTTGCTACTTTAAAAAATGAAATTAGCACACAGGGTGCATGTGTGTGTGTATGGCATTAAAGGGTAGGGGCTTCATAGTAACCTCCAGCAGGAAACTGGTATGGGACTCTCACCCAGATCAAGAATGGGTCACCGCAGCTGTTTTTCTTCAAAATAAGAGCGGCAAGTTGAATCACGTGGCTCCCCCTCCCCCACCTCCACAAAGTGTTTGGGCCAAAGTCAGGCTTGAAAGAACAAAACATCAAGTTTTATATTTGTAGCTTGATAAAAGCCAAGTTCTAATTAGTACTTGTGCAAACAGGACCTGGACAAAGCATTGTAGCTCCTGTCCAAAGTAGTAGCCAGGCAGCTAGCTGTGTCCTCTCCCAGGATACTCCATTGCATCTTCCCTCTCCATCTAGTTTTCCCTCCTTCCCTCAACAGCCAGTCAGCAAACCAGTGGCCACTGAGCATGTGCAGTCTCCCCTGATTTGCTTTCCCCACCCTCCAATAAAGATAATTTTTTTTTGCAAACCTCCAGGTTCCCCTATGTATGATGATATAGCTCTCTTATGCATGGAGGGTGCTGTTTCAATATCCAGCGGTCCTTCCCACCCCCCCGGACAACAACACACTTTCTGTATCATAAGTAGATTTATAATCTACCCTACTGCCCACTTTTCCCCCTTTTAACTGGATTTTCATTATGAGACGTTAGTGATATAAAACAAAATGTATGGAATGCTGAACACGTCCTTGGGAAGGCTGCAGAGCAAATCTGCCTTCTGCGAAAGCCAAAGGCACAGTGGGAACCAATAATGTGGCATCTCCCCTCCGTCTCCCTCCACACAATGATTCATTTCATTTTTCATAATTCCTCTGAAATGTTTCGGCTGGAGATTTGCAAAACAAACATGGCGTGATATCCAGCCCTTTGATATCTTGCCTTCTAGCCAATCTATCACCCTTCCCACCCGCAAGACACGCTCTTTAAAGTCTCCCCCCGATCTTTCCAACTTTCACGTACATCCTACGGGTCTCACTCTGGTTTACTGTAGACCTTTTAGCAATACAACAAGACTTAGTCTTCAATATGCCACATGAAAAAATAAAAATAAACATAAGAAGCTGCCCACCACTTCAGTCAAATCGCCATGGCCCGTGAAAGTGGGGGGGGGGGCTGCTATTATTATGGTTATTTTACTATTAGGCTTCTCTGTCAGTATGCTTTCTACTAGGTTTTTATTATGTTTCCGTCCTTGATGTTTTGTAATGTATTTCTAATGTTGTACACTGCCCTGAGATCTTTTGAGAAAGGACAGTACAGTGGTACCTCAGGTTACATACGCTTCAGGTTACATATGCTTCAGGTTACATACACTTCAGGTTACAGACTCTGCTAACCCAGAAATAGTGCTTCAGGTTAAGAACTTTGCTTCAGGATGAGAACAGAAATTGTGCTCCGGCGGCGCAGCGGCAACAGGAGGCCCCATTAGCTAAAGTGGTGCTTCAGATTAAGAACAGTTTCAGGTTAAGAACGGACCTCCGGAACGAATTAAGTACTTAACCTGAGTATATAAAATGAATTAATAATACTAATACTAAAATACTAATAATACAGCACAGGTGGCCCCTGGCACATAGGAAACTGAAGCACCCATTTTTCATGGGGGTTTACTGTGGGGCACTTTTCACTGCAGCTCCTTCTGCCACCCACAGGAGCGCTCTGGTGCTTGAATTCTGCTGGCGGGTTCCCCCACAGGCATATGCTCAGCCACTGTGAAATCAGGATGCTGGCCTAGACGGATTCTCTTGAAAATGTGGAACCAAATAAAGTCTTATAAGTCTCTGAAAGTCTTTGTAGACTATGCAAGTCTCTGAAAGAAGCAATAGGTCAGATTCTTATCTGGTGAAAACAAGCCGTAAAGCTTTGTTTTATGGCGTCCAACGCTGCCGAAGTGGTCCGCAAACAGACGTAGTGAACAGAACAGTGATTCCGGATATACCCACTGTTTCGTAGAATTCTTCTTCAGCACAACAGAAGGATACAGAAATGCTTCATCAACCCATCTATATGGTGAATGGAATTGTATTACAGCAATAACTATGGAGCAGCGGTCATAAGGTTATGACCTTATATTTTGGAAATGTACAGCCAAGGTTTTTCTTCTTCAATTTTTTTGGGGGGCCCCCAAGAGAGTGGGGCCCTAAGCTATTGCTTGTTTAGCTTATACGTCAATCTGGCACTGGGTCAGTATTGTCTACGGTGCTTGGCAGTCGGAGGTGGATTTTTAGGGGAGCGCGACCGGTTTTGTCACACTGGGTGCGGGGCCTCGGGGGCTCTGCAACTATGATGCAAGGCAAGAGGCAAGGAGGGCATCGGATTTAGGCATTTCACAGGGCACTACTGTAGTTTGAGACCCCAAGGTCTCATGGTTAGTAACAAAGGATCTCCATGCTTTGTGACAAGAGGACATCTGTCAGGAGTCCAGGTTCCCAGCTTGATAGCACAGTAAGTGTAGGTAATTAAAAAAGAGGATTTATTGTAAAAATGCTCCGGACAGCTCTGACAAAGCCTCGGGCATCATTACTCAGGATGACCCTTCTGAAGACTCCTTCCAGCGTCAACAGAAGATATTGAACTTACGATCCTTACATCTTTTGTTTTGCTTCCTGTCTAGTAACCCTCCCATTCACCGACTCTTTGGACTTAGTGGATCATCTCCAACCTCTTCCTGAGAGGCTGTCTCTGAGTTTGTTCGCTTCAGTTTGTGCTTCCGGTGAGCTTTGGCTGTGTTCTAGCCTGCTCTCAGCTACTACATTATCAGCCTGCCCGTCAAGGTCAGGAAGAGCCGAAGTCTGCAGCTGCCAGCTCTCCCCTGTCTGGCTAACATCTAAGCCTCTCTGTTCCTGGCTGCTTTCTGCAGTTGGCTGCAAACCTTCGCTTGGAGCTGGCTCATTCCTGACAACATCCCCAGCCCTAGTTGGAAGTGCTGGGGACTGAACTTTGGGCCTCCTGCATGGAAAGCAGATGCTCTGCCACTAACCTATGGCCCTCTGTGCTCAACTCCCTAAATTATGTGTTGTGCAGAGTACTAATCTGTTTCATTGGATCATTCTAAGTTCTACTAAGAGAAGGAGACATGCTTCTCTCTGTTCACTTTCTCCATACCAAACACCTTTTTATGAACTTTGATCATGCTGCACTTAGCCACACCCCTTGGAAACCTAAAGAGGTCCAAACATTTTTGTCTTTTCCCATAGGATCATGCAGACCCGAGACACGTAGATTGATAGCTCCAGAATCTCCAGTTTGGAATGGCAGTTCAGTGCTGATTCGCTGATGTAGAAGCAGTGGTTTTTGAACTAAAGAAGGCAGGTGTGAACATAGGTTAACACCAGAGAGAATTACCTGACGGTAAGAGCAATTCTGCTTCCCAACGCCATCGCAGAATATCCTAACCTTGATATGTTTCCAAGGAATAGATGCTTTTGGTATGAAGACACAGCTTTTGGTACTTAGACAAGGGTCCAGGAAAAATATATATGCAAGTAATGAACAATCCTATAGCATGTAAGTGTCCTAAAGAGGCAGAGACTAAAATTGACGGACCTGCAAGAGTGGAAAGGTGTGACTGAGACTGTTTCCAGGCTATTGGTATTTTGCAGGTGGGGTTCAAACATATACCTGCACAATTAAGATGGATTTGGGGCTCTTGCACAAGCAACCTGCCTCCCACAACCAAATTAGACTTTTTGCAGCAAGGAAAGTGAAAGGAAAATGAACTGAAAAGTGCAGGGTAACCATCACTTGATGTGATATCATGTAATCTCTGTACAAAATAAGAATGAATGCCCAATAAACAGCAGATGTCATTTAACTTCAGTGCAAATATTGTGAACACATATCAGGATGAATGCTCAATAAACAGTCCATATGGAAATCCTCTAAGTCTCAACCTATGCTATAGGCACACCGTTAATAAAAGTTTTCTTCAAAAGATCTGAAAGGGTGGCAGTTTTTGTTGCTATGGAAAGCTTTTGAGAAAAAACACACACCCCTTTTGATTCAACCCTATTCTAGATCCATCACTGAGGTAACTTTGCAAGCGATTGGTGTAACTGTCAAAGAGTAACGAAGTAAGCATTGATCCTGAAGCAAGTTAGCAAAGTCAGGGGAAAGCACTTGTATAGCTTGTTTCAGGATTGGTGCTAATGCTTTACACTTCAGCGATTATATTGATAGGTCACAAATTTACCTCAGTCTCACCTGATACCCTTTCACCCTTGGTTCAAGCCTATGACTTGCCTGTCTTTCCCAATCTCTTCATGGATGTCCAGTTCCCTCACTTACAAAAACATGAAGCTTTTGATCTTTCTAACCTTGCTCTCCTGGTCCTATTGAAGCGTGTACACACACACACACACACACACACACACACACACACACCCCTTCCCCTTCAGTATAGTTAAGCTTTATTATTATTGTTGTTGTTTTAAAAAGGTTGTGTGAACCTTTCATGAACCTGGGCTGAACTTTTTAAAAGATTGGTTATGCAGCTTGGACCCAGGAGATTTTCACATGTTTTGGATTTTATTCTGAGCATTTGAGCTTTTCTGGGCTGTCCGTCTCCCAAGTGTTAAATGAAGAAAACCCAGCACCGATTAAGAACTTGTATTTTCAACTATAATATTTTAATGGGCAGCTGAAATGCAGAGCCAGTCCTGTTGGGACTTGTAAGTATGCATTGAAAAAGGATAGTTATTCAAAACTAGAGTGCCACATGCATCCCTGTGGCACGGGAATTTAAACAGATGATGTTTATGGGAAAGAGTTAGTGAGTTCCACGATGGATATGTATGTTTCTTATAATTTTTTTGGCTGTGGCCTGCACTTCTTCCCGAGTGTGAGCAACAGAAGCATTGGCCCTCCTTTTGAAGGAAACCATATAGTTCTGTGGTGAAAGAACAGCAATACATGGTGGATGGTAGACAAGGGAATGAAAGACCTAAATGGGTGACTTGGCATCTTCTGCATAGGACTAGCCCAAGACATTTTGACACCTGAGGCAGACTCTCTTCCCACAAGGAAAAAGGGATGAGGGAAGATCTACATCAGGACCAAGGGGGGGAAAGAAAGGTAAACATTTGATCTGCTGTCCTGGTGGATCTTGCAGCAGCTTTGCCTTGCCTCATGGGTGAACTTGGCCTGAATAACTATCTACATTGGGATCTGTTGCCCATGAGGATTTTGCCACCTGAGGCAGTCACCTCACCACCTCATGGGTGGGCCAGCCCTGAATTACAACTCTTGTTGGCCATGGTGGAACAACAGCATCTGCAGGGCCACAGGTTCCCCTTTCTTGACCTAGAGCTTGGGTGTGTGGCTTAAGTTCATCCTGGTCGCAGCCTATGAGGAAGAGGCGTGAGAGAAGCCCTTGGGTGGGGGGAAGTCCTCAATGAAACAACCTCAATCTGAATGCCATAGAGCAGCAGTTCTCAACCTGTGGGTCCCCAGATGTTGTTGGACTACAACTCCCATCATCCCTGAGCTCTGGCCTTGCTAGCTAGGGGTGATGGGAGTTGTAGTTCAATAGCATCTGAGGACCCACAGGTTGAGAAAGGCTGCCATAGAGCAAGAGAAAGATTTGTCTGCTCCCTGCAAGGAGTCAGACCAGTTGGTGTGTCTAGTTCAGTATTGCCAGTGCTGACTGGTAGCCACTGCAGGATTTCAGACAGGGAGTCTCTCCCAGCCCTGTCTGGAAGTGCCTGGGATTGAACTTGGGCTCTTCTGCGTGTAAGGCAAATGCTCTTCCACATAACAATGGTCTTTCCCCCGTGCAAGAAAAGAGAAAATACATGCATTGCCAAAACAGAGGACACAGGTTGGCTTCAGATTTGCATATGCTAATTTGTATGCATAGGCTCAGATTTAGATTTCTGTCACCAGATTCTTCTGTTTTCAAAAGTTATAAATGCACTGTTTATGTTGGCTCGTGGGCTAGATGTTTGCCGCAGGCTGTTGTCCCACAAAAATGTATTGAAAGCCTTGCCAATGAAACTATGTAAAAATAGGCCTAAAGTACTAAAATAACTCCTAAAGAGGTTCTCCCCCCACCCACCCTGCAAAAAAACAACATGCCAGGTTTTTGATGTCACTCTGGTTAAGACTGCAGTCATGCAGGATTATTTGAGAGCAAACTCTACCTAACGCTGTGAGACATATGTGCAAGGGGGCAGCCAGTTGAGAGGTTCGGGGTAGGCTGGTTGGCCTAATCGTGTCTAGTTTGGGCCTCCAGATTCCTATCTAACTGTTATGAAACATCTGTAGTTGTAGGAGTTGTAGTTCAGCAACATCTGGAAGGCCACAGTTTCACCGCCGCTAGCATACCCACCCGCTTCTAAAAGTTGTGCTAAGAAAACGAACCATCTATGCAAGATTTTTGATGTACAGTGGTACCTCGGGTTAAGTACTTAATTCGTTCCGGAGGTCCGTTCTTAACCTGAAACTGTTCTTAACCTGAAGCACCACTTTAGCTAATGGGGCCTCCCACTGCCGCCGCTCCGCCGGAGCACGATTTCTGTTCTCATCCTGAAGCAAAGTTCTTAACCTGAGGTACTATTTCTGGGTTAGCGGAGTCTGTAACCTGAAGCGTCTGTAACCTGAAGCGTCTGTAACCCGAGGTACCACTGTAAAAATAAATCAAAGTATTCCCTCCTCCAGTAGTCCTCCTCTGTCTCTTTTTCATTCAGCTGCTGTTTTTCCTCTCTCCTCCAAACTGGCACAGCTGCTTACCTCCAGCAGATATTTCCTGTTCAAAACCTGCTCCAGACAGGATGCATGAAGTATAATGCAACCCAGGAGACAGTATGGCGAGCCCTGCAGTGAATAGCAACAGAAGAGAGTGTGGTTGTCTCAACCACATGAGCTCTCGTGTGTAAGCAGACTCTGAGAAGCAATAGCTGATGAAGCAATCCATTTGCTTGGAAGTGTTACAGTTAAGGGTGTTATGACCCGGGAGACTATGGTTTGAATCCCCACTCAGCCATGAAGTTCTCTAGGCGACCTTGAGCCAGTCACTAACCTACCTCACAGGGTTGTTGTGAGGATAAAATGGGGAGGGAAGAACTGTGTACAGCACCTTGAGGGTTGGTTTTTTTTGGAAGGAAACGGGAGATTATGGGGGATTGCTGTATTGGAATGCTTTCTTGCTTGGGGGTACAGATTAGGTAGGCTCATATTAAAATGTGAAGGTAACAGATTTCTCCCTATTGCTGACGTCACCCACGCTCCTCACTCCTGCTACTCATTGGTGGGTTTGCTGGCCAGCAGTGGTACTGTAGTGGACCGGGAGCCAAGTGACTGCTCCTGGCTCATTGCCCTTCTGCTGCCAGGTAAGCTCTTGAGAAAGTGTGAGTGGTAGGGTAAGGCCGGCCACTGGAGAGTGGTTACTACCAGGGGGCCCAAATGGCACAGGATCTTGGAGGTCATAGAATTGTAGAGTTGGAAGGAACTAAGTCTTGTCCAAACCCCTGCAATGCAGGAATCTCAGCTAAAGCATCCATGACAGATGACCATCCAACCTCTGCTTGAAAACCTCCAAGGAATGAGAGTCCACAGCCTCAAACAGCTCTTCCTGTCAGAAAAGTTCTTCCTGATGTTTAATCAGAATCTCCTTTCTTGTAACTTGAAGCCGTTGGGTCAAGCCCTGCCCCCCCCCCCCCAGAGCAGGAGAAAACAAGCTTGCACCATCTTCCACGTGACAGCACTTGAGATATTTGAAGATGGCTATTATATCTCCTCTCAGTCTCGTTTTATTCAGGTCCTGGTCAGCTCTGGCTTGGTAAGCTGTGGGGAAACAGCCCATCGTCCACCCCTGCCCCAATCTAGAGCCAGGTCTTCCAACAAGAAGCAAAGGCAGTGGGAGTTTCCTGCCATCCTTTAATGACCATAGCCAGCCTCGAATCCTTTGAGCCTGGAAGGAGTTCCAGGTCTTACTTCTACGCAGCTCCTTTCATTTAATGTATTTCTGTTGCCTAGTAATCCATGTCTGCAATCACACAGGAGATTCCTCCTGCTTGGGTCAAATAGGAACTCCGTCACACTGCCCATGTGGGCATGTAGACAGAGATTTTGATGGTGGTGGGGATCACTGGTAACCCCCTGAACATCTTCTAGGCCCTGGCAAATTTCTTGACTTTGCCCACTACTGATGCCAGCCATACCTCAGATGCCACACTGAGTGGGGCGAAATGTTTCGTGTCTTCCACACAAGCCCCAGCTGCTTATACTACTGGGTAAGAGCTCTTGATGGTTTTGACCCCAGGAAGGCACATCCCAGAACAAAAGTGAATTGGATTCTCCCTTCACGCATGGGTATATGCATTCATCTTCCAATAAATAATGAGTTTAATTAAGCCCCAATTCCCTTTGGCCCAAGCAACTGGTTCACAACAAAGAACCAAACTTGGACATTTTCTCTCCACTCCTCGCCTTCAATGTCTTTGTTCCAAGCCTGCTTTTTCTGTACATACAGCAAGGAGCAAAATGACCATTTTCAGAAAACAATCAAGCCACAATGCATTAGTATGACATTTCTGAGCAATTCCTTGCATTTCATGTAACTTGACCGCTACGGTACGCATGCCGAGCGCTGTGGGTTATTATTTTGGCACGCAATGGAAAGCTTTGTTGAAATGGGGTGTGTGTGGCCATTGTCTCTCATCTGTGTTGCTTCTTGGCATAAAAGAATGTGGTTGAAAAAATCTGCTTTCTATGACTGGGGGGAAAAATTGGGCACAGATGAGAAACTTGGAGCTAATTTCTGCAATTGTGGAATCCTCTTCCCAGAGGCTTTAGAAGATCTTGGAAATGCATTGTAAGCAAATGTTGTAAGCAAAGGATGGATTCGGAGGTGTGTGAGCCACATCCCGTTGCCTCATGAGGCTCTTTTAGATGGCAGGCTGCGAGGTTCCGAAATATTTCTGCTTCCATCTGCTTCCCCCCCTTCAATTTTCTTTCCTTCCTTTCCAAATGCCACACTGGGCTTGAGCAGGAGAAAGTCTCAGGATAAACCCATCTAGCTGCAATTGGCTGAGTTGCTCTGACGTGAGCAGGGAAGTATTTTGTTCAGGACTGCAGCAAGGGAGGAAAGGATTAAATCTCTGCTCTGTGTCTGATTCTGTTCGTCAGGGGTGGCTAACCCTTTGCAGCCCAGGGGCCACATATTCTGGGGCCACATTTCGGGAGTGGGAGGGGCCTGAGGCAAAAGTTGGTAGAGCAGTAAGTGTAAATGTTACCTTCGGACGTTTTTCAAGTTTCTGCACACACTCATACATCCTTCTCTATCCTCCACCCAGGAGGAAAAAAATCCAGCCAGGTGTAAAAAATGGTGGGTGCAATTAGAAAGGAGCTGTCGCCTGGGGAGAGTTCTGGGGGCCAGACAGAACAGCCTGGGGGCCGCAATTCCACTTCCTCATCCTGAGGTCTCTCACTCCTGCTGTAAATGATCAGCCCCACCCCTATTGGTGCATATTAATTCTTTTCAAGTGCATTAAATCGAAACACATTTTAACATCATGTACCACTGGGCTTTCATTCCTTTTGAACTCTGTATTTGACCATGTGAGCAGAGGCTGTGTACCCAGGGACAGGGCCATTGGGGCAGGGTAAGTGTTCCAGGGGGCGAGACGCCCATGGAGGCGGAGTGAGCTGCCCATGGCAGGGCGGGGGGGGGGGAGGGAGCCACTCCACTATGCCAGCTGCCTTCCTCCCTTCCCTCTTCCTTTTGACAGCTTGGGTGAGGCTTTTGTTGGGATACTGCCGGGGAGACGGGGGCAACAGGCAGGCCCCCAGCTGGCTGCAGCCACCGGCCGGCAGCCGGTCTCCCTTGGAACAGCATCAATTAGCGACATGAGCCTCAGATACGTTTAGAGACCCGTGCACGCTCTATCAGCAGAGTGTATAAATCTTCTCACAGCAGAAGAGGCGGACAGAGAAATGTGTAAGCATAATGTACAGCATTTCACTCAGCATAGTTCAGGAACAGAGGAAAACATGTCTGCTTCCCTTTGTCTCGAGCAAAACAGCAGTAACACAAAAGCTATATACAAACGGAAGTTCCCAGCAAGTGCTGGAAGTAAACAGACATGTGACACACCAGTCATGCCTGCTCCTTTTAAGGTGGAATGGAACTATATCCTAACAGCTCCCCCCCGGAAGCAGCCCAGGAGCATGGGGCAGCAGCGTGCCACCCACCCACGACTCCCAAGCCTCCCCAAGCTGTCAAAATGAAGGGGAAAGGGGGGAAGGCTGCCGGTAAGGCGGCACAGCTCCTCCCCTTCCCCCCATGGCTCAGGGTAGGCTTGGGAGTCACGGGCGGGCAGTGCGTCGAATGTCACCCCCCTCAGTGATGACACCTGGAATGACCCGCCCACACTGCCCCCTTCCTCCGCCCCTGCATGTGAGCACCCACATTGGAATTCTTGCACACAGAACTGAGGCTGGGCAGACCTCATTTCTGCTCACCCCACTTCAGTTCTGTTTACAGCCTTATTTTCATCGACTGGCAGCCCTCAAAGTGGCGGGGTGGGGGACCACTTCTCCTTTGGGGGCAGGAATGTAGGGACAGTTGATACCAAGCTCCCTTGAAGGCAGAAGAGACCCTTCCCCAACTTCAGGCTAAGTGCTGGAACCACAGCGATACTTCCAGTGGAAAATGACACAGGGGGAGTGGGGAACCTCAGTGAGTCTCTCCCCTTGTTTCCTCTGCTGACTGCTATCTTGCCCAGCAAATACAAAAAAAGGGAAATCTTTTATCCTCCATAAATTATTATGATGTCTTTATTCCACCTAATAGTGGCTTATGTCTATTGGAACTGGCAGGGGTGTAAGGTAGGAGGCCAACAGTAGGTGGAGCTAAAGGTGACAAGCACATCTTCCTTCTGCATTCTGCAAAGGCAACACTTGAGGCTAAGGAGGAGGAGGTAGCTGATAGCCCGTGCAACCCCCTGGACTGGTTGTAAGCAGGGAGATAGGCAGGTGGAGGCTGCCTGAGGACATACTGGCATTGGTGGAGCAGTTGCCCATCAACCCAAATGGACCAGCCTCTGCTGATTCCATCCTCCAAATGAATTCACACAGTGGTGCACATGGCATTTCTCCCCATGCCCACAACAACTCTGTAAGGTTTGGGCTGAGCGATGTTTATTGGCCCCAAGTCCCTCAACAGGCTTCCTGGATGGGGATGGAGGGGAAGGTTTGAACCTGAGCCTTCCCTGTCCTAGCCCTGCCTTCTCACCACTGCCCCAGGCTGTCTGTCTTTTAAGTCAAGCTGTGTTGACATCTCCCTTTCCTCCGAAACGTGTCTTGGCTCCACTCCTCCTCCTCCTCCTCCTCCCTTGCTCTCCCCTGTCCCTTTTTGACCTCCTCTAGTTACACACAGGCAGGCAGGCAGGCAAGCGCAGAGGCAGTAATTAGAGTTCAATAGTCGCCATTGTTTCTCTGCGGAAAGTTATGACTATGGCGGCTGCTGCCACAGACCATTATAATAATGATATTGTTGGGCATGTAGCAAAGCCAGCAATTCTCAGTTTTCTACGCCCTCGGGCTAGCCCGAGTTGGCTGCGGGAAGCAGGAGGAATCTTTTCCAAGGCTTTTTCTCTCAGCTGCCAGGTGGAAGAGTTTGCCACAACAGTGAGTGACTTCCAGCAGGTTGCTGTGTCAGCACTTGATGCAAATCTCCCTCCCTTTCTCTCTCTTAAATAGCTACTAGGGTTCCCCCCCCCGTCACCCCTTTTCATTGCACGATTGCACTTTGGCAGCAACCCTTTAGAATTGAGGAATGTCACGATGACATGTACCTGCTTTGGAGACAGGCGCAGATCAAGCCAATGTGTGGGATTTGCATTACTGCAGGTGTTCAGAAAGGAAGGTAGCAGCTGGGGAGGGGTCAATGATACAGGATTGAAACTTGCACTCCAGCTATCCCTGTTTAGAAGAAGAAGAAGAAGAGTTTGGATTTGATATCCCGCCTTTCACTCCCTTTAAGGAGTCTCAAAGCGGCTAACAATCTCCTTTCCCTTCCTCCCCCACAACAAACACTCTGTGAGGTGAGTGAGGCTGAGAGACTTCAAGGAAGTGTGACTGGCCCAAGGTCACCCAGCAGCTGCATGTGGAGGAGCGGAGACGCGAACCCGGTTCACCAGATTAGGAGACTACCGCTCTTAACCACTATACCACACTGGCTCTCAGGGATGGTTTACTGGTTTACTAGGGATGGGGCTTATTTCTCTCGACCTTGTTAAATCACTTTCCTATTTCATCCTTGGTTGTTGTTGTTGTTTTATTTGTGGGTTGGGGTGGGGGGGACGCTTTGCCAGGCTTTTTCCAGACAGTTGCTATTTTGTAGGTAGGATTAAACTGCATACCAGCAAATTTAGGTGGCTCAGTTAAAGTGGTCTTGGTGCTCTTACACAAAAACCTGGACTTTCAAACAAACAGCAAGGAGAATGTTGGGAAAATGCACTGGAAAGTGTGGTAGCAAATCAGGGCGAATGCTTCGTAAACAGGTTGTCTATAAGCAGCTCTACTCTGATCTGCTACAAATGTCAGCCTTCAGATATGAGGCCGCAGTCCTGACTGACTGACTGATTTCATTTTTACCCTGCTGTTCCTCTGAAATCTTTAGAGGTGTGGGCTGATCTGGGAATAAGTCCTGGTTGCTTATCTCCCAGTAGACAGGTGTAGGCTTGCATTGTTCACCTCCTGCCCCAGGCCTATGGAAATCAGGGCGGTTCACACCATGAAAATGAAACGAGAATCAAAACAAGTTAGTAAATGAAAGCACAAAGCAGTGGGTAAAAAGTAGCAAAAGCAACACCCTTAACTAACAAAACTTGACTCTGAAAACTGGGTAAAATAGGTGCCAGGCAAGGCTTTCCAGGGAAAGGTGTTCCAGAAACATGGTGCCACCACTGAGAAGGCCCCCTCCTCAGTCACCCTTACCATGCTCTTCATAGTAGGGGCACTCCCTTGATCTCAACACACAGACTGGCTAATGTGGAGGCAAGTTTTCCTCCTGCTATCCTGCTCCCAGGCTGCTTACTCAAATGCAGACACATGTCAACACTCACTCACTCACTCACTCACTCACTCACTCACTCACCAGAGAACCCCATTCTGATAAGATTGCAGGACACTTTCAGCTGTATTCCTCCTTTTGTGGTTCCCATCACAAGAGGGAGAGTGTGTACGCCAGCCAGCCAGCCAGCCAGCCAGCCTCCTCCCTCCCTCCCTCTCTCACATTTCTGGAGACCTATTGCATGTCATCAGTTGGGGCTGAATATCTGCAGTGCAGAATGAACCCCACACCTGGAGGCTCCCTGCACCAGCATTGGGAATCATGCAAGGATCATCGACGAGTACAGCTGCCTTCCCACTGCAGATGTTTGCCCTCCAGGGCAAGGAAGGCAATGGAGTCAGCAAAGGCACTGTGAGATGGGGCAGGGCTAACAAGCATGGTCCTGTTCTTCCCTTCATGCAGCTGGAAGTGCAGTGTGTGTGTGTGTGTGTGTGTGTGTGTGTGTGTGAGAGAGAGAGAGAGAGAGAGAGAGAGAGAGAGAGAGAGAGAGAGAGAGAGAGAGAGAGAGAGAGAAATGTATAAAAAGGGCTAATGTTTTTCTGGCATAACTTTTTTTTTAAAAAACACATTGGCTTTTGAAACAGCATGGAACAGGCAACTGCAAAGGGAATGTAGTGGATGGCTTGGAGCCTTCAGTAGTGCATAATGCAGGAGTTGAAGCTCGGGAGCAGCGATGCTTTGTGTTAGAAGTGTGTCCCTGTTTTCATCTGTGAAATGCTAGTGTTCCACAAGACAGAAGGCATCAGGTCTGCACTGCAGAAAAGAAGGCTGTGTATCAGCCTTCCATCGCCTAATCTTCAGTTCCAAGGAGCTGCCCAATTTCCCTGGACTAGGGGTGGACTGGAGGAAGCACACTGTGCTAGCTTAGCAAATGCATGACATGCTTCCTGATGCCGACCCGACCATTAGGCAGATGCAGGCGATTACCCCAGGCAATGGATGTTGGGGCCCGGTGAGTGGCATAGAAATGTTGGAGTTCTCTGTGTGTGCACGCCCTCTAAGCAAGCTTGATACCCTCAGATGTGGTGTTGGATGTTCTCCCAGCTCACCTGCCAGTCTGGTCCGCTTCTGCCCATGGAATGATGGAGGGCGCCATCTTTTCCTTTGCCTCAGGTAGCTAAATGTCTTGGGTTGGCCCTGATGCTTCTATGGTCACTGTTTTCATGGCCATCCAAAAGACGCTGGGGAAGGCACATACATCGAGACTGATAGGCCATTGTTGTCAAGTGCTTTCTTCATTACTTCCTGTGAACTGAATCAAAACAGCCCTGGCCCAACAATGTGATGTAATGATAAAAGAAAAGAATGAACCTATGACCACTCTTGATGCTCTCAAGGTGGGAAACATGTGACCCTCCAGATGTTGTTGGACTCCATCAACCCAATGAGCATGCCCATTGACCAGGGATGATGGGAGTTGTGGTCCTGCAACATCTGGGGGACATAGGCTCTCCATTCAGATCTACTCTGACAGAGAGCAGCATCATGTTTCCCACGGTGTCTAGCCAGATGCCTCTGAGAAGACCACCAGCTGGACATGAAGGCAATTGTCCCCTCCCATCATTTCTCCCCAGCAGCTGGCACTAGAAGTGACCCACACATAGGGGTGACAAAAATTCTGGTTTCCTAGGCTGGAGGGAATTTTTGACATACCTAAAATTTGCTGGGACTTCTGAGCATTCCAGCCATTTCAGAATGTTATTGCCTAAGCAGATTATTGCAATGCTTCCCATGGAACAGATAAGAGGAGAAACATTCTGAATGTCAAGGTATTTGCATGGTCTGTTGTTTTTATAGGGGGGTGACAAGAGTCAGCTAGTCCAAAGGGAAATTCCCAGCTATCAGAACCAGTTTTGCACTGTGATCTTCACAGTTCATACAGCAGGGATGTTTGGGCATTCAATAGGAACTTCGGAAGCTGCCCTATACTGAGTCAGAGCACCAATCCATCTCACTCAGTATTGTCTACACTGCCTGGCAGCCGCTGTTCAGGATTTCAGGCAAGGGACACTCCCAGCCCTGCCTAGTGTGGGACCAGGGATTGAACCAGGGGAAACTTCTGCATGCAGAGCAGATGCTCTACCAGGGAGTAATAGCCCTTCCTCAGCAAATTACTACGATGTAGGTCATGTGAGACTATTTCCATCTTTTATAACTTGAAAACCATTTCCCCATCCTTCTGCTGAGTAAAGGCTGTGCAAAAATGGCCTCTCAGAATTCTTTGGGGAGGAATGAGGAGATCTTGATGAATATTCTCAGGGACAGAGGACAAAATTCTCCCGTAGTTTCTTAAAGGTGGCAAAAAGCAGCACAGCTTTTTTCTTTCTTCTCCTCTCTGCCCCCCCCAACTGCTGGAAGTAAGACCTACTGAGTTCCTGGGTTGGCATTTAGTCACCATTTCATATTCCTTGCCATCCTGGGCGTTAGTGGTGGTAATGGTGGCAAGCTGCCTAGAATAACCAGCGAATATTCTGCAGAAGTGTCCGCTTTTTCAGAAGGGTTCTAAACCGCCCCCCCCAAAAAAACCCCAATGATGTCTCAGATAATTCTTTTCGTGATAATGTTTTTGCTTGCCTCAAAGTGAAATAGTTTCTGTCTACTCTCCTTTTTGATCAAAGCTGCAGGCAGGCATTTTACTGCATTTTGGTTCAATGTGGCCCCATAAAACTCCTGTGGGGGCTAAATTTGGCCTGAGGGCCACCTGATCTCAGGAGCACCCTAGATGTCCTTCCTTCCTTTATATAGCCCAAGACAGTCGAGCAGCTTTTAACTCTGCACTCCTTCTATGGTAAATGATGTTTACTGTTGCTTTTCACTGATGGCAGGGAGAATACAAAGCTATCTGCTTTCTGTAACACAGAACCACTGGCGGGCTGCAGTCAAGTTATCTGCTCTGTGCTGCAATTTCCCTGAGCCTAAGCAGAGGGCTCCTTGGCATTCTGCTTAGTTGTTAAAATTTGGCCCTTGCCCGTGCACTCGCTTCCAGTCAAACATTTTGCTAACCATATTAGGCAATATGGACACCAGCCAACGAGCAAAGAGCTGGTTGAGTTGCTTACTTTTCATGAAGCACTTCTTAACATTTCCTAACCTCCCTCATTTTCGTTCAGCACATCTGTGGGTTCCTTCTGAGAAATGAAAGGAAAGCCCTAGTTTACTGTGGTTTACTGTGTTACATTGGGCAGGGGCATGAACCGGAGGCTGATATTTTAGATGACAAGTCTCAAGCTTGTTTGGAACCCTTTTGGTCCCTAATTCTGGATCTGGTTGCAGTCGCTCATGGATATGGAAAAGGCATTCTGCACATGGTCAGAAAAACACTTCTGTTTCACATGTTGGCTTTGCATTCCTTAATTCCATGCTACTCATACTGAATTTTTAAACCAAGATATTCTAGATCGGGGGTTCCCAAACTGGGCTGCGAGCTTCATTCAGCTGGTCCGTGGCATGTCCATATTAAACGCTCATACTGATTTTTATTTTTTGTTGCTTGTTATTTCTTATATTGTATTTAAATTCTTGATTTTAATTGCTTTTTATGCCTTATATTGATTTTAGATTTGAATTCCATAGGATGCCATTTGTGATACAATATGAGTAATAAAAGAAGCACTAAGAATACTATTAAAAAACGCACAGCATCTAGCATAGTGCATTGATAATTGCTATTACAGGCAGAAAAATAAATAGGTGGTCTACCAAGACCATCAGCAATTTGCAAGTGGTCCATTGGGGGCAGGGATCTGGAAATAACAAATTGGCCTAGAAGCCCTAGACAAACATCTTTCCCCTAATCAGATACAGGGCTTGGGTGGGTTGTTAATGAATGGTGAACAGAAGGCACGACACTCTGTCATGATGAAAGGCTCATTCTTATGCATAGGAGTAAAACACACATAGTTCTGAGTGTTAATATTGTGTGTCTTAAATGACAAGCATTTCACTGCTTGGTTTTGTAGCTGTGTGCTTAACTTGCAATATTATGCTAATATTAGGCAAATCTGTGTCCTCTTTGTTCTCAGTATTTGGTGATGCATTTCCCACCCACCCACCCACAAAACACTGCATGAGTGGCCATTCTATAAGCAAACTGGTTACATTTTGCACCATTTCTCTACAAAATTGTCATTAAACATTGCATGCATGGCACACCACACAACATCGCATTGTCTGGAGGAGGTTGAGTCCTCTGTCGGAGCCAGTCACTGAATCTGCAGCATGCAAGGCATGTTGTGCGTGTGACGTTACTTGCACATGATGTGCACCAGGCCCCTCAACATGGAGGGCTCTCAGTCCCCTTCCAACAAATATTGACGGGGCCAAGGTGTCTATGGCCCCCTAGAATTGGCACATCTAGGTAGGGTGGAGCTGTCTATCTCGGGAAGCAGATTTTGGAAGGTTGGGGACGTCATCTGGATTTTCTGCCTTATGCACCACAAAGTCTTGGGTGCTCTCTGTGCTGCAGGTAAAAAGGGTCCACTCTGGAAAAAGGTCCCCCTTCCTATGAATGGGTTTGCAGAGTAAAAATACCCATGTACATGCACTTGTGAATGAACCTGTGATTTATATTTTTGTTTAACAAGATTCTCTTTGGGAGTGAGAGACTGGAGCTTCTCAAAGATAAGTTTGGTCAAAGAAAGGAATTCCCTTATTAGATATTTCTCATGTTTCCTGCATGCAGTCACTGATAAGGTCTTCTGAGAGATTAGATTACATGGGCATCAGAATGAGAAGGGGATTAATCCTTCGGAGGGGTAGGGGAAGTTTATACAAAGACAGTGCTTAAGATGAATCATTCTGCCATGTGATGGATGCACATTATGAAGAATGCAAGGAAGGAGGGGACTAGATCAGAAGGGATCAAGGAAGATAATTTATGGCCTTCAGCAGTGTGTAGAACCAATCTTAAGTCTCTGGGCAAAATACAAGCCTGCTTTCCCCATGGTTATTGTTTTCTACCTTCTTGTTTTCATGGTCGGTGAAAGGACCAGCTTATATCAAATTGAGCCATTAGTCTGTCTAGCTCACTACTGTTTACTCTGACTGGCAACCTCTTCACAGAGTTTAACTAAAAACGTCAGAGTCAGGGCCACAAAATGGTGCAGGCATGCCTCCCATCAGCTCTCCCATCAAGGGGGAAAGGGCACCTGCAGTAGCCACCACTGCGTTCACTCACAGAGAGAGGTTATTTTCACATCTCCTCTGTTCAGAGCAGAAGGGTCCAGTCCTGGCATCCAGTGCGCTGCGGGTTTGTTTAAGGGTGCGTCTTCAATGTAGGAGAGGCTGAGGCAGTGCAAACAAGAACTGAGTAGGAAGAGCCAACATTGTTCATTGTGGATTTATAAAGGGATATTTGGTGAGACCTTTTGTGGGCACCTGAGTAGATGCTGATAGACAGGCTGGTCCCATAATGTCTATCTACAGTCTCTCCACAAGACAAGCTTTTATTCCAAACAACAGTGCAGCATTGACTCAAATTAAAGTCATCAGTAGGTTCCTTGAAATATGGCAGGTTTGGCTGCTAACCATCCATCCGTGGAGTCTCATTCTCCACCTTATTTGCACAAGACAAGCTTTGGCAATCCCCTTGTGGCTAGGAGAAGCAGAAGCTTACATGAACAGAAGACTGCACCCAAAACCCTCAGAAGGACCCCTTAAAACACATGCAAACATGTGGAGTGGAAGGTGCATCTTGTCATCATTTCCCCCCTATGCTACCTCGTGTGTGTGTGTGTGTGTGTGTGTGTGTGTTTGTTTGTGTGTGTGTGTGTTAAACAACTCTGGGGAAAGATCTGGTAATTCTGGTTTATAGGTTCAGAGGACTTCACTGTACCTTGCGAATGGTTCTACCGTCCAAAGCTGCTACCCGATTCACCCTCGGTGGAGAGCAAAATGTGCTCTTTGTACTGTTGTGCTTTATGCTGTTCCAATCTTTTTAGCAAATCACATCAAATCAAATCAAATCAAATCCTTGGCAAGGCACTAAGATAATTTAGGTATGAAGGAAGATTTGGTTTTACAGCTATTAATTGAGCGTGCAGCTACACATGGGGAGATAACGATAATTGAATGTCATGCTCTAAAGAAAAGGCAGATTTGCTTATGGCTTAGAATGTCAATCTACTAACCGACCCTGCATTTTGCTGGCCACAGTCACCTGTGCAAGATAAGGAGCCTGCAGCAAAAAGATAAGGAGCCCACAGCAAAAGCCTGGGTGGTGATGTGGAGACTCAAGTTTGCCCTGCGCCCGAGATCCCCTCTTGACCTTATAGGTTGAATCGAAAGGAAGCCCTAGATTTCAGCACTCTCATCTGCAAAATGCAAATATTAGTGTTTCCCGAGTTTGTTTCAAGGATGAATGGAACACTTACATTAAAGACATCATATTTGAAATTAGTGGTTAAAGGTCAAAGCATGAGATTCATGTGGGACAAAAGGACCGTGTGGGGTGGTGGTGGTGCAAGGGAGCAGCATGCTCAAACAGCATGCATACATTAGAGTAGGTGCAGGGAACCAGTGCTCCTCCAGATGTTGCACATTAACCCTGGTCATTGGCTATGCTTGCTTGTTCTGATGGGTGTTAAAGGTAAAAGGTAAAGGGACCCCTGACCATTAGGTCCAGTCGTGGCTGACTCTGGGGTTGCGGCGCTCATCTCGCTTTATTGGCCGAGGGAGCCGGCGTACAGCTTCCGGGTCATGTGGCCAGCATGACTAAGCCACTTCTGGCAAACCAGAGCAGCGCACGGAAACGCCGTTTACCTTCCCGCCAGAGCGGTACCTATTTATCTACTTGCACTTTGAGGTGCTTTCGAACTGTTAGGTTGGCAGGAGCAGGGACCGAGCAACAGGAGCTCACCCCGTTGCGGGGATTCGAACTGCCAACCTTCTGACCGGCAAGTTCTAGGCTCTGTGGTTTAACCCACAGCGCCACCCACGTCCCACAGATATCAACATCTACACGTGCCAGAAATTTGTACATATGTGGACTCTGTTGAGATATAATAAACACACTTAGGTTGAGAGCAGAACCCTGCCACTGCACTGCTGACCCACCACACCTGACCGGAAAAGAGCTAATGATTTACCCAAAGCAAATCTTGTGACTTAGTAGGGACTTGATTTTCTGTCTTCTTCACAATGTTCTTTCAACCACACTGGGTTTTAAACATGAATCGAGTTATGGTCTGAGCAATCCCATTCATTCACAGCTGGAACAAAGTAGGGGCTGATTACTTTCAGACAGCAGTTGCAAGATTATTAGTGAAAGAAAGGAGGAGGGTATCCCCTTCCATTCTTGCACTGTGAACAGTTCTGTCTGCTTGCTTTGTACAAGTCTGTTGCAGACAGTTGCATATATGGCACAAAATTGGCAATCTTCTGCCACAGAATGGTTGCTGTGAAATGGGTAGAACTTCTCTAACTTGGTAGATTATTGGGTGCCCTTGTCAAAGCAAATGCCCTTGTCTCTATGCTTCCATAGAACTTATTTAGAGTTTTTAAGCATCAAAAGTAGTTTTAAAAGAAAAATTAACAAGGGAAAATGAAGCAACTCCAAAAACAAAACAAAAATTGCCTGATTCTGCTGAGTGAACGGGCATTAAAATGGTGTTATAGGACTCCTGTTGCAATATGTAGAATTACTATTTGCTTCACTTTGTGTGGGATGGAGGGGGAGAACTCCCACTTAGATTTTCAGTGAAATCACAATTTGCTAAATAAAAGGGTGTGTGCACAGGAAAGGATTGGAATTAACATAAACATAAAAAACCTTAATATAAAACATAAGTGCATAACAAGAGTACGAAATGCTGGCACATCTTACCCTCATAACCATTCTAGGTCCATGTTGTTAATTGGCTGTGACTCGTGATTCAGCTGATTCTTGAGGATGCAGTGGCCAAGTTAGTGAACAACAGGCTGGATGGCTGTGTGGATGATTGGGGCAATTGTCCATGGTGCCAGCAGAGAGAACATGCTCAGCAGAAAGTCTCTGTGTGCAGCCTCCCTTTACCATAGGGAACAAATCATAGCTCAGTGGTAGAGTAAATGCTTTGCAAGTGGAAGGTTCAATCCCTAGTAAAGGTAAAGGGACCCCTGACCATTAGGTCCAGTCATGGCCGACTCTGGGGTTGCGGCGCTCATCTCGCTTTATTGGCCGAGGGAGCCGGCGTACAGCTTCCAGGTCATGTGGCCAGCATGACTAAGCCGCTTCTGGCAAACCAGAGCAGCACGTGGAAGCGCCGTATACCTTCCCGCCGAAGCGGTACCTATTTATCTACTTGCACTTTGACGTGCTTTCAAACTGCTAGGTTGGCAGGAGCTGGGACTGAGCAATGGGAGCTCACCCTGTTGCGGGGATTTGAAGCACAACTGTCTGATCAGCAAGCTCTAGGCTCTGTGGTTTAACCCACAGCGCCACCCGCGTCCCACCTCGATCGCTGGTATTTCCAGTTTAAAGGGCTAGTAGCAGATGATGGGACCCTCTGCCTGCGTCTTGGAGAGTTACTGCCAGCCAGAGTAGACAATCTTGGGCTAGAAAAGGACAATTTTAGGGCGGCTTCCTGCAGTTCATGATGCAGACACAGAACCAAGCTAAACGCTGGTGAAAATGAGGAAGCTCTGAGTATACATTGGGGCTGCAAGGAGCACTGGATCATAGTGTTTTACTGGCTCCAAAGCTGTCAACCTCCTCGCCATATCCACGTTACAAGGACACTGATTATCATATTGCATCAACAAGGACTTGATTAGTTCATGCCTCACACTTGATTTTTGTTGGTCAGATCTGATTCAGTCCTGCCCCCTCTCTGTGGCCTGCCCCAGTGAATCAGGTGAAGGAGGAGCCCGGACCGTTTGCTCTTGTTATGCAGAAAATATGTGGTGTGGTATGCTACTAAAGGGGAGGAATGCTTAGGTTGCAGACAATGCCTGTCTTCCACAGGGCAGGCCTAAGCAAAGTTTTCAGAAGGGATGGGGAAGAGGCATCTGCCTCAGCTGCCAAAATGACTTGACTGACAATCTAGCACAAGAAGAGCCCTGCTAGATCAGACCAAAGGCCCATCTAGACATCAGTGCAACTGTCCTCTACCCAGTTGTGATTCCCACACAGCCATCATGGCTACTAGTCATTGACAGCCTTTTCTTCCATGCTGAAAGCCTTCCACGTTGGTGGCTATTACTATGTCTTGTGGGAACGAGTTCCAAAACTATGGGCTATGTGGTGTTCAACTATGCACCATGTGAAGACACACCACAACCACTGCCTCCTCCTAACAGGCTATCTAGATGATGTGTGACACCTGCAACCTTTGCACCATGCAGGCAAATCACCATGTGGTCTGCTTACCCGTCATTAATCCACCTATATATGTTCCTAATGATTGAGGAGTATCGTTGGTGTGAGAAGATACCTCTTCATCTACCAAAGAATGGGTACCTTTCTTACTAGGAGCCCCAATTTTAAATCCAAAAATGAAAAGAAAAACTATATAAACATCAAAAACTATATAAACATCAAAAACAACACTTCACCTTGAAAATCATCACAAAGATGTATTTCCTCATCAGTTTCCTTATTGACGCAGGTGGCCCTGTGGGTTAAACCACTGAGCCTCTTGGGCTTGCCGATCAGAAGGTCCACGGTTCGAATCCCCGTGACGGAGTGAGTTCCTGTTGCTCAGTCCCTCCTCCTGCCAACCTAGCAGTTCGAAAGCATGTCAAAGTGCAAGTAGATAAATAGGTACCGCTCTGACGGGAAGGTAAATGGCATTTCCATGCACTGCTCTGGTTCGCCAGAAGCGGCTTAGTCATGCTGGCCACATGACCCGGAAGCTGTACGCCGGCTCCCTCAGCCAATAAAGCAAGATGAGCGCTGTAATGGTCAGGGGTCCCTTTACCTTTTACCTTCCTTATTGGAACAAGTGGGGTTGCCGGGCAAAACCTCCCCATCAGCTATAATTGCACTGCCTGAATTTGCAGGTATGTAGTTGAATCCCACCCCCCAAAAGTGTCAGTCTGGAAGCACCCAATAAATGAACCCCGTGGAGGCATATCTCCTCATTTCCTGAGGCATGTGGAATGTGGAATTTCCAGGGTTTGCTTGTGGCTTGCAGAAGTGGGGGTGCTGAATTCATTCCATTCCTCCACTGCCCAAATGAAAGCATATCTGCACTCTCTGAGGACCTGGCCACCCTTCAAGGATTCCAAGCTCCGCCTGCCTACAGATGGAACTTGGAAAGCAAAAAACCATAGGCTTACAGAGCGTGTGTAGATACCCTGTGGTTCTTTAGAGTTTACATAACAACAAAAATTTAACTATTCAGGAAAATTCAAAACCCTAGGAAAGAAAAGTCATGTCCAAAACCCCAAGGGCAATCCAGAACGAACCAACCAAGTAGAAACATGTGGAGCACGTCTTGTCTCTATGTGTGCAAAAGCTAGTGACCACAGCAAATCCTGCTATGTCTGTTCCCCCCCCCCATGGCCATGTTTTCAGTCCACATGTATTATTTTACAGTGGTACCTCGGGTTACATACTCTTCAGGTTACAGACGCTTCAGGTTACAGGGTCTGCTAACCCAGAAATAGCACCTCAGGTTAAGAACTTTGCTTCAGGATGAAAACAGAAATTGTGCTCCGGTGTGGCGGCGGCAGCGGGAGGCCCCATTAGCTAAAGTGGTGCTTCAGGTTAAGAAGTTTCAGGTTAAGAATGGACCTCTGGAACCAATTAAGTTCTTAATCCGAGGTACTACTGTACTTATAAATTTAAAGTTTGCTTTATATTTACTCCAGGAATGCAGTGCTCACAGGAATGTAGGAAGTTGCCCTAGGCCAGAAGTAGCCAATGTGGTGCCCTCCAGGCAATGATGGACTACAATTCCCATCAGCACTGACCATCAGCCATGGGGGATGGAGCTGATAGGAGCTGTAGTCCAACATCAGCCCCAAGCAGTATGGCCAAATGTTGGGAAGGGTGCAAGTGGTAGCCCAACAGCATCTACAAGGCACCATGGAAGCTACTCCTACCAAAGTATTGCCCACCCAACCTAGTATTATCTACTCTGGTAGGCAGAAGCTTTCCAGGGTCTCAGGCAGGGATTGTTTCCCCCTTCGCCTCCTACTCAGTCCTTTTTATGTGGAAACACCAGGGGCTGGACATAGGAGCCTTCATGAAAAGGGTGCATCTAACGACTAAGTCTGGGGTCACCCACCAGCACAATGGTGTCCTTGAGAACTTCCCCTGGTATCTGCAGAGCCTCTACATCCCTGCACACAGCTCCCTTCATTGTGAGGTGGAAAGGGTGCTTTCCTCTCCCGAACCCCAAAATGGCATAGAGCTGAGAGCCAGCGTGGTGTAGTGGTTAAGAGCGGTGGACTCATAATCTGGTGAACCGGGTTCACGTCCCTGCTCCTCCACATGCAGCTGCTGGGTGACCTTGGGCTAGTCACACTTCTCTGAAGTCTCTCAGCCCCACTCACCTCACAGAGTGTTTGTTGTGGGGGAGGAAGGAAAGGAGAATGTTAGCCGCTTTGAGACTCCTTCGGGTAGTGATAAAGCGGGATATCAAATCCAAACTCCTCTTCTTCTGAGGGAGGAGATTGGAAGAGTGGCAGTCTTCCAGCTCAGTGTGATTTTCAAGGTACAGATTGGTACACCTGAGAAGGTGAGGAACACAGGGAGATCAACAGGTTGGAGAGGAAAGAGGAGTGAGCCTGAAGATTGAGGGAAGGGAAACAGAAGTTATCAGGGAGAGGTGGGGTGAGGGGAGAAAGTGAGGGTGCTAGAGGTTTCAGAAGGGAAAGAGTTCAAGAGAGTTTGAGAGAGAACATGGAGTGCCAGAGAGAAAAAGAGTGTGTACACACAAGTTGGATCAAAGAAAAGAGAGCCTATTGAAATTGCATTTTTTTAAATTCGTTCCCCCTCAAATCACAGATCACCTGTGTCTCCATTGTCTGAACTCTAAAAATCATGAATCCTGCACTTTTTAACATTGCCATGGCATAAAGACATGGATCCAAGGCACGGACCCTGATGAGGCCTCATAATTTTTGCAAGAATATCCTGAAAACCACCATGAAATTGTAGGTCACCTCTGTGTCTGCAGATGATCTTCTGTTGGCCTTGTTGTCATCTCATGCCTTGGCTCAATGGTTTTATGGTGCTGGCAAGCTCTAGTAATGTGATGGGTGTTTTTTTAAAAAAGTGCAGTCACCAATTAAAGTTTCAGTTTGATTTGGCGAGTGTGGAGGTTGCATGGAAAAATCATGCAAATCCATTTTAATTCTACTGGATTTGAGTCTAACCTTGACCCCCACGGAAAAGCAAAGTGTTGAATCCAACTATAGGCACTACCTAGAGTAGAACCATTGAGATTAATGAAGCAAATTTAGTAATGTCGATTGATTTCAATGAATCTGCTTTGAGCATGGCTAACATGAGACAGAACCATGTGTGTGTGTGTGTGTGTGTGTGTGTGTGTGTGTGCGTGTGCAAATGTTTTCTTTCTGTCTGGAGTAGGTGGGGAGGGTGGAAATGTGCTACAGGGAAGGGAGAAGGAGAAGGAAACCCCTAAGTGCCCATGGGTCCAGAGACTGGCAACCCCTGCACTAAGTCTTGGCCTCTCCCCCAGAAGTACTAGAAGAGTCCAGCAACTTATTGTGAAGTACTGAGCACCTTGTCCAGCCAGGACTCTGGCTTCTAAATATAAACTGCTAAATGTCCATATGTGGTGGGCTGTTCTGGGCAATCTTGATTCATTCTGAAGGTATGTCCCAATGAGGCAATCCTTTGGCTGTTTACTTGGGCACCAACAAAACCCATAACGATCGAAACCCATTTTTATAGACCGTAGCAGAAGCCAGGTAGTTCTCAAGGGAAATTTATGGGTTTGAATGAACAGCAAGATTCATGGGGCAAACTAGCAGCGTTATTTATAGCATAGGATAAAATTTAGGTTTACCACTAATTGCAGTTTTTTTTTATTTTAAAAAAATTAATACTTGCAAAAAAGAGACATGCGTGATTTATATGGAAATATGTTATGAAGTTTCCATAGTGAAACAGAGTGGGATAGAAAAAGGGTTGTCTGTGTCTTATTATTTTCTAATGGCTGTCACAAGCAATTAATTCATTGGGCTCGTTCATTAATTTGAGTTTGTTGCAAAAGAATGTATGGATTTTAATTTGTGTTTTTGCTTGCGTATTTATTTTGAGAACTGAGTTTAAGTGCTCTTCTGAAACTGAAACCTTAATAGGCTCATAACATAACACATTATTTCAGTTTCAGTCCAGTGGTCCAAGGAGAAGCAGAAAAGCCCAAGCCAATAGCTTGAAATGGCAGACTTTACCTACAGTGCAAATATTTATTTGCTCATTTTACACAAAATATTTATAGGCATTTTTAAAATTAACATAACATTGAAAGTGGGCACTTCAAAAAGAGGAAAATGTATGGGAGCTTTATGGTTAGCATGAGAGCTCCGAGATTAATGCAGAAATCTCATTCGTTCAGTTTCCCCCCTGTTCATGTCAGGCCACTAGAACCCTGGCAATCCCAATGCCATCAAAGATGAGGATATGCTGGGGATTTATCTGCTGGGCCTTCTTCATATGTTCAAAAGAACATATGGAAGCATAAAGTGGATGTTGAGGCCATCGGTCCCACCCCCAAGTAGGGATGGACTTGTTTGTTTGTTTCCAGTCTTGAGTTCTGTTTTCCCCATTTCTGTATCAGCTTACACACCTCCCCCCCAAAACATCGTCTTGAAAATTGGTGTTTATTTTTGTGTGTGGTTTACTCCTAACATACACATTTTTGCACATTGTTTTCACATATCCTCCTTTACAAAGGGCCATCGTCTGCTTGAAATTGCCCTCTATTTGAAGGACAGGACTGCCCCTATCATTCGCTGACATGAGGCAGCTGACTTAGATGGCAGGAGCTTTGGGACAAGGGGTGGCAGCCAGGTTTTAGAGGACAGAGATCAATGTGCCATGCGGTTTGCTCCCTCCATGCTAGCCTTCTGCCTTTAGGAGTACCGTCCCATCACCAGTGTTGAAGCGAGACTCAACTTCCAGTCCAGTTGGCTTCTGTAAATGGATTGGGGTGGGAAGCGCCATCTTGCTTTTTGACCCAGCGTCTGAACAGTCTTGAACTGGCCCGGTTGAAGGACTGTCTAGTCCGAATCCAGTTTAAAGCGAATCCAGTTTAAAGAGGAGAACAGGAAGGACCATGAAGTTGCCCATCAGCAACTTCATGAACCATCAGTTATCGTCACCTGGGCAGCAAACTGGGCAGGCACACTGCTCCCCTGATCATAGCATTTATCTTCCCATATGGTGAAAGGTATCGTGTTTCTATTTAATGATGTAATTATTTCTAAATGTGTAATCAAGTTGCAGTGGTTATTTCTAAATCTGTGTATGTAAACGTTAGCATAATGCACATTTGATGCAAATCGCTGCCCTCTCTTTTTTTGGTGGTGTATTCCCACTTTTGGGGTGACACGTAAATGGCCACCTTATCAAGCAGCAGAACCAGGAGCCCACAGAAAGCAGCAGTGGGGTCCACAGGTTGTTGGGGGTGCCTAATGTTGCCAAAAGCAGCAAGAAGTACTTGCCCCTCCTCCGTGCTAATGATGAAAGCTTAAAAGACAACCAGCAGTGGATCTTCGTAGGAAGAAAGAACTATGAGCAGCACCTGGTTCCAGAATTCTAAGCACGTGTCTGTGCTGATGGCATTTGGCACCTGCTCTGGTTAGTGAATCTTGCTGGGTCTGCCCAACCCTAGCTTAGAGAAGTCTGTGCAGGGTCCGTCTCAGAATATGTTGGCCTCTCCCATATATATTACAGTCTCTCTCTAGCCCTGTGTTGCTAGCTTCCTCGCTTGGATCAGGGGCTACAGTGAGAGGCAGGCCATATCTGTTGTTTTGCATCTTCCCCATTTGTCCTTGGAATGCGTTTGCTATTCTTGGCGTATTGAGAGATGTTGTTGGGAATTGACTAAGCTGCTTCAAGGTCTCTTGGCTCAGTTGGCGCTTTACTTACTTGACATTCCATTTTGTTAAGGGGTTTTTGTAGTCATCCCCCCCCCCACGCAAAAAAAGGGCTAGCGATTCAGAGGCCTTCAAGGCTGATTGCAACAGAGGAATAAATTTCTAATGAGGGTTGTTAATGCTCTTGCCTTCTCAGGGCATATTTATATGGCAATGGTTGGAGAGAGGAAGGGACTGCAGATTGCTGAGGGGAGCAGACTGCATAGAGGTTTCACCTGCTCTGTTTGCAGCTGACTGAGGGTCATGAACATGAGATTCTTAATCTGAGAGTTGTAAGTTCAAGCCTCACCTTGGGCACAAGATTTCTGCATTGCAGGGGTTTGGACTAGATGACCCTCGTGGTCCCTTCCAACTCTACAATTCTGTGATTTTGTGAAAACTAGGTTGAGCAATGACAAACACAGACACTTGATCCATACTCCCCATTTCCTGGAGAAGTAGAGAGTTCCAGGAGCAGCTGTTTACAGAAGGGGTAGGGAAACTTTTCTGGTCAGTGGGCCAGATCCTTATTTCCTCACTTCTAGGAGACTAAATTTGACACCAAAGGTGTCAATCACCTGATGTCATCACTTGAAGCTGCGGTTTGAAGCCCCAGTGGTTGGAACGTCAAAGCACAGAGTGAGGCTGTTTGAAAGCCCTTTTCCAAGCAACCGTATGCTGCTCTTTGAAGCTCTGAAAACCATAGCTTTGAAGAGCAGTGTGGATCTGTTTGCAAAAGGGCTTTTAAACAGCCCCACACTATGCTTTAGCCACATGCAACCAAATGGAGCAGGGTTGAAGCCTCTGCTCAACAGCTGATGAGCAAAAGGGTTCAATTCTGTTGGTAGCAGTGGCCTACTTCGCCAGCACATTCCCCGCCCCACTCACATCACCCAGTGATGTCAGCTGATTGACAGATGTGTGTGGTTTGGGGGAAATGGCCTCAGGGGTTGGAGATTGCTCACCCCAGGTTTACTGGGTAATTTCCTGTACTGTATTGAGACATAGCAAATTAACTATGCCCTGCCTCCTCAAACCCAATCCATCCTGCAAACTCACTCCTTTTCTTCTGTGAGAAAACCTCTGGTCCCTCTTTGATTAATACATCTGTACCCTGCTGCCTGCACAGGAACTGCACCACCATGAAAGAAATGCAAACTCTTGATTTATTTTTGCTCGTAGTTTCAAGTTGTATTGCTGTAAAAATGATGAATGAATCTTCTTTCAAGGTTCATGGCTATGACCTGTGTCAGATGTGCAAGAATCTAAGTCTTCCCTAACGGCAGTAGAAAGTTTTTTAGTTTTGCTCATCCAAAAATGGAACAAATGCTCTCTATGCCAAAAAAAGGCAGAGATATTGGACTCACTCCAGCCAAAATAGCTTCGTTCCAGTGAAAACAGGAATCAGATGTACAGTCCTTATGATAGACTAATAGCACAGTGCTATTTGCCATATGTTAATTGCAGTGACATTAGACCCATATTTTCTCATATGCAATTGCCTTAATTGTTACCATCAGTGGCCTGCAATGTCAGGCAGGAATGTCATTTGAAGAAATTGCTATTGCAGAAGACATTTTGGTTCACTTGGGCATTCCTGAAAGTCGTTTGAAAGAGGGAAGCCGTGTTTGCATCTGTACAGGCAATCCGGCAGGTAGCGAAAACAGATGGGACTCTATTTGGTGTCTCTATTGGGTGGGGAAACCTGTGACATTCCAGATGTTTACTTAGTCATTATATATATATATATATATATAATGCTCTGATGGTGTTTCCTGCTTGGCAGGGGGTTGGACTCGATGGCCCTTGTGGTCTCTTCCAACTCTATGATTCTATGATTCTATATATATCCCACCTTTTCTCCAAGGAGCTCAAGGTGACATGCACACTTTGCTGCCTCTCCATTTTATCCCCCTTCGCAGTCAGGAGCTGGAGTCAGGTGCAGGTCAGATATAAAAAAACATGGTGTCAGTGAAGTCAACTCTTCATACAAAGAAACAAAAACAGCTGAGGCCTCGTGGTTCCAGCAACTCTTCCCAGTAGGCCTTGCCCCAGTGAGGCAGTTGTGAGGACTGATGGTCCTCCCTACAGCTGCCTAAGTCCCCTCCTCTACAGGGTCCCCCCCCCCAAGCCATTGGAGACTGTGTGCAACCAATCTCTCCTCTTCTCTTTTCATTTCTCCATTTGTTCTCAGAGACCGGAGGTTGGTGGTGGGCAGAGATGGTTGCAACAGGAGGGGGAGACTCCCTGGATTCTTCAGCAGCCGGCTTCCTCTCTGTCTCCTGGCCCTCCTCCTCTCCAGCCTTTGAATTAGGACTGCTCTCTGCCATAGCTTCTTCCTGCTAACTAAACCCTGTTGCTTCTTCTACTTCCAACACCTCCTTCTCCCAGTCTGGAGGTGCTGTTGGTAAACCAGGAGGTAGCTTGGTCGCAGGCAAGTAGGCAGCTTGTATGATGCAACTGGATTTCTATATACAAACAAGTTGCTCAGACTGCAGAGGTTGGCTAAGGTCTGTGGATTTATGCCACACCGCTTGAGGCTTAAAGGTAAAGGTAAAGGTACCCCTGCCCGTACAGGCCAGTCTTGACAGACTCTAGGGTTGTGCGCTCATCTCACTCTAGAGGCCGGGAGCCAGCGCTGTCCGCAGACACTTCCGGGTCACGTGGCCAGCGTGACATGCTGCATCTGGCGAGCCAGCGCAGCACACGGAACGCCGTTTACCTTCCCGCTGGTAAGCGGTCCCTATTTATCTACTTGCACCCGGGGGTGCTTTCGAACTGCTAGGTTGGCAGGCGCTGGGACCGAGCAACGGGAGTGCACCCCGCTGCGGGGATTCGAACCGCCGACCATGCGATCGGCAAGTCCTAGGCGCTGAGGCTTTTACCCACAGCGCCACCCGCGTCCCAAGGCTTGAGGCTTAGGTCACCTAAAAAGTGTTGGGTCACTAAACTGTAGTACCTCCTTCTGGCCATCTGGCTGGGTAGTGCCCAAGAGCAATTATCAGTAGCTCCCTCTTCTGGCAAAACTACTACTGTGATACAGGACTGACTCCTAGAGTTCCTGGTGCTAGATACTTGCTGCTGCCCTACTTGCATGTTGTGGTCAAAGGGGGCTTGTGGAAGTAGTATATAATCTCAATTTATTGTTCCCAAATTAACATACAAATAGAAATGGAGTCAAAGTTGTATTTGTTTTCAGCCTAGAACAGTCATAGGAAACCCGTGGCCCCTCAGATGTTGACAGACAGGGATTATGGAGGTTGGATTCTAATAACGTCTGGAAAGCCATGGGCTCTCCCGTCTGTGGCCTAGAGCAGGGGTCAGCAAACCTTTTCAGCAGGGGGCCGGTCGTCTATCCCTGAGAGCTTGTGGGGGGCCGGGCTATATTTTTTTTGGGGGGGGAATGAATGAATTCCTATGCCTCACACATAACCCAGAGATGCATTTTAAATAAAGGACACTTTCTACTCATGTAAAAACACGCCGATTCCCGGACCGTTCGTGGGCCGGATTTAGAAGGCAATTGGGCCTTAGTTTGCCTACCCATGGCCTAGAGGGTGCCTGTTTGCATGAACCCCGGCCCAGATTTAAGGAAAGGAAACCTTCAGTGCATGAGGCGAGGGGAGGCGACTGCCTCAGGCGGCAGATCGACCAGGGCAGCAGATTCTGATGTCAATCTTTCTCTCCCCACCCCATTCCTGATGTAGATTCTCCCTCACCCCTTCTTCCTTGACAAGGAGAGGGGCGAATATGTCATTTTGGGATCTGCCTCAGGTGCCAAAATGTCATGGGCCAGCTCTGTGGTAGTGTAATAAACAAGCATTCATTGCTCTAGCTCTTGTAAATGAACAGAAAGTTTACGTGTTTGATTCAACTCCGGTATTAATTTCAAGCCAAATAAATGTGTAACTGAAGATCCAGTTGACGCCGAGGCACCATTAAAAGCGAGAAAAGAAGGGGAGAAGCGGCCTTTTATCTCCACCATATCCCTTGCCAGGCGAGTGGATGTGACACATTGTCACATACAGACATCATTTCTGCAGTTCAGAGGAAGAATTTGAAGCATTTCGCTGCACTATTGAAGTGGATGGGAAAAAGTCAAAGGGGGACTATTTGGAAACTTTCAGTCAGGCATTCCAAATTCCTGCGAAGGCATCCCAGAGCGATCATCATTCTGGAGAACTTCTGCTGAACAGCACTCGTGAGACAGAGAGAAATATGAGTGAGAGAGAGGATGGCTTGCCTTGAGAAGAATAATGCCTTTGTTTGCCTGATAATCACTTTGAGACTTCATTCAGTGGTTTGTGTTGGCATTCAAGAAATAGATGCTGCATAGGTCAGGAGCTTAGAATCCCAGCTTCCTGCTATAGGTTTTTTGAAAGCGCAGAAGGATAGCCAGAGGAGGAGCCATAGCTCAGTGTTATGGCTGAAGGTCCCAGGTTTTAACTCTGCCACCTCCAGGTAGGACTGGGAGAGACCACCTGCCTGATGGTCAGCGTGGACAATACTGAGTTAGATAGCTCAATGGTCTGACTTGGTATAAGGCATTATCTTTCTATCTTCCTATGCTCCTAATCCATTCCTGTGAGTTTGGGAACATAGCGTCTGGGTTTCAAGGGACGTTTGGGTGTGCTGAGCTCAGCCAAAGAACAGATAATGGTGGTGTAATATCTGCCAGTGTGAAACTGAGGGGGGTGGGGAATCTAAATTAGGGATGGGGAACGTTGTTGTTGTTTAGTTGTCTCCGACTCTTCGTGACCCCAGGCACTCCTGTCTTCCACTGCCTCCTGCAGTTTGATCAAACTCATGCTGGTAGCTTCGAGAACACTGTCCAACCATCTCGTCCTCTGTTGTCCCCTTCTCCTTGCACCCTCCATCTTTCCCAACATCAGGGTCTTTTCCAGGGAGTCTTCTCTTCTCATGAGGTGGCCAAAGTCTTGGAGCCTCAGCTTCACGATCTGTCCTTCCAGTGAGCACTCAGGGCTGATTTCCTTCAGAATGGAGAGGTTTGATCTTCTTGCAGTCCATGGGACTCTCAAGAGTCTCCTCCAGCACCATAATTCAAAAGCATCAATTCTTTGGCGATCAGCCTTCTTTATGGTCCAGCTCTCACTTCCATACATCACTACTGGGAAAACCATAGCTTTAACTATACGGACCTTTGTTGGCAAGGTGATATCTCTGCTTTTTAAGATGCTGTCTATGATGGGGAACTTACTGGGACTCAACTCCCATCAGCCCCAGTCAGCATGACCTGTGGTTAGGGATGATGGGAGTTGGAGCTCAATGACCTCTGAAGGGCCTGACCTAGTTGTTGTTGTTTTTTACATTGCCTAGTGCCTTCATTTAAAGCAAGAACACACCTGTGAGTTTCTAGGAATGCCCACTCCCCCCCCCAAAGTAATGTTTTATTTATTTGTTTACTTTTTAAAACCACAACAGCAACACATAAAAGAATAGCAGCGGGGAACCTGTGGCCCCCTGGATAATGCTGGGCTGCATCAGCCCCAGGCCCCATACCCAGGAATGCTGGGAATTGTAGTCCAGTAGCACCTCAAAAGCCACAGGTTCTTTGTTCCTCTTGTAAAGGTTCAGGCAAGACTCAACTCTGTGCTAACTGGGGCAGATGGGGCACACAAGCTGGCAAGGGGTGTTCTAACCACTATACCACGCTGTCTCCCAGATACTGAAAGGTGTATGGCATCCTTCCCTTATGAACTTGCGTATGAGCATATCCTGGGAAGTAGAGAAGAGATGTCTAGCTCTGCCCCCGCCCTGTCCACACCCCACTTCCTTTCTTCTTCTTCCTTCCTTGCAATTTTCTCCCCAAGGAGCAATGGAAAGACATTTTGGTGGATGGAAGCGGGTTGTGTAGTTCATAGACTTGAGTGCAGTCTTGAGAACGTTTAAGAGCTAACACTCAGCAACGAGTAAGTTTCCCATGAGAAGTGCAAAAATAATGGAATGCCATAAATAGCTAATACTATTTGTGTTTCCTGCAGACAAAGAGGGGGAAATTGGCTGGTTTTAAGCATCTGTCACAGTCATATTGAGGCATCTGGCTATGTTTTTGCAGTGCCCGTCTCACACTCTTTTGCCCTACAAGGCAGAGAGACAAAGGCCCCATCTGCGCCATACATCTAAAGCAGTATCATATCACTTTAAATGGTCATGTCTTTCCCCCCAAAGAATCCTGGGAAATGTGGTTTGTTAAGGGGGCTGAGAGCTGCTTGCTAAGAGACCCCTATTCCCATCCCAGGACCATAATTCCTAGAGAGGTTTAACAATCAGTGGCTCTTCCCAGGGAATGCTGGGAACTGTAGCTCTGTGATGGGGAATAAGGGGCTTCCTAGCAACTCACAGCACCCTTAACAAACTAGTGTTCCCAGAACCCTTTGGGGGAAGACACGGCTGTTTAAAGTGGTGCGATACTGATTTAAATGTATAGTGCGGATGGAGCCAAAGAATCCTTTGCCACTCATTCAGTTTGACGAAAAGAGTCTGTTTCCTGATATATTTCCTGATTATTATTTCCTGAGATAATCAATCAAAGGCCGACAAACAGAAGGGAACAACAAGCGAAAATTCACATCATAAGTAAACTATTTGTGGGTATAGAGGAATGCAGTATTGATTGGAAGTATTATGTATGGTCCACAGGAGGGAAATGGACTCCCGTGCAGTGGTGTTTCTGAAGTGCCCTGCATGAAAGGAGTCTGTTGTATGTTATATTGCATGCTCACCTAGCTTTATGAGTGCGGGGTGCGCTCTGCACAATTTTCGATAAGAATAATATGAAACAAAAAAACACACACAAAACCCTCACCCTTCCCTTCCCTCCAAGATGGAATGCTAACCAATCCCCTTATGGCAAATGCAGTGTTTATTTTTAATTAAAAAATAACAGAGCTGAGTTGACCTCAGTTTTCCCAGCTGCTATTCTTCCATCATAGCAGCTCATTGGTTGGTTTTCCCTTGCTGATTTCTGTCATTATTTGCACTGAGCCTGTATGTGTTACATATATATATATATATATATATATTCACATTGCCTCCCATTTATTTAGCAGTACAGCTGACCAATTGTTCACTAAGGGGTAATGCAATATTAAATGTTTTGGGTTATGCAGGCTGGCTTCAGCTGTTGCTTCCCCAGGCAGCTCTTGGGGACTCCAGGACCTTAGCGGAGCTCACCAATGAATCCTGCAGCTGATCCATTAGGTGGCGAGGTCTGAGCTGCCCGTTTAGTATGGGGCATTGTGGGGAATTAAAATGGTGGCTCCATAGTGCTTGGCATGGACTGCAGGGCAGCGGCTGCCACTGGGGCACTCTGAGGGGCCCCAAAAACTTGGAGGTAACCCTGAGGCTACCTGTGGTTATATTTTGTCTGTGTCGCAAAGATTTTAGCTTGCATTACCACAGCATTTGTGGCTATATCTCTACCCAGCCCCAGGACAGTGAAACCTTGGTTCCTGAACGGCTTAGTTGCTGAACAAATCCGCTCCTGAACGCCACAAACCTGGAAGTAAGTGTTCCTGTTTGCGGACTTTTTTGGAAGCCGAACGTCCAAAGCTTGAGTGCAGGAAGCTCCTGCAGCCAATAGGAAGCCGTGCCATGGTTTTTTACCAGTTTCAGGAGTCGAACAGACTCCTGGAATGGATTAAGTTTGAGAACCAAGGTACCACTGTACTCAAATTACAATGGCCCAGAGAGGAGATGCTCTGAGGATGGAGCCTACTGGGAAGTTAAAATGGCAGCTGTAAGGCATCCAGTATGAGGGATTCAGGAAAGTAATTGGCACCAAAGAGGGCTACACAGGGTGCTGGAGCCTGGGCAACTTTCCCAAAGATTTCACATACTGATCCTGTGTGTTCGTCCATTCAAAGAGCAGCCTGTTCAGCCAGGCTGGGAACATTAAATCTGCCATGTGGCAATCCCTTGCAGACGGCTGCAGCACCTGGAGGCAATCAAGTCAGATCATGTATCCACAGCAGTGACCAGGGGAGGAATGACTGCCGGGAGGAAGGCAGAAAGCATAAATGCCATAGTACACTTGCATCAAGGGACGCGGGTGGCGCTGTGGGTAAAAGCCTTAGCGCCTAGGGCTTGCCGATCGAAAGGTCGGCAGTTCGAATCCCCGCAGCAGGTTGCGCTCCTGTTGCTCGGTCCCAGCGCCTGCCAACCTAGCAGTTTGAAAGCACCCCCGGGTGCAAGTAGATAAATAGGGACCGCTTACTAGCGGAAAGGTAAACGGCGTTTCCGTGTGTGGCTCTGGCTCGCCAGAGCAGCGATGTCACGCTGGCCACGTGACTCGGAAGTGTCTCTGGACAGCGCTGGTCCCCGGCCTCTTGAGTGAGATGGGCGCACAACCCTAGAGTCTGTCAAGACTGGCCCGTACGGGCAGGGGTACCTTTACCTTTACTTTACACTTGCATCAGCACAACTGATGCCTTCATCTGCCCCAGCTGTAACGAAACATGTCTCTCTTGTATTGGTCTCTACAGCCACAGCAGGTGCTGTAAATCTCCAAAAGTTTGGTGCACTCTTCCATTTTCTCCTGAGATAGGTGGGTGCCAGCAATTAGTAAGATGAGTGTGTTTTAGGGGTGTGGGAGAATTCCAAGGTAAGCTGAAACGGGAGCAGAAATTGCCGGTGTCTGCTTATTTTCTCCATGACCAAAATGGAAATCAATTCAGCAAATATGATTGGTGTTTTCTGCAGCTGTTGTTTTCAGTCTGAAAATATGCAATTGATTATGTGATCCTCCCTGCTTTTGCATTGTGTTTCTTTCACATTGAAATGAACGGAATGGAATAATGTAATGACAACATGAATCACACAATTTATGTAATTAATTATGTAATTTATGCAATTTTGCTACATTAGCGAGTGAAATGAATAATGTAGCTTTGGGGAGAAGGCGAACTGCAGCCGGTTGGAAACAGTGCTGCAACACACTGTGAAATGGAAAACAGTGCTTCCTTCCATCCCAAGATTTGTAAACACAGAGATATATCACAGCCCATGTTAACACTGCTAACATTTCCTATGTAATACCCAACCAATTCCACACTCCTTTATGGTCAAATATAAGAACAAAAAAACCCCCAAAATGTCTTGCAAAAGAGATTCATCTTCATTTTTAGTAACTGCTCTGCCTCTCCATTTTGAAGTAATTCTGGTCTCTGCCAGCTAGGGTAGTGTGAGCGGCTGCCAAGCGATGCTTCGAATGAGTCAGTTTCTATTTGCCTCTTGTCCCAACAGCTATTTCCTGTCTCCTTATGGCACTAATTCTGTGCACATATTAAAACTTGGATAGGAAAACCCCCGAAAAAGCACTTCTTCAGCTTTTCCAGAAAGGCACAATGAACTCCACATCCTGCTGTCATTAGAGCTCTTGGTAGCAGAGCTTTTGAAGCTAGACGGCAAACGGAATGTCTAGGGAAATGCAGTGAAGTAAGTAATTTTTATTAACAGCAGTAAACGGATTGCTCCGGCAGGGGTATTCTGTTGCAGAAACGCCTCTCTCCAATGGCCTGTGTCATTCCTAGATGTGAAGATTTGCAAAGAGATGCATAGGCTGTTTTGACTAAGGCTCGATTTGGACGATATGCCTTTCATGTGGAGCCCACTGGAAACTGCCTCCACAGGACCAGTGCTCCCTGTGGCAAGGCTTTTTGTTAAAGGCACATAGGGCTGGAATCACACCAAAAAACTTTATGCAGGCATGGGAGGAGTGTGCAAGCCTAAGACCGAGTTCCACGATGTTTTAAAATTAGAAGTGCACCAAAAAAGCTGCTCAGTTTTAACTGCGGTGAGATCCCAAGTCAGTAGCCATAATTCACTTAATTGTTTTTCTTCAAATTACCCATGACCATAAACAGCTCCTAATCTTTCTGGCTGAGAGGAAATAGCAAAATCTTTTAACAAAAGTAAGCTGACTTGAATAAGCAACATCCTTGTCAAAGCAGTAGCTGCGGTCCTTTGGCTGTTGGAGCCGATGAGGAGATGAAAGGGATGGGGAAGCTGCTCAGGTTGGTATTGTGCAGAGGTTTGGCAGGAAAGGTGAGCACTTTCTTCCAGAAAGGCTAGCTGCCAATAGCAGGTAGTTCAAGGCCTCTGAGATATCTTCTTCCTGTTCTCAGAGCTTGAAGGACATGTGGGGGTGATTGGGTTAAGGGGTCACAATTCTTGCCATCCTTCACAGCCCAGATTTACTGTCAGGAACTGGATCATGGCCAGTCTAGTCACTGGAGGTCAGATTAAGTTGACATCAGCAGAAATGAAGATCTTGGTTTGGACCAATGTTGCCACTTACATCTTGTAAAAAAGAGAGACATGGCCACCCTATTTTGGAAAAGGGTTTTGGGTGACAGGAAAAGAGAAGGGTGCTTCTCTTGCTATTGTTTCTCACCTGACTTTGGTGGTTTTTGTAGTGGTTTGCACTTTGTCCATGTGTGCAATTTAAATGGTGTGTATAAGCCAAAGTCCTCCTTATTTAAAGCCCTAAACGGCCTCAGTCCAGTATACCTGAAGGAGCGTCTCCATCCCCATCGTTCTGCCCGGACACTGAAGTCCACCTCTGAGGGCCTGCTGGTGGTTCCCTCACTGTGAGAAGCGAAGTTACAGGGAACCAGGCAGAGGGCCTTCTTGGTAGCAGCGCCCGCCCTGTGGAACATCCTCCCATCAGATGTCAAAGGAAAAAACAAGACATCTGAAGGCAGCCCTGTTTAGGGAAGCTTTTAATATCTGAAGGACTATTGTATTTTAATATTTTGTTGGAAGCTGCCCAGAGTGGGTGGGGTATAAATAATAAAATATTATTATTATTATTATTATTATTATTATTATTATTATTATTATTATTATTATGGCTTCTCTTCTGTGAAGAGAAATCTTGCACACCTGCACACTCTTATGTGTGGGGAGCCTGTGTCTATATTGCAGCTGCCGGAGTAAGTCTGTTCTGCAAAAGTTCCTGAATGTAAAACGAGTGTTATGTTGCTTTCGTCCCTCTTCAACGGAGTTGTGCAATAACACAGAAATGCTCTGTGTGGACTGCATCCTTCACCTCTTGAATCCTTTTCTTTCCACAGCGATAGCCTACTCAGGCTACAGAGCCATCTCTGTCATCTAACCTCAAGCCTTCAGTCTTTGACACGCGACTGACCAGCTTTGACGTGCTTGCCCAGCTGAGTCGATGTGAGTATGATGGATGACCTTTTGAAATTTGTGCTACTTTTGCACTGTTGTTTTGATACCTTCTCATTTTTCTTACTTAAAAACACAATGCAGCTGCAACAAACCGTTGTAGGAAAACTGACCTTTCATGGGTGTTTGTACTCTGCTTAATGAGTACAAGTGGAGCCCACTTTCATCAACCTGGTGCTCTCCAGATACTTTGGACTACAAATCAGGAGAAATTTTTATTTCATTTGCATTTAAAGGTGAACCTACCTAATTTGCTCTTTCTGGAACAATAGATCAACTGGGAACAGTCTTCAAAATCCACACTTCTCTAAGTTTTGCAGTGCTGTTCTCCAGTAACGTGTACCAAAATGCACATACTATGCATAAATATACATATATTAGTGAAATTAGCATGTAAAATTGTATATAATTGTGTATATTAGTGGAAATCTGCACTAAAATGCTGATGAATTTTCATGAGGACTTTTTAATAATTGCAAACTGTTGTAGAAATGTGAAAACCCGAACTTAAGATTGGAAAAGTCAGCATTATAATCAAAAGAGAACAGAGGATTTTCACCGCATTATTAAGATTCCCACTTCATTATTATAAAAGATTCACTTGTTGGGTCTTTTGAAGCTGTTTTCTGGGGATGAGAAAAGCTGTCATGCATCATCCACCATTAAGCTAACCTTGAGAAGTTTGATTCAAAGCAAGACTGACGCTTGAAACAGGCATGATTCAAATGAAACGTGACGTTACGATACCAGCTGCTCCGCTGTCAGGCAAAAGAGGCACATAGCTTAAATAGCACCTTTCGTTGAAGATGGTCTAAGCTTTTTTTCAAATATCTGAGCCTTGGGCGAAACATTTTAGCCTTCCTTAGGAGTGTTAAGTGTAGTCAGGTGCAGAATTGTGGGGTCTGGAATACAAGGTTTGATCATAGGACAGGGATGGTCAATGTGGTGCCCTCTAGATTTTGTGGGCCTCCAGCTCCAGTCAGCTGCAGCCAACACGGCCAATGGCCAGGAATGCTGGGTGTTGAAATCCAACAATCTTGATTACCCCCGTCACAGAAGATAAGCACCACTATCAGTTTGCAAATGATGGTTGTGTGCTTCACTGTTTCCCCATTGTTTGACTTCCTGCATGCTGGCATCATGTGCTTGGGACACCTACTTGCATTAATAAGATATATATTATTCTAGTCATTTATGAGCATCTCATGTGTATAGATCCACAATCAGTTTAAATGGTGCTTCGTGTTTTGTGGTGGCACTGAAATTCAGAATGGCCTATGTGTCTCCAAAACACCCCCCCCAGCAAGCCCAACACCCCCCCCCCCGACATTTGAGCCTAGCATAGGAAGTTGAGTTGGAGCCACTGGTCTATCTAGATCAGTGTTACCTTCACTGACTGGCAGTGACTTTCTAGGGTTCCAGACAGCAAGACAATTCCTAGCCTGGCCTGGAGGTGCTGGGGATTGAACCTGGAATCTTCTGTCTGCAAGGCAGAAGCTCTATCTGTGAGCTATGTTGCTTCTCTGGTTTGTAATGGGCTTCCCCCCAGCTCCAGCAATGCTGGCTGAAGTCATTCCATCAGTCTTCCTTGCCGCCAAGCCCCTTTCTTTCCCCAGATCTACACTTATGATGAAGAAGGGAATCCAGTGGAACAGAGGACTTCAGCAGCTTCAGAGGCCTAATTTTTAAGGCATGAGTGCTACTCAAAAGTGTTCCTTGCTTTGGTGAAGCCTGGGAAATGGAGTTCCCAGTGCTCTATCTGGTACATCGACTGAGACCCTCCCTGCCCATGGACTGTCTCGCCTGAGTAGTGCATGCTCTGGTTATCTCCCGCTTGGACTACTGCAACACACTCTACATGGGGCTACCTTTGAAGGTGACTCGGAAACTGCAATTAATCCAGAATGCGGCAGCTAGACTGGTGACTGGGAGTGGCCACTGGGACTGAAATATACTCAGAGTCGCAAAGTGATTTCATGCTCTTTATTCAGCTCATAGTGGTGAGGAGGAATGAATGAAAGTCCCCTCACAGTATCTGCTTTATATACATTATTTACACAATGGGCTGCACATGATTGGCTAATTCCGGAATTCTACTGTAAGCCAATCAGGTTGTGGATTCACTTCTATCTGGAGCAGGATTGGGTGGTTCCTGCCAACCAATCATACTGCTGCATTGTTCTAGGACCAATCAGACTGCTGCATTCTGAATCCTATTGTTCTAGGACCAATCAGACTACTGCATTTTGGATCCTATTGTTCTAGGACCAATCAGACTGCTGCAGTTTGGATCCTATTCCACTCAGTACATAACACCCCTCCTCTCTAAGTTCCAGTCCTGCCCGGGAGGTCACATTCATAGTCCTCGAGGTACGCCGGCGGCCTACGTGTGCGTTGCGGCCTGTGGTGTTCCCTGGTCCGGGGTTCAGGTTCTGGCTCGTGTTCCAAGGATGCTGGCTGTGATGGGCCTGTTTGGTCTGGCGCAACCGGCTCGCTCAGTCGTGGTTCTGGTTCCGGTGTCCTTTCGGCCTCGCGGGTCCTCTCTGTATTTACTGATTCTGCCTCTCCTGCTGGCCCCTCCTGGTCTATGGGCCTCTCTGCCCCTCTGTTCCCTTGGGACTCCTCTGACCTTTCCTCCTCCTGGTTTTCTCCTGGGAATCGTCGCCGTATCTGGTCGCAGTGGCGGCGCCAGCATTGCCCCCCATCCGTCAGCACCTCGTACAACACGGGGCCAGTGACCCTGGTGACTGTGGCGGGTACCCATGCTGGGCCTGCCCCAAAATTCTTTGCGTACACTGGGTCCTGGGCCTCGAAGGTCCGGGGGTTCCTGCCTTCCCCCACCACTACCTCATCCTGAGCTCTATCGGGGTGAAGGCGGTCCAATCTGATTGCAAGGCGCCGACCCATTAGTAGTTCAGCAGGGCTCCGGCCAGTCGTTGAGCTGGGGGTGCTGTGCTGTGCTAGGAGGAATGTGGCAAGGCGGTACTCCCAATCCCCTTCCGTCATGCGGCGAAGGGTGTCCTTGGTGGTCCGCACCATGCGTTCTGCTTGGCCATTGGTGGCAGGGTGGAATGGCGCCGAACGGATGTGGCGGATGGTGTTCTGCGCTGTGAAGGTTTGGAATTCTCCTGACGTAAATGCAGTCCCGTTGTCTGAGACGAGAGTGTCAGGGAGCCCGTGGGTTGCAAACAGCCTGCGTAGTACCCGGATGGCTGCGGACGTGGAAGTGGACGGTACCAGTGCGATTTCCAGCCATTTGGTGTAGGAGTCCACCACTATGAAGAATGTTTTCCCCTGAAAGGGGCCAGCGAAATCCACATGCAGGCGTGACCATGGTGCTCGGGCGGACTCCCAGGACTGGACTGGGGCCCTTGGGGGATCTGGGCGGGATTCTTGGCAGGCCTGGCAGTGTTTGACCCAGGCCTCTATCTCTCCATCGATCCCCGGCCACCACACATAACTCCTGGCAAGGGCCTTCATTCTTACTACCCCTGGATGTGTCTCGTGTAGGGCTGTGAGGACCCTTTTGCGGAGGGGCTGGGGAACAACGACTCTGCTTCCCCATAACAGGCACCCCTTGTGGGCCTACAGTTCATGTTTGCGGGTTGTGTAGCCGGCGAATTCTGGCCCGGGGCTGCTGCTGGGCCATCCCCTCCACACCCAGTCCAGGACCCGGGAGATGACCCTATCTTTCTTGGAATGGTGTGCAACTTCTTGTGCCTGAATGGGGCGGTCGGGAAGCAGCTCCAGGCTCATAACCTCTTGTGCAGGTGCTGGGTCGGGGCCTGTTTCCGGTAGTGGTAGCCTGCTGAGGGCGCCCGCATGGCCCATCGCCTTCCCAGGTCGGTGAATCAGTGCATACTGGTAGCTGGCAAGGAAAATTGACCACCTGAGGACGCGAGGAGACAGCACTTGGGGGGTCTGCTTTTCGGGAGCAAACAAGCCAAGCAACGGCTTGTGGTCAGTCACCACGGTGAAGGGCCGCCCGTACAAGAAATCATGGAATTTTTTTACTCCCTTCACGATTGCCAGACCCTCCTTGTCGATTTGCGAGTAGTTCCGCTCGGTTGCGTTGAGTGTCTGGGAAAAGTACGCCACCGGTACCTCTCTTCCATCCGGGAGTTGGTGCCCCAGGACAGCGCCAATGCCATAGGGTGAGGCGTCGCATGCTAGCACCACCGGCAGCCTCTCGTCGAAGTGTGCCAAGACAGAGTTTGAGACAAGCAAGTCCTTGACTGCCTGGAATGCGGCCTCCTGGCGCTGGCCCCACACCCAAGGGGCCCGCTTGTCCAGGAGTCTGTGTAGGGGCTCCGCTACTGCCGCCTTATGGGGAAGGAAGGAATGGTAAAAGTTCAATAGTCCCAAGAAGGCCTGAAGTTCAGTCTTGCTCTTGGGCGCTGGGGCATCACAAATGGCCCGTACCTTGTCCCCAGTCGGGTGGACCCCTTCTGCGTCCACCATAAATCCCAGAAAGTCCACCTGAGACACTCCTAGTAGACATTTTTCCCGCTTCACCTTGAGACCCGCCGTCTGGAAACGGTGCAGAACAGTGCGAAGGCGGTCCTCAAACTCCTCTGGTGTGGGCCCGGCAATCAACACATCATCGAAGAAGGGGGTGAGGCCAGGAATCCCTTTAAGGAGAGAGTCCATTAGATTCTGGAATATGCCTGGTGCCACGCTGACCCCGAATTGCAGCCGCTTTACCCTGAACGCTCCTCTGTGCGTCACAATCGTCTGTGCCTCTGCTGTGGCCTCATCTACTGGCAGCTGTTGATATGCTTGGGCCAAGTCCAGCTTGCCAAAAATTTTCGACCCAGCCAGGGTGGCAAGGACATGGCTGACCACTGGCACTGGGTATGCGTGGGCCGTGAGGGCCTTGTTTATGGTACATTTGTAGTCTGCGCAGATACGGACCGAACCATTAGGCTTGACGGGAGTGACGATTGGGGTTTCCCAGGGGGCATTAGGCACCGGCTCCAGCACTCCTTGCTCCATGAGTCGGTCCAATTCCTCGTCTATACGGGGTTTCAAGGCGAACGGGACCCGGCGGGCCTTGAGCCTGACCGGTCGTACTGCGGGGTCAAGCTGTAGCGCAATGGGGGGGGGGCGTATACTGTCCCAATTTCCCATCGAAAACCCCTGGAAATTCCTTGCATATGGCGTCCACGTCCACTTGTAAGCTAGTGTGGTGACAGCTAGCCCCAGTGGTCCAAACCATGCCAATCCCAGTAAGCTAATGTAGGGGCCCTTGACCACAAGCAAGTCCAGTTGCTGCGTCCGCCCTCGGTATTGCACCCTGAAGGTCCCCACCCCCATTGTGGGGACCTTACGTTTCTGGAAGTCCCGTAGGGTGAATGGGGCCGGCCTGAGTTTGGGACCCCCAGTAGGACACAGTTTCCTTAAGGTCCTTGCCGAGATTATGGATAGAGTTGAACCCGTGTCAAGCTCCATGTGGCATGGAGCCCCCTCTATCTGTACCTCTGCATAAATTTTCTCTACGTTGGGGTGGGGCAACTGGTATACCTGGCAGTCCGTGAGCTCCGTCGAGTTGCCTTGGTGCGTTGGGCCCCAGGACCTGGGGCTCTTGGGTTGGTCATCTGATGCCTGGTGTCGGGTGAGCCGAGCCCGACACACCCGGGCGATGTGTCCCGATTTTCTGCACTGCCTGCACTCTGCGTTGCGGAAACGGCAGGTCCTCCTCTCGTGACTCTCCCTGCAGCTTGCGCAGTTTCCTCCTTCTCGTCGAGGCAGCTGTGGTCTGTGCGCTGCTTGAGTGCGCTGCTGTACTCGGTGCACCTCCTCCCTGTCGGATCCTGAGTCGTCGGTGAGGTCTTCGTGGTGGACCCTCGGTTGGGATGGCAGGCTCGGCCGTGCCTCTTACGTCGACCTCTCAGCAGCTTCTGTTGCCAGGGCCTCCTCCAGAGCGACCTGGAACGTTAGGTCCTTCTTAGCGTAGAGGCGTCGTTGCAGCTTCTCATCCTTTTGTTGGGAACTGCCCAGAGTGGCTGGGGAAACTCAGCCAGATGGGTAGCTTATTTAAGCAGAGGCTTGACAACCATATGTCAGGAGTGCTCTGATGGTGTTTCCTGCTTGGCAGGGGGTTGGACTCGATGGCCCTTGTGGTCTTTTCCAACTCTATGATTCTATGATTCTTATAAGTAATAAATTATCATCATCATCATTATCATCATCAATGACTTGAATTGGGAGAGGTGCCGAAAACTTCCACTGCCCATGTTTCCTCTCCTCCCCAGAAACCACTTCGTTTCAGCTCCTTTTTATCCCAGTGGGGTACTGAGCCTAGAAGTACCGTATTTTTTGCTCTATAAGATGCACCAGACCATAAGACGCACCTAGTTTTTGGAGAAGGAAAACAAGAAAAAAATATTCTGAATCCCAGAAGCCAGAACAGCAAGAGGGATTGCTGCTTTTGTTGCGCAGCGATCCCTCTTGCTGTTCCGGTTTCTGGGATAGCTGCACAGCCTGCATTCGCTCCATAAGACGCACACACATTTCCCCTTACTTTTTAGGAGGGAAAAAGTGCTTCTTATAGAGCAAAAAATACAGTAACCCCCAGTGGGAGATGGCTGGAGGGTGGTGGAGGTTTTTTTTTTGGGGGGGGACATCATTTGCAGAGGAAAGTTGATTGCCCCCTCTTTGCTTCCCTTGTGCTGCACCTTAAATTGACCCCACCCTTCCACATTGTGGGAAATTGGGACAACCTGCCTTATGACACATGGGGCCATGCCTCCTTTGCCCCTGACCTCTGCTTCTGAAATTATGTGAGATGCTTATTTAAATGAGTTTTGCCAAGAAATCCAGAATGCCTCAACATCTTGTTTTCATAAATGGTTCAGGGTGGAGAGCGGGGCGGCGTATGTCAACAAACAAAAGATCCATGTACAACATCCAGAGCATGCAAACTGACCACAAATCCACATTTTTAATGGATTTTAAAAACGTGACGTAAACACTCCAAGCTTGGTTGGTCCTGCCGGTCACAGGAATTCAGAGGCGGAGAGCAGAATGCCCTAGTGGTCAGGATTTGCCCGTCTTCTTTCTCAGCACAGAGCAGGAAGAGTTAGTGGCAGGAATTCTGTTATATGTGTGCTTTTGGAACTCTGCATTTATTAATCTTCTTTAAAATAACATTTATTCTAAATGAATGGTCAAAGGCCTGGAAACGATGCCTTATGAGGAACGGCTAAGGGAGCTGGGCATGTTTAGCCTGGAGAAGAGTAGGTTAAGGGGTGATATGATAGCCATGTTCAAATATATAAGGGGATGTCACATAGAGGAGGGAGAAAGGTTGTTTTCTGCTGCTCCAGAGAAGCGGACACGGAGCAATGGATCCAAACTACAAGAAAGAAGATTCCACCTAAACATTAGGAAGAACTTCCTGACAGTAAGAGCTGTTTGACAGTGGAATTTGCTGCCAAGGAGTGTGGTGGAGTCTCCTTCTTTGGAGGTCTTTAAGCAGAGGCTTGACAACCATATGTCAGGAGTGCTCTGATGGTGTTTCCTGCTTGGCAGGGGGTTGGACTCGATGGCCCTTGTGGTCTATTCCAACTCTATGATTCTATGATTCTAAGAGCAACTTCATGGAATGAGAATACAGTGAGATAGTAGACAACATTGTCAGAAAACCTGCCAGGGCCATCTTAAGCATATGCTGTGCTGGGGTAAAAAGATCTGCCCGGCGCCCCCTAGGTTGCCCAGAATTGTCGACCTTTTTTTAAGGGAGGGAACCCCCAAAGTTGTTGACCTTTTGTTTTAGGAAATAGATGTTTACCTTTAGAATGGTTGCAGGACACAGGGACTCACAGCGCCAAGCAACGGGGGTTGCTACACTGTCCGCCCGCTGCCTCCCCCCCCCCAGCTGCATGGCGGCTAACTGTTTTGGCTGCATGCGCAGCGCCTGGCGCGCCGTGCAACATTGTAAGTGCTGCCCGATGCATCCTGTTGTGTGCACCGAGCTGCGGGTTCCTTTGCTGGCTTTTCCGCTGTCGGTGCACGCTCCCAGATCCGCCCAGTGTGGGGTGCCAGCGCAGAACGACGGGGAATGCAAGCGGCAGCAGAGGAAAGTTCTCCGGAGGTGATCCCCATGCTCCTGTTCGTCGGGTTTTGTTGCTGCCGTTGGCACTGTTGGCGCATGGGGGATCCCATCCGGAGATGTTTCCTCTGCTGCCACTTGCATTCCCCGTCATTCTGTGCTGGCACCCCACCTTGGGTGGCGCTGGGAGCGTGCGCTGACAGTGGAAAAGCCAGCAAAGGAACCCGCAGCTTGGCGCACACAACAGGATGTGTTGTGCAGCACTCACAATGTTACACGGTGCTCCGGGCATGGTGCGCACAGCCGAAACAGCCACCATGCAGGCAAGAGCTGACAGCCGAGCGGTGGCTCAGCGTGAGTTCGGGGATGTGAGGTGGAGTCTAAGGAAGAGCTGCCTGCGGCACTCCGATAGGATCTGCTTCGCTCGGCTGTTGACGGCTCTTCCCTGGACTCCAACACTCGGCCCCAGACTCTCGGCCTAGCCCCCCTGAGAGCCCAGCACCCGGGTGCTGTGCACCCCTAGCGCCAACGGTTAAGACGGCCCTGAGGGCCACTATATACTTATTGGTCAAATAGAGGTGGTCTGAGCCAAGTATCAGATAAAGGCAAATCAAGTCCTGTCTTGGACATGGATGCCCAGATGCTCTTATCAAGGACCCAATCATTGCCTTGCTGGATTGGATTAACAGTTTATCTAATCCATCATTTTGTCTTCAACAGGGATTAAGAATAAAACTGTGAGCTACCATTATGCCTTTCTACAAACTTTTGCAGGAACACTTGGACTACTGTGTACAGTTCTGGTTGCCTTACCCCAAATAGGATACCATAGAGCTGTTCACAGTTCTGGGATCATAGAATTCTAGAATTGGAAGGGACCCTGAGGACCATCTATTTCAACCCCCTGCAAGGCAGGAATCTCAGCTAAAGCATCCATGGCAGATGGCTATCCATCTTTTCCTTAACAGTCTCCAGGGAAGGAGAGTCCACAACCTCCTGAGGGAGTCCGTTCCACTACTGAACAGTTCTTACTGTCACGAAGTTCTTCCTGATTTTTAGTCAGAATCTCCTTTCTTCTAACTTGAAGCCATTGGTTCAAATCCTACCCTCCAGAGCAGGAGAAAACAAGCTTGTTCCCTCCTCCATGTGATAGCCCTTGAGATATTTGAAGATGGCCATCATATCTCCTCTCAGTTTCCTCTTTTCCAGGCTAAACATAACCAGCTCCTTCAACCGCTCCTATTAAGGCTTGGTTTCCAGAATCCTGGATCATCTTGGTCTTCCTCCTTGGCACACATTCTGGCTTGCCAACATCCTTCTTAAATTGTGGTGCCCAGAACTGGACACAGTATTCCAGGTGTGGTCTGACCAAGGCAGAATAGAGTGGCACTATTATTTCCTTTGATCTGGACACTATACTTTTGTCAGGGGCGTAGCATGGGGGGGTGCTTTGTTCACGCTGCCCTCCCTGAGCCAGGCAGTAAAATGTCCTGAAGTCAGGTGAAGTTTAACCCAGCATTTAAAGCATTCCATAGCCTTTGATGGCTCAGTTTTGGAATGCCTTAATTATTATTTCAGCTCTGCTTCTTTCGCTACTACAGTAGTACTCAGCTGCAGCCTTGGAAGGAGTTACAAAGGAATAAGGCGTGTTGCTTTACAAATAGGGAAACTGAAACTGAGGAGAGTGGAAAAGATACAATGAAATTCTGAGTTCTCGTGTCCCAGAGCCAATATAACTGTGACAGTGACGAAGTTTCCGCCATCCTGTCTAGTTTGGCTCCTAGTCTAATGCTGCAGCCACTAATCCACATCACCCTTTATCTAGGGTTCATCACAGTTTTTGCAGAGTGCATTCCAACAAGAAACAAAGGCAATGAAGGGGCTGCTTCAAAGCAAATGCCCTGTTTAAGGAGATAAAGGTTGCATTTTTTCTCGACAAAGTTAGTCCTCTCATGATAGGCCTATAATCAGCAGTTTGGCTCACAAGTGATAAGCGTGTGGGAGAGCTGAGCAGACCTTGCCTTCCTTTGCTTTTAAGGCTTTGCTAGAGGGAGTTGAAATCCCTCTACTTAAATGTTTCCAAGCAGGATGAACCATGCAGCACAACGACTGCACAGCCGCTGGGTTGTTGTGTTTGGAATACATATGCACATACATGTGTTTGCTCTTCTTTGTTGAGGAAAATGCCACAGGTCAGTTCTGTTCTCTGCAGAGATAATTCAGACAGGTTCGTTGTGATATGCAAATAGGATTAGAAGGACCCTAAATGGACCGATTTTGCTCATCCAAGAATGGAGCCTCTTTCTAAATTAAGCCAAAATATTTTAATCCCCCCAGAGTTCCTTTATCCTCTGCATCTGTCTTACACTGGAGATACATTTTTAAGATTTCTTTGTCAAAATTACTTTTCTCTCCCACCCCCCTCTCCCACCCCCACCCACCTCCCGCTTCCTCCAACTGTACTGCGGTGGGGTCAACAGAGTATGGTTTTACTCAGGCTGAGAAACATCTGAGATTAATCACGTACCCGCAAGCCGGAGAAAACCATCACAGAGGGTCTAATGAATCTTGACTGTTAGTCAGGCTGGAGAATCCCCTTACAGACAGTGCGTGCGTTCAAAATTAAAACAAAGCAAAATACCTCTTGCGCACTCTGGCTCTGTGAGGGAGGCAAGCTGTTCCATTTCACGACCGTTCAAAAGATGGCGGGTTAAAAGAGATTTTCAAGGTCCGACCCTTCACAACACTTGCTCTCTGGTGGGCAAAGATGCCGTTGGCTCCTTCCATGCTGAGCACTGCGGCTCTGCAACTTATAAACGCTAAGAGTCTGTGCAGCCACCATGGAGCAAGGAGCCTGTGTCTTCCTGTGTTTCAGGGCCCAGGCTAGACCTGAGGGCAACCAAACCTAGATCAAGGTTATGAGGTCGTTCTCTGCAGCTCAGGCTCCCTGAGGGCTAGGATGGCCAGATTCAAAGCAGGAGAGAACATTTAGTATTTACGTTTTGCACAGTGTGGCAAAAGCCAAGGCTGCAGCAACTTCTCCTGGCAGTTCCTTCCTTGTCCCTGTCTTCTATTCCTCCCCCAATGCTGCTGTGATTGATCAGGGCTCTATGCGTGCCACACAGCAAGCAGGAGTGAGGAAGTGAAGGACAGAGCCAGGGAGAGAATGGGAAGGAGGCTGCCTCAACTCCTGTTATAAAGGTAAAGGTAAAGGGATCCCTGACAATTAAGTCCAGTCGTGAACGACTCTGGGGTTGCGACGCTCATCTCGCTTTAAAGGCTGAGGGAGCCGCCGTTTGTCTGCTTCCACAGACAGTTTTTCCAGGTCATGTAGCCAGCATGAGTAAGCCGCTTTTGGTGAAACCAGAGCAGCGCAAGGAAACACCGTTTACCTTCCCGCCAGAATGGTACCTATTTGTCTACTTGCACACTGACGTGCTTTCGAACTGCTAGGTTGGCAGGAGCAGGGACTGAACAACGGGAGCTCACCCTGTTGTGGGGATTCGAACTGCCGACCTTTCTATCGGCAAGCCCATAGTGGTTTAACACACAGCGCCACCCTGTTATAGCGACTCCTGTTTTAGTGAGTCTATGTGTGTTCTGTGGTGTTGGGCAACCCCACTGAGGTCAGTTGCTAGAATTGGAAACTCCATTGGTAACTTTATCCTCCATGAATAGGTCTAATCCCCATTCAAAGCCATCCAAGTTGGTAACATCACTGCAACTTGTGGCAGCAGATTCCATTTGCTGCATGAGGAAGTATTTTCTTTTCGTCTGTCCTGAATCATCCATAATTCATCTTCATTTGATGTCCCTGAGTTCTAGGGTTTTTTTTGGGGGGGGGGGCGAAGACTTTTTCCTACCCACTTTCTCTATAACATGCATAATTTTATACATGTCTATCATGTCACCTCTTACTTGAATTTTCAAAAAGCCTCAAATGCTGCAACTTTCCTTTATAGGGCAGTTGCTCCATCCCCTTGATTGTTTTGGCTGCCCTGAACCTTTTCCAACTCTACAATATCCCTCCTGAGGGGAGGCGACCAGAATTGTGTACCTAGCATTCCAACTGAGGTTGCACCATAGACATGGCAATCTCAGAGTTTATAACTTAGAGATATCCAGTCCACTAAGTATTAAGAAGTTGGTAATTTGAGGACTTGCCCTAAGGTCACATGATGCAGGCAGTTCCAGTGACCTACCCATTGCTGGGGATATCTTGGGGAAGGGCTGTGGCTTAGAGGTAGAGCACACGATTTGCTCGCTGGGTAAATAGTGCTGAGCTACATAGGCCAGTGGCCTGACTCCATATAAGGCAGATTCTTGTGTTCCTAGATCCTGGATGCTCTAGAGTCAAGCTGTTTCAAGCCGTTCCTCCTTCGTCTAATCTGCCTGTGAAGCATCACAGACATGGTACAGTCATCCTGAGATTGCACCACCTCAGAATGCATGTAAAAGGGGAACTGTGTGTGCAAGCAGAACAAAACAGAACCAAAACCCCCAAAACTATTACAACTTGGCTATGCCACGCTAAAAACCTCTCTCCTTAGCAAGCAAACTTTCCGCAGGCAGTGATGCTGGGATTCCTTTCATTGGCCTTCTGATCTTTAGTCCTTAGTGTACACGCAGGCTATGCTTTTGATCTTTTCTCCAGAAAAAAGAAACCACGAGACTCAGAAACTTCTTATGTGTGTGCATATTTATTTTTTAAACAAAAGTTGGGGTTTCTGACCATGAATGCTGAAGCTTCAAGCAAACCTCCCAGTACCATGAGGCCTGCAGTAAAAAGGCTTAGGTTGGCAAAACGACTGATGTAATAAAGAGAAGCGGGCTTGTTTATTCAGACTGTTGGGCATCAGCTGAGGGTAATTTGCTGTAATGCCTGAAGAGCACAGCCTTTGCTGAAGAGGAACTTGTGGGAAAGGCTGTCGTTTGCTCCTGAAAAGTCTCGTTTAATTCATACTTCAGTTTAGACCATTTTTGGTGGTGCATGCCTCATTGTCAGTCCTCGAGATTTTGCAGTGCAATTCTCCAACCAAAAAATGTGTACAAAAATACATACCGGAGGAAAAAGAGTGTCAAAATGCATATATTAGTGAAAACAACAAACAAAAATGTATTATGTTAGGGGGAATTGTTTGCAAAAATATGTACAGTCGTACCTTGGATCCTGAACGCCCTGGAACTTGGATGTTTTGGCGCCCGAACGCTGCAAACCCAGAAATGATTGTTCCAGTTTGCAAATGTTCTTTCGGAACCCGAACGTCCGACGGGGCTTCCGTGGCTTCTGATTGGCTGCAGGAGCTTCCTGCAGCCAATCAGAAGCCGCAACTTGGTTTTCAAATGTTTTGGTAGCCGAACGGACTTCCGGAATGGACTCCATTCAACTTCCAAGTTACGACTGTGTGTTAATCAAAATGCCTGGCAAATAGTTTCTTATTAGGAGAAATTTGCACAGAAAGGCTTATGGCTTTTCTTTAAAATTGGGAATTGATGTGGAAATGTGGAGAGCTGAATTTAAGATTGGAAAAACAAGAAAGGGACTGAACTGAACACAACAATATTCTAGGGAAGCAGTTTCCCAGGGGTGTGGCTGCTGTCGTGTGCTGACAGCTTCTAGGAGCCACTGGTGCAAGGTTCAGATCAGTGGTGCACAAACGACCCCAGAAGGAGCAGGATATGTCCCTCACCAGAGGTACTACCCTGGCCCTAACACCTGCAGTGGAGTCCCTAAGGCCTTGCACACTCCTAGCAACTCCTGCAGCTAAGCTGGTGCCAAACATATTGCTCTGCTTATCTTTGCACACATCAACAAGGTTGAGAGGGGTGTGTGTGCCTGGTCATCTGGGCAGCCCAGGAGCTCCATTCATCCTGTCCAGGCTTGCACCTCGGAGAGGCTACTTTGGTGCTGCTAACGCAGCCGTTTGACTTCACCCCCGAATGCTCAGAAAGACGGATGCCAACAATTCTCGGAGGAATACACCTATATGAAGGAAGTTGTGGCAAAAAATGTGTGAATTCTCAAAATGGGCCTCTCAATAGCCCCTTTCCCACTTGAATTGTGTGAAGGGGACATCACGCTGGTTCTGGGAGCAGGGCATTGTTGGATATCGGGAAGTTCTGGGGTAGTTTCTTTAGAAGGTGGATATTACTATTATTTTATTGGGGAACTATTCATCCTTACCTCCCCATCAGCAATCTGCCATTTGTGTGATCTAGGCTGAAATATACTCAGAGTCGAGTGTGGATTTCATGCTCTTTATTCAGCTCATAGTAGTGAGGAATGAAAGTTCCCCCAAAATATCTGCTTCATATACATTATTTACACAATGGGCTGCACATGATTGGCTGATTCCGGGATTCTCCTGTAGGCCAATCAGGTTGCGGATTCACTTCCACCTGGAGCTGGATTGGGTGGCTCCTGTGGACCAATCAGACTGCTGCATTGTTCTAGGACCAATCAGACTGCTGCATTCTGAATCCTATTGTTCTAGGATCAATCAGACTGCTGCATTTTGGATCCTATTGTTCTAGGACCAATCAGACTGCTGCATTTTGGATCCTATTCAACTCAGTACATAACATAGGCCATGGTCTCCTAATGAAACCATGTGTTTATGCTCAGTCTCCCTTGCTATAAATGAATTATGTTACGTTTGCTGCTTTGGTCTGCCCATATTCTTGAGTTATTTCTAAAGTTGCTATTAAAACTGAAAGAATGCCAAAGCCAAACACAATTTCTTCTAGTATAGGAAGTTATTTTTGAACCATTACTTGTCCTTGGAGCCATGGAAATAAATTCCATTGCCAGTGGGTGACCTACAGTGATGGGAAAAAGGACATTAGACATTGAAGACATTTCTCTTAACCTCTTTCTGTAGTTTCTGTGCGACCAGAAAATAATACCTCTTATTTTAATGCTATAGAGGAGCGGTTCACAAACTTTCTATTCCCATGATCCACTTGAGAGAGATGAAAATTCCTGAGGGCTGCCCATCGCAACATGGGGTGGATGTACACACAGGAAAACCCCCACTATAAATAAGTCATAAATTAAATTGTTATAATAAAAGAAAAAAACCCTATGTAAAATCTCAAAGATAAGTTTTGTGCTCTACAGCACCACCTGGTGTTGTTTGTTTACAATGCATTTCAAATGCTGTTTTCTGACTAATGTAGCTGAGTCCATGGTGGTGCAGGGGCAGAGCCAATTACAAAAAACATGGCAGGTGGAGGTGGAGATCGGCACAATCAGCTCACAACTACAGATATCACTTTCTATTGATATCTACTCCCTCTTTAGAAAAGTGATTTCCTTGTTGCAAAGTGTCCCACAACTTTAACTTTCCTCAGGCTAAGTACAGATACTGGCTCTGGAGGTTTTGTGACTTATTCTCCCTGTTTTAGGCAGAATTTGCTGATCCAAAGGCTTTTACTTTATTTTTTTCCCTCCCTGCTGCTTCTTTTTTTTTTTTTTAAAAAAAACCCTAATCTCCTAATGTCTTCTCCCATTCTCTTATCCCCAGTACAGTGGTACCTCGGGTTAAGAACTTAATTCGTTCTGGAGGTCCGTTCTTAACCTGAAACTGTTCTTAACCTGAAGCACCACTTTAGCTAATGGGGCCTTCGCCATGTGATTTCTGTTCTCATCCTGAAGCAAAGTTCTTAACCCGAGGTACTATTTCTGGGTTAGCGGAGTTTGTAACCTGAAGCGTCTGTAACCCGAGGCACCACTGTATATTATTATTTTAAACAAACATCACATTCATCTCTCTTTCTAATTTATTCTCTTCATAATTTCCCTCAACACCTCCTTTGTGCCTTTCCCCTCAGAGGAGGGACACCACCTCCTTTCCACCTGCTTCCTCCCTGAACTACCCTTTCCCCTTTGGCACCTTTACTTAATGTGTGGGGCATTGCTGGAGCTGTCCTCAGTCCATGCAAAAAGCTAAGGTGCGCCCAGGGGACAGGGCAGGTGAGCAAGGAGGCGCTGGGCAGGATGTGACTTTGAGCACACCTGAAAGTGGCCCGAGATGACACACACACACACAGTGCTTTTTTTTCTAGAAAAAGAGGTGCATGAACTCCCACCTTTTGGAGATGGACAACCCTAAGTTGTTGAGCCTTTTTTTCTTTTTTAGAAAGCCAATTGTCGTGATTGGCTTTGGAGTTATTGGAAGCAAAGCTGATCTTAAACTGTAGTTGTTGTTTAGTCGTGTCCAACTCTTCGTGACCCCATGGACCAGAGCACACCAGGCACTTCTGTCTTCCACTGCCTCCTGCAGTTTAGTCAAACTCATGCTGGTAGCTTCGAGAACACTGTCCAACCATCTTGTCCTCTGTCGTCCCCTTCTCCTTGTGCCCTCCATCTTCCCCAACATCAGGGTCTTTTCCAGGGAGTCTTCTCTTCTCATGAGGTGGCCAAAGTCTTGGAGCCTCAGCTTCACGATCTGTCCTTCCAGTGAGCACTCAGGGCTGATTTCCTTAAGAATGGAGAGGTTTGATCTTCTTGCAGTCCATGGGACTCTCAAGAGTTTCTTCCAGCACCATAATTCAAAAGTATCAATTCTTCGGCGATCAGCCTTCTTTATGGTCCACTTCCATACATCACTACTGGGAAAACCAAAACTTTAACTATACGGACCTTTGTTGGCAAGGTGATGTCTCTGCTTTTTAAGATGCTGTCTAGGTTTGTCATTGCTTTTCTCCCAAGGAGCAGGCGTCTTTTAATTTTGTGGCTTCTCTCACTATCTGCAGTGACCATGGAGCCCAAGAAAGTAAAATCTCTCACTGCCTCTATTTCTTCCCCTTCTATTTGCCAGGAGGTGATTGGCCCAGTGGCCATGATCTTCGTTGTTTTTTTTTGATGTTGAGCTTCAGACCATATTTTGCGCTCTCCTCTTTCACCCTCATTAAAAGGTTCTTTAATTCCTCCTCACTTTCTGCCATCAAGGTTGTGTCATCTGCATATCTGAGGTTGTTGATATTTCTTCTGGCAATCTTAATTCCGGCTAGGGATTCATCCAGCCCAGCCTTTCGCATGATGAATTCTGCATATAAGTTAAATAAGCAGGGAGACAATATACAGCCTTGTCGTACTCCCTTAAACTGTAGGCACTTTTAATAATAACCCTCAGAGTGCTTAGTCATCTCCACAATCATTTTTGTCTGCTTTAACATTTTGCAATGTGCAAAGGGGGAATCATATGTTCTCTGAGCAACAAGATGGATTGTATCCCTTCAGACTTCCGGGTAAGTCTGCATTCGATATGTATGCATGTGTGTGTGTCTCTATGCTCTGATTAGCAGCACCTGTTTCATCCCCTACCCCCCCCCAAAAAAAAGGTCTTCCTTGTAAAATAGTTTGCTTTCAGAACAAATCTCCCGAACGCCCCTCAGATGAAAAAGCTTTCCATGAGCCGTGAATGATCCGCAAAGCTCCTGAGAGTGGTTTCATTTGGAAGCAGGTAGAATCCCCAATTGTTGAGATGATTTTGTTGTTGCTATTGTTGCTTTTAACGTCTGTCTTGGTGGAGGAGAACACCAAGTTTTCCAGTTGCACAGAAGTCTTTGTGAGGCAGAGGGTAAATCAGTCAGTCAGTCAATCAATCAATCAATCAATCAATCAATCAAAGCATAAGAACAAGAACAAGAATAAGAACATCTAGTCCGGCATCCTGTTTTCACAGTGGCTAACCAGATTCCTGTGGGAAACCCGCAAGCAATTTCTGAGCCCGAGAGCACGCACGCCCCCTGCAGTTTCCAGTGACTGGTACTGTACTTTGAAGCATCTCTGCCTCCATGGCTAGTAGCCATTGAAAAGCCTGGCCCACTATGAATTCATCTAATCTTCTTTGAAAACCATCCAAGTTAGTGGTCCTTACTGCTTCCTGTGAGAGGGAGGTCCACCATTTAACTATGTGCTGCATGATACCTGTTCTGAATCTTCCAACATCCAGTTTCATTGCAGACCCATGAGTTTCTGTTGTTATGAGAGAGGGAGAAAAACCTGAATTGGAGTGGAGGTTGGGTAAATATTTTGGAGAAGGGTGAATCTCGAAAGATGACTGCACAGTCCAGGAAGGGCGAATTGCATAGGTTTGCCTCTAAATGAGAACGGAAGCAAATTCCCCCCCCCCCCCCATTCCTGCACCATGCCTTCTGGCGCATTTTAGGATACTTTCTGGGTAGGTTCCCAGCCACTGCTGTGACCATCACCACTACCAGGTACGCGCTTCTGGATCCCTGAGACTGCCAGCAACCAGAGCTTCAAGTCCATACCTTTGAGGTTGTCCTCCAGTTGGGTTTCTGGAAAATTCTAGAAGAGTAAAAACTATACTTGTGGTTGGGAGTGTCTGAAGTGGTGAGCCTGCTCTCTGCCGGCTCCTTGTACAATTTAGGACCATGCACAATGCCGTTTCTAAATCACAGGGGGAGCCTCTGTGTATAGAGCAGGATCTGTGCTTCAGACCTCGTCCTCAAGCATGCAAGTGGTGGAGATGCTTGGTGATGGGGCAGCTACACACTCCCCCTGAAGGCCCAAATAAGCCTCACGCTGCTGTCTTTTCCATTCCACATGAAGGCATTGTTAATTCATTTTACACAAAGGCATTATTAGTCATCCCCCCCCCCAAATAAATATCTGATGAGATCTTAGTACAGTGGTACCTCGGGTTACATATGCTTCAGGTTACATACGCTTCAGGTTACAGACTCTGCTAACCCAGAAATAGTACCTTGGGTTAAGAAGAAGAAGAGGAGGAGGAGTTTGGGTTTGATATCCCACCCTTCACTCCCTTTAAGGAGTCTCAAAGTGGCTAACAATCTCCTTTCCCTTCCTCCCCCACAACAAACACTCTGTGAGGTGAGTGAAGCTGAGAGACTTCAGAGAAGTGTGACTGGCCCAAGGTCACCCAGCAGCTGCATGTGGAGGAGCGGAGACAGATTACGAGACTACCGCTCTTAACCACTACACCACACTGCCGTGGGAGAGGGCCATTAAAACTTTGCTTCAGGATGAGAACAGAAATCATGCTCCGATGGCGCGGCGGCAGCAGGAGGCCCCATTAGCTAAAGTGGTGCTTCAGGTTAAGAACAGTTTCAGGTTAAGAACGGACCTCCAGAACGAATTAAGTACTTAACCCGAGGTACCACTGTATTGATTTTAGTATCCTGATTTTGATCATGTTCCCCACCCCAGCCATTTTAACATTAAAAAATATATTTTTAAAAGTGTAAACTGCCCTAATATTTTCTGCAGAAGGGTAGCATATATGTTTAACAACAACTCTGATTTGTATAGCCTCACTTTGGGCCAAACTCTATGACTCTATGTCCCTCATGGTCCCTCCCAATTCTATGAGAGAAAGAGAGAGAGAGAGAGAGAGAGAGAGAGAGAGAGAGAGAGAGAGAGAGAGAACTAGCTAACTGAAGCCTTGCTGAACTCAGTGGTACTTACATACAACAAGATTGTACTGGTGAACTCTATAAATGCTAAGTATTATATAGGAATTTTGTCCCTGTCTGTATCTGGCCACCCTAACTCTGAACAATCCCCACACCCGTCCTCAAAGATATTGTAGGCTGCTGACTGCATCGCATGGAATTACTATTTTCCAGAATCCCCCCTCCCTGGGTGAAAGGTTAGCTCAGAGGATCATTGTTTGTCTTGTAAAATATACTGCTGAAAGCATGCAGCTAGCTGAATTAATTAGTGTTCCTGCTGGAATTTTACCTTTTGCATTTCCTGGCTTCTCGCAACTGTCCTTGCGCATGACCTTAATGTTTTGTTTAGCGCAGAGTTCTGCAAGATGCGAGGAAAAAGAGAGGGAAAGAAGGAGGGAGGGTGTCAGCTGAGTGATAAAAGCATTCATAAAACAAGCTCATTCACAGGTGATTAAGGCTTTTATATAGCATTTTAATTAAAAACCCAGAAGCGGGTTTAGTGCTGCCGTGGGAGAGGGCAATTACAACAAGCTGTCAAGTGCAGTATACATAGGGTATGTTCAGACATAACACGTATCCATGGATTTTTGTTACATGAATGTGCACTGAAGGGCCTGTGATCTGTGGCTCTTTCTTTTCCCCTGCATGGCAAGATACCTTCTTTCCAATCCTTACTTGTCACAAACCATAGTTTACAGTTTTGTCCAAATGGACAGAAGACGGTCAGTGCTTGCTTATGAACCAGGAGGGAATATTGTTGAACATGGGGAGTGAAATATACTCGGAGTCAAGAGTAGATTTATTCAGCTCTTAGTGGTGAGGAGGAATGGAAGTTCCCCCAGAATGTCTGTTTATATCCATTATTTACACAATGGGCCCCACGTGATTGGCTAATTCACCTGTAGGCGAATCAGGTTGCGGATTCACTTCCACCTGGAGCTGGATTGGGTGGTTCCTGTGGACCAATCAGACTGCTGCATTCTGGATCCTATTGTTCTAGGGCCAATCAGACTGCTGCATTTTGGATCCAATTCAACTCAGTACATAACAGGGAGGAAAGTGAGAGGTGTGTGGATGAGCCCAAGGTTCCTCAGTGCTTTCTCACAGAATGCCAAACCATGGCTTGGTGTTGCGTCCAAAGATCTCCACAGATATGCACAAATTTATGTCTGTTTCACAGTGACAAGCCCATTCAGGAAAATCACTTGAAAGCTGATTTACAATTTCAATTAATAAAGCCGGACTGAATTTTCTGAAAACAGTCAGGAAAGAGCGGGGGGGGGGGCAGATGCAAGACAGGATAGAATAGCTGGATAGGATAGAATAGCTTTAATAGCTGGATAGAAGAGATAGAATAGCTGGACAGGATAGAATAGCTGGACAGGATAGAATAGCTTTAATAGCTGGATAGAAGAAGGATTTCAGCAGGTGTAGCTTGTCACCTAGTCTACACAATTACTAAAGGTGCATCTGGCTGCTGTGCAGTATTCTGGATTTGCTGCATAGATCTGTTCTCAACAGAGCAGAAAAGGAATTGCTAAGGCCACCAGGGTTGAAAGTGGTTTCTCTCTTATCAGACGTGAAGGTTGGGGGTGAGTATGAGTTTGTAACTTACCAGCTTTGCCCAATGCACAGTGAGTTTGCTCCACAGCCCTGGTTTTCCAGCAAACAGGCCCTTGTAAAACTATATCGAGTTGAATGGCATTTAGGGTTGTTGTTGCTGTTTTGCCTGGGATTGCCATGCCTTGAAAGCCTTTAAAGGCACACACAGAAGAACGAAGGGATGGGCTGAATTCAAACAAAACTTCTATGTTCACATGAGCTAATGTGTTTATTTTAACTGGCGTCCCAAATGAGCTGTTCTATTTGGGAAAAAGCAAGCTGCTGGATACATATCCTTTTTTAAAAAAATGTGGTGCACAAGTTCAGTATCTTCAATGAACATGGAAACATAGTCAAGTTTACAGTAAGGACTGCATACATGGTTACATGAAAGGAACACGGAGGGAGAAGTCAGTCCAGAACAATTTTAAATGGAGGGGTTTCTTTTTTTATTTTCTTTTTTTTTGAGCAGGGTGATAGGATGATAGATGCTGCCATTTTGTCTTGATTCCGAATGCCCCTTTTGCAATGCAGTACATTTTGCATTGTGGGTTTTTGACTGATAAACCACCACATCACACTCAATTTCATTCATGAAAGTGGGTTGTGGTATGACACAACAAGGATTGTCAATGGACCTGTTATCACTCCCCTACCCTTTTCCACTCATGCATGCTTCCGTTCCCCTATGATTCACTGTGAGGTATGCCAAAATACTGCCAAATATTTCATTACGCGAGCAAAGCACCCACAATATGGGTTTCTAGGGCTGCAAATGGGTTGTGTTTTTTTAATGGGAATTATCAGCACAGAAATGAGCACTAAACTTCTACTACATTCTGCTAGATTTCCAGAAGCACATTTTTGTGTGCGCTATTTTGCCTAATATAGTCACTTTTGCAAGCAATTTCCCCTGTTGGGATGCTTTTTGTGTTGTTTTCAGTAATATATGCATTTTTGTTCCCACTTTAGTCTAAAATACACAGTCTGTATGCATTTTCTGATTGGAGGACTGCATCACAAAATGAGGAGGGCTGTGAGTTTTGAAGGACAGCTGCATTTCAGCTTGTGTGTGGGTCTCGAAAGTGTGAGCTGGGTAGGTTTTCATTAACATTTAGACCAAGCTAATTTCTCCCCCTGGTTTACATGTAGCACGCCAAAGGGTTAAACAGGTGCCTCTGCGTGGTTTCAACCACTTCTCAGTTTCTGCAAAACTTGTCCCTGTTTATAGCAGGTCTGAACAATGGCCAATGACCCTCCCTCCCTTGTAGTCTTCTGGAGAATTTTTCACTTCCAAATATTTCTGAACAGGTTTTGATAGAAAACAGATTTATTTGTTTTCCTTCCAGACGGACTAAGAATATCTAATTCTTTTAGATATTGCAGAAGAATGCTTGACATAGCTATAAATTCAGGGTGCCAGTTTAAACAACCTAAGCTCAAGTCAGGATTGCTGCTAGTTTGCTCGACTTTTCGGATGGTGGAGGGGGGTGGGGAAGGGAGAATTGGAACGGCTCGCCTGTCTTCTTCCCTGGGGTCGCTTGCTTGTGGTTCAGCAGATGCCATAGCATACACACAACTGAAGCAATACATTTTATACCCTCAAAGGCCAGAACGTACGGTGCGCTTGGAATTGGCCATTTCACATCCTAGACGAGGCTATGCATACAAGCAGACCCAGTCAGTCTCATGCCTCCGCTAATAGCAGCTGCTAAAAGAGTTGGTGACCTTCAGCTGTGGCCACTTTAACCTCCACCATCATCCCTCAATTTTTTCTAAGCTGTTTTTGGGCACTGTGAATTGTTTACAATATGTGTCCACTTCCTCCAGATCCTTTCTGCAGCCTCCTTAAGCTTTGTAGTATTGCAGACCACAACTCTAGCTTGTATCATCTTAATGAAATCTTGCGTGCTCTTACATTTCAACTTTTGGGGGGTGAGCAGCATGCCTTCCCTGTGCCCCGATTTCATTATTCTAATAAGCATTTAAGGCTACTGTAGAGACTAGGATTCTTTTTTAAAAAAAGATCTTGTGATTCCCCCCTCCCCATTTTGTACTTTTCATATTAAAATTTTGCTACTTAAAAAGAAGCCTAGTAAAAGAAAATGAGTGGTGTGATGTCATTCCACTTCACCCTGCTGTACCCTCCACTCAGAACCATCAGTTTGGCTTTCGGAGGGCAAGGGGAAGGCTGACTGAGATGTCTGCCATATATTATGCTGGAAGTTACCAAGTCTATGGCGGGTGGGGAGATTAGGACATGAATCAGCTGCCGCCACAAGTCCCCAGCAACTTCTAGTTAGGGCCTGCATTCAGGAAGGGGGAGACATTTGATGCAGATCATGTATAAAGGTAAACTGCCCAGTCAGCACTTTGTAGAAAAGATACAGAAGCCAAAATGCAGCCATACTCTGAGATTTGCACACTTTTTTTGGAGAATAAACCAATTGCTATACATTTTGGAAAGTTGCATGTTCACTGTTTGTTTGAATGCCTCTTAAGTGATCATAAAGAAATGTTAGTTTCCAAGATCAAGGCGAGGGCTTTTGCCTATGTTTGGATACAGCTGGGCCCCATTTTGAATCAAGATGGTGGACCGAGCCTTTCAAAACCGCACTGATTTTAATCACTGATTTCATAACTGCACCAATGTTTTGGTTTCTTAGAATGCCCAAGCAATGCTAGGCCTGAGGCTGCTTGTATAGTATATAGCAGAACATACCCTTAATCATTGAATACTATGGGGGGTGGGGCGCGATATGGACTGCGATCCTTGAATGACCATTGAAGTGCTGCAAGCATATATCTGTTTTCATGTGTATGGCAGCGCATGGGTGCTTGGATGTTGATAGGTTGGCACAGCTCCACATCACTGATATGTTGGCCATAGAACACTGCTTTGAAGGAAAGGGACCTAGGAAGGCATCTAGTCTACCCACCCTGCTCCGAGCAGCTTTTGCAGCGTAGAGCGCAGCTACAACATCCTGGCAGATGGACCCTTAGCCTCTGCTTAAATAACCCCAGTCAATCAGAATTGATCGTTTTCCTCCCATGCCTGCATTCAGTGTCTCTGCAGTGTCATCATTTGGCCATTAGGAACTTTCAGCATTTGTCTCCCATCGTTTGCTGCTCCTTGCTTTGGCAGAAACAAGCTGAAAACAGTTGCTGCAGTTTCCAGATCTAAAGGTAAAGGTAAAGGGACCCTTGACCATTAGGTTCAGTCGTGGCCAACTCTGGGGTTGCGATGCTCATCTCGATTTTATTGGCTGTGGGAGCTGACGTACAGCTTCCAGGTCATGTGGCCAGCATGACTAAGCCGCTTCTGGCAAACCAGAGCAGCGCACGGAAACGCTGTTTACCTTCCCGCTGGAGCGGTACCTATTTATCTACTTGCACTTTGATGTGCTTTTGAACTGCTAGGTTGGCAGGAGCAGGGACCGAGCAACAGGCGCTCACCCCGTCACGGGGATTTGATCCACCGACCTTCTGATCGGCAAGTCCTAGGCTCTGTGGTTTAACCCACAGCGCCACCCACATCCCATTTCCAGATCTAGCTGAGCACAATAGGTTTGCCAAATGCTGTGATGTTGTTGTTGTTTAGTCATAGAATCATAGAATCATAGAGTTGGAAGAGACCACAAGGGCCATCGAGTCCAACCCCCTGCCAAGCAGGAAACACCATCAGAGCACTCCCGACATATGGTTGTCAAGCCTCTGCTTAAAGACCTCCAAAGAAGGAGACTCCACCACACTCCTTGGCAGCAAATTCCACTGTCAAACAGCTCTTACTGTCAGGAAGTTCTTCCTAATGTTTAGGTGGAATCTTCTTTCTTGTAGTTTGCATCCATTGCTCCGTGTCTGCTTCTCTGGAGCAGCAGAAAACAACCTTTCTCCCTCCTCTATGTGACATCCTTTTATATATTTGAACATGGCTATCATATCACCCCTTAACCTCCTTTTCTCCAGGCTAAACATGCCCAGCTCCCTTAGCTGTTCCTCATAAGGCATCGTTTCCAGGCCTTTGACCATTTTGGTTCCTCTGGACACGTTCCAGTTTGTCAGTGTCCTTCTTGAATTGTGGTGCCCAGAACTGGACACAGTACTCCAGGTGAGGTCTGACCAGAGCAGAATACAGTGGCACTATTAGTCGTTTAGTCGTGTCCGACTCTTTGTGACCCCATGGACCAGAGCACGCCAGGCACCCCTGTCTTCCACTGCCTCCCGCAGCTTGGTCAGACTCATGTTTGTCGCTTCAAGAACACTGTCCAACCATCTCATCCTCTGTCGTTCCCTTCTGCTTGTGCCCTCCATCTTTCCCAACATCAGGGTCTTTTCCAGGGAGTCTTCTCTTCTCATGAGGTGGCCAAAGTATTGGAGCCTCAGCTTCACGATCTGTCCTTCCAGTGAGCACCCAAGGCTAATTTCCTTAAGAATGGATGCGTTTGATCTTCTTGCAGTCCATGGGACTCTCAAGAGTCTCCTCCAACACCATAATTCAAAAGCATCAATTCTTCGGCGATCAGCCTTCTTGATGGTCCAGCTCTCACTTCCATACATCACTACTGGGAAAACCATAGCTTTAACTATACGGACCTTTGTTGGCAAGGTGACGTCTCTGCTTTTTAATATGCTGTCTAGGTTTGCCATCGCCTTTCTCACAATATCACAATGCTATGATATTGTGTGGTTATTTGTTCTGGGTGAGAGCTTTGGGGGGTGGAGCTCTCTGCCAGAGGGCAGAGCCTAGAGCAGTCTTTGCCAACCTGGTGCTCTCTGGGTATTTTGGACTGCAACTGCAGCCAGAGAGTTACAGTTCCCAGAACACCCTTGCGAAGAAGAGTGAGTACTTGTTATACCACTCAGGGAATTGTAGCTCCAGGAGCGGAATAGGAACTTCATAATTACTCTCAGCACCCGTAAGAAACTAGAGCTCCAATAATTCTTTGGGGAAAGCTGTGACTGTTTAAAAGGGTATCATGGTAATGTTATGGGGCTTCCTGCTGCCGTTGCGCTGCCGCTTCATGATTTCTGTTCTTGTCCTGAAGCAAATTTCTTAACCCGAGGTAATATTTCTGGGTTAGCAGAGTCTGTAACCTGAAGCCTATGTAACCTGAGGTACCACTGTAATAGGAAAATATTTGATGGTTGTCCAGCTCCCCTCCTCCACCTTCGTGTGATGTGCCCTTCAACTTGATAAGCATGGCAACAGTCTTCCTGTTCAAATATTAAGGAAGGCCTCTGCATAGGTCTCCCCTCCTCCTCCGTCTCACTTCCACCAAGTAATCATATGTGAGCAAACCCTATATATACATATAATCAGCAGGCAAGCTTTAACTAATTCCAGTTTTCTTTTTGTCTCCTTAAAATTGCACTGCGCATCAACCCCGTGTCCTCCCGCCCCTTCTCTTTCCTCTTTCCTTCATTGCAAATGCCTGAACTTGGAGTAAAGGGTTGGAAATTTTGCACGAGGGAGGGGGGGAGGACTCTTTTTTTCCCTCTCTCCCTTTTAAATAAAAAAAAGCACCCTGAGTGCAGAGTCTAGGCTAGAATTCCAGAGGAAGTTGAGGGCCTCCTGTTCTGCACAGGAAGCAATCTTGGAGCAGGCCTTAAATGCCAGATTCCAGGCAGAGTTTAACTAACCACTGACAGCTCTGTAAACAAAGCAGGGACAAAAAAGAGAGCAGCTTTCCCTTTTCTGGTAGTCATTTTTAAGTTTGGGGCCTGCAGGAGAATTCTCCTATATTTGTCTCGATAGGATATAAACCAAAGGCTGTGAGAGGGCTTTGCATATGAAGGAGCTATAGAAGAGAGCAAATATTTCATGGAGTAAACCCTCAGGAGAAAGGTAGGTGCCTGTTTAAATTGCAGGGATCAAGTTCTGTCTCTTTCTCCCCTCCCCGCCCTTCTTCCCCAAAACCCAGCAAAAATGTGCCAGCCTCCAGCTTTGCTTTCTGAAGAAGGATTTATAGCAAAATTGCCTTTGACTGGGTGATGTTTTAAAACACTAGGTTCTCTCTCTCCACCCCTAATGCCACCTTTAATCTTCCCAAAATTCCTCCTTTTAGTAGTGTGGCTAGCAAGGCAAAAGATCTTTCAAGTTCAGGGTAGCATTTTGCTGGAAAAAGTTGCTTGATTTCTTTATTTACAGTTTTCCCCTCCTCTTTCTCTCTCTCCCTCAAGTCTGCAATTGTATAATAGTGATGTTACAAATTAACTAATATTTCATTCACAGTTCCAGGAACATTTTAACTAATGTTAAAATGTATACATTGCTCATGTTTATTATACCTAGACTGTGGTTCAATAATATATAGTTGTTTTGTCAACTGTTGTGCAATCTTAAGGAATAATAAAATTGTTTATATATTTTTTATTTTTTAAAAAAGACTCTTCCCCCGGTACAAAAAAGCCTTCATATAACAAATAGAAAATGTTCTTGTTTACTTTTAAATCATCTTAATTTCTAGTTAGGGAGCTGAATTCCAAAATGTGTTGCATCAAAATTTTTAAATTTTTATCTCGGTGACTCTTTGGGGATCCAGTTTACTATCAAGGGGAATGTGACAGAGAACTGAATTTGGAGCTGAATTTAATGTAACCCAGTTAATTAAAGGCACCCTTTCATTTCCATGTGTTGTTCTAAGCAACTTTCGCCTCTCTCTTTCTCTTTCTCCCTGAAGTTCAGTCTGATTTGGGGGGTTTATCCAAGTCTGAGTACACGCCATGGACGACTTTGAACGTCGCAGAGAGCTCAGGAGGCAAAAACGAGAGGAGATGCGCCTGGAAGCAGAGAGGTGAGTAATTAAATTTTATTTGGAAATGCTGTCTGCAGTTTTATTTTTTACTTTTTAAAAAAGCCTTGTCTCTGAGACTTCCTCCCGTTAAAATGAACCGAAGAGACATGGTTCAACAGACCGTGCTGCCTGGAAGTTTAAGAAAAGCAACTTTCTTTCTTTCTTTTTTTGCATAGTATGAACGCAGCAGTTCCTCAACCACTAGGCCCTTCTGTGAATTCCATTTGCCACCTTTTGTGCCTTGGGAGGGAATTACCTGAAGGAGAAGGGAGGCAGAAGACAGTTTATAGGCCTTATTAGAAGGGAGCAGAAGAAGCTGGTAATAGCCATGTTTAAAGTGTCTAATTACTGTCAAGTCAACGCAGTCCTGTTTGAGAGCCTACGATGAAATTACAGGGTGTTTGAGTAGAAGCTGGTAGGGAACATTTTTAATGTGTCCTTAACAATATAGTATGCAACAGTAAATACCGTTGCTTATTAATAGTGGATAGAGTGTTTAATTCTAACACATCCTTTCGGACTATATCCTCTGGAACAATTCCTTGCTTGTTCCCTTTGTATGGTACTGGTGGAGAACAAAGCTATTTAAGCCCAAGGTAGGGAACTGATAGCCTGTGGGCCAAATCCACCACCTCCTGGCCCTTAGATAAGCACCTAATCCCAAGGATGCCTGCTTGGCAAATGCTGCAATGCTCAACCACTGTTTCCTGAGCTCAGACCCAGGTAAAGTGCTCTTTAACCACTTATATGCCTACTATGAACTGCAACAGAATTTATTCTGGGTGCTTCCTTTACATCCTAGTGGTGTGTGAGCCAAATAAGAGCTGAGGTGTATTTGGCAAGAAGTCTAAACACACACACACATCAGCACCCCCCAACTGACTGCTGTTATTAGTTCTGTGAAAGAGGGCTTAGTTATTTGCATACCTTCAATTTTTTATTGTGAGAGAAGGCAGCCATTTTGGTTGCCGTTTCGTCCCCCCCCCCCCTAAGAAGTGCTTTTTGCAGGGCTGCAATCTTGTGCGGCACCCCAAAATGTGTGTTTCTGGGCGTGAAGCCCTGATAAGTGCTTTTTTTTTGGGGGGGGGGGTCGCAGCGCGAAATCATGCAAGATCACAGCAACCAAAATGGCTGCCGTGCTCTAGTGATAAAAACCAGGAAGATGGCATCCCAGATACTGGCTTCAAACGGTTGGAGGGTATGCATTTTCGCGTGTTTTAGTTGGCATGGGAATAAGCCAAGTGGGTGGAGCAAAAGCAGTTCGCCTTTCACCCTCATTCAGTTCAGAATATGAGTCTTGTCGAAGAAGATTTGGTGTCTAGGGATTGTCACTGTAAGGAGCTGTTTTGAAAAGCTGCGTGAAATGCCCATTCCACTGTTCACGTGTGTCAGGGGTTCAGGAGCAGAGGCAAGGGCAAGGGAGGAAACAGAGAGCGAGGGGGAGGAGGCAGAAGAAAAGATGAGTGATGACGACGACCCGAGATCTCCGAGTCTTTCCAGTGAATCAGAGGATTCACAGAAAGGAGCACCAGTGGCCAGGGCAAGGGGGGAGTTTAGGGGGGCACCCCAGGAAGATAGAGCCAGAGGGGACTCAGAGGAGAGCAGTTGGAAATCGGGACCAGCGTCACCGCTAGGGAGCAGGGAGGAGGAAGGGCGCCAGGTATCAAGCGCTGGCAGCTCACCACAGGAGGGAGGGCATGAGTCAGGAGTGGCCACACCTCCATCGGGGAGCGAAGAAACGGTTAAGCGGAAAGTGGAAGGTTGGGCGCGTGCGCCAAGTTCAAATGCAGAGGAAGGCGGCGCAGTAAGCAGCCCGGAAAGGGAGCCAGGTCCTAAAGCCCGGCGCAAGGAGGCAGGAGGGTCCGGGTCAGCGTCAGAAGAATCCCGGAAGGAAGAAACCCCGGGGGGCAGAGGGACCCAGAGGAGAACAGTCAGGCGGAAAAGGTGGAGCAGGGCTAGGATATTAAGTTGGTGCACAAGGGGCGGAGAATCAGACGGAGCTTCGCCGATCTAGCTACTAGACGTAGAGTTGCACGCAGCAGCTTGAAAATGGAAACTGTAACTCAATAAAGACTTTTACTTAATGATCGCTGGCTAGCGTGATCCTCTGTGAGCTAGGATCTTCGAGCAGCTCTGACAACGTGTATGAGATTGCCGACTCCTCATTTGGGCCAGCTTGTGTGTGGATGCAAATGGAGGGTGCATGGAAACTCTCAGCTACTTTGGGGGAGGTCCTTGGGCATGATGATCTCTGTGGGATGGGCTTCCCACTCTGAGCAGGCACACTGCTGTTGCCCTTGCCTCTCCCTCTGGACCCAGTTGGCACCACCTCCCAGAGAGAGAGGACAAAGCCTTTGGAGATTACTGTTGCTTCTCCTTGCTCTCCTCAGTTCTTCTGAGATGGCAGCCACACCAAGCAAGGAGGTTGGGAGGCTCCAAGGAGTGGGGCCCTAGCTATAAGGTGGGACTCAGCTAGTGCCCAGCCATGTCTACCTTGACACTGACCTTGCTTCCAGTATTGAGCTGGTTCTCCCTAACCCCAGTTATTGAAGGTGGCATGATGGGACACTGTTGCCTCCTATGACATGTGTGCATTCACCCCCCTACAAGTCTGTGGGCAGAGTTTTGTGAGTTTCTATACTGCTTTAAAATCAGCAGAATTTTCACAATTGGGAAAACATTTGAGAGAAAAGCTCCTGGGGTGATGTTATGTCAAGGCATAGCATTGTTTGAAGTGAGGCATTATGGGAGAACATGGCAGCCCTTTAGGCCACTGAGAGAAAAAATTACTCCTGCTGTTTACACTGAATTTTTAACAACGAAAGGAAGGGGGTGGGGAGCTGCTACTTGTTCCCAGTAAGCCCCTTACCTCTGGCAATGTGGAAAAAATTTGCCCACCCTACCTAGAAATTCGCTGGGTGGGAGATCCATCCCATTTTCACAGCCGCCAGATGGGCTGGGAAAGTGGAGCAGCATTCTGGGTTCAGCTTCTTTCTGGTACAGCTGGGCTAGAACATCTCTCCTAATGTTACTGTTACATTTTCACCCCATCTCCATGGTAATATGGGATATAACACAACTACATGGCATGACCTCATGGTGTCTCTGCTCCTGTCTCACCTCGCTGGCTGACTGTGGAGAGGAGATGCTTCATGCCATGTGCTCTGCTCTACACCAGGGAGTGGAAGAAACTGTGACGCTCCAAATGTGGCTGAACTCCAACTCCCATAAGTCCAAGCCAGCATGGCCAATGGTCAGGGATGATGAGAGTAGTAGTCCAATGACATTTGGAAGGCCACTGCGTCCTTACGCTGTTCTGGACGCAACCACATTGCAGTGGTGGTAGCCCTGTTGGTCCTGCAACGCCTAGTTATACAATATTCTTCAGATGGGAGCTTTAGAAATAAAGTAAAGTAACAATTTAGGTTAGGGGTTTAAAAAGTGCATTCTGTTTGCATTTCTGCAAGACCTCTGAAAGAAGTTTGCTGAGCCTTCCAAGGAATATATCTGTGGAGAAGTCAAGCATGAAGTCTGTGACCTGAAATGGCGTATAGATGGGGAAATGTATATGTTAAATCCATCAACTGATTGAAGATTGATTAGCTGTGCTATTGTAACTAATTAAACAAAAGGCCTGAAACCTGCAGTATTTCCAGGTTTTAAAACACTCTAGGGATTTAACTGAACACTTGCACCATTCAGATCTGGCTTGAATTATACTGGTATCAGTATTTCCCTCTCCCCTCCCCCATATATCCAGCTGAAGTTTCCTGATTTGGCAAGGACTGGGGGCAAGCTCACGGGCGTTTTGAATTCCTCTCTATACGTGTGGCCAACATCCAAGATGGCTGTCTGCGTAACAGTCTGTGGATGTGGGCATCTTGCTAAGGTGGCTGTTTAAAACAGCAAGGAACAATCTCTTTCTCTATATGGAGACTCTGTGGGTTGGAGGATTTCATCCTAGGTGCATTGTCTAGGAGAACTCCTAGATTCATCTTTGTCGCTGGAGGCCCAAGTGGCCTTGGTCATGGAGTCTTTGGACCAGCTTCAGCCATTCCCAGACAGGGATAGCTTGACCTCTGTCATCCATGATCTGCTAAGCTATCGACTGGGTGACTACAATCCTTAAACATGACATGGAGGCTGCAACTTGCTGCATAATGTGGTGGCAAATATGCTGGGTAGAACATCTTATAGGAGCCACATAACAGTAGTCCTCAAATAAACCCACCGGCTGCCATTGTGCTCTGGCCTGATTTCAAGGCACTAGATACGACTTACAATGCTCTGAGTGGTTTGAGACTTGGCTATTTGGAGGAATGTCTTTCCCCCATATTGCCGTGCCTGGCCTTTAAGACCCACCTTGGGGAGCAGGGCACACCTTAACATCACCCTTTTGGGAGCTATACATTATGTGGAGTGCGAGACAGGTCTTCTGCACTGCAGCAGCTTGATTTCATAATGCCAAATGGAGGTTACTTTTTGGTGCTAAAATAAAACCTCTTTCTGTAAGCATTTGGGATGGGCTCATGGGACTGTTTGGTTACGACTTGCCTGCTGGTTTCCTCCTATTGATTAGGGTGATTTTGTCAGGGTTTTTTTTGGCTTAATTTCAACTTCTCATTTTTTGAGTCTTCAGTTTAGTTCTCCACATTAGCTTGCATTTAAAAAGAAATCCTCATGAATATTCTCCAGCATTTTAGAGCGAATTTCTCCTGACCGACACATTTTGGCAAAGCGGTCTTCCCTAATATAACACATTTGTGCATGCTACTTTCACCGAAATGTCTAATATATGCATTTTTGTAAACATTACTCGGCTGGAGGACTGTAATGGCAGAAGTGAGACTTCCAAAGAATGGCTGTGTTTTGGTTTTTTTATAGTTTCAGAAAGTGTGTATTAGTTACTGTAGATTCATCTTTAAATAGAAACGGAATCAAATTTCTCCCCCATCCCTACTATTGATGTTTTTGAAAAATGTTTTTAAAAAGATATCATGTTTTTCTGCTCTTACCTTTTAGCATGTGTGTTATAACTGTTAGGAAGTTGTGCTCCAGCCTGAAATAGTCATTGAAATAAATATAAATGAATAAGACTGGCCTTCCCAACTAAAGTTATAGGTATGAAGCATAGCTTGAACTTGGGCTTACTGCACCCTCTATGGTTAACCACCATTTTGTGGTGGGATGGATTGAGGAAATATTGTGCTGTGCTGGACTTTCAGAAATAGTAATGTTTGTTCGAGGACTGTGTTGTTGCTTAAAGGTAAAGGGACCCCTGACCATTAGGTCCAGTCGTGACCAACTCTGGGGTTGCGGTGCTCATCTCGCTTTATTGGCTGAGGGAGCCGGCGTACAGCTTCTGGGTCATGTGGCCAGCATGTCTAAGCCGCTTCTGGCGAACCAGAGCAGCGCACGGAAACACCGTTTACCTTCCCGCCAGAGTGGTACCTATTTATCTACTTGCACTTTGATGTGCTTTCGAACTGCTAGGTGGGCAGGAGCAGGGACCGAGCAACTGGAGCTCATTCCATCGCGGGGATTTGAACCGCCAACCTTGGCAAACCCTAGGCCCTGTGGTTCTAACCCACAGCGCCACCCGCGTCCCGCACTGTTGCTTGGTGCTTTTTAAAAAGAAGTCTCTTGTGTTTTTGTCATAGAATCATAGAATCATAGAATCATAGAATCATAGAGTTGGAAGAGACCACAAGGGCCATCGAGTCCAACCCCCTGCCAAGCAGGAAACACCATCAGAGCACTCCTGACATATGGTTGTCAAGCCTCTGCTTAAAGACCTCCAAAGTTGGAGACTCCACCACACTCCTTGGCAGCAAATTCCACTGTCGAACAGCTCTTACTGTCAGGAAGTTCTTCCGAATGTTTAGGTGGAATCTTCTTTCTTGTAGTTTGAATCCATTGCTCCGTGTCCGCTTCTCTTGAGCAGCAGAAAACAACCTTTCTCCCTCCTCTATGTGACATCCTTTTATATATTTGAACATGGCTATCATATCACCCCTTAACCTCCTCTTCTCCAGGCTAAACATGCCCAGCTCCCTTAGCCGTTCCTCATAAGGCATCGTTTCCAGGCCTTTGACCATTTTGGTTGCCCTCCTCTGGACACGTTCCAGTTTGTCAGTGTCCTTCTTGAACTGTGGTGCCCAGAACTGGACACAGTACTCCAGGTGAGGTCTGACCAGAGCAGAATACAGTGGCACTATTACTTCCCTTGATCTAGATGCTATACTCCTATTGATGCAGCCCAGAATTGCATTGGCTTTTTTAGCTGCCGCGTCACACTGTTGGCTCATGTCAAGTTTGTGGTCAACCAAGACTCCTAGATCCTTTTCACATGTACTGCTCTCAAGCCAGGTGTCCCCCATCTTGTATTTGTGCCTCTCAATATTTTTTTTGCCCAAGTGCAATACTTTACATTTCTCCCTGTTAAAATTCATCTTGTTTGTTTTGGCCCAGTTCTCTAATCTGTCAAGGTCGTTTTGAAGTGTGATCCTGTCCTCTGGGGTGTTAGCCACCCCTCCCAGTTTGGTGTCATCTGCAAATTTGATCAGGATGCCCTTGAGTCCATCATTGTCTTTTGAACAAAACCAAATCCCAGAAACTAGAAGAGTAAAATGGGCTTTTCTTTAGCACGTTCTCCTGCTCTCCCAACTTCCCTGAGCGATGAGGTGTTATAGAGCTAGGGCTGCCATACATCTGGGTTTCCCCAGACATATCTGGGATTGGGCCCTCAGAAATTGCATCCGGGGGAAATTTTTGGTAAGTGGTAAAATGCCTGGGAAAACCCAGACGTATGGCAAACCCAGCCTTCCCAACAGCTCCAGTCACAGATGCAGAAGCAAAAGGGAGGCAGAAAAGGAAGCAAATGGCGGATGGGTCTGCCTTGCCAGCTGCCTCACTGGCCCAGGAGCAGGCAGCCCAAGAGGCCCATTGACCCTTCCTGTGGGGCCACTGAGAGTGCCTGTGTCCTGTGTCCGGTGCGCTGCACAGTGCGCTTGGCCGCAGAAGACGTGACGTTTGTTGTGCGCCAGACTCGGCCACGCACCCGGTGGGAAGCATAGCGAGGTGACTCGGGGAGGAGCACAGCGGCCTGAGATTTGCTGGAAATGGTGCCCCCTGCCTCCTGAAACCGGAGGCTCCGGAAACCTGTGGTCACCCCGCACCCTGCATGTGCCAGCAGCGTGTTGGGCAGCTCTGGAGCAAAGGGGGCACTGCAGCCTTGACACCTCAGATTGCACAGGATGCAAGCCAGATTTTCACCTTTTGAAATACGGCAACCCTATGTAGAGCCAGAGATTTTGGTCTCCGTTGCCTAAGAGAACCTGGGAGACTTGGCAATTTTTGCTTTATACATACAGGTAGAGCATAGGTGGGCATAGACAGCAGGTACTCATATCCATTGCACTTTTTAAATCTAAACTGATAGGCATAGTTCTCCAGGGATCCAGATGAAGGTCTCTTCCAGGTCTACCTGAAGACGATGGTCTTAGTATGAATTCCCATCTGTACGCAAAGCTTGGGGTCTGTCCCTGAGGCCTGACCCTTCCTCCAGTATTGTCCATCTAGTCCAATATTGTCTACTCTGAAAGCAGTTCATCGGGGTCTCCTATAGAGTTCTTTACCCTCATCGCATCGTGTAAGTGAAGATGTCCAGGACTGAACCTAGGACCCTCTTCATGCAAATTACGGTCTTTACCATTGAGCTGTGTCCCTCCCTGAGGGGTCAAAACAAGAGAATGACTCAGAATGAAATGTCTTTGCAAGGGCCTCCTCGGGGCATATGTAAACCACACAACTTTACAGCTATGAGACTTATTTTCCATGTTACAGCTGGGGGCTCCCAATGCTGCTGTTATAGCTGAAAAAGGCATTTTCATTAAAGGACTTTGTTGTTTATGACCTTAATTTTCATCTGCTGATTTACAACAGCAATGTAAAGAGACCTTTAAGTGAGTGTAAGTAGTGTAACTATTTAAGAAAATATTTACACTCTCTTAAAAAGCTACTTTTTGAAGCTATTTTCCTCTAGGCTAAAAGTCCAAGGACCCAGGGAGACTAGTGTTCTTGCTTGTGGGATGACTCTCCTTTGTTATTCTGAAGATGTTGAAGTTTCTTAAAACCTTATATTCATTCCCTTTTGAATTCTGAAGGTATCTCACACTTCACAGATGATAGACAAATCTGATGTTTGTAAAGTATTTTGTTTCCTACATAGAAACTTTGGTGTCTTATTTTCTAAATTCACCAGGGTATAGAAGAATACATCAAAACTGCTTTGGGCTAATAATGAAATACTGTCATTAATTTTCCTAAGGTGTCATTAAAAAGAAAAAGGCAAAAAACAACAACAAAACAATAGATAGAATAGCTTCCTTCAGCAGTTCCCCTGTCTATATAATAACACAGATTGGAGTTCATGTCAAAGAACTGCATGCAATTCAAAGAAAGTTAAGTAAACGTTTCGGTAGCAGATTTTGTTTAATGTGATCATATCAGAGTATTGCTCCAAAATTGCAGGCAAATGTACTAAAACCTGCAGCTTTTACATTGTAACCTGTTGTGGGGAGAACTATTGGTCACACAGTGTCCCATGGGGAAGAAGGATTGATTATTAAAAACTGTAGATCTTTGTGGGGAATCGGGGTCTCCTAAAAACTCACAGCACTCAAAACAAACTGCAATTCTCAGCATACCTTGGAGGAAGCCTCAGCTGTTTTAAAGTGGTATACAGTGGTACCTCGGGTTACATACGCTTCAAGCTACATACGCTTCAGGTTACAGACTCCGCTAACCCAGAAATATTACCTTGGGTTAAGAACTTTGCTTCAGGATAAGAACAGAAATTGTGCAGCAGCAGCACAGCAGCAGCAGGAGGCCCCATTAGCTAAAGTGGTACCTCAGGTTAGGAACAGTTTCAGGTTAAGAACGGACCTCCAGAACGAATTAAGTACATAACCAGAGGTACCACTGTACTGCTTTAAATGTATACAGTGGTACCTTCGGTTACAGACGCTTCAGGTTACACATGCTTCAGGTTACAGACTCCGCTAACCCAGAAATAGTACCTCGGGTTAAGAACTTTGCTTCAGGATGAGAACAGAAATCGTGCAGCAGCGGCACAGTGGCAGCAGGAGGCCCCATTAGCTAAAGTGGTACCTCAGGTTAAGAACAGTTTCAGGTTAAGAACAGACCTCCAGAATGAATTAAGTTCTTAACCCGAGGTACCACTGTAGTGCAGATGGGGCCTAAGTTGCTGCCCTTTAAATTGAAGGCTGGCATCTCTTTTTTTTTTATAAAATTTTTATTGGTTTTACAGAATTTTAAACAACAAACAAACACTTAAAAGAACAAACATACATGTATAGTTTCATCCCCTATTTTCATAAACCTCTTTTCTCAGACTTCCCCATACCCCCCCTTTCTGCATCCCAATGTCCATATTTTTATAGCAACTCCCAACTGTTACTCTCCACCTCTGTCATCTTAGTCCTCTCTATATTCTGACCTTATGTCACTGTATCCCTTTGTTTCTGGAAACCAGAACACTTTAACATTCATTAAGTTTATAGTAGTCCTTAAGATAGCTTTTAAATTTTCTCCACTCTTCTTCCACCGTCTCTATTCGTTGATCGCGGATTCTGCCTGTCATCTCGGCCAATGTCATATAGTCCATCACTTTCATCTGCCATTCTTCCAGAGTGGGTAGATCTTGTGTCTTCCAGTACTTCGCGATAAGTATTCTTGCTGCTGTGGTAGCATACAAAAAGAAAGTTCTATCCCTCTTTAACACCAATTGGCCGACAATGCCCAGGAGAAAGGCCTCTGGTTTTTTAGGAAAAGTACATTTAAGTACCTTTTTCATTTCATTATAGATCATTTCCCAGAAAGCCTTAATCCTCGGGCATGTCCACCAAAGGTGGTAGAAGGTACCTTCAGTCTCTTTACATTTCCAACATTTGTTATCGGGCAAATGATAAATTTTTGCCAGCTTGACTGGGGTCATGTACCACCTGTATACCATTTTCATAATATTTTCCTTTAAGGCATTACATGCCGTAAATTTGATACCGGTGTTCCATAACCATTCCCAGTCATCTGACATGATGTTGTGACCGACATCCTGTGCCCACTTAATCATAGCTGATTTGACTATTTCGTCCTGTGTATTCCATTTCAGCAACAAGTTATACATTCTAGATAAATTCTTAGTACTGGGTGAAGGCTGGCATCTCTTATGGGAGCTACTAGTCATGAGATAGGGAAGACAATCTTCCTTAAGTCTGTCTGCAAAGGACTTTGCTATCATTTTTCAATGGCTACTGCTCTGTGGCAGCAAACGGAGACAAAAACAGAAAGCGCACTTGGTAATACTCCACTCTTGGTTTTAGTGCGTGAAATCTCAATGAAGGCAATGTAGTTATGTGCGTGCAACTGTGGGTTGGGGTTTGGCGTACAATCCCTTATTATGGCCAAACACTGTGTAATTTGTGTGGCATTTCAAATCTTCGTGGAGATGGCTCTGTTTGCAAACATAGAGGCTGCTAATGCTGCAGATGCGGCGACATGTCTAATCCGAATGTTCCTAAAAGGAATCTCCGTATCTGTAAGCAAACAGGCCCTTCCACAAACAAACCAAGTTTTGTTATCTCAGCTGCTTCTTGAAGCTGAATATTCAGCAGCTGGAGATGTTGGGACCAAATCCAGCCCTATTTGAGGGGTGAGTATCCCCCCAAAAAACCCAATTACCGTACTTCTCCGTGTATAACACACCCCCATGTATAAGACGCCCCCCTGTTTTGGGGGACTCAAATTTAAGAAAATGGGGGGAGATGGCACAAACTTCTTGAGCTTTTTGGGGGGGGAGGATTGCCCAGAGTTGTTAAGCTTTTTTTAGGGGGAAATGCCAACAATCTCTCACCTGCACGTGCAGCTAAATCTGCCTCTCATATGTGCCTTCGCTGGCAGAAGCTGCCAATTGCCCACCCAATTGCTGCAGAGTCAGCCAATCAGCACCACCCATTGACGCAGAAACCAATAACACACACAATAGCCACTGACAGCCACAGCAGCAACCAATCAAACATCCACCCTATACACTACCCATATATAAGATGACCCCCAATTTTTAGCATGATTTTAAAACAAAAGTCTTAAAAGTCTTATACACAGAAAAGTACGGTATTTTATTTCTTTATTACAAGTGTTTATATTCTGTGAGTTGGGCCCAATATAACTCTAAATAATGCAAAAACCATCAAAAGGTATGTGGTGTTTCTGGGAAATTTTTGGTTTCATTTGGCGAACTTTGCATAGGGAAAAAAAATCAGTTTGCGTTGGAAAATTTCCTGCCACCTTACAGAGTGATCTGTTTTAGCACATTTATTTTACTTGTAGGTTTATGTTTGTTAAATTTACATATCACTTCCCAGTAAAAAAAAAAGTAACTTATAAACATGTAATTATTATTTTTTACAAAAAAATGAAATTACAAAAGAAGATTTTATAATATAATATAATATAATATAATATAATATAATATAATATAATATAATATAATATAATATAATATAATATAATATATAATATAGTATCATTGCTGTCCAAAAGCCTGGGAAAACAAAAATCCTTGCCTGACTTGGAAACAATGCCAAGGTTGGTGACACACAGCCTCCCTAGGAAGAGCACTCCATAAATATTTAGGCTTACCTGCATTTGGTACAAGGATGGGCATTTGCTTAGGCCTGTACATAAATGTTTGTAACATCTGCATAAGTGATTACTAATAAAAATGATCACATTGGACATATATTTTGTTCTGTATTAATGCCAAATGTGCTAATAAAACCCAAGGACCTTAGGAAGTCACCTCGTGCCAAATATCATATTTATTGCTCATTTGCTTTTAATGATATTTCATGCAAACAAAAAGCTTCCTGCTAAATGCTGATATCCTGTCCATTTCTGTTTTGGTTCCAACGATAGCGGATACAAGTCATATTTCTGATTCTGTCAACAAACGAACATGCAGACTGTGGTAATTTCTGCTCCTGTTTCCAATGGAATTCTGCAGAATTCCTTCCCGTAGCCAAAACGCTTCTACTGCAAGGATGGGGAAAGTGGGGTGCTCTGAATTTTGTTGGACCCCCTAGTCTCACCATCCCTGAGTATTCTCCATGCTGGCTGGAGCTACAGTGGTACCTCGGGTTAAGAACTTAATTCGTTCTGGAGGTCTGTTCTTAACCTGAAAAGGTTATTAACCTGAGGTACCACTTTAGCTAATGGGGCCTCCCGCTGCTGCCACACCGCCGGAGCACAATTTCTGTTCTCATCCTGAAGCAAAGTTCTTAACTCAAGGTACTATTTCTGGGTTAGCGGAGTTTGTAACCTGAAGCATCTGTAACCCAAGGTACCACTGTAATGGAAACCTGGAGTGCTGTGGGTTCTCTGTCCCTGCAGAATAACTTTCCTTTGTGAAGGAGCCATTTCTCCTCCTGTTTAGAGGCTGCTTAGATGTAGCACCTGCGGCCTGCTCCTCACCTTCAGCCTACCTGCTCAGGTGGTAATGGTGCACTGTAGATATTCCAGAGGAGTGGCCTGAGTTGAGACATCAGGCAGTGGCTGTCCTACAAATGCAGCCTCGTCCCAAGTGAATGCCTCAATACGCAGGCAGGGCTAAGACATCCAAAACGTGTGCAGTGACAGATTTGGGTACTACGGTGGCCCGTGCAAGGCCAAAATTTGGCAGCCCCTCCCCAGAGCTCACACCACCTTCCCAAAGGCGGATAAGGAGGCATATGACTTTAGGAAAGAGGTGTGAGGGCTCTGACAGGTTCAAGAGTCCTCCTACCTCCTCCTTGAAGCTGGCAAAACACTGACTAGGTTTTAGGAAAGAGGCGAGAGGACTTTAGGACCCTGCTTCTACCCCATAGCCCAGTGCCTCAGTTGCCGAGCTCTGAGACAGCACCCTCTCGGCTCAGTGCCCATTGCATGCTTGCACAGCCCGAAATCCACCCCGATGTGTGAACTAAGAAGCAATAGTATTTCTACTCTTTTGAGGGTTTTTTATTTATTTTTGGCTTTGCTTCGTTTATCTCTGGCAACTGTAGAAGCGGATAAAATATTTGCATGCCCAGTAAAAATCTGCCTGGGTGGCAACTCTGCTCAGGTCCATATTTGTAGAAGCCACTAAAATGTCTGTTTCAAGATGTCAGGTCCCTCCAGTTCCCCACCCCCAGCCATAATCTATGCTAGCAAATTAATGGGCAGGACTGCACACTTTGTCTGTGAATAGTTCATTTGCAGCCCATGTGACACGACCGCTTCTTCTGGTCTCTGTTAGTGAGAACATTCCAAAGATTCTCCCTCTGAACTGTCACTTGTATGTCTTAATAAGGCAGCGGCATGTAGCTGTAAAACAGATGGGTGTTGCCCTTTTCTAAATACTGGTTGCCTGCAGATTCCATTTATGGCAAGGCTCGCAAACCTGGTATTCCATTGAAGGTCAGCAACACAGATAACAGTGCATTTCTCGCTGCAGTGCTGAGCTGGGTCTGATTGCAGGCGTCATGCCTTCGAACAAAGGATTGCCTTAGGGCAGAGAAATAGGGTGAAATAAGCAGAAAGATATGGGGCACTTTGTGATGCCTCTGGGTTAAGGTGCCAGAATGTGGGGGCTGCCAAAATGCACGATATCCATCTGCTTTTACATGTGGGGTGATGGGAGAGGGTGCTTGGGGAATTAGTTCTTTGCAAATTCTGATTGAACTTATCCGATCAAAACCTCCCAGGCTATTTTGCATATTTTAGGATAAGATGCATTTAGAAATGTGTATTTCATAGGAAACATAATTCAAAATCCATATTTAAAATATGTATTTAAATTTGGATTTCCATGCTGTTTTAAAAAAAATAAATAAACAACTGGGATTTTATACTAGATGCTGTTCTCTTCTTAACATGATGGTGAAGAGAAGCTACAGCTAGGATCCAAACAACCATGCCGGGAATCCTGTGTGCCCTCAAGACCTTTAGGGGGCAAAAGTAGAATTAGCTGGCTCATCATTGCTTTTGGCTCCCCCTATTGTTGACCTCCCTGCCTTCTGCCGAAGAGCACCAGCCACCATTGTTTGGGGTCAGTTGAGCTTTGTCATCTATGGCTATATGACATATTGGTGCACATTGGTTGAATGGTTTCGGATAGGGAAATTGTGGGCAGGGATATTGGAGGGATGAAGGGAAATTTCTCAACAGTTTCTTGTTTGTTTGTGGTGTTGGGGGACACTTTGCATCCTCCACTGTTCCTTGGACTTATTGTTGTTCCAGGACAATGTGAGAGGAGAGGTGGTGGAGCATATATGGGGAAAATTCTGCAAAGTGGACTTTCTTTTCTGAATCCCTCGCCCCCACTGAAAAATATATTCTGGGAAAATTTGGCTCCACCCAACCTCAAATTTCTTTCCCAGAAATAAATGAGGTGCTTATTTAGATAGAACACAAGTGTGTCTTCTTTCTCATGCACGTACACAGACATACAAAGTCTGTTTGCCTTTGGACGGGCTGTATTTGGGGCAGATGTTCCCAGATGCTACAACAGGCTACTTCAAACTCGGCCCTCCAGATGTTTTTGGCCCACAACTCCCCTGATTCCTAGCTAGCAGGACCAATGGTCAGAGATGATGGGAATTGTAGTCTCCAAAACGTCTGGAGGGCCAAGTTTGAGGAAGCCTGTGCTAGAACATACTGTAAGCACATCAGAACAGCCCTGCTGAATCAGGCCAATGTCCCATCTGGTCCAGCATCCTATTATAATGGTGGCCAACTAGATACCCACGGAAAACCTGAGGCATGCAGTGCAGGTAGTGCTTCTCAACTTAAACTGAACACCATCAAAGGCTAATCAGAAATGCAGAAGATGAAAGTGGTTATATCATATCTGCAGAAATTAAGCTCAATTTATTTATTTAAGATTTATAGCCAGCCCCATTTTCTTTCTTCGTTCCTCCTCAGCCCAGTGACCCAGGTCACCAAATTTTAATGATAGGATATTGATGCCTGGGGGGTAGTGAATTGCAGAAGGCCACCCAGCAGGTTTTCGCAGCTGAGATCTGCACTTTCACCTCTCAGGTAGAAAACCAACAATGATCAAATGCCCTTGTGTTTTTCCTTGCTCTAAGGAGGTTCTGCATGTTCACAAAATCCACAGATAAAACAAAACGTGATCACGCCTGTCTCCACATTTTCAAGGCATGTGCAGTTTGTGTGAATCAGGGTGGACATTTCAGGAGGACCTCTCTAGAACATTTGGAACGGCATGTTTCTAAATCCACAGCATCTGGGAAGCCCTTGGTCTTCAACTGGTGGGTCATGGTGCTGACTGAACCAAAGCAGATGACAGCAGTGGTGCTGCCTCCATTTTCTGTAGTGGTTGTTGTGTTCACAATTTTTTTTGTTTAGCTGCAAGCCATATCAAAGAAGAAAGACATTCAGAGTTGAGTTGAAAATCTGGTTATTAATTTCCTGGCAGCCAATGCAAACAGAGAAACATGCAGGCTTTCTGGTGGTCTGTTTTAATACACGGATGAAGCCTAGAAAATATCAAGGAATGGCTAGTTAACATATCAGTCAAAGAAACTCTCTCCCATTATAAACCTGCTCGCTTTATATTGCATCTATACTTTGTATTTAGCCCAGATGAACTCAATGAGACTCTGTCTCAAATGTGTACAGTGCAGTCTTAATGTCTGAATATTACAACTCTTTTAATAGGGCCCTGTTCTTTCTGCTCTGTAAACTGGGGAACTACTAAGGCCAATTCAGCTTCACGTTCAAGGCAACCCCACAGAGTTCACGATGGGGTACAGGGGGAGGGCGATAGACACTTGAGCTGAGATTTCCTGGATTCAAGGGCAGCTCTGCGTTTACAGGAGGGGACCCTGACTTTCCTTGAAGCCTCCAGGGCACGTACATAAAAAGAAGATAAAGAGGGAAGGAGAATCTGAAGAATGTACAGCAGGAAATGGCACAAAGCGTGAGCAAACTTGTTTGTTTACAGTGTCCTGCGTCTGCAAACAAAGAAAATGGAGCATTTTCATTAGCAAAAGGAAGAATCGGGTCCAGATAATGCACCAAGCTGGAGGTAGCTCCCCAACCATTCATTGTTGAGTGCCAGATGCTTGGCAATTTCCCACCCTGTTTGTGTGTGTTTGTGGAAGGGGTGTCAGTCCCTGGAGGAAGGCAGAAAAACTAGGAGGTTGATTCAGCCATGGCTGTTGAGCTGTTATGAGCTACAAGCCGAAGTGCAATATAAGGTGCCTGGCTAGTTTTCCTTTCGTTGGCTAGTTATCAGAGTGACATGTGGAGGTTACCAGTCGGTTAGCTGGTGTCTTGGTGGCAGATTGGAAGGAAGAACTATTACTCTCATCCAAAGAGCCCAATAAAAGAATGAATATCAGATGTACGAAAGCCTGTTGAGCCACCAAGGGGAGGACAGGATGTCACTGCCTTAACCAGCCACGGCCCTCTGCGTATCCCTTACCTAATAAATCCATATACTGTGACTGAAATATGGGTGTCAGAGTGTTAAACTACTGGTGTGGTCTCTTGCAGCCTACTTCGCTTCATGTGGAATATATTAAACCACCAGTTAGATTTAAGCCAGCTAACTCTGCTTTATTAACTCACTTCTCCCTCTAGAGAAATGGGAAGGAAGTCTTAATGACACCCATGGAAAACTAGCTATTTATTTATCCTAGTGATATGAGTCCCATCACTGGAGGGGCTGAAAAATGAACAGCACTCAGGTGCTGGAAATAGGTCCATAGGGTACATGTTGTAACATGGAGCTCTCTCTTACACCAGGAAATGGTCTAGTGCAGTGGTTCCCAACCTTTTTTTTTTGGCCATGCCCCACCTAAGCACCTCTAAAATCCTGATGCCCCCTGTGACATATAATTCTTCTTATTCAAAAAGTCAACTCCTATTCATGTGGAGGAAGCCTAAAAGGCCATTAACTAGGTCTAACTCATTACTGAATTGCCCTCCTTAAAAATCAAATTGCCCCCCTATGGGGTGTGTGCCCCACGTTGGGAACCACACGTCTAGTGGCTGAACTTCATTGGACTTCAGATCTGGGCAACCTGGATTCAAATCTCTGCTGAGTCCAAAAGCTTAGGTGATGCTGGGCCATTCACATTCTTCCAGCCTAATTTATCTCACAGGTTGTTTTGAGGGAGAAAATGTTGGGAGGATGTGTGTCACGAGTAAAGGGATGGTATAAAAAAATGTAATAGTTATTTTAGGATTATAGTGCTTGGAGAAGGATACACATTAGGGCTGGGTGATATATTGATATATCATCCAAAACTGGTTTGAAGTCCATATCATGATACCGGTTTCATAATTTTTGACCTGGCAATATATTGCGAATCATGGTGTGGGTGTGCTATGCAAAAATCACAATGTGGGAATAACCATGAAGCCAGCCAATGTTTCTCTCAATTCCTGCAGCCCCTGTTAACTCTGCTGGCTCAGCTCTCTCCAGCCTCCTGCATAGGGCAGCGAATCACAAGAGCAGGGGCTGGCAAAAATCAAGATGCAGGGAAAACCAGTTAGCGCCACTACATAGCTCCATCCTTATTTCAGACATCACAATATGTTGGTATATCATGATGTTTAGGTAAAGGTAAGGGGACCCCTGGCCATTAGGTCCAGTTGTGGCTGACTCTGGGGTTGCGGCGCTCATCTCGCTTTATTGGCCAAGGGAGCCATCGTACAGCTTCCGGGTCATGTGGCCAGCATGACTAAGCTGCTTCTGGCGAACCAGAGCAGTGCACGGAAACACTGTCTACCTTCCCGCCAGAGCGGTACCTATTTATCTACTTGCACTTTGACGTGCTTTTGAACTGCTAGGTTGGCAGGAGCAGGGACCGAGCAACGGGAGCTCACCCTGTCGTGGGGATTCAAACCGCCAACCTTCTGATCGTCATGTCCTAGGCTCTGTGGTTTAACCCACAGCGCCACCCGCATCCCATTGTGATGTTTAGCTGGTGATATATCATGATGTTGAAAATCAGATATTACTCTGTCCTATTAGGCATTCCGTCCTCTTTAACCTTGCGTCTTTCCTAGTACCTTGACAGACAGAAATTAAACAGGCAAAGCTTTCTCATCTCTTCATCTCCATGTCAGAAAATGCTTCCTTTAGGAATGGAGCAGGGTTCCACATCTCGCCAGAACTTGGACTAGAATTCTAGTGCTCCCCCCTGGGGAAAACCGCTCAGTCGGAGCAAATGGCAAGAGGGTTTCCGGCAGATTGTCGTTTGTCCCAATTTAGAGCTAAAGAGTGGGTTTTCCCTGGGGAGGGAGTGGTTCAAACAGAAAACCGCTCAGACCCATGGCTTCTAAGCATGGGAGAAGTGGAAGTGTGTGTGAGCCTTTAATTTCCATTTTGGAAGAGAGTTATTAAAGCTTCATACAGCAGCTATTGTTGCTGTAAAAATATTTGACATTGCTACCCAATACATACGAATAATATGTGTTTAGTCCCAGGGTAGATTTCAAGCAAAAGTATTTTAAACCACAAACATTGTTTAGAGTAGGAAACTCTTCTCTGTTTTCCATTCTGTGTTGTTGGCTCTCCCCCCCCCCCACTTTCAGCCTCTCCCTGCAAGATTCAAGATAATAGCTGACCTGTATATATAACTTGAATGTGTGTCTGCGCGCCTGCAATCCAGACTTGCTAATTTTGGCTCTTGGCAACCCTGTGGGAATTTAGAACAATTTCTGGGGTTTATTGGAATGCGAACGAGATCTCTTGCAGTGTCTCACTATGGGTCAGGTAAGTTGGCTTAGGACAATTTGATTTGCAAAATGGTCTATGGCAATAGACTTCAACCTTTCCAGACCCAGGACCGAAACATAGCTTTGGGGACCTATTTCTTAATCTTTAATCATATATTACCATGATGGTAGTTCTCAAGTTGCAGCCCACCTCACGACTCACCAGTTGAAGACTAGTGACTGAGATGGTTTACTTGTTGCTGCTTTGAGATAATTTTATGGTTTTATTATGCTCTGTTATGTTCTTGGCAGAGTGATTTGTGGACTGCCCCAGGTTTTTGAAATTAAGAGTGGTATATGAATGAATTTAATAAATGAGTATAGAATGAATCCTCTATAAGTGGATGGATCATCAGATGAAGGAATGTGCCCTTTGGAATAACAGTACCTATTTTATACAGCCACAGAAAATATTCTTCTTTTTCCTTCTGACAGCTTTGTGTGAACTGCTGACGGGGCTAAACATTTGCCGCAGCACCATCCTGTTGGAATGTGCTTTCACACTGAAGTAAAAAGCGAGCACCCAAATTCGGAGAGATAAGTTGACATCTTATGGGAAGGCATTCCACAGGGCGGGCGTGACTACTGACAAGGCCCTCTGCCTTGTTCCCTGTAACCTCACTTCTCGCAGTGAGGGAACCACCAGAAGGCCTTCAGAGCTGGACCTCAGTGTCCGGGCTGAACAATGCGGGTGGAGAAGCTCCTTTGGGTATACAGGGTGCAGGTTGTTTAAGATCAACACAAACACTTTGAATTCTGCTGCCTTGAAGTCTGTATATATAACGACTGTTGCAGTTACCTTTAGCTCCCATGGCAGAAGTCTGCAGATATTGGTAGGAGGGCATAAGACAGCCTTGAAATTGTGCAAGTGGGAATTAGCTTCCAAGGAAGCAGTGATTTCCTCTTCCTGTTTTTCAAGAACTTTATGTGGGGTAGGGGGGGGAAGACTTCTGCTGCACACACATTGCAGGGAACACAGTTGGGACGCTGAACTCAAACGTTTTGTCAGTCCTTAAAGGATCTGTGTTAAGCTTTCACTTCCTTTGGGGGGGGGGGTTCCCATTAGAAGAATCTGTACTTAGACCAAGGCCACATTCATTTTAGTGGAGGATACATTCAGAAAGATTATGGTATAATCTCATCTTTCCTTTTCAACACATGTGCACCATATGTCCTTGCGCACGCCTCCTATGGCAAGTAGCATTCCTGAATGCCTCTAGTCGCATGGAAGTGTCTTGCAGAGCTAGTTTCCATTCTGCACGGCTGAGAGAATTGCCTGCTCAGTTTTTGTTGCATAATTGCTGGTCTGGTTCCGAAATCCATTTGCTAATAAATGCCTTCAAGTGCAGCTGTGATTTGAATGCTCTTCTGAGACAGAAGCATGACGCGCAAATCTGCCCAGGTGTGATCTGAACTCTTGCTTGTGTCAGCTGTGCCATCCATTGAAGCAACTAGGATCATGGCAGAAGCCACTTTGAGCAGCATTTGGTCAGCAGTGGACTGTGAGCAAGTCCTGTAATCAAGGGGAGAAATTTGATATACAGTGGTACCTCGGGTTAAGAACTTAATTCGTTCTGGAGGTCTGTTCTTAACCTGAAACTGTTCTTAACCTGAGGTACCACTTTAGCTAATGGGGCCTCCCGCTGCCTCTGCACGATGTCTGTTCTCATCCTGAAGTAAAGTTCTTAACCCGAGGTACTATTCTGGGTTAGCGAAGTCTGTAACCTGAAGCGTCTGTAACCCAAGGTACCACTGTAGTTGAAAGTTCAAAGTGAACCTGCCCAATTTGAATCTTCCAAAACAATGCAATAACCCAGTGCTATTTTTTCTAGAAAAAGAGGTGCCAGAACTCACCATGAATGCCTCCTGTGTCCTTTTATAATGGCAATGGTAAGCCCTGCAATAACCAAAACACAGTGTCCCTTGAAAACCTCTCTGATTTTTGTACTGCAGCTCGCTACCCAAGTAATGTGTACAGAAATGCGTATCCTATTGCAAAAGGGTACATGCAAATGCACAGATTAGCAAAAAGAACATTAAAATGCATTGTATCGGACAGAATTGCTTTGCAAAAAATATGTATGTTAGGCAAAATTGCATACAAAAGTGTACATATTTTGAGAAATTCACCCTGAAATGCTGGTGAATTTCCACGAGGACTTTGCCAATTGATGTGGAAATATGGGGAAGTGAACTTCAAAAAGACTGGAGAAATTAGAAACTGAGAATAACTAAAATTGACAGATTCACCCATCGCCACTGTTATCACAACTACCAGGCCTTCCACTCACTGCTCTTGCCTCAGGGTGGGCAACTGAAAGGTGAGGCAAGCTGGCATTTCTCAAAGAGCCACATTTTCCACTGGAATCTCCAGCTGCTGACCCCTCATTTAAATGAGTAGAGTAGATCTTTTAGGCGTAGGCAAACTTGTTAGATTATAGACAATTGATTGCAATCCTGAGGTGTGTGCATGCACCAAACCTGATTGCACACCCAATCTTTCTCCTGCACAGCACCTTTTGATGCTGACCGTCAATCCTCTTTCATATTTATCGAGGCTTCAGCAAGGGTTGGAGCTGCTGTATGTATATAAAAAAAGCCTTGAGGAAGCTCTGAATAGAAACTATTTTTAAATTTTCTACCAGCTTTCAAAAGGAAAGAAAAGCATCATCTCCTGTCTTCAATTAACTCTGTTAATGATTCCCAGAGCCTTACAGTATGTGTGGTGGTATTTAATTAAATCAGAGGAGACATGATTTGAACAAGACTTTAGTTTCACTTTGAAAGTTATTAAATAAACTGATATGGTTTTGTTCCACTAAGGTTCCTGGGAGCATCCGGCTAAATTTTAATCATGAGCAGCTAGTCAAATAGTGGCCCTCCCAAAAAAAACCTGAGGATAATAACTAGATATTTAAAAAAGATGGTGTGTAAGATCATATCTAGCAGCTTTAAACCCGGCACCCATCTGAACAGAGCGTACAACTTTTGCCCAACTAAATGAAGTTAATGATCATCTCACAGAAGCCCGTTTTGTGTGTTAGGTTGCAATCCCAAACATGTCTACTCAGAAGTAGATCCCATTGAATTCAGAGGGGCTTACTCCCAGAGAAGTGGGGTTGAGACTGAAGCCTTAGGTGCTTGCTGACATTCCATTGACAAAATAGTGGCTGGATATTGAGTGGGCAGGGCTGGTGATTCTAGAAGGTTCTGCAATGATCATTCCACTGCCTAGTAATGTACAGTAGTTTCCATACTGTTTGTGCTTAAGGAACATTCTTCACCTTGAACAGGCAGCTGAGGGACTCTCCTTGCATGTGCTATGCAATCATGCACCACAGAAAATTTTGCATTCATTCTAGTCATAATATTGTGGCAGGTAGAGAGTAGCTAGCCTGTCTTTCTTTGTCGGACTTCTCCTATGGCATCTAGTCTGTTTCACCCTCATGTACAAGGCAAGAGAGGGGGCTGGTTAACATTCTTTTTAATGTGTTTGTGGGAGGGGATAGAGGTGGGGAGTATTGGTTTGCATTGTCCCTGTTTTTGTTATGTATTTTGTGTTGTTCATCTGGAATTTCAAGTTGTGAGGTCTGTGGATAAAAATTTAAACAACAACACAGTTTATTTCCACACACTTTAATTTTACCATTCATCTCCAAACCCAAGGTCTCCAGCTGTTATGTTAAGGATATTTTAAGAAGGAGGGTTTCTGTTCTACCTGTTAAGGCAAAGTGACTACGTACAGTATAGTGCTTTTGCTTTTTTCTGGGGGGGCGCAGGGGTATACATACCCCTAAACATTTTGTGAATCAAAGTTTGGCTTCATTGGGGAGCAGTATTTCAATATGAGTAGGAAAATGAGAGTACCCCTAAACATTTTTTTTAGAAAAAAAGCACTGACTACCTATATTCAAGTAGCAGAATCAGCAAACCTTATGAGTTTTGCAAAGGGTGCAAAACTGACTTGGCAATTCATTCCACTCCATGAAGAGTGGGCTTTGGTTTCGCATGGTGAAATGCTCCTATTATTTTTAGATCTGCTCATTTTTTATCCTTTAATAACAATCATGCTATCAAAATGTCTTTATAGAAGCAACATGTTGTCAGAAACAAAGGACATTTCTCTTTCTCTGACAAAACTCACGACACCAGAATCCTTTCCCTTCTGTGTAAAATTGGTATATTTTTGGTGTGTGGGAACATCTTAAGAAAAACAGACAAATGTATCCACCCAAACAGACTGTGGTATTTATGCTGGAGCTCTCTGCGCAGATCTGTTTCATATGTACTTAGGTTGGCAGAGTTGATCCTGACCTGGTTAATGAGGCTGGAACGCGACGTTAGGGCAGATGCATGAAGGCTGTTGCCAAGAACAGCAGTCCTGTGTCTCATTCTTCTCTCCTTGGTAACATCGAGCAATGCAAAATTTATCAATTTCATTTTTATCCCTCCCAAGAAGGTCAGTGCAGTGCAAGGTTGGGCAAATATGTCAACCTGCCGCTATTTTACTTTCACTGGAGTGATGATGCACCAGGCTATGGAGATGGCTGGAATTGCCGGTTTCAGTTTCTCTTTAATTCTCATTTTCCTAATCTTAACATTTGGCTCTCCTCATTTCCCCCTTCATTTGCAATTTATTATTACTATATTTTTAAAGGATGCATTGACATTTATCAGCATTTTGGTGCAAATTTCTCCGAACATACACATTTTGGTATGCAGTCTTTCCTAATACGAACATTTATGCAAAGCATTTTCCCAAGATATAAGGCATTTTGGATGTTACTTTCACTATCATATGCATTTATCTGCACGCTTTACAGTGGTACCTCGGTTTTTGAACGGCTCTGTTGACGAATGTTTCAGTTTTTGAACGTCGTAAACCTGGAAGTAAATGCTCCGGTTTTTGAACAAGCCTCGGAAGTCGAACATGCCATTGGCTTCCGTATCGAGGTTTCCATTTTGAGGCTTCCATTTTGAGTTTTTGGTTTTAGAACGTTTTGGAACTCATACGGTCTTCCAGAACGGATTACGTTCGATAACCAAGGTACCACTGTATACCTATTTTTTATACATTACTTTGCTGGAGGACAACATTGCAAAATTTGTAGAAGGGTGAATTTTGAAGGATGGCAGTGTTTTGATTTATGTGTTGTGTCAGAAAAGATGAATCCAGTAAATTTGCCTTTGAATGCGAGCTGAATTGAATTTTCTCCCCATCGTCAACATAGTGTACACAATTCTCTTCCCCAATCAATTTTATCAACCCTGTTAAGTAAGCTAGGCTCAGAGAGAACAGCTGGCCTAAGATCACCCACAGAGCTTCATTGCTGAACAGAGATTTGAACCTGACACCCTTGTCCATCCTTCCTTCCTCCTTTGAACTGTAACTTGCATGAGCCCCAGCCAGCATGTCCAAAGGTCAGGGGTCATGGGAGTTGTAGTCCAATAACCCATGGAGGGCAATAGATTGGAGAAAGCTGCTCTAGTCACTTTGATGTATGTGTTGTGATGTCTGCACACCCTGCAATAAGTGGTGGGCTGCATGCAGCAGTGTTGTGCATGCAGTGCAGTGGAATGTTGCACATTTTCAAACACAAGGCATTAGAGGGAGGAGAGTCAGAGAGTCGGGGCTGTTGTCTTCAAGACCACCATGTATCTGCCGCAGTGTCTGCTTCCAGTCTGAGGATGCAACTAGCCAAGAGCGATGGCATCATGACTGCCGTTTTGTTTATTATGTGTTTGCATGTTAATATGGCAAATTGCTTTTTTTCCTACAGTGCATTTAGTGTGAGTTAAAGTGTAAAATGCAAACTGAAGATAAAATTCCTATCAAAATAAAACTAAAGCGAAGCACGACATTAGACACGATCCAGCCAAGTCAAGCACTTTTTAAGTCCCATTAATTTCGCTGACAGAGTTAAACATTATTTTAAATTTCTCTCAGTGAGAAGCATTTGAACTTTAAAAGTGCTCAATTTGGACTGGATTGTTCCCATAATAGACAGCAGCAGCAAAAGCACTTAAAAAATATCCAGCTGCCAGAAGATTCAAAATGCCACAGCAGCTAAAAATAACCCAAGAAAGTTTTTTTTAAAAAAAAATAAAAACAAAACAGTACACAGGTCTGTTGGCAGGGAGCTTTGTCACATAGATGCCACTTGTAAAAATAAAAAACAACAACACAAAGGCTTGCCAGTATGACCCAGCACTGTCTGTTTCCAGGTGAAGTCTATATCGAAGCACCAATTGCCTTGATTTGCTTTCACAAAAATTGCATGGAGGTCAAATTACCTCTCTCCCAATATTGTGCACTCTCAGCTGGAGTTTTCTTTCACTTTTCTTATTCCATAACATTTTTCTTCTTCTTCTTGAGTGGATTTATTGTGCAAGAGCTCTGCTTAGCTATTGCTTTTTTATTACAGTGCATCCACTTCCTTTGTGGGATATGAAGGTACATTCTTACTGCACAAAGGGAAATGTATTTGTGTTGAGAGTCGGTGTGCAGAGGTGGTTAAGAGTGTTGGGCCCAGGACCTTGAGGCTGCAGTTCAAATCCCCGCTCAGCCATCAAATTCACTGTGTGACCTTGGGCCAGCCACTATCCCTCATCCCTCATCCCTCAACCTAACCTACCCCACAGGGTTGCTGTGTGGGTAAAATGGAGAGGGTGGAGAACCATGTATCCCACCTTGAGCTCCTTGGAGGAAAGGTACGATAGAAATGTAGTAATAAATAAACAAATGTTTACGCAAGCCACCTGGAGACCTTTCAGGTAACAAGTGACTAATCAGTTTAAAGAATAATAAAAATATACCTGCACCCAAACATGGGAGAGATTTGTGCAAACTGTGGCAGTCTGGAAGCTCCCTGGAAAAAAATATGCAGTGGACGCTCGGGTTGTGAATGTGATCCGTGCGGCAGGCACGTTTGCAACCCGCAGCGCTGTGTCTGCGCATGCGAGGGTCGCAATTTGCCACTTCTGCGCATGTGCAAAGCGCGATTTAGTGCTTCGCGTGCGCAAGCACCGAAACCTGGAAGTAACTCGTTCTGGTACTTCTGGGTTCGGTGCAGTGCGCAACCTGAAAATGCACAACCCAAAGTGTCTGTAACCTGAGGTATGACTATATTTCAAGGCAGATTCTGTCCCCATCCTGAAGATACTATTCATTTGCTTATTTTGAATACCTAAGGAAATCATCGAATCATAAGGCTGAAAGGGGCCCTGAGGATAATCTATTCCAACCCCCTGCCAGGCAGGAATATGCAGCTGCCCCATACAGGGATTGATCCTGCAACACTGGACATCATCAGCACCATGCAACCAACTGAGCTATCCAGGCTGCATCAAAGAAGCATTGTTATATCACTGTAGCCCTGAGAAGTTGTCAAAAATTAGAAAAGACTCTCGGAATAAAACCATGCTCAAACCTAATACAGGAGCAGAAATGACGCGGTATCCATATGGAACCAGCGCTATGCAGGCACCTCTTCCTGCCCCTCCTCCTGCTGTTTCCTGGTGTCATAGACTGAGACGCCAAGCAGCTTGGGTCCTGCTCAACCATACATCTATAGTGTTGTGATGCCATTTCAAACAGTGATGGCTTCCCCAAAGAATTATGGGAGGCTGTGTTTTGTTAACGGTGCTGAGAGTTGTTAGGCGATCCCTATTCCCCTCCCAGAGCTACCTGGTGCCTGGGTTTTCTAATAGCGCCCATAACAAACTCTGTTTCCATCAGCCATAGCTAGCATGGCCAGGAATAATGAAATAATGAAGCCACGTTACAGTGAAACCAGGCAGAGGGCCTTCTCGGTAGTGGCACCTGTGGAACGCCCTTCCACCAGATGTCAAAGACAACAACAACTACCAGACTTTTAGAAGACATTTGAAGGCAGCCCTGTTTAGGGAAGCTTTTAACGTTACTGTATTTTAATATTTTCTTGAAAGCCGCCCAGAGTGGCTGGGGAAGCCCAGCCAGATGGGTGGGGTACAAATAATAAATTATTATTATTATTAGTTCCACAACATCTGGTTCCCCATCCATTCCACCACATGGGATCTGGATGTGTAAGCTACAGTATTTATTGAGGGATGCTTCAGGCTGCCGCTCATTGTAATAAGCTTTGATTTCACCCGACGGCTTCCACTTAATGATTTTAAAACCAGTATCTCTATGCTGTATTGATATAGCTCTGGTAAAGGAGTGTGGCTCTATAGTACATTGTTGGAAGCCTTCTAAATTAACTGGCCTCCAGACATGACAAGGAGATCATTGTTCTAGACTTTGTATAATGTACCCCACCACCAACGGTACAGCAGTAAAAACAACTCAAGGAAACACTTGGATGGAAATAGCCTTCCTTTCTATCACAGATTTATAAAATATTATGTTCCTTTGTTGCTGGATTTTGCATCACTTTGTGGACTGCCGGCATGGAAGTTTGTCCTAGGAAATGTGGTTTTCTAATCAAGTTTCAGTTTGCAGTGAGAGAGGGAGCCGATATGATATCTTGCTACTCCTTTCTTATAAAGGAGAGCTGCCAGAAGGCAAAAAATATGGAAAACTCCATTTTCTGAACTCTCTAGTGGAATGCTGTTCTGATAGAACAGGGCTCCATTATGTTCTATGAGGCTATTATGTTGTGGAAGAACGGAGAGTTTTTTAAAAAAATTATAACAACAGGTACATAGACTGTTCATGTGAAACCTATCTAGATATTTCTTCAGGTGTTTAACAACCGTTAATGTACTAAACATTGTGTACCAGTAACTGAGTGAAAGCCTGTACTTCGGATTAAATTCCACTTTGCCCTTCAGATTTTAGTTGTATTCAACATTTATAAGTCACTTTCCCAATAAAACCACCCAAAGCTGCATACAGGGAGTTAATACTATTCAGCAACAATCTTAAAATGGAGAATGTGAACCAATAAAAGCAGCAACCATAAGTAAAAACCTGGTAATCTGTTCCAAGGCAGTAAACAAAGCTCATGGGCTGTGATTTTTTTTACTTGATGGCTTCAACTTTACGTTTTCAAACAGTGACCAAGCTGCACTGATATATCTCCACTAAAGGAGATGCATCCATTTTTGACCTGGTAGTGGAAGGCAGGAAAGAAGGAAGCCTATTTCCTTGCTGTGAGCTTCCACAGGGCAATCTTTTGACGGAATTGGGGCCAACACTAAAAAAGCCCTGTCCCATACTTTTGGCAGATTTTCCTTTATACACTGAAAGGACATGGAGCAGACCTCCTCTAGATACCCCAAGAGACTAGGGTGGTTGATTTGGAATACAAGCATGGAGATACTTATGTAGTCACCCTTTCCAGGACCGCCCCCCCCAATCTAGCATAGACACACAGGCTACTAACCTCTAGTGAAAACATTGCCCTCGACTGATCAGTCTTGTTGAGGAGGGAGAGAGCCAGTCTTCTGTGTTTCTGAGCTGTCTGTGGAGCAAAGGGTTTCCCTTCCTCAGAGCCAGCGTGGTAACTAAATGACATATGAGGAATGGAGAGATCTGCCCCTGCTTCTATCAATCTGCTTATTTCCCTGCCAAGAATTCTCTGTTGTCTGTGCCTCTACTATCTGGCCCTTCTATGCATTGCAGGGGGTTGGACTAGATTGCTCTAGGGGTCCCTTCCAACCTTACTCTTCTGCTTCTATACCAGGCAAGGCTGGTCAGTAGCATGTACAGTGGTACCTCGGGTTACATACGCTTCAGGTTACAGACTCCGCTAACCCAGAAATAGTACCTCGGGTTAAGAACTTTGCTTCAGGATGAGAACAGAAATTGTGCCCTGGCGGCGCGGCGGCAGCGGGAGGCCCCATTAGCTAAAGTGGTGCTTCAGGTTAAGAACAGTTTCAGGTTAAGAACAGACCTCCAGAACGAATTAAGTACTTAACCCGAGGTACCACAGTAGTTCTATTTCCCTCCCTCCACAATGCAACTAGCAACAAGGGTTTTTTTTGGTGTTTTTTTTGCTATTTCGCTGATCAGCTCTCCATAGCAATATTTCCTTAAAAAAAATGAAACTCTGGTGTTCTATTCAGAGATCTCCCATATAGCATGCAGTTTAGCTCACAAATTAAATGGGATTGAAATGGGATTGTAATTGCCACTGAACCTCAAATTGCTTCCAATTGCTTTGAATATGCAGGTGCTTTCCCTTGCTGCTGCTCCTGCTGCCTATTCCCTGTTTAATTAACCAGATAAGAATCTGCCGCTCCTTGCAATGCCCAGAATTAAAGGGCTAAAGGAAGCTCTCTTAAAAAAGAAAGCATTTGAATGGGACTCAATACAGAAGGCTGGGTTAGCAATGTATGTTATAAAGGCAGAATTCCTGTGTATTCTGCAACAGCAACAAGAAGTTGTGACAATCTTGACTTTCGCAGGTAGTGAAGAGTTAATATTATTATTTAAACAATGAGCAGATGTTAATGTCATTATGCTGGATTTTTAACAACAAACACATTTCTTTTTCCTGCACAGCGCCAATAGCTTTGTGAAGCCTTTGGCAGATAAGGCTGTTTTCTGAGAAGTGGTACATGGCTGGAGTTTGTGTGTTTGTTGGAGAAGCTGGCATCTCTGAAATAAGGCAGTTGTATTTGTATCTATTTCCCCCTTCCATCTTCAGTGTAAAGTTCAACGGAGGATAAACACCATGTTTACCAGGAGGCGAAAATAACAACTTTTTCTTTAAAAACAACACGTTTATCTAGTAAGCTACGATATTTGAGATTCCTGGCACTTTGCATCTTTTCCTCTCCAACAGACCCTGTGACAGCATGTGGGGACTGAGTTCGTATTCAGACGTGAAATGTCATTAAACACATGTACCGGAGTTCATTTGGAGAAATTGTTGAAGGAGAAACAGTGGCGTAGCGTGGGGGGTGCAGGGGGGGCTGGCTGCACCGGGCACAACATCTGGGGGTTAGTGTTAGGGGGTGCAAATCCACGGGTTAGGGGGCACAAATTACTTGCCTTGCCCCGGGTGCTGACAACCTACGCTATGCCACTGAGGAGAAATGGTGCTACAGATGTACAAATAAATGCCAATGAAAGCAAAAGTTTCCCTTTTACATCAGCCAACTTTCAGGTTTTAAAAATAAATAAAAGCCATTTAGCAATATTCAGTGTGAAAATCTTGTCCTGATCCAGAGAAAGCGACCGGTGCTCAGATCCCCCTGTTTAGACTTTGAGTTGCACATGCAAAAAAAGGTGAGGCTTTTATGCTATTCTCTTTCCTGAATTCCTCCATGTAATACCAGGATTATTGGCACAGTTCCCATCTCTGGAGTGAGGCTTCATATACAGTGTGAAACAGATGCTTGATGCTATCAGCTGCCCCTCACTGCTGAAGGTAAAGCCAGGAGATTAAATCTAGGCCCGCCCTCCCCTTTTGGAAGGTGATTGGTTCTGCCACCTTTGACGCTGCCAAACATTTGTTGGGTGGATATTCATGCTGCCTGCTAATACATGCAGAAAGAGTTCCCATTTCATTTTAAAAGAGGAAACACAACTTGCATGTGTATGAAATCAAGGCACAGTCTCTGCCGTATTTCCTGCTGTGGCCTGACATTATGTTGCATAACTACTATTGCAGATAATTTGCTGATTGTGCCGACTTTTAATGACACTGGTGGAACATACCCAACCCAATAGCTCCCTTAGAAAGGCAAAAGGGGCCATTCTCTCAAACAGGACAAGACTCTGAGTTCAAGAGAGCACATTGGCTGCAATTCCTGGAAGACCTGCTCTTCGCCTTGCAGGTCATTTCCCCCAGACCTGGGAGGGTGGGGCCTGGACTGACTCCAGCTACAAAAACTGAAGTTGATTAACAGATTTGGGGGCTGGGGTATTTAGTGGATTTTGTTGCTGGGCAGTTGTTGCTGTTTTTTTAAAATATATTTTAGATCTTATTATGATCCATGTAGAAATTATTGAGTTTGATTGTGTACTCTTTGATATTTCATTCTTTATGACTACTTTTGTTATGTTTGTAATTATGTGATTTTTGTTTCATGTTGTAAGCTGCCTTGAGCATGTTTTGAACTACGGCAAGGCAGCAGACAAGTGAAATGATGTACATATGTAAGTTCTGTATGTCACCGTAAAGAACTATGTCAAGATCACAGTTTATGTTTGAGAGAGAAAGAGAGAAAGAGAGAGAGAGAGAGAGAGAGAGAGAGAGAGAGAGAGAGAGAGAGAGAGAGAGAATCAATCTATAACCATGCATAACTGAAAAGAGTATCTTACACATCTGGTGAAGTATTCTGTGTCCCACAAAAGCTCCTTTCACAAGAAAAAAAAAATGTTTTTAAGATGTCACGGGCCTTGTGCTTCTGCGTGATTGCTGTTCAGACAGGCTTTTGACCTGAAGCCCTGCTGTTAACACACATGCTGGCTTACCTGGAATGTGGCTCCTGCTGCAAACAGGGCATTTGCAAGTAAACAAACACCTTTGCATTGTGTTTCACGTCCCAGCAGCTCAGTGCTCGCTGCAGGCAAACCCAAACCGAAGAAACCTCTATGCAGCAGACCGGTATCTGCTTACCGGTGACATCACAGCCGAGCAGCTGGGAGAAACCTGTAGGATCCTTTCCAGTGTTTGCAAAGGCCTGAGCTTTGCAAATGGGGCTCTATTAGAGAGAATGCAGTAAAGGTAGTGCTGGGGGGGGGGGGGAGCTTGGGATCATGTGATCACAGTGCAGATGGGACTAAGTGGTTGGAGGATTCAGGCTAGAGAGTCAGTAGGGCACAACATATAATACACCAAAGGGTCGTTCCAGAGCAGTTAGCTGACAGGGGAGGGAGCGAAAGCAGCCAATATCTTCCCTGGCTGCCTGAAGGCAAGAGGAATATTTTTGCTCCCTCCTTCCACACCCTGCTCATTCCTTCAGCTGTGCTCCCTCCGAGGCTGTCAGCCTGCGAAGCACCATTCTCTAATCCCTGCATTCCAGGGATGATCAGCGGAGCCTGTTGCAGAAGAAACCTATCAGGTCTTTCCATGTGAGTTCCTGATTTTTGATGCTGCATGTGTGTGTGTGGGGGGGGGCGAGTTTCTAACTTTTCAGTTTGTGGGGTTTTCCTCGTGAAGTTGGAGAAAAATTGGCTCTGATGGTTCAAAGAAGCAGAATAGGTTGCAACATGTTGGGAGAGCTGTGAGCCAATGCTTTCAATTGTCTTATTCCGTCCCTGCCCCCCTCCACCCTCTTTGGCTGTAGTCAAATTTTGCTTTCTTTTTGAAAATGGCCACAACTCTGTATGCACTCAGAAAAGATCTAGCAATCAAATTTCAAATGGAAATTGGCTGCTTTGTTGTTATGGAAGTCGCTTTCGTCTATGTCTAATTTGGAGGCTGCTTAATCTCCAGGTAAATACTAGACACTGATTAACTCAAGGGGCATAGAAAGTGATGTGGTATCTGGTAGTATGATATTGAGAGAGGAGTTGTATCATTGCACTGCATGTTTTAATTGCTGTGTTACACACACACACACACACACACACACACACACACACCGTTAAAGTCTTGAGGACAGGCATTGTGTCCCAGTCTGCTATTGGCAAAGTGCTCTTTCGATTTTAGAAATTTGCAGAAATGTTATATGGGGTATTAATCAGGGTACAGCGGACTCTAGCAATCAAATCAAAATGGGGGGTAGTTTAGAAAGCCTGTTTTCATGATGACAACAATGTAACCCACATGACTGCAGAGAGGTGAACATTGTATCCCTTAAACATTCAGAAATAATTAAACCCTCAAAGGATCCAAATGTGTCAGTTTTAGTTACAATGGTTATTTATTTATCATTTATAACAATATTTGTATACCGCTGTATCATAAAAATATATCACAGCGGCTTATGGCGGTTTGCATAAAACCAGACAATAAAATCACAAAAGTTAAAAACAAGTTTAAAGCAAAAAGAAACGAAAAACAAACAACATTAGGCCATTGTGGGAGATGTATTCTTAATTGCACAAACAGGCCTGGTGGAATAGAAGAATTTTCAGCAGGCCTTTAAAAGTTGGCACAGAAAAGTGCCCACGGAATCTCTAGTGGCAGGGTGTTCCAGAGGACTGGGCCAATAACACTAAAAGCCCCATTTCTTAGTTTTTTAATTCACGGTGGATTTTATGGCATGAATCATAATATGAAAATCTGTAAAGGTAATTATACGATTTCCCCCCAAAAGGAGACTTGACAAGATTACATACACTGAATCTGGATAAATTGATGCATAGTGGTAGATATTTCTTCCAGCTGAATGAGATGAGTGGGAAACGACGGCAGCACCATGTAGACAGTTAACCACAGGGGCTCATTTTTGTCTTGCTAAAGTCAGCTCAATTTGGCGTTTCCACATAATTCTGCGATTCTTCCAGCATATCTCCAACTATCAGCTCAACCCTTCCCACTCATTCATCACTCAGCTTTGTCAGAAGGTGACACATGCTCATATCATGACTGAGGGTCACCAGGCTGCCTGACTCAAAGCCTCCCAGTGTCTCTCCCCTGTTAAAGGCTCAGACAGGTATCTAGACAGTGACTTTGTTATCACACGGAAACTGGACTCGGGGAGCAGACAGAAAACGAAGTAAATATTAAACATTCCTTCGATACTTACATGTCCCACAACATTGCACCAACGAGCTTCACAAGTCACTCAACCTTTTGTGAATCACAGGTAATAAAAAACTTACTCAAGCGAGTCAGAATTGCAGCAGGACCTAGCAGACTCAATGGCTCCAAATCCCTGACAGATTGAGTGAATCCAACCAAATTCCTCGATTCTGGATACTTAGATTCATATCAAACTGTTGGGTTGGTTCCCCCCCCCCCATTTTGTTTTAACAGAGCTGAAGTCAGCTGAAGCTGCTGTGTCAAGCAAAGGTTATGTATGCAACAGCTCAACTTGGTACTGCAACCTATAAAATGATAACCTGATATTAAATGCAAAAATGCATATATGGCAGATTTGGCCTTTCTGTGTGAGAACTGAGCCCAAAATGGCCCCAGGAATGGGTTCTTTGGGAACTCTTTTTCGTATGTAACGGGACTTGCAGAAAATAAAAATACAAAATAAAGTTGCAGGGTAGAGTGCTCTTGCTCAGCAGGCCGGCCAGCCAGCCATGCCTACTTTTGGGATGTTCCATTCCATTTCTCATTCAAGATGGTTTTCCACTTTCCACCCAGCAGTCAGTCAGCATGATGTAGTCACTGGGCATGCTCAGACTTCAGTGGGGGGCTTGGCCCCCACCCCTTAGGGCTTTTGTACTACTGCAGATCTTGGGGGTCTCTCCCCAGCCTGCTGATACCCCCTTGTTATGCATGGATGGTGCCATCTAGGCTGCCTAATAATTGACCCTCTACATGCATTTGTTATTAAAATATAGAATAATTTACAGCATTCATCTGGTGATTTTATGAGTGCTTTTAGAACCTCGCTTACATTGCATTTTCACAACAGTTCTGCAGGGTGGGTCATTATTATTATTGTCCCTTATAATTAGAGAGGGAGGGCTGAAGATAAGCACAATAATTTTTTTTTTTTTTTAAATATCTTTATTGTCATTGCCCCCTTCAGGGACAACGAAATTACTTGACTGCTCCATAAAAACACTAATTGAACAATACAGTATAATACGGCAAGGGAGATTAGATGACTTTCAAAGTCCAGGCTTCCCATTCAGAGCCGAGATCGCTCTGGAGAAGAAGCTGTTCTTAAGATGGCTCGTTCTTGTCTTCATCGTCCTGTATCTCCGTCCCGACGGCAAGAGCTCGAAGAGACAGTGACCAGGATGCGATGGATCTTTTACTATGTCCAGTGCCTTCCTATGGCACCTTGTGGCATAAATCTGCTCTAAGGTGGAGAGTGGGCAGCCAACAATGCTCTCTGCTGCCTTAACAACCCTGCACAACCCCATCCTGTCCTGGGTAGTACTTCTTGAATGTGCTGTAGTAGTTAGAGTTTTGCTCAGACTGGGAAGAACCAGGTGGATAAACTAGGAAGCTCACAGAGTGTCCTTGGGCCGCTCACTATCTCTCAGACCTGACCTACCTCACAGGGTTGCCATGAGGACAAAATGGAGGGGGTGGGAACAGGACTTTGTGCAGCAGCCTGAGTTCCTTCGAGGAAGGGAATAAGAAATGTAATGTTGCCTACTGAGCAGAGGCACCACCAATACACTGCATAGCCCTTACTGGGGAATAGCAGCAGGGCAGGGTTCACCCCCCCCATGCCCTGTTTGTGGGACTCCCACAGACGTCTGGACGGCTGGTGTGGGAAAGAAGATTGGGGACAAAGTCAAAATTCGGGGATCCTGCGGGGATCTTCTTATGTCCTTCGAGAAAAGACAAGTTAGAGGCGACATGGCAGAAGTGTACAAAAAAGTATGGATGGGAAGTGGATAGAGAACCTCTTTCCTCTCTCTCTCATTAGGCTAGAACTTGTGGCCATTGAATGAAGCCGAAGGTTGGAGGGCAGAAAGCACCCAGTTAAACTGTGGAACTCGCTGCCGCAGGAGGCAGGGATGGCCCTTGACTTGGATAGCTTTGAAAAAGAATTGAATGGTTCCTGGGAGGATAAGGCTACTACCCTTGATCTCCACGTTCTGCCACCGCTGTTGGAGGCACCATGCTTCTGACTAAGGGTTGCTGAGAACTGCAGAAGGGGAAGGTTGCTGTTGTTCTCAGGTTCTGTTCACAGGCTTCCTGTCCTCACAGCATCTGGTTGGTTGCGGTGAGGACAGGATGATGGAGTCGATGGGGCTTTGGCCTGATCCAGTAGCGCTGTCTCTAAGTTCTTAGAAATGTATTGAACGGGGGACTTCTGAGCCCTAAAATGCAGCCTCTTAACCATCATTTGCATTAACTCTCACTACAGCATATTATTAGCAGTAGTATTTGTTAAATACTCCCCATTCTTCCCAAATGAGTTTACTGATAGCTATATCTCTACAAACAGAACAAGCTAGTTTGTCACCACTGCCTTTGTAGCCAGAGGGCTCTCAGCACAATGAATGAAAACTATTTCCATTCAGGTAGATATATTTGTGTATGTGCCGCTTTCCACTGGTCTCTCTAGAGGTTTATCTCCTGATTGAAAAAATAATATTTCCATACAGAAATATTTGGTTGTTTGTGTACGCGCTTTGCATTTGTGTGTTTGTGTGTTCCTAGTTTTCCACCACTGTGAAAAATATTTTCTCATTTTAAAGGTGTTGTTTCCCCTCACCTACTACCTAACTTTTTCCATGCCATTTTTGGATGTTTTCCCCCCAGTCCAATTGGCTCTCAAAAGAATGGAGTTTCATAGACTTAGACTTTGCCTACGTTCTCTTTTTTTAATAATTTTTTTTTATTAGTTTTCAATACAATATACATATGATACCATACCAAAGGTTTATCACAAATTATATATTATGGACTTCCTTCAGCTTATCTGCCAATCATCCGTAGTTAAATTTTAGTTACGCATTTATTTCATTTCCTACTATTCCTAGCAGAAGAGCTTCTGGTTTCTTTACAAATGTATATTTCAACATCTTTTTCAGTTCATTATATATCATCTCCCAGAAACCCTTCACCTTCTTACATTCCCACCACATATGGTAAAGACTTTGCCTACGTTCTCATTGGAGTTTCTTGTGTATTCAGGAGTAAGACATCCCCAAAAATAAAAGTGAAGGTGTACCTGTGGTTTCTTTAATATATATATAAAATTGGCTTTTAAATGGGTTCCAAGTGTCTTTTCATCAAAATTTCTTTCACAGTAGTAATCAGTTCACTCATGAGAGTTCTGCCCTCTTTGGAAGGAATGGAGGGATAGAAATCTGGCAAATACATACGCACAAGGGTTTTACAATGCATCAAGGAAGGCAAAACCCACAGAGCAGGGAAAATTTCTTCCCGACTCCGAATACGGCAACCCTTACAAACCGTAGCAAAGCCCACAAAACATCCTGGAAGGAAAGGTTTAGGACACTAACATAAAGGCAATAACGAGCAGCGGGTGGATGATGCTCCCGGTCGAATGTTCTGCCGAGAGCAGCGCCAGCCCCATTATATAGGCTGGGAGCGGACCTGAATGAAGACTGCCACACTCAGGTCCACTCCCCAAGCCCCACCCCCCAGGCCGCCATGGATTGGAGGATATTTCAAATCAGGTCTGGCGGTAACCTGTGATGCTCCGCAGTGGCCGGGGAGGAAGCAAATGGCTGCCGCGACAAGTCACAACCACCACCCACCCTGAACTGGTAAGTGGCGATTTCTGTCATAATTGAATATTGATCCTTCTGGATACTTTGCTCACATTTACTTTGGCTTTCAAAGAATCCTGGCTTAGTATTGAATTGGTTTAAAGCAACCCCCAGTCAGCGTATAAGCAAGCTGACTTCAAGCTATGTGTAATGAATTTAATACAGTTTAGTCCATAAAATGAGAGGTGCAAGGTTCAAATTTGCCTAAGCACCAACTAAGAGTTTGCTTCCTTGGTAATCAGGCAAATGCACTCAATATGTGCTGAGAGGCACTCTGTATTTTACATGTTACAGGATGCAGAGCTGAGTCCTTGCTAAAATTATCAACAAGATTACTCTTTTTAAAAAAAGCAAAATCTCTTCTCTTTTTTTAATTGGTCACAAATTCTGATGCAGTTGTGCAAACCCAAGTGAACTCCCAGGCTTTTATTTCTTCCCTGTTCCTTTTAATTTCCGATGCGTGCTTTATTTTATTTTGCTTTTTATTGCTGATGTGCAGCGTATGTTCTCAAAGTAAACTTTAGGGCCCAGAGGTTGATAACCGAGATTGTCCTAATAAGGGCAAATAAAAAATGCACAGCTTTTATTGGCGAGGTCAAAGAAATGAGGCAGTGCATATATTAACTCCCTCTCTCACTGAGGAGGATATGGTGTGGTTTGGCCTGCGCGGTGGTGGTTTGGCTTAGCTGGTCACGAGTCAGTTTGTTCCACTGTTGAAATCCCTTGTAGAGTCGATGGTCATGACATTATAGCCTTCCTTCCTTCCTTCCCTCCCTCCCTCCATTATATTTTATGAATCTGCTCAATGAGTCACTCACCGGTGCTGTGAACAAAGCTGAAATACCTGGAGCCAGAAGATGCTGCCAGAAAAACTGTTGTCCCACTGTAAATTGGGGGCTCCTGCCAGAAAAAATGTTGTCCCACTGTGAATTGGGGGCTCCTCCCCATTTATTGAGCATTCACCATGATTTGCTTGCACAAAGCTTACCTGGACTTTATTGAGGATGTGCCGGGAAGCTATATGACAATGCTAAGTCATCCTCTATCTGCCCTGATTTGCTTGTGTGATGCTTATACACCACAGATCCATTATATCCTCACAAACAACCCTGCGAGGTAGGTTAGGCTGAGAGAGTGTGACCAGCCCACCCAAGGTGACCCAGTGAGATCCATGGTTGATTAAGGATTTGAACCAGGATCCTTTTCACCGCCGCCGCCATCATGGGTCACATGCACGCTCCTGGGAAGGGCCTGTCCCAGTCTGCCTTGCCCTATAGGCGAAGTGTGCCCACATGGCTCAAACTTACTTCTGATGATGTCAAAGAACAGATCTACAAGTTGGCGAAGAAGGGCCTAACTCCCTCACAAATTGGTGTGATCCTCAGGGACTCCCATGGTGTTGCCCAAGTTCGTTTTGTGACAGGCGACAAAATTCTAAGGATTCTTAAATCCAAAGGACTTGCCCCTGATCTTCCAGAAGACCTTTACCACTTGATCAAGAAGGCTGTGGCTGTCCGTAAGCATCTTGAGAGGAACCGGAAGGATAAAGATGCCAAATTTCGTCTCATTTTGATTGAGAGCAGAATTCATAGGCTTGCTTACAAGACCAAGAGAGTACTTCCACCTAATTGGAAGTATGAATCATCCACAGGTTCTGCTCTGGTGGCGTAAGACCTGTTCTATTCACCGAGGGATCACATCGGTCATTTTTTGTGTCCCGTGCAATGCCTCTTCAGAGAAGGATGCCGTAGAGCTGTCTTATTTAAAATTGGCAGAACAAGATGTTATCTTGACCATGTGAATAAAAATCTGTTTTTTTCCACACACACAAAAAAGGATTTGAACCAGGATCTCCCCAGTCCTTCTTTCAAAGCACAGCACCACACTGATAATGTGCCCGTTTTCACAGAAGTAGAGGTGTGTGCTGTGAAGGTCAGCACTATCACTATCAGTGCATAATGCTCTCCCCCGTTCATTTTTGATGTGCAGAAAGTTACTTTTACACATCATTACTGAGTGGTGTGCAGATCCACATCTTCAGCTGAAGCAAAGCCTAGGTTTGTGCCTCGGTACAGCATCTTAAAAAGCAGAGACATCACCTTGCCAACAAAGGTCCGTATAGTTAAAGCTATGGTTTTCCCAGTAGTGGTGTATGGAAGTGAGAGCTGGACCATAAAGAAGGCTGATCTCCGAAGAACTGATGCTTTTGAATTCTGGTGCTGGAGGAGACTCTTGAGAGTCCCATGGACTGCAAGAAGATCAAACCTCTCCATTCTTACAGAAATCAGCCCTGAGTGCTCACAGGAAGGACAGATCGTGAAGCTGAGGCTCCAATACTTTGGCCACCACATGAGAAGAGAAGACTCCCTGGAAAAGACCCTGATGTTGGAAAGATGGAGGGCACAAGGAGAAGGGGACGACAGAGGACGAGATGGTTGGACAGTGTTCTTGAAGCTACTAACATGAGTTTGACCAAACTGCGGGAGGCCGTGGAAGACAGGAGTGCCTGGCGTGCGCTGGTCCATGGGGTCACGACTAAATGACTAAACAACAACAACAACTAGCACATCTTAACCATCATCCAGGTCCCTTTGCATCTTTCATTCCTCTATTTCTCCTTTTCCTCTGGAGTTTTGCGCACTGCTGAAATTCAGTGCCAGCTGGGATGCAAGCTGGGAGATAGTATTCTTTTTATAAATACATAAGGGGTGTGCATAGGGGCCCTTCCATCTGTGCTTTTCAGAAGATCAGCCACCCTGCTTTTAAGGCAAGGTTGTGCCCCACCAGATATTGTTGTATTCCCATCAGCCCTGACCATGCTCTCTGAGACTGACGGGAGTTTGAAGCCTAACAGCATCAGGCTCCCACTTCTGCAGCGGCGTAGCGTGGGTTGTCATCACCCGGGGCAAGGCAAGTAATTTGCGCCCCCTAACCCGGGGCAAGGCAAGTTATTTGCGCCCCCCTAACCCCTAACCTGCCGCCGCTGCCAGCTTCTTCTTGCTGCTGCCTGGGCTGGTTTGGTGTGGTTCTCTCCTGCGCTCAGCGCTGCGCTGGGCGGCCGCTGCACTGTCCCTCCCCCAGATAGTCCCTCGCTCTCTCTCCGCTCCGCACGCCTGGCACCCACCCCCTCCACAGTGGGCGGCGACCCAGCGGCTCGGATCGGATTCGCACAGCCAGCACTGCAGTGAGAGAGAGTGAGTGAGCCAGGTAGGGGCAGAGAGCTGCGAGTGCGAGCGCCCCCCCCCCAGATGTTGTGCCCGGTGTGGCCGGCCCCACCCTGCACCCCCCACGCTACACCACTGCGCTTCTGTCTTTGAAAGGTAGGGCAAATCTGGTCCGTGGCTCCTCTTCGCTGCTATTCTGCTGATGGCTGTCAACTGGACTTCTTCCGACCATCCTCCACCCCCTGCCCTTTCCCTCAGTGCTTCCTCCTGGAAAGGAGCTGGAATGTGAGGGAAAGTTTTCAGATGGGTGTCACGGCAGAAAGGGAATGCAAAACATTAAAAATATATTCCGCTTATTTTTGGTGCTTTGAAAGTGCCCGTCAGTAGCACAGGAAGGAGGAGGGTGCTTTAAGAGTGCCAAGTGGAACAAAACAGACGGCGAAGAATTTTCCCTGTCTGCTGCAGCACTTGCAGTGAAGAAAGAATATCACATTCTTTCAGTGCGATCTCCTCCTTTTTGCCGCTGTGATGGATCGGTGAGGATCTATGGAGCATGTTTAGTTGGCTTGGTTTCCCAGATCTGAAGACTCAACGGTTCTAGTTTTAAAAGCTGTTCTCTGAAACCATGAGAGCTAGAAACTTAGCAGGAGTGTAGATAAATGGATAGACAAATGTAACATGCTGTTTATGTATTTCTTCACCTTTTTAAAACTACCTGAATGGGGAACTAGAGCCTTCCTTGTGGAAGCAGCAGATCTTCCATATGGTCAGGAAATGCTTCTGCCCTACCTGGAACCCAGAGTCAGGATTCTGATTTGGGCAGAGCTCATGCTCCCTTTAAGCCTGAACTGCAGGACCTGTTTGCCAGAGCTTGGAATAAAGGGATGCAACAATGTTTTCTTTGTTCCAAACGGCAAAGATCTTGTGTAGAGTTCTGCTTTGATCTTTCACCCGAGGTTCTACAAAGCCTACTAAAGTGCAGCGTGCGTTCTTTCGACGCAGCGTGAGTCATTTGCAAGTGTGCTGCAAATTGTGCTGCAAAGTGCTCGTTAGCTTTAAACGGACCTGAGCTGTGCTGTGCAGTCTTCTGCACTGATTTAGCAGCTGGACTCAAAAACTTAACAGTTGATAGCATTGGTTAGAAAACTCCCGTGGAGTTAACAGTAACCAAAGGGAGAGAGAGAACATCAGATCAGAGTTCGTTGTGGGAGAATAGAAATCTGCCTTAGCAGTGAGAAATTCCCACCTGACAAGTCTATATACATAGCGGCCAAATAGGAAGACTCTCCCCAAATGTCGTTGCTACAGTTGGTCACTGCTGCCCACTTGTGTGTGGCCTAGAATAGGCAAATAACACAGTGCCCACTTGCTACTTTCTATATCATGTCCAAGCCATCAATCTCTCCCAGAGCGTTGATCATATTGCTGAGAAATGGGAGGCATGGGGGTGGATTTCGGGCACATTAGGATCTGTGGCAAATTCTTCTGTGTGGTTGTCTCCCACGCATCTGCAGAAAACGAACCACATTTTGTTCTGCTTCTCAGTTTCGCGGAGGGTGTTTTAGAAATAATAAGAATAAGAATATGCTGTTCTTTGTTATTTATATAAAACTTTTCTTGCAAAGAATGAGAAAACAGGAATTACAGCTTCCCGCAGCGCATAGTTGAACTGTGGAATTTGCTGCCACAAGATATAGTCATGGCTCCCCAATTTGTGTCTTTAAATGGAGATTAAAGAAACACTAATGGAGGATAAGGCTTTTCAGCAACTATTTGCAATAAGGGCAATACACCAGCTCCAATATCAGAGGCAGCATGCCTCCTTGAATGCCTGTTGCTGGGGGTCATGAGCTGGAGAGAGGTATGATGCTCATCTCTTGCTTGTGGGCTTCTTGTGGGTGTATGGTTGGCCACTCTGAGAACAGGATGCTGGGATAGATATGTTTGGTCTTACTTTCTTAAGGCCTTTCAGTCCAAAAACAGACTCGAGTGGGACGGTTTTTTTTTTAAAAAATTATTTATTTATTTTCCCATTCTTTATTATCACACTTTCATCCAGGATTGTCGAATAACTTACAAAAACAAAAAACCCATTCAGTCGAAAATCTAACAATAACATGCATCAAAATCATCCTCCTATTAGTTATACATAACAATATATACTTTTGTCCCTACTAATTTATCCTAATTCCCCCCTCCCCTTTACCCCTCCCCAAAAAACTTGTTATCTCTTCAGATCTTTAACCACGTACACAGATTATTCATTCTAATTTGGATGCTTGAGTTGGCTTCCCCCCGTGCTATCCAATTCCTATAACTTGTCCATTTATTCAAAATCTTTTGACATTTGTTTCCCCATCATTACCTTTTCAAATATATCAGATAAGTGGGACAACTGAGAAAGGAAACGGAAGCAAGGGGGTAAAGAGGAAAATAATATGTGATTGTTTCAGTTAGCACATTTTTGGGATGAGTTGTAGTTGGGCTTTAGGACTAGCAGGTTGTCCAAAAGATCTCACTGACGTATTTTGAGGATAAGCGTGAAGTCAAGGAAATGTTTTCATGGATGCATTCCTGAAGGCATTTCCAGGCCCAAAGAGCAGCAAGGGAGAAAGTGTGGAATCACCGGAGAGCTTTCTCCAATGCAGGGTTCTCAGAAGCTGTTGGACTATGAGCTCTGTAATGCAGCCAGCATGGCCAATGGCCAGGAATGATAGAACTGCAGTTGAGCTGCAAGGAGATATGCAAGGTTGGGGAGGTTGGTGTTAAAGGAAGCAAGAGATCTTCAGGAGCCTCAAGGCGGTGAAGCTATAGGACAATGGTGGAGTTCTCATTCTACTTCCTAACATGAACAGAATGGTTGCTAAACATAAATTTAAGGTAAAGGTAAAGGGACCCCTGACCATTAGGTCCAGTTGTGGCCGACTCTGGGGTTGCGGCGCTCATCTGACTTTATTGGCCAAAGGAGCCAGCCTACAGCTTCCGGTCATGTAGCCAGCATGACTAAGCCGCTTCTGGCAAACCAGAGCAGCGCATGGAAATGCTGTTTACCTTCCCGCTGGAGTGGTACCTATTTATCTACTTGCACTTTGACGTGCTTTCGAACTGCTAGGTTGGCAGGAGCAGGGACCGAGCAATGGGAGCTCACCCCGTCACGGGGATTCGAACCGCTGACCTTCTGATCGGCAAGCCCTAGGCTCTGTGGTTTAACCCACAGTGCACTGATAGCAAAAGAGAGCAAATCAGGAATGCACCAGGAAAGGAGAAAGAGGCTTGTGCGTGAACTCAAGGCAGACACTCGTATGACCCCCCCCCCATGGTTCCTTATTACAACATTTTCTTAGAACTTTGGTAAATGGCATCATCGCTGTCACTCATCGGGTGGCTCATTAGCGACATTTAGCAACCAACGCCTTGTAAGTCTAGCAGCAACCAAAGCTAAGCAGTCTTCCTTGTGTTATCTTTGGAACCATTTTTGGCCGCCTTGCACTGCTTTTTCACTTAACTAGAGGCAAAGATGAGCAGATCAGCATGTGCGTAGGAACTTTTTGTGCTATTGAAGTCAAATTGGATGAAACCGCGGATTAAGTGTAAGAGGTGACTGCCGGCGCCGAACTCAGCCCTTTTTCTGTAGCTCGTTCTTTGGCTCTCTGAAAAGCCTTTTTGGGGTAGTTGGGTTGTGAATCTAAAACAGAACATATCTATTTTAGATAGAATATATCTATTTATCCCCTGCTATGGTAAGCTACAGTTCTCCCCCTCTCTGAAGAATCTGACACTGGGGACGGCGTGCCTTTAAGTTAAAAGCCCTGAAATAATTGTGCCTGAGAACACCTGATACAGAGCCTTGGCTTTTGTTTGGCTCAGTGTAGCCAAATTGCCTACAGGCTTTTAGCCATAAAACATATCACTCATGCTGTGTGTAGGCCTGAAGCCTCTTAAGCATAATTACAGCAGAACTTTGCAGCGCCAGAAATGTTAAATATCTTGGCAGTGAACTTCTCTTTGTAAGAAGCTTACCCAGGGCCAGATCTACAGGAGGGCAACTAGGATTCTGAGGGTTAAGAAACCTGCTTTGTATCTTCATTTTTGTGAACTATTATTTTACACTTCTTCATATTTATACCCTTGTGGTAGCCAAGATGGCGTAGATATGGTTCCCAGGTGGCCTTAACATCCAGGCACTGAGCTGACTCAGGCCTGCTGGTTTCAGCCAGATGGTGACCTAATGCCTCATCGTAGTCAGAAGAAATAGTTTCTTTGGGCACAGAAGCTGATTCAACCAGGAGCAGTTTGGGTTAAATCTGCCTTTTCAGAACCACAATAGTGACAGTGCTATATTGGTTTTGTCTACAAAGGCACTTCAATATTTTCAGTACCCTTGGACTATTTTCCTTATGCAGGGAAAGATGAGCTCCTTTGTATATGAGGGATAAAGGCGGTCGTTTTTGTGTCATCGTATGTTTCCAAACTGTTTGATCATCCTTGGGCGCTGAGTGTAATCCAAATAACACAAATATTTCTGTTATTCTCAGAATATATTCAGAACTTTCAGAAATCCAGGACATTTTTACATGGCAATCTTCCCAGTTTATTGCTTATTCTTTATGTACCTCTTGATCATAAAACACTTCAAAGCCGTTTATAAAAAGTTGAAGCAAAGACATCAGTCTTAGCCGTTTTATGATGTGGGAACAGGGATGGGCTGAAGGTAGGAAGTCAAATGGTTTTGAAGTTGGGGTGTGTGGAAAGGAGGTGGGACTCACAGCTGTCCATGGAGGTGCAGGTCAATTCTGTGTCCAGGGCAACTGTCTACCAGCTCCATCTGGTACACAGGCTGAGACGCTACTTGCCTGCGTACTGTCTCGCCATAGTGGTGCATGCTCTGGTTATCTCGTGCTTGGACTACTGCAACACACTCTATGTGGGGCTACCTTTGAAGGTGACCCGGAAACTACAATTAATCCAGAATACGGCAGCTAGACTAGTGACTGGGAGCGGCTGCCAAGACCACATAACTCTAGTCTTGAAAGACCTACATTGGCTCCCAGTATGTTTCTGAGCACAATTCAAAGTGTTGGTGCTGACCTTTAAAGCCCTAAACAGCCTCGGCCCAGTATACCTGAAAGAGCGTCTCCACCCCCATCGTTCAGCCCAGACACTGAGGTCCAGTGCTGAGGGCCTTCTGGCAGTTCCCTCACTGTGAGAAGTGAGGTTACATGGAACCAGGCAGAGGGCCTTCTCAGTAGTGGCACCTGCCCTGTGGAACACCCTCCCATCAGATGTCAAAGGAATAAACAACTACCTGACTTTTAGAAGACATCTGAAGGCAGCCCTGTTTAGGGAAGTTTTTTAATGACTGATGTTTTAATGTATTTTTAATCTCCTGTTGGAAGCCGCCCAGAGTGGCTGGGGAAACCCAGCCAGATGGGCAAGATATAAGTAATTAATAATAATAATAATAATATAATAATAATATAATAATAATAATAATAATAATATAATAATAATAATAATATGAGACCTTCCTTATTCATGGCTACAGTGGTATTGTGAGGTTGGTCAGCAGTTTTATGTTTGCAAGCAGGGGTACTGAGGCTGAGAGGTGGTGACTCAGTGTCTCGCCTCATCACAAATGATAGTTTGGTTTCCATTGGTTAGAAAGGAAGTTCAGCCGCGTATTTTTTAATTGCACCAAAGTGCTTGGCAAAGGTATGCTGCAAATCCCCCACTTTGAAGAAAGATCCTTTCTGCTGTGCATGGTATCTATCCATCCAGCAAGTATATGGAGACATTGGCAATGTAGGAATGTGGGGCATCTGATTCTTGTTAGCTCTGTTCTCCACATGCCACACAGCTCATCACAGCACATCTTTGGGAAGCCAGGTCTCTCCTCCCTCCAAATCAGCACAGTTTATTTCAATTAATGTGAAATTTTACAGTCAGCTCTTGTTTGGTGTGGGTCTTTCTTTCACACGCATGGCTTTCTGGTTGCTAGCAATGGTTAGTCCACCAGCTGGAAAAGGGGGGAAGGAAACACTCCATGGATACGTATCATCTAGGAAACGCATGCAAAGCACTTCCCTGTTGGTTGGGAAGCCTGCTCTCTGGTAGAAAAGCCATCACAATGGGGACATTTCTCACCTCTCTTATTAGAATATGGATATAGCTGTGCAATCTAAGTTGAGCACAACCTGCTAGAACATAGACTTGTGAAGAAGAGCCCTGGTGAATCAGGCCCATCTAGTCCAGCGTTCTGGACCAGTGGCCAATCAGAGGCCAATCAGAAGCCTGCAAGCAGGACCATGGTGCAATGCACACAGGGGTGTTACATCCTAGTTTTCCCCCTCAAGGTGAAATGAGAAGTGCTGTCCCACTCTGTCTCCCTGCAGTGCCTCCTCCTTTGCTGGACCACTCGCCTCCTCTGGCCCCACTGCACCGCCTCTGCCAGTGGTGGAGAAATGGCCCTGCCATAGGCACCGATTTTCTGCCAGATCTCATTTCTCGTGCTCCATAAGGTCTCACGAGATCTGGCACCAGAATTTGGTCAGAATTTGGTGCTGCTTCTTTGACAGAAGTTGGGTGGCTGCTTCACCCTACTTCCTGGGTGGGCAGGCCCTGAATTAATACATTATGAAACAAACTCTGTTGACCGCATGTCATAGTCCTCTGTTTGAAGGGCTGTCTGGTCCAAGTCAGCTTAAAGATAAATAACTCTAAGAAGGAAGAGCAGGCAGTCCTTTGTAGCAGCACATCCACCCCGAGAGACTAAGCAGGCACACAGTCACCTGGTCACAATCTTCCCCACTGCGTGGAGATGAATTTCTTTTTGAACGAAAGTAATTGTTTCTAAATTTGCCTCTGTTCATATGAATTCACATTTGCCAATTTTATGCAAGTGTATATCTTTCTGTCCTTTTGGGGGGCTTGGAGTGATTAACTTTCTCTTTTGGCAGTGTATGACGCCACCCTAGCATCAAAATTTATTCCATTCCAAGCAAGGTATATACTCCATAACTTCCATGTTTAGTTCCTTTTATTTTGCCAGTGTCTGTGATTTCCAGTTCTATATTATCCCACTCAGACAGCGATGGGACTTACAATACCTGGCCAAAGAGATATTTTGGTGCTGCCACTATGTTTTATATGACTGTGCACAATACAAACTAACATGGAGAACTGAATTGGAGATTGGGAAAATGAGAAATTGAGAGAAGCTGAAAATGGCAGATTTGCCATCCATAAAAAAACAGAAGTGTGATATCCCACCTTTGGACATGTGCATCTTTTGGGTGGTCTGTGACAAAGGTTAAAAAAGGCTGCCCTCCCAGAGCACTGAGTCTCAAACCTATCATAGATGCGGCAACCCAGCAAACCATTGTAGACTTCGCATATTGAGCACATTACTCGCTTTGGCTTTTGGGATGCTTCCAGCAAAGCCCTTTTATCTTTTCGTAGGAGGCAAATTTAACATTGTTTCAGTAGCTGAAGGTTTTATTTTTGGTCTTTTTACAGGCTGCCTTGCCTGCAGTTCTTCCTGAGATATAAGCAGGAGGCAATTTATAGACTTGCTGCAGATGTGTTTTGTAGAATCAGCTTGCGTCTCATGCTATGAAGCAAACGATCAGTCTTTCTACCATTTTTTAAAAAATAGGGGCTGCCTATAGATATTGGTGGACTTTATCCAACAAAGTAGCCTATATGTCATGCAAAGGCCTACGGTCTCTAATACTGGAGAATCTATAAGGCACAAACCAGCAAATTAGGTTGGTTTTGCTTTAAAATACAGAACGAACTAATTTCTCCTTCATCGCTATTAGCCGCTCTGAATAGCAGGAGCTCTCCAGGCAGGGCCGGCCCACCTATTAGGCAACATTCTCAGATGGTGGGATTGCCAGGGGCAGCAGATCCTGGTGTCAAATTTCTCCCCCTCTTGTTCCTGATGTAGATCTTCACTCACCCCCTTCTTCCCTGGTGGGCAAGGGCATGCTATTTTAGGCTCTGCATCAGGGGCCAAACTGGCTTGGGGCAAGGGTTTCTCCCAATTATGTTACCAGGCTTTAAAGTCAAGATGTTGCAGGTTGAATTTGGAACTTCCTGCATGCAATGCATGTGCTCTACCATTGTGGTCTCATAGGGAGAATGTCTTCACATTATAATTCACGGTGTGCATCTGAACTCATGCAATTGGGGGCCCTTGAATATGGTCCATTCTAGCACCCAATACAGACTTCAATTCAGCCCTTAGTCTGTGATGCTGTGATTCATAGAATCATAGAATCATAGAGTTGGAAGAGACCACAAGGGCCATCGAGTCCAACCCCCTGCCAAGCAGGAAACACCATCAGAGCACTCCTGACAAATGGTTGTCAAGCCTCTGCTTAAAGACCTCCAAAGAAGGAGACTCCACCACACTCCTTGGCAGCAAATTCCACTGTCAAACAGCTCTTACTGTCAGGAAGTTCTTCCTAATGTTTAGGTGGAATCTTCTTTCTTGTAGTTTGCATCCATTGCTCCGTGTCTGCTTCTCTGGAGCAGCAGAAAACAACCTTTCTCCCTCCTCTATGTGACATCCTTTTATATATTTGAACATGGCTATCATATCACCCCTTAACCTCCTCTTCTCCAGGCTAAACATGCCCAGCTCCCTTAGCCGTTCCTCATAAGGCATCGTTTCCAGGCCTTTGACCATTTTGGTTGCCCTTCTCTGGATTCCCCAGGAGACATTCTCCATTTCCTAGCTGCTTTGCCAGGCTTGAGCTTCTCCGAGCTATATGTTTGCCAAGATGTATTTTTAGATAGGAAGAGATGAATTAAATTTTAAGAATAGATTTGTAAACAATCCAGCTCTGCATCCAATTAATCCACCAAGCTGCATGTTTTCTCCTTCTCCCCCCTCTTTTTTTGCAATCTGGTTGGCGTATGTAATACTTGCGCGGGAAGTTCCTTGGAAACAAAACCTGCAACTTCTCCGTGCTGTACCTACCTTGGCAGTCTGGATTGAGACATTTTGGAGCTTCCCTAAGACAAATAAATACTATAAAGTGTAATGGAGCTGATGAGAACAGACAGCTCAAAAGAGAGAACAAGCAGCGTCAAATCACAGAGCCTTGATGGGCAGTCAGAGCAAAAACCTACAGCTCTGAGTGGAAATAGCTGAAATGTCGAGAAATTTTGTCGCAAGTGGCCAAAACCATAATGCCTCTTGAGGGAGGAGATTGATAGCTGGTGGTGTATCCCATTTTATTTTTAGCAGGATGTAAATGCAGATATTAAGGGCGGCTAAGAACTCCAACCACTTCCTTGGCCGGGTGTGTACATCATATTAGCAAGCTTAGCAAGAGAAAGGGCTCCTCTTTCCCAGTGAACCTTTTCTATGTGCACGTACTGCAATGACCTTGTCATTTAAGGTAGGACTATAACAACACAACAACTGCCTCACTGGAATAGTCTAAGGTCCTTCATGAGGTGCAAACATTTTCTTATAGGTACTGGAACAAGCAGACAGAGAAGTGAACTTACTCGATTCCCACTTCCTGAACCGATACATGAGCTGAACTACAGTTCTCCTTCAAAATCTACATTTCAGATTTGGTGACGGGAGTTCTCCCCCCCCCCCAAAAAAAAAATCTCTCTGTGTGTGTAACATAACTAGGGTCAAAATGTTGAAGTCATGAAACAGAATATCTGGAGGCACTTCTGGAAGGAGAGAGGCATTACGGTAAAAGAAGGCATACCTGTCTTCTCAGTCCCTTGGCTGGAGGTGATGACATCAAAGTGTGTGCAAGACGGAAAGCAAACCATAGGCTGGTAGATTTTAGACTGAATTGAGAAAGGGACCACCTCAGCGTACGTGGCTCGTCTTGCATACAGCTTATGCAAGACAAGTTGCCTGACCTATCTGGACCTATTTATCTGCTTGACAAGCCAGCAAGCCTTCAAAGGGCTTCAAACACATTATCTCTGTGGTTCCTACAAAAGGCTCAAGCAGGGCTTTGGTTGATGAAACCAAGGGCCCGTCTAGTTCAGCATCCTGTTTCTCACAGTGGCTGTCCAGATGTGTCTGGGAAAACCCAAAAGCAGGACATGAAGTCCACAGGCTTCTCCTGCCGCTGCTCCCCAGGAACTGGCTTTCGGAGCTAAGCTGCTTCTGAACATGGAGATTCAGAGGCGAACGGCATGTTTATGCTTAATGCCTTGAATCCTCTGTTACATCCTCTGTTTTTCTGTAATTAATTACACGGGGGGCATGGCATGTGTGTCTGTGTGTGTCTGTGTCTATGTCCCCAGTATGCTAAGAAGGGAGGGGTTATTCCTTCCCCAGCCACAACCCCTCTCTGAAAATGCCCCCTCCCCCTGGTATGGCATATTAAAAATGACTATATAGAAAGGAGAGCCAAGCAGCCAGGCTGATGTAAAAACAAAAGTGCAGTGGCAGAGGGCCTTTAGAGTTATTCCAGCTATGACTCTCTTAAGGCAAGGTTGGGGGTGAGATTTTCAGCCTCTCTGTGCTAGAGCCTCTGCTATGCATGCGGAAAGTGCATCTTCAGGCAGGACCAGGAAAGACCCCTTGTCTGAAATCCAGGAGAGCTGCTGGCCCTCATTGTAGACAATATTGAGCTAGATCAAGTGTTTCCCAAACTTGGGCCTGCAGCTGCTTATGGACTACAATTCCTATCATCCCTGACCACTGGTCTTGCTAGCTAGGGATGATGGGAGTTGTAGTCCAAAAACAGCTGGAGACCCAAGTTTGGGAAACACTGAGCTAGATGGACCAGTGGATTTGACTCCATAGAAGGCAGCTTCCTGTGATCCCATCATCCCTGACCATGGGCTCGCTAACTGGGGCTGATGGGAGTTCAGCAACGTTCAGAGGCCCCCTGTGATCTACCCCTGGTTTAATGAAGCAGTGTACTTCCTGTTCCCGGTTGCACCATATATGGGAAATGCCCCGAGCAAAGAGCGAAAGAGAGAAGAGTGCTCTTATCTCACAACATCCTCCTTTCAGCTGAATATTTAATAAGGCATATCAGATGGTCAGGAGAGCAGAGAAGCCTATCATTATGGAGCTGTTTTCCCAGCGGTGACAAAATAGCTTGCAGCAAGCAGATGTTCAACCAGGGAAAAGGTTTGTTAAGAGACATGCTGCAGGTAGAGAGAACGTTATCTCAGTGTGGATTGTGCAAGTTGCATTCTGGAGAAGGGCATTGTTGATTTGACATCCTGGGTTGCATAGAAAGGAGGCAGAAATGAATTTTTGCCCTGGCTGGGGAATATCTCACTTGCATGGAATGTGCATGCATTATGGAGCCCTGGTGGGTCCCAGCTTCACGGTGTTTGGTAACAAGTGTCTGCCCTTTGCAGTTTATGTGTTTATTAAGAGAAACACACATGCAGCAACAGTCTGGATGTGGCAGGCACAGTTAGCAAGGCAAAGTATGAGGTGTCTGTCAGGACCAAATTAAGCATTACCTTTGATTGATTGTCCTTTATTTTATTTATCTCTTGCATTTCTTCACTAAACCTAAAACTAAGCGCATGGCTGGCAGCCATATGCCTCGTTCATACCTTTCCTTCTGTAATATCGGGGGTGAGTGAAATGCAAAATGCTGCGAGGCCAGGACATCTAAGTTGAATTAGAACTCCCTTTTGGGGTTGGAGAACTGTTTTGCGAAATTCTGGGAAGGGGGACTATTGAAGGACTGGTGTATTTTGGTTTGTGAGTTGTTTCGGGAAGGGCAGATTAGATAGGATTGTATTAATATGCAAACCCAACCCAATTCCTTCCCCATGGTATTCCTTTTCCTCTAGCCGGCAACATTACCTACCAGGGCCAGATTTAGGTTTGATGAGGCCCTAAGCTACTGAAAGTAATGGGGCCCATTATGTATCCAGCTGTCCTTTCTCAACAGCAAATTATTGCTGTTTTTGTGTGTGTTGAATATATGCTATATGGTAATTTATGGACCTAATAGGTACCTAAAGCCATGTGCACATAACAAAATATGTATTTTATCAAAGTAATTGTTGAACATGCAACCAGTGCATGCAGAATGTAGGCACCCTATATATAGAAATGAGCAAACCAGTGATATTTTAGGGAGCAGGCTAGCAGGCGGGGCCCATTACTTACATCATAGGAGCCTACATAACACAAAACACTGTTGCTGTATGTAGGTTTTATTGTATTTGGGGGGGGGGGTTCTTATATTTTGGAAATGTACATCCATTTTTTTTCCTTTAATTTTTTTGGGTGGGCCCCAAGAGAGTAGGGCCCTAAGCTATAGTTTGTTTAGCTTATACATAAATCCATCACTGGGTGGGAAACTTTTATACATGGCTTCCAGGGTCCTAAATTTTTAAGTAAAGCAGATTCCCTGCTGCAGATGCTGACCCAGAGTTGGTGCCTCATTGTTTTGAATGCCAGGAAAGGGCTCTGCTTTATCCCTTATTCTTACCAGATCCTTCTCATTTAGGGTCAAGGCTTTCTGCTTTGAACTCTTCCAACCGCAAGGGCTGTCCTGCTGACACATGCCTCCTCCCACTTTTTCTTCTTTTTATGGCAAGGTCTCACCAGCAAGATTAAAAGAAACAGTTGTTGTGGAACAAGGGGCAGGGGCAAACCAACCACAACAAAAGCTTGCGCCGTGCCAAAGCCAAGAAACGGAGCATGGGAGCATAGCTTCCACTCCAGCTCTGGCAAGTTAACGGCGACATTGGCTTTTAAGTTTCTTTTGGAATCTCGTAAAGGCAGGGTGTGAAATGTCTGCTGATACAGCTTTTTCTCCCTTTCTCACTCCTCCCCCTTCATGTGTTTTCCTCCTCGTAAGGGCAGCTTCCAACATGACGACTCCACGTTCCCCCGTGAAAAAGGTGTTTTCCCACCAAGCTGTTGGAAAACAGCCACATGGGTTCATTTTGAAACTTACAAGGCCCTTGATGCTTCTCAACGCCTGAACATCCCTCCTGGAGCACCTCATGACCCAACACCTTTCACTTTTTCCCATAAAGCCTTTCTCTTAACCCTTTGGTTCTCGCCTCCATCAGAAACCAAGGAATGTTAAAGGGACCCCTGACAGTTAAGTCCAGTCTCAAATGACTCTAGGGTTATGCCGCTCATCTCACTTTACAGGCCGAGGGCCGAGTTTTTCCAGGTCATATGGCCAGCATGACTAAGCTGCTTCTGGCGCAACGGAACACTAACCCCAGAGCAGTGCACAGAAACACCATTTACCTTCCCACCAGAGTGGTACCTATTTATCTACTTGCACTTTGATGTGCTTTTGAACTGCAAGGTTGGCAGGAGCAGGGACCGAGCAACAGGAGCTCACTCCATCGTGGGGATTCAAACCACCAACCTTTTGATCAGCAAGCCCAAGGCTCAGTGGTTTAGACCACAGCGCCATGTTAATTGCATGCAATTCCTGGCAATCACCTCTTGCTTCGCCACCCTGCTCCCTTCCCTTCCCTTTCCTCTTCTTGTAGACTTCCCACTCTGGCCAAATGTCAGATTGTAGGCTTGACCTGCCTTCTTTCTCTTCTTTTCTGTTTTGCTTCCTCCGCACATACGTTGGTGGTGTTGTACAATAGCAGAAACTCTGTAACCTTAGAAACAGTCTAACGTCAATGCACTGCTGAATGAACAACAGCAAAGTGGTTTGCAGGCTCACAATCGCTCCAGGATGGATTAAATAAAGGCTCTGAACTCTCCCAAATGGTCTTTTGCAGGTTAGCCTACCAAAGAAATGACGACGACGAGGAAGAGGCTGCCAGAGAACGCCGCAGGCGGGCCCGACAAGAAAGACTGCGGCAAAAGGAAGATGATGACTTCACAGGGCAAGTGATAGAGAAGCCTGAAGTCAATGCCCAAAACAAGTAAGACTCTGTTCTCTATGACTCTGTTCTAAGCTTCCCTGACAAATCAGGGTAGAGAAGTGTCAAGTAATGTAATAGCTCCTGCTCAGGGGTGACATGTCCTGTTTCCCCACCTGAAGCAAAAGGTGAATGTGCCGCCTTCTACTGCTGTGCCCCTGAGGCGGCTGCTTCGCCTGGCCTAATAGGTGGGCCAGCTCTGTTTCTGCTGTTTAACCCAATGTTCTATATCAGGCACCCCCAAACTCGGCCCTCCAGATCTTTTGGGACTACAACTCTCATCATCCCTAGCTAACAGGACCAGTGGTCAGGAATGATGGGAGCTGTAGTCTCAAAATATCTGGAGGGCCGAGTTTGGGGAGGCCTGTTCTATATCATCTACTCTCCCAACCGAAAGAAGTGTTTAGTGTAATAGAGGCACCAGTAATCTGGAACACAAAGTGTATTTTTAAAAACAAACATTTGATTGAAAGTTTTAACATTGCCAACGCGGAAGAGAAGAGGGCTTCAAATTGAGCAGCCCTGGTAAGTGCAGTTCAGCACAAGCATTCAAAGCAAAGTAAAAATTGCAAACATTGGGTTCGTGACTAGGAAGCGAACATACGTATGGTTTGCATAACTGCATTTGTAAATAGGCCCTCCACCCAAAAGGAAGCCTGGGTGAAAGGAAGAGGAGGAGCGAGATACTCATTTACATAACTCACTAAGAGGGAACCAAACTTTGTCAAATTTATCACATCTGGCAACACTTCCCCTAACTGAAATCAAACAGACACCCACAGTTCTGATATTGAAGAACATAAAAAGAGGCTGCTGGATCAGGCCAGTGGCCCATCTAGTCCAGTGTCCAGCCAGAGACCTGTGGGAAATTCTGCAAGCAGGACCTGAGCTCAAGAGCATTGTTCTATCCTGCTCTTTCCAAAACCTGGTGTTCAGAAGCATTGCTTGCCTCTAGCTGTGGGGGCAGAGCATAGCAGGCATGGCCTATAGCAGGCACGGCCAAACTTGGCCCTCCAGATGTTTTGGGACTACAATTCCTATCATCCCTGACCACTGGTCCTGTTAGCTAGGGATGATGGGAGTTGTAGTCCCAAAACATCTGGAGGGCCAAGTTTGGCCATGCCTGGCTGATAGTCATGAATGTCCCTCTCCTCCATGAATTTGCCTAATCCTCTTTCAAAGCCATCTAGTTTTGGTGGCCTCCTGTGGGATATAGAAGTACTTTCTTTTATCTGTCCCGAATCTTTCAACATTCAGCTTCATGGAATGTCCATGCATTCTAACATTTGTCACCCCTGAAAACATTCTTGTTTCTCCAAATGTTTTTAGAGAATTCATTTGATTCAGTGTCGGTCATTTGCTCTGTACAGTAGTACCTTGGTTCGTGAATGGCTTAGTTGTCAAACAAATCGGCTCCCGAATGCTGCAAACCTGGAAGTGAGTGTCCTGGTTTGCGAACCTTTTTCGGAAGCTGAACGTCCGACATGGCTTCCGCTTGAGTGCAGGAAGCTCCTGCAGCCAATCAGGAGCCACGCCTTGGTTTTTTAACAGTTTCGGGAGTCGAACGGACTCCCGGAACGGATTCAGTTTGAGAACCAAGGTACCACTGTATTTTATGATTTTTTACTTTGATGATATTTTACTGATTTCATTGTGCTCCTCTGTGAGTTGGTGGCTTATAAACATTGTGATAAAGAAAATTAATGTAATAGTTGACATAAACAAAAACACTTTGTTGTGGCTGAAGTCTCACAGAGTATCGCAAATTTTGTGTCTTATGTAGCATTGAAGAAGAGACCAAAAGTACTATGACAACAGTTACCACCGTTACAAATAGTCAAGGGGATGGGGATGATGATTCCGTGTTCCTGGAGAGGCTGGCCAGGAGAGAAGAAAGGCGCCAGAAGCGTCTCCAAGAAGCCATGGAACGCCAGAAGGAGTTTGACCCGACAATTACTGACGAGAGCCTGTCACTCATAAGCAAAAAGGAGATGAACAATGTGGAAGAAAACGAGACCCCAGAGAAAGATGAAAAAGTGGACACCCATAGGAGACGCTATGAGGTAGAGGAAACTGAAACCATCACCAAATCATACCAGAGGAACAACTTGAGACAGGACGAGGAAGACGAGAAGAAAGATGAGGAAGACAAGGAAGAGCCTCAAGACGAGAAGGCAAAGCAAAGAACCATAGAGGATAATCAGGTAGAAGTAACATTAGAAAAGGAAACAGTAGACAATGCAGAAGAAGCTGTGGTGGTAGAAATAAAACATTTTGAGGTAAACGCAGATGAGGGAAAAGTAGAAAACGGCACCGATGCCCTAGCAGTTGAGGAGGAAACAGGGAGTGGGGAGGTAATAAATATTACCGTAGCCTTAGATCAAAAGACAGAAGAAGAAGATGAAACAGAAGCAGAAAAGAAAAAAATAGAGGAGAAAGAAAGGCTCGAGAGAGAAGAAATGGAGAGGGCTAAAGCAGAGGCAGAAAGGAGGGCGGAGGAGGAGAGAGAGAGGCTCGAAGCAGAGAAAAGGGCAGCTGAGGAGAAAGAGAAGTTAGAGGCAGAGGAAAGGGAAAGGGAAAGGATCAAAGCAGAAGAAGAACGGAAAGCTGAGGAAGAGAGGAAGAGGGTTGAGGCAGAGGAGAGAAGGGCTGCCCAGGAAAAAGAGAGGCGTGAAGCTGAGGAGAGGGAAAGGGCTAAGGCGGCCGAAGAGAAGAAAGCTGCTGAGGAAAGGGCAAAGAGGGAGGCTGAGGAACGGGAGAGGGCGAAGAAGGCAGCGGAAGACAAGGCTAAGCTAGAAGAGGAAAGGTTGAAGGCAAAGCAAAAGGCTGAGGAGACCAAGGTAGATCAGGCCAAAGGGAGGAAGGGAGAAGAGAAGAAAATAGAAGACAAACAGGTAAAAGAGAAGAAAGTGCAAGAGGAAAAAGCCCCGGCAGCTTCCCTGAGAAAACAGGTACAGTAAACATTTTGCACTCAGCCAACTTAATACACTTGTGTTTCGTGGGAAATGTAATGCATTTTACCAAAACAAAACAAAAAAAAAATGGCTGGATTGCGACTTGCTCACAGTCATCCCTCTGCACTTTGGACCACTAACTCTTGCAAAAAAATGAAAAATCTTTATTATTGTTATTATTTGTTCTTAAACTTATGGCTTCCAACTCTCGCTAACATAGTGCATGGTGGTGCATGTCTGTTTGTTCTCTTCTTGGCTCTCGGATCTTCCAGTGGGATTTTGTGCATGATCTGAAACCCTCACCGTCTCCCTTGTCTTCTCTTTCCACGGCTGCCAGTCGGCCAGGGGCAATAGCCGGGCGCATATGCAAGGTACAAAGGCACGGCATGGGCGGTCTGCGGCCGAGCACCCAGCAAACGTTTGTGGCGGGAGTGCCAGATAAGCACCCTTGAGTATTAGAGCCAAGCACAGACCGAGCTCTGCTGGGCTATGCGCAGACACGGGGCACTCCAGAACGGAGGGAAGAGAGCACGAGCGTGCAAGAGAGATGTGGAAGTCACTGTGCTACCACCCGGAGGTAGTTGTGTTGCACGGCGGCAGCAGCAGTGGCACGGAACCAGGGGGTATGTGAGCACAAGCTTGGTTGACGCCGTGGCAGATGGGGAAGGGTTTGCCATGGAAATTGATCTTTTCGTCTTGCGGAAACATTGCAAAAGGGGGAAGAGAAAGAGGTTAAAGTGGAAGCTAAAAAGGAAAAGCCTCAAGATGACAAACTCCGGCCGGCCTTCAAAAAAGAAGAGGTAACTAACCCGTTGCTTGGAGGGGGAAGGGCGTGTGGGAAGCGGAACGGAGCCCCAGACATTCATAAAATAAGCTTGGAGGAGAGTCATTCAGCAAAAGTCAAAGCCATTTAATGCGCCTTCCAAGTGTAGGAGCACCTTGACTCCAGAGCGCCGTTTCATACTGGGGAAAAGGAAAGGAAGGTCGCAAGAAGATAACGGCCAATAGCAAGATGTGAGCTGAGTCAAAGCTTTGTGAAACTGGGTGTGTGGTAAAACAGGCACGAGGCTAGTTTAGCCTGCTCCAGCCTTAGCTTGCATCCAGGTGTATGACGAAAATATCGCATTCCCATTTTACCAAAGAACCAGCTTCAGTCAACCTCAGCCCACATCCCTGTACAGAGTGCAGGATGTGGTCATTGGTCCTGTATTTTTAGTAGGTTAAGGGAGCATCTGGTGTTGGGGTTCTGGACTGGCACCGACTAACCTTCCGTTTCTCAATTTCTCCCTCCATTTCCTCATAACTTCTCTTCCTGGAATTGGTAATTTATTCTGTTAATGATGGATACCCCAAGAAACCTTTAGCTCCTTAGTCTGAACTTAACTAATGATTTTCCATTTCATAATATAAAATATGCAGACTCCAGCTTCCTCCCCCATGTTGAAAAATTTCATTTTTTTACAAAATACAGTGCATTGCATTTCTTCTGTAAACACGGGAGCTGGTGCCATTGTGTTTCACTGTATGGTAAGTAAAGAATATTGGGTCCTAGAACATCATTCCCAAACTCAGAGTCTGGCTCACTTACGCAAGAACCATAATGTAGGTTTCGTTTAAGTGAATCTTTCCATTTCATTCCCCCCCCCCCAGTCTTTAGTCTAGTTTGCATTTATTTTTAAGTCCTCATAATTCTGAATTTATCCCAATAACCAATTTTTTGGTATTTAATTTTGCCTAACATACACATACTTGGAAACAATTTCCCACCAATCTATGCTTCTTTATACAGTTTGCCTGAGCATATGCATTTTTGAACACATTACTTGAGTGGTGAACCACACTGCAAAATTCAGAGAAAGGATTATTGTGTTTCGGTTCACCTGCAAATTGGGTAGATTTGACTTGAAATGTAAAGTAAATTGACTTTCTCCTCCATCCCTTTTCACTACCCATGGTCCCAGTTCCATGAGGATCAAACTGGCAAGTATCATCTGTTGCCTGACCCATAAAACAAAGGATTTACCTGTGTACTTTTAAAGCAAGCTGAGAAAAGGCTATATTTTGGTCAGTTCCTATCCTTAAATGCTAAACGAAGCGCTGTGCGTTGTTGGCAATTAAGTGATGAGCTTGACCATTCATCAGTTTCTCAGGAAAAAGCAAAATTGTGAAAACGGGAAGAGATTCCAATTCACAAGGGCAACCATCGTTCTGTATCCAGTTCAGTTTGCATCCTAGACACAGTTTGCTTCTCTAGACTACCTTAAAATTCTGGGTGTGCAGAGCTGGCCTGCAAACGTCGTACTGAAGCAAGCTTTCTCATGACATGATATTTGTGGTATTTCCTGCTTCCAATTTGGCTAGACATGCTGCATGAACCACATTTTATTTTCCTTTTCTTTATTTACAGAGTCTCCACCCCCCTTTTTTTCTTTTTAAAATGCATTTATGTTTACAAGAAGATAAGCTCTTAGTCTAAATTGTGGTCGTAAAAGGCTCACAACTTTCTTTGGAGAATTTTGATCTTGAAATCCAGAGTCAGGATTTGGATTGTCCAAAAGAAGTATTCGAGAAATCCAGATTAAAATACCGCGCATTATATATTCCTTCTAAGTCAGCTGGTTGCCAGTCAACTGATTAAGGAGCTGTTGGTAAATTATCTACATTTTAACTGAAAATTCAGTAATCACAATTAAATAAGTTTGCAGGATATCAAAAACTTGTCTAGGTGTCTTTGGGGGCAGGAATATTAGAGGAAGTCTGAAACTGAAAGAGCGATGCTATATATACCTTCTCATAAGTAAGTGCCATTGAGTTCATTACTCCTGTAAAGTGTTATAGAATTGCAGCCTCAAACTTACAAAAGCTACCATGTGTTACTAGATTTTGGTTGGAGTTCTGCCCTCCATGATGGAATCTCAGTTTCTGGTGGGGATGGGAGCATTTCTGAAGTGGTTCACTCTGTTTCCTGGAAGGTTTATTCATTAATTATTTTTTATTTTTATTATATATTTTTAGGAGGGCTTTAGAGGATATTGCAGCCTGGTGGTGGTTGGTTAGTGGCATTAGTGAAGTGCTTCCAGCTTTTGTATTTATATTTTGGCTGGGTCCTTTTTCTCTTAATTGATTTTTAAAAAATGTTATTGTATTTTTTATGTGCATCTTGAATATCAATATTGAGAGAAAGCTGGGGAAATATTCTACCCCACCCCCCAAATGATGCAACTGCTGTGATGCAACAGTTGAAACACCTTGTTGTTGTATGTCTGGGTTTCCTTCCTACCCTGAAATTGGAATAAATGTGTAGTAGAGCCATCTTGACATACCTCCCCCCTACAAATATATTTGGCAATCTCCAAAATTCCTTTCTCAAAGACTTTAGCATTTGTGCATGGTGAAGGTTGCTCGGTTGAGTCAAGGGAGAACATTTGCATTTTTGCTCACTGCCATTTCAGGTTTGCTTTGGCTGCTAGTTTAACTGATGTTCTTCCTGAGAATACAATTTCTCTTATGTGTCAGAAGAGAGGTTGTTGTTGTTTTTTAATGCTGCGCGGTTCCAGTGAGCATCCAGGCATGATGACTCAGTGTGCTGTAGGGTCAGGCTGTCAGCCGTCGACATAAATGATGCTAATCCCAAATGATGCCGTTTGGGGTGGGAAGGACTTTGCAAGGATGTTGCATCTGGCTGAGAATATCACAAGGCCAAGAATTGCACAGTGAAAGAGAAGAACTACACTTGGCTTGGCTTTGGTATTGGAGCTCAACCTGAGCAGTAGAACCGCTTATATGCTTGTGCAAAGCATATGGGAAGGACCGCAGCTCAGGCTACCTGGTTTGCTTGAACAAAGTCTCAGGTTCATTCTCTGGCAACTCCAGGTAGGACAGGGAAGAGAGACCCCTGTCTGAAATCCAGGGAAGGCACTGGCAGTGAGCTAGATAGAGCAGTTGTCTTGACTTGATGTAAGACAGCTTTCTGTGATCCTATAGGTGTGGTGGAGTCATTTCTGCACCTACATGAATGAGCCTGAAGCCATTAAAACCCATAACCTGCGTATGGCACAGGGAACAGGAGTTAGTGGCTCACCTTGACAGGAGCAGGACATCCAAATTGTGGCATTGAGCACAGGTGGCTAACCCACAGAGCAAGAGCCATCATCATCCCTTGAGGCCCTTCTTTGTGTGGCTCTTCCACAAGAGGTCTGGAGGATGGCAACACAAGAGCAGGCCTTTTCTGTGGTGGCTCCCTGTTTGTGGAATGCTCTCCCCAGCGAGGTTCACCTGGTGCCTTCATTGCATATCTTTAGGTGCCAGGCAAAAACATTCCTCTCCTCCCATCCTATGACCTTTTTAAATGTGTTTATGGGAGGTGGGGTTATTGGTTTGCTTTTGTTTTGGTTCATTAGGTATCTTACGTTCTCGTTTTGTATATATTTTTTTCTGTTGTGAGCCGCCCTGGATGCAGGGTGGTATGCAAATTTAATAAATAATAAAATAAAAGGCAGGGACCAGTTATAGTTTCAAGGGGCGTGTGATGAAATGCCTCCCCAATTTCCCCATCCTTTTTGCACAGAGCAAAGTTGGGGCTGGCATTTCTGTAATTTTATTGACGGGTTGTAGCGTCATCATAAAGCCAGTTACAGTGGACTCTCAGGTTGCGAACATGATCTGTGCGGGATGCACATTCACAACCCGCAGTGGTGTGTCTGCGCATGTGCAAAGCGCAATTTAGCGCTTCTGCGCATGTGCGACCGCCGAAACCCGGAAGTAACCCATTCCGGTACTTCCGGGTTTCGGCGGTCCGCAACCCCAAAAAACACAACCTGAAGCGTCTGTAACCCGAGGTATGACTGTTTAGTGAATTCAGTGCTTCCTCGGAGAATGCTAGGAGGGAAAAAAAATGTGGCAAACAGCAGCTGAGGCTGTGGAGTTGGTTATTATTGCTTCCACCAGAAGTATAAAATACATGGTGGTGCTGGTGGAAAAAGTTGAGTCAAGGTGCAGTTTTGTGAAGCCTTTTCTTTGTCCTGACCTGCTCTGGATTTTGCAGGGTTGGGGAGAACTTTCAACACTGCCTAAATGGACTTGTGCAGGAACAGGATTGTCCATGGCCAATAGTGGGGGGAAGGGGGTTGATCTTCCTTCCAGTTACTCCAGCTTGGTAGACTTGTGATGAATCCCTCTTGCTGAGCTCCCACCATCCCCAGCCAGCATGGCCAATGACCTGGGATGCTGAGATTTGTAGTTCGGCAGCATCTGGAGGGACCTGGGTTCCTCGCACCTGTTGTAAGGGCCGCTGCAAAACATGGATCAGGAAACTGTGGCCCTTGAAATGTTGTTGGATTATAACTCTCATCACCCCTGACCATTGGCTATGGCTGGATGGGGCTGACTGGAGCCCAGCAACATCTGGCAGACCACAAGTTCTCTGGCTGCAAAACATCTGCAGAAGATTAATGGCTCATCATCTGCTTGCTGAAAGCGGGAGAGGGATGCCTCTCCTCTGGGGTGCTAGGATGTAATTGGTTCATTTTCGCAATGTCTCCCTAGCAGATAAAAGACAGCAAGCTGATCAGGGACAAAGCACCCAAAGAGGAGGCCAAGCCTGGCTGGGATCGCAAGAAGGGATTTCTGGATTCGAAGCCACAGAATGGGGAGCGTTTCCAGGAACTCCCTGCCCACAAACTTAAGCATACGGAAAATGCTTTTAGGTAAGAGATACACTCGTAAGGGGGCAGTGTTTATACTCGGGCCCTTTAATGGGTCTTGGCTGCAACAGGATGAACTGTGCTGTAGGAAAGACAGAAGCCATTTTTACACGGGAGCCTTGAAAGGGTTTCTCGCCAACCTGTTAATCTGCAATTTGTATATAAATCCTCTGTTGGCTAGCGTTCCCGTTCTCGTTCCCCATGATTTCTCTGCCCCATTGGCAACAAGTACAACAGTTAGGTCAATAGTGCAGTGAAATGCCCTGAAGTCTAGCCTCCTGCATGGCTTTAGCTGAGTCCTGAAAAGTTTAATCTTGCTCAGTTTACTCTGCGAAGCACTGGGCAATTTGCACAGGGCAGCGACGTTGGCGTGGTGCTTCTGCTTGCAGTGTTTATCCTTTAGGAAATTAAAAGGTAAGCGGTGAGTTGGCTATAAGAGCTGGAGTCTGCCAGTGTGGTGAAGCGGTTCGAGTGTTAGATTAGGACCAGATAGGCCCATCCAGCTGTGAAGCTCATGGAATAATAATAATAATAATAATAATAATTATTATTATTATTATTATTATTATTATTATTATTATTATTATTATTATTATTTATTATTTATACCCCGCCCATCTGGCTGGGCTTCCCCAGCCACTCTGGGCAGCTTCCAACAAAATACTAAAATACAGTAATGCATCAAACATTAAAAGCTTCCCTAAACAGGGCTGCCTTCAGATGTTTTCTAAAAGTCTGTCTCTACCTCTTAGCCTAACCTCAGCCACGGGGTTGTTGTTGTGAGGATAAAATGGGGGGGGGGAAGTATATGTGCTATCTTGGAGGAAAGGTGGGGTGGAAGGTCTGTCTCTCACAATATAAACTGACCTGGACTCTGTATTCATCATCTGAGTCCTTTGTTTGTGTGCCTCATCCACAAGAGATCTGGAAGGTGGCAAGGGGGCCTTCTCTGCAGTGGCTCCCTGTTTGTGCAATACTCGTCCCAGGGAGGTTTACTTGACACCTTCACTGTATATCTTTAGGTGCCAGGTGAAAACATTCCTTTCCGATCAGGCCTTTGGCCGATGAATATTCTACAGCCTTTCAAGTGTGTTTCTGTTCCAACTATTTATTTGTGCTTTTGATCTCGTGTTTTTACCTTGTGAACTGCCCCGAAATCGTCTGATGGAGGGTGGTATATAAATCAAGTAAAATTAAAAGTAAATAAATAAATAAATCAGGTTATAAACAATTAAACGTTGCAACAAATGCCCCAGATTTGGTGTAGGTTGACATTCACATGATCTGAATGTCGGCAGGGTTTTGCCTTGAGGGGGATTTTGCTGGCCTCATTCTCTGCCCCCCCCCCCCCGGCTAGCAGGAAAGTTCTCTAGAGAAACTTGCCTCGGGACTGGGACACTTCAGACACTTAGGGCGAGAGAGTTCACTTTGACCACGTGAGAAACACAGCTCAAGAGCCAGCGGCAGAACCTCGTTTCTCTTACTCTTACGATCTGCCCAGATTCACCGCACGTTCTCAGAAACCTCTTGCAGCCCCATCTCAATGTGCCCCTCGGAAATCAACACTGCTCTACTTACTGTGGAGGTTGGATTCACCAGCTGTTTTGTTTTAATCTCCCGCTTGTTTCCCCTGTGGCCCTTTCAGTAGATGAGATGCTATTGTAAACGCCACTCACAAGCCTCCATTTCTGTAAGCTGAAGCTATTTAGGATTGTAAAGATGACCCCTGAAGCTGCATACGTCTGCAAACCTAAATCAATCGTGTTTGAGCCATATAAAGATACAGTGTGAAGGGAAGTCCTGAGAGGCTCAAAGAATATTGATTGATTTACTGCATTTTGTTTCCCCTGCTTTTGACACTTGCAATGTACACTTTTTAAAAAAACAACAACAGGTAATAATAAAAACAATACACAATAAAACTGTTTGTGTCTCTGTGTTAATGCATATATGCATTAAATGTATAAAGTACAGCAAACACACAAGTGCAATGAAACGGTTATATATTTTCTCCCCATCCCCGACAAACAAATACCCAAGGCAGCTTGCAAAAAATAAATAATTCAGAAACGTAATGAGAACAATTAAAAATATGCATAGACTATATTAAAAGCAGCAAATCTAAGGAGGGCAGCATAAGTGCAGCAGCAGAGGTAAAACGGGTAAGGATAAAAGGCCTGATAAAGAGGATTTTTGCCTGGTGCCGAAGTGCCATCAAAATAGGTGCTGGATGTGGCTGCCTGCAAAAACCATTCCAAAGTCAAGGCTGCCACCACTGAAAAGGAATTTTCCTCAGTAGCCACATGCTTCAGAGAGGACCAGGGAAAATATCATGCTATGATTCCCTGAAGCTTAAGTGAGGACCAGTCTTCCCATTAAAACAGAAAGAGCTGGTAGAATTCTGGATTCTACCAAATAATATTAATATTAATATTAATATTAATATTAATATTAATATTAATATTAATATTAATATTAATATTAATATTAATATTAATATTAATATTAATATTAATATTAATATTAATATTTGTTGTTTAGTCGTTTAGTTGTGTCCGACTCTTTGTGACCCCATGGACCAGAGCATGCCAGGCACTCCTGTCTTCCACTGCCTCCCGCAGTTTGGTCAGACTCATGTTTGTAGCTTCGAGAACACTATCCAACCATCTCGTCCTCTGTTGTCCTCTTCTCCTTGTGCCCTCCATCTTTCCCAACATCAGGGTCTTTTCCAGGGAGTCTTCTCTTCTCATGAGGTGGCCAAAGTATTGGAGCCTCAGCTTCAGGATCTGTCCTTCCAGTGAACACTCAGGGCTGATTTCCTTAAGAATGGATAGGTTTGATCTTCTTGCGTCCATGGGACTCTCAAGAGTCTCCTTCAGCACCATAATTCAAAAGCATCAATTCTTCAGCAATCAGCCTTCTTTATGGTCCAGCTCTCACTTCCATACATATATAATAAATAATAATAATAGTAATATATTTATTTCCCGCACATCTGGCTGGGTTTCCCCAGCCACTCTGGGTGGCTCCCAACAGAATATTTATAATAATAATAAAAAGAATAAAACATCAAACACTAAAAACTTCCCTAAACAGGGAAGACATCCCTTCAGATGTCTTCCAAAAGTCAGATTGTCGTTTATTTCCTTGACATCTGATGGGAGGGCATTCCACAGGGCGAGTGCCACCACCTAGAAGACCCTCTGCCTAGTTCTCTGTAGCTTTACTCCTTGCAGTGAGGGAACCACCAGAAGGCCCCCGGAGCTGGAACTCAGTGTCCGGACTTCAGACTGCAAGTAGCAGAGTTTTATTTACAGTGCTCTCTCATGTAAAAAGTGCATAGTATACTTTCATACTGGGGAGAGAGCTAGGCAAGAAACATTCTCCCTGATGTGCTGGTTTATTATATTGAGGGAGTTTTTTAAAAAATGTACAAGAGAATTGAAAAATACGACACCCCATTCTGCACTCTGAAGTGGTCCAGTTCAGGGTACAGCGGTCTCTGCCATCCATTTTGCATCATTTCTAGATTGAGCCTCACAGTGCCAGTCCCGACAAGCTACAGAATACTCTTCCTCACTGTCGCTTGCTTCTTTCTCTCCCAGCCGCCCGGGCCTCAAACCCACCCCAGATTCTGAAGAAGCCAAGCCGGTGTCCCACGTGGAGGCTGGCAAGCGGGTGGAGGAGCTGCGCCGTCGCCGAGGCGAAAACGAGAGCGAAGAGTTCGAGAAGATGAAACAGAAACAACAGGAGGCAGCCGTGGAGCTGGAGGAGCTGAAGAAGAAGCGCGAAGAGCGCCGGAAGATTCTGGAAGAGGAGGAGCAGAGGAAGAAGAAGGAGGAGGCAGAAAGAAAAACTCGGGAGGAGGTAATAGCTGCTTGATGTATATTCCAGGCTTCCTCAGCCTTGTTTTTGGCCTACAACTCCCATGATCCCCAGCTAGCAGGACCAGTGGTCAGGGATGCTGGGAATTGTAGTCTCAAAACGTCTGGAGGGCCGAGGTTGATAAAGCCTGATGTATTCAGAACATTGTTGTGGTTGATGGAGGAAACTGCCTCATATGGAGAGATTCCATTGGTGCAGCTACATAAGTTTTGTCTACACTGATTGACAGGGAAAGGGTAGGCACTTTGACCCTCTGTGTGCATGGGTGTCTTTGTGGAGCAGTGGCATTGCACACTATATCCCGAGCATGGTGTGGGATGAACTGCCCAGCTTTCTGCCATAATAACAGGATAATTGGTTTGGGTAAATATCTCAATTGGACCTAAGAATTGTGCCTAGCTTCTGGTTGTACATCTCTGAATTAGGTTGCTCTGTTCCTTTGGCAAAGATCCTTCTGGTGGTGTTGTGACTCAGACTTACTTTAATGGAAAAATCTGGTTTGGAATAAGCTCTTTAAACGGAGGGTAATTGCCTTTTAAAACTGAGCGTCTAGCTCCTAAAACCCTATGGCTTTAACGAAAGACAGCAGCACATTCCAAAAAATGAGGCAACCAGTGACTAATATTGAAATACACTTTAAGGGAAATACTCCTCTCAAGAGATAACTGTATTGTACGAGGTGCTCTTTCAAAGCTTGCAATATTGTTGGTTTGTTTCATTACTTATTTCACCAAATTTGCACAGCGCTCGGTTGTAAGCAACAGCAACAACTTCCTCAAAGCAGCTTACAAAATAATAAAACAATGAAATGAGTTCTTCTCTTCCTAAGTTATACTTGCAATCTATGGATTATCCTGCCTTTTTTACTGTTGTGCCACAGGACGGTCAGGAATTCTGTTCCCTTGCTACATTTCTAGCTAGGTGTGGGGAAGATACAGAAATTTACCGCAGGGGTAGGAATGGATAGATCCCAATTGTTTGCTTTTAAATTGAAAAACTGCTCTGTGGAGAATCATGGAATCGTAGAGTTGGAAGGGACCCCAAGGGTCATCTAGATGAACCCCCTGCAAGAACAGAGAAGGTGCTTTGTGATGTCACATCCTCCTAACCAATCAGTGCTCTGAACAGCCACTTCAGGCTGGGCCCACAGCCTCAGTCCTTGAGAGATGCTTGCCAGACTTAGATAATCCTCTGGTGTGATCTATCGGGGTTTGTCCTTAGGTCTTATTTTTTTGGGGGGTATGTGTGATTGCAACAATATTAAAGGAAGTGCAGTTTCCACTGTAGCCTGACTCCTGTCTTCATGGATGCCTGTATACACTAGTATAGAAATGCCACCTTTGGTTAAGTTCTCACCAATTTTTCTTCTAATTTCTTCATAACTGTAGCCTTGTTCACTTAACAGTACTAGTTTACATCACTTTTTTGGGTGACCAGCCAACTCTTTGCACCATTTCTTTAATTTTATTACGTTATACAAGCTCACTAAATGAAAGAACCAAAAAACAAAATAAACAAAACAAAACAAAACAAGCTTATACCAAGAACTAACTTAGTTGGTCTTTAAGGTGCTACAGGAAGGAATTTTTTTATTAAAACAAAACAAAAAACCCCAACCAACTTGATAGCAAACACACAACACACTGACAAATGTCCTCCTCTCAGCTCTGGTACATAACATCAGTAGCTGAATCCTACTGTGACCTGATTGGATCATTGCCAAAACAAGTTGACACCTGATTGGCTCTCTAAACACTCCTGCTCATTGGCTACATTCAAATGAAGGAAAGCAGCTGCATATCATCCTAAGCAAGTTGTGCTTCCTGTTTCTGGTTATTTGGATATAACTTTTGATAGAATACTGATAACTGAACAAACTTTGTTGCATTACATTCTTCATTAAATTATCTTTCCACTGATATATAGATTTATGCTGTTACTTCATTGTATTGCACCATACTCTAGAGGTGGCTTTACTGAAGCAGCTGTGTTAACTGCTGTCCTGAATTTGTGTGTGTGTGTGTGTGTGAGAGAGACGTAAACATGAAAATGAGCTACAAGCTACTCATTCACTACATATTGTGAGTTTGGTAGGAAGAGAAGAGGCGGCTGAAGGAAGAAATTGAGAGGAGAAGGGCGGAAGCTGCCGAGAAACGCCAGAAGATGCCCGAGGAAGCCCAGAGCGAAGACAAGAAGCCGTTCAAATGTTTCACCCCAAAAGGTTCCTCTCTCAAGGTAAGGCTTCCTTGGGTCCATGTGGAGGGTTAATTGCAGGTCAAGGAGGAATTTCAGCTGGCTCCTAGTGTCCGTAATCCAGGTTTGATGAAATGTATCCCCTATTTCACTTGCGAAGTAGGTGTGGAAATAATGCCTTTTCCTCTTCCTTGGTTCTGCTGATAGCATCTAAAAATTCTGATTGCTATACAAAAATTCAAAGCAACAGTACAGGCCTTGCCTATTGGCTCACTCCAGCATGATGGTCAGATCATACTTAAAGCACTTTCAACACATTTAAAGCACATAGCTTCCTTCTGCCACATCCTGGGCAGAAGGAAGTTTTCTGCTCACAGGCCTATATGATCGCCAGCACCTTTAACAAGCTACAGTTCCTGCAATTCTTTGAAGGAAGCAAGATGCTTTAAATGTTTGCTGAATGTGCTTTGAAGACAGGTGCACCGACTCCTGAAGGCAGAGGGGTCTTTGGCCCCCTCAAGATCTGCTGGCAGGGTGCCAAGCCCCCTTGATGTTGAGGGGGCAGAGGAGGCCGAGTGCAGAACAGTTCAATGGGTGGCTCCTTCTGAGCACAACAGAGGAAGCCACGTCACACTGGGCTCCCCACTCAGCCACTCCCAACGATGCAACGCCATGTGCTCTCCAAACCCCCTCTTGGGCGCAAGACAGCGCCTCTGTTTAAAGGTATGGTTTGGCTGCATCCCGCCTCCCTTATTTAGTTTTTGGAGGGAGTGTCCAGGCCACATTCAAATAAACACTTTTGCTTTATAACTCTGCAAAGTCTTTACTGCTCACGGTTCTGTCTTGAGCTCGACCCTCCGGGAATAAGGTTCCCAACTTTTTGTGTGTGTGTGTTTTGGTGCTCTGTGCTTTGTGACCAAAAAGATATGACGTATTCTCCCACCACCACCACCATCAACAGCAGCAGCATGTGGGGCGTTATGTACTAAGCTTGGATCCTAGAACAATAGGCAGGTAGGATCCTAGAATGCAACAACTGATTGGCTTGCAGGAGAAGACCAATCAGACTCCAGGAGGGAAGCAGAATCAGCCAATCAGACAGGACCTATTGTGTAAATAATGTATATAAAGCCAGAGGTTTTTTTGGGAGGGGGATTCATTCACTGTTTTACGAGCTGCAATAAAGAGCATGAAATCACTACGCGACTCCGACTATATTTCATGGATGTAGCAATGAGAAGAAGAAAAGCTTTGCTTGCCGAATTTGCTACCCTGTTGAAGAGTTTGGATTTGATATCCCGCTTTATCACTACCCGAAGGAGTCTCAAAGTGGCCAACGTTCTCCTTTCCCTTCCTCCCCCACAACAAACACTCTGTGAGGTGAGTGGGGCTGAGAGACTTCAAAGAAGTGTGACTGGCCCAAGGTCACCCAGCAGCTGCATGTGGAGGAGCGGAGACGCGAACCCAGTTCCCCAGATTACGAGTCTACCGCTCTTAACCACTACACCACACTGGCTCTCAGGTCAGTTACAGGTCAGTGCCAACTGGGCAGCCGCTCGTGGCAACGCCACCTACAAGGCCTCATCAGACAATCGTAAGCGATCATAGCTCAGTGGCAAAGCACGTGCTTTTCATGCAGAAGGTCTCAGTCCCTGCTATCTCCAGTTTCTGAAGCTTAGAAGCAGCAGTGGACAGCAGGGTTGGGCTATGCCACTCACCCGACCTTACGCCAGCTGAGTTGCTGCTGCATACTAGGATGGGAGAGGGCAAGGTTGGGGCTGTGCAAACGGGCTGGCAGAGCCAAACCAGTGCTCCTGCTGGCACGTTTGCACTGCACCTACTGCATGGCTGCCTCGCCCTTCATCCCAGTACGCAGCAGCCACTCTGCCAGAAGGCGGTCAGGGGCGTGATGCTCCGTGTCATCTGCTACTGCTTTAGAGGATCTGATAGCAGATGTTCGGTGGGATTCTGTGTGCAAGACCCTGCAGAGCTGTTTTAATTGAAACGGAAAATGCTCATCTAGATGGGCTCTCATAAGTACTATTTGTAGATTCCGACAAATTTGGAAAGGAGATATCGCCCTTCCCTGACCGGTTCTCTTCATTCCCAGCTTAATCTACATCTGGAGTTGACTTTGGGCTTCCTCAAAAAAATAAAAAATAAAAAATAGGAAGCTGCAGAGTAGGTTTTACCGTTACTGTTGTTCTTTTTCATTGCTGATGCTTCCCAGAGGAAGATTCTCATGTGCTGCCTTGTGAATCCTGGCATGTGTGTGTTGCTTGCACTCAAAACAGAAATCTGTCTCTGCTGCACAGAACCATTAACAGCAACAAGAGTTTTGCCGCTGATATTAAAAGGACAGTGCATTAAACCCTATAGTTTTAAATTGAACAGGATGTAAAATTCAGACTGAGAGAGAAAGAAACAGGCTGGGTTTGGAATTTGGATTTAGAGAGATCATAACACCTGCTTTTGATGTCTTGTTTTACAGATTGCTGCTTGTTTTTTACAGATCTCTCCTGCTTTCTGTCTTGTTTTACAGATCTATTTTGTAATTCTGTTTACCGTATGTGCCCATAACATTTCTAAGTCGTGAGCATGCTGGCGTTGTGCAGTGACATCTGTTTTCTTGTGAATAATCTTCTGCTCAGCTTGATCAACTCCTTCAAATACATTTTCTTTCTCCCATTTTTTATAGGCCAGGGGCAGTCAATGTAGTTCCCTCCAGAGGTTGTCAGACTCCCAACTCCCATCAGCCCCACCCAACATGGTCCATGTTTTTTTTTTGGGAGGGGAGGTCAGGGGTGACCCCAGTGTGCAAGCCTGCAAATTACAAAGCAATTTTTAATTTGTTTGTTTGTTCATCCCATTTATCAGCCAACCATTAAAAAACTACAAGCAACAATAAACACAATACAAACCACAAAAGGCAAACAGCATAAAACTCCAACAGCAGGTAGAGATGCAAACCAATTTAAAAAGTTATGTAAAAAACGCAGCATCACAATAATCCTGGGCAGATAAAACAGTGTTTCCTTGAAGCCAAAAACTTGGGGTGCTGCAACTAAAAAGGCCCTCTCATGAGTTACTGATACCCATCATACTTCTTAAAGCAAGAGCCCCGGAGGAAAACCTTAGCAGTCATGCAGGTTCGTGTGGACAGAAGCCTTACAATCTCTTGACTAAAATTTTTAGTGTGCTCAACATGGGGCTCAAACTCACAACCCTGAGATTAAGAGTCTCACGCTCTACCAACTGAGCTATTGCTAAAACATAACCTACTGTACAAAGATAGAGATTCAAACCTGCTGCTCTGTCCATACTTGGCTCTGCTTCCTCCACCTGCATATGGCCCCCAGAAAGTTCCTCACTAGGAAATGCGGCCCTCGGGGAGGAAAAGGGCTCCCATGCCGTGCTTGACCGGTGACCTTCCATGTGCTGCTGACCTACAACTCCCAGCAGCTTCAGCCAGCATAGCCAATGATTTGCAACAGTGGAAGTTGTCTTTCAGCTTCATCTGGAGATGGATCACAGGTTATCCACCTCTGGAGTAGAGATTTAATCCATTGGCTTCCAGTCCATTTTACTTTTGCATGTATTCACTCACAAGTCTGTTCTGTCTTGTTTCCGCCCTAAGCTATGATTATTATTTTTAAATGCATGAAAACGTGCATTTAGCTGATTATTTTAAATGCATTTTCTCTCAGAAAGTGTTTTCTCTCAAATGGCACATTTAAAACCTTGGTGTGTATGCGTGTTTGTGGCAAAATATGGGACATCCAGAGAGTAAAAGAATCGGATGGATTGCTAAATTCCAATCTGCAAATTAATCTGGGATGTGCAGTCAGGTCCGTCCATGCTGGAATTATTGAATTCCTCAAGGATCCCTATAAACTGGGTGGTCTGACAGAAAAGCATACTGCCATGTTTATCATTCTCCAAGCAGGTATCTCTCAGTGATCCTCAATTAAAGAAAAACATGAATATATAGGCGCAGAGGAGGGCAAATAATACCAGCCAGACAAGAAGAGCAAAATGGCTGGCCATTTCAGATGTGATCGATTTCCTCACAAGGAAGTTCCCATAGAGATATAGACGTAGATACAAAAAGCACTGAGAGTGTGCAAATTATTGTTACGTTCTGATTGCATATGCAAATGTTTCTCTGCATTCAGCCATGGCTTTCTAGTGCATACATGTGGATTAAAAACAAGTAACTGTATATGGTTGCTAGACATGTGGCTTGTATGTCCCCCCCACTGCTTTGAAATACTATTATCCGTGTTGGAAATACATGATTTTTGAAACAACCCTGAGAAGGGTTGAAAGAGGGAGAGAATTGAGGGATTTGTAGGGGAACTGTATCCTTCTCTCTGTGTTACGTTGCCATCTTGTGGCGGTGAAAAGCACACTGCATTTGAGGCCATCTGCAACACCAAACTTCCAATCTGAGCAACAGATCAGGTGCTCCAATTCTGCAGTCAGACAAGGGACGTGGGTGGTGCTGTGGGTTAAGCCACAGAGCCTAGGACTTGCTGATCAGAAGGTCGGCAGTTTGAATCCCCGCGATGGGGTGAGCTCCTGTTGCTTGGTCCCTGCTCCTGCCAACCTAGCAGTTCGAAAGCACGTCAAAGTGCAAGTAGATAAATAGGTACCACTCAGGTGGGAAGGTAAACAGCGTTTCCATGTGCTGCTCTGGTTCGCCAGAAGCAGCTTAGTCATGCTGGCCACATGACCCGGAATCTGTACGCCGGTTCCCTCAGCCAACAAAGCGAGACGAGCACCGCAACCCCAGAGTTGGTCATGACTGGACCTAATGGTCAGGGGTCCCTTGACCTTTATATCCTTCTCTCTGTGTTACGTTGCCATCTTGTGGCGGTGAAAAGCACACTGCGTTTGTGGCCATCTGCAACCCCAAACTTCCAATCTGAGCAACAGTTCAGGTGCTCCAATTCTGCAGTCAAACATTATCATGCAAGTGAATTATCCGGCGTGCAATTACTCCTTGCACGCTGGATTATTCGGCACGAAGATCCCAGATATCTCCTTTTAAATGCGCTTGTGGGAGGGAGTTACTGGGTTTGTTTTATTGCATATTTAATTGTCCCAGCACTACAATTATATGATTCTAAGAGACACTCATGCTTACAGAACTGCAGAATCCACAGGAGGCCTTAACTAGCCATGAGTTCCTTCCACTCCATGGTCACCTCATCTTGTTGCGGTGGTGTTGTGTGTTGTGCTACTGTTTTGTTTAGTGCATCTTTGCTGATCACTCAGCTTCTTCTCTTTTCACCAGGCTCTGTTGCCTTAGTAAACCTTGAATTTTATTTTACTTGACTTTTTTCTTCTTTTCTAGATAGAAGAACGTGCAGAGTTCTTGAACAAATCTGCCCAAAAGAGGTAAAAGACCCTTGCTGTAGCAACAAGAGCATTGTAAAAATTCGGTGCCCAGCAATAGGGAGTAACTTTTCCCCCCATTTATTTAATTTTTTTTACATAGTGGAATGAAACCTACCCACACAACTCCAGTCGTCTCCAAGATAGACAGCAGGTTGGAGCAGTACACTAGTGCAATTGAGGTGAGCTTATTTCAGCTTCAGGGTGTATTGGGTTCTTCTGGTTGCCTGCTGGAAAGGCCCAGAAAATGTACTTGGGGCTCCAGGCCCAGGCAAGAGTAAACTTGGATGAAACACAAAATATGGTTTGCTTAGTGAAATTGGTTAAACATCTGAACCCAAAGTCTGCCTACAAACCCATGTGTTTAGTGTTAATAAACCCAAAACAGAAATCTCAGCCTGAAGCTGGTTTGTAAAGAACAACTTGTACTAACCACAGTTTGATGTAGAATCTGAATCTACAGATTATTGAAAGCCATAGTTGGGGCCAAGCTCACAACCATGGTTTGCCTATTGTTTGTTTGGAAGAGCAAACCACGGTGTGGGTTCTTAACTATGGTTAGCACAATCCACGGTTTTATGTTATGTCTGGACCCAGCCACTCCCTCCCAGTCCCTTTTGTTGAAATCTTGGTTATTCTCCAAGTGCTTGAATACTGTAACTTTAAGCTGGAAAGGAAGAACCGAAAGGATCCTTAGAGGGAGAATCTTTGCAGCTGCAGCTTAAATTGTTTTTGAATTCAAGCGGTGAGTGCAAAGGAAGGATCAGAAGCATACTTAGGGCATGCTCTCGGTTCTCCCTTTGTAGCCTCAGCATGTGAATTAGAATCACATGGTGTCTGATGATTGGCAGCTGGGCACTCCCACACACATGACCCTATGGCTGGATGCAGTTCCCTCCCTCTGCATCCCCACAGCCAGACACTAAGCAAGCAACTGCACAGCTTTCCCTAACATAAATGGTACAGAAAAACAGAAGTGAGTGTTGTCCACATACTGATGCCACTTTGCCTCAAATCCCTGGATGACCACTCAAGAGTAGATTAAATTTTTACCTCCCCAGCAGCATTCACAGCAAAGTGCTCCCCTGCCCCCAACATGGCTGTGGTGCTTAGGGAAAACCCCTCCCACTGGTGCACCATAGATCCCTCTGCAAATGGAATTTAATAATAATAATAATAATAATAATAATAAATTTATATTCCGCCCTCCCCAGCCGAAGCTGGGCTCCGAGTGGCTAACAACAATAAAAGTAACACAGCATTCTAAAATCATTTCAAATCAAATTAATGGCAACCATTGGGCTGGAGTTCTGTGAGGGTTACCAAAGGAGGGGGGTCAGACTGTGCCTTGGCCAAAGGCCTGGTGGAACAGCTCTGTCTTGCAGGCCCTGCGGAAAGATGTCAAGTCCTGCAGGGCCCTAGTCTCTTGTGACAGAGCGTTCCACCAGAGGGGCCACAGCCGAAAAAGCCCTGGCTCTGGTTAAGGCCAGCCTAACCTCCCTGTGGCCCAGGGCCTCCAAGATGTTTTTGTTTGAAGACTGTAAGGTCCTCCGTGGGACATACCAGGAAAAATCATAGCTGCTCACTATGCAATGGAAGGAACATCTGATTTGGCCTGGAGACTGACTGGCTTCTTCCTGCAGGGCACCAAAGCTGCAAAGGCCGCCAAGCCAGCAGCCTCTGACCTCCCAGTTCCTGCCGAGGGAGTCCGAAACATCAAAAGCATGTGGGAAAAAGGCAACGTGTTCTCGTCACCTTCTGGCACGGGGACACCCAATAAGGTAAGTGTTCCCCCTTTGAAGTCACGCACACGTTTAAGCGCCTCTGCTCTGATTCCAGATAGCGGTCAAGGCAAGGGAGGAAAAGATGGTTAGGACCACTTTTTGCAGGGCTTGGGGTAGTGGAAACCTTTGCCGGTCCATGTCTATTAGGCATTGCTGATGGATGGAGAATCCCAAGTGGGAAGAGGGGTGTTGCATTCAGGTCCTGTTTGCAGGATTCCCAGGGGCACCCGTCTGCTGACCACTGTGAGAACCAGATGCAATACGATACGATAATCTTTAATGTCATTGTCCCATACAGAACAACGAAAATGAAAAATCTACACAAAACATTCAAAACCCAACAAGCCTGCTATCCCAGCTATCCCAACCTGGTTAGCCCCCTAAAAACTCTGAAACCCCATTTTTAATACAATATACTCCCATAGAGACTCCTTACACTGAGTTTAAAACCAAAATCGCATTTGGGTAGTAACTGTTTCTCAGGTGGCTAGTCCTAGTCTTTATAACCCTGTACCTTCTTCCAGAAGGCAGAAGCTGAAAGAGATAATTTCTGGGGTGCGCACTATCCTGCACTATCTCTGCAGCTTTCTTATGGCACCTAGCAGCATAGATTTGATTCAAGGTGGGAAGAGTGAACCCAATTATTCTCTCCGCAGTCTTTACAACCCTGGACAGCATTGTTTTTTTCCCTGACCGTGCAGCTCCCAAACCACACACAGAGACCATAAGTTAATACACTCTCAACAGTACAATGGTAAAGTGCCATCAACAGGTCATTTGAGAGATTGTTTTTTCCGGAGGATGATGGACTAGATGGGCCACTGGCGTAATTCAGCAGGACTCTCCTTATGATCTTAACCTTGCACTCTGCATCTAAAAGGCAATGGGGGCTCTCCATTGCACAGCCCCCTAGACTACAGCATCTGCTCTAGGTTTTGAGGACACATCACCCAAAGCCCACCACTTCCGTGAAGTTGCGAAACACAGGCTTGAGATATGATTTATTATATTTCTATGCTGCTCTTCACTGGAAGGAGTCCCAAAGTGGCTTACAAACAAGAAGTAACATCACAGAACATCACAAACGCAGCATAAATCATGCAGAATAATTAACGAATCATCAGTAGAACAATTGCAATCTATAAAAAGACCCTTAACAAGGATGCAACTAAGAAATAAGCTAAACATTGCAATTAAAGCAAACGTCATGTTACTAGCAAATCAGCACAGCGTTCGTAAAACAACATTAACAAAATAGCACCAGCTAAAAAATAAGCTAAGCATCACAATAAAAGCAAAAGTTGTATTATGTGATTAACAAATCAGTGCAGCATTCATAATCTATAGAAAAATATAAATAATAATAATAATAATAATAATAATAATAATAATAATAATAATAATAATAATAATAATAATAATTTATTTATACCCCACCCATCTGGCTGGGTTTCCCCAGCCACTCTGGGCAACTTCCAACAAAATTTTAAAATACAATAGTCCGTCAAACATTAAAAGCTTCCCTAAACAGGGCTGCCTTCAGATGTCTTCTAAAAGTCTGGTAGTTGTTTTAACAAAATATTAACAAAATAGCAGCAAAACAACAACAACTAAGCACTGTTCACTTCATACACAAACTCTCCACACTCCCATGCCTCATAATCTTTCACTCTGTTCAGCTCATTAGAATAAGCATACACTTTATCCCCATGGCAGCAACTCCCCTGTGAAGTAAAACCAAACGCCCCTGATGGCAAGCAGACACTCTCTCAGCTCGCTGTTCTTCCTCTGGAAACTGCTCCCTTATGGAGGCTCCTAGGGCTGGAGGGTGGGGCAAGGCAGGTGGAGAAAGCCATTACCTGCTGGCCAACTCAGTGTCTCTCTCCCCTCACTTTGGTTTCACTCCTAAATCCTACCCGCCCCGCCCCCCCGCTCCTTTTATAATTCATCCTCACAAGCAACCTGTAATCACATTGGGAAATGAATGTTCTGCAGGAAACAGCTGGGCTAAAGGTCGGCGTCTCCAGTCGCATCAACGAATGGTTGACCAAGACCCCGGAAAACAGCAAATCGCCTGCTCCCAAACCATCGGTGAGTGGTTGTCCTTCTGTTTACAGTAGCTTCATTCATTGGTCATCAAACAGCTCCAGTTTAACACAGCAAGGTGAAACGCCGATAACTTCCTGCAGAAGCAAGTGCAGAAGAGGACAAATTCTGCACACAATGGGAACAAGAACGAACTCTGGTACTATTTCTGGGATGCGGGTGGTGCTGTGGGTTAAACTACAAAGCCTAGAGCTTGCCGATCAGAAGGTTGGCAGTTCGAATCCCCACGACAGGGTGAGCTCCCATTGCTCGGTCCCTGCTCCTGCCAACCTAGCAGTTCGAAAGCACGAAGTGCAAGTAGATAAATAGGTACCGCTCTGGCGGGAAGGTAAAGGGCGTTTCCGTGCGCTGCTCTGGTTTGCCAGAAGCGGCTTAGTCATGCTGGCCACATGACCCGGAAGCTGTATGCCAGCTCCCTCGGACAGTAAAGCAAGATGAGCGCCGCAACCCCGGAGTCATCTGCAACTGTACCTAATGGTCAGGGGTCCCTTTACCTTTCCTGGCTTTGTATTTTGGTGGTGGTAGAGGTGCTTGATCCTCTTATATGGAGTCAGCTTTTCCTCCTCCTTGCCATCACCCATGGCTTCTGAGCATGGGGATGTGCCTTGTACTGTGAATGGCTGGAGCAGGGAAGGAACCAGTGCAAGATAGAGGCTGTCGTGCATGAAGGCTGTAGGGGATCAAGTAGGCTAATTCATGGCCCCTGCAATTAAGAAGGGCCATTAATCATAATAGTGGGACCTTCATGTTTGGAATCAGTGTTTCCCCAGTTACCAGATGCTAGCGGGGAGAAATAGGCGATGGTAGCAGCCACCATTAGTTCCTGGTGGCCAGTTTCCCTACAACAGAGATGGGGAATCAGAGTCCAACCCCCTGCAATTCAGGGAACCGCAGGGCCAGGGCATCAAATGAGGCCCTTCAGATCTGTGTCCAGCCCTTTACCAGTCCCTGTCCTTCTCTATGCTGTCCTTGAGCTCTTCTGCCTGCCTGGAATGTCCTTGAATTGTGAAAATGCCTCTTGCTTGCGAGGATGTAGAAGCCTCTGACTTTTGCATGGCTGGAATATAGCTTACTGAGCAAAGGTCACACCTATTGCTCCACCCGCTTTTGCCTATGGCCCCACCCACTACTGGCATACACAGCCCCCATCCCCCAAGGAAGGTTGCCCTTGATGCAAAGCAGCCCTTGGGCTGGAAAGGGCTCCCCATTTTCGGTCAATTTGTATGCTCTTCTCCACCTCTGGTCAAAACTCCTTGATGGATGTTTGCAAGTACACAGAGAAGTAAATTTCATGCAACATAAATTGGCCCTGCAATTAGTCTGTGGGCGTGTGCAAGAGCAACAGAAGTGGATCAAGACTAACCTGTCCTTTTCTCCAATTCATTCTCTCTTTCTCAGTTGATTTCTCTATTCTCTTCTCTCTTTTCACCATCATCTCCTTGGCTGGATTCCAGACACCTGCTGTTCTATTCTTCTCTTGGACTGGCTGTTTTCTGTTAAACTAGTCAGGTAAATCTCTTTCTGAGCTACCATCGTGCTAAGCCACAAAACCGTAGTCCTGCAGACCCAGTCGTAACCAGGCTTCCATTCATACGAGTCATACATTTCTGTCAGTGGGGCCATTTTCAATAAATGATGAAAGACTCGTGGCAATGTACGTACAACCATACCTCTGATTACAGGACGCTTTGGGTTGCGCGATTTCGGGCTGTGCACCGCACCAAACCCAGAAGTACCAGAACGGGTTCCTTCCGGGTTTCGGCGCTTGCACATGCACAGAAGCGCCAAATCGCAACGTGTGCTGATGCGGCGCTGCGGGTTGCAAACATGCTTCCCGCACAGATCACGTTCGCAGAGCATCCACTGTATATGAAATTGACCTTAAGGGGTCTAAAGAAGACACAACTTTTGTTGGATCAAACTATGCCATTGCTTGAATCATGGCACATAGCCTCTCTCCCTTCCCCTGAGCATCCTGCCCCAATCTGCCCTGGGGTTCCCCCAGCTTGCTAGAACAGATTTTTTGGGGGGAGGGAGCAAATGATGGGAGGGAGGGTAAGTTCTATTGCACAAATGGCAGTCTTTCCACGTTAACTGCTTTCTCTTTTTCAAACTTCTTGCTTTGTTTCCTCGTCTCCTTCTTTGAACTAGGACTTAAAACCTGGAGACGTATCCGGCAAACGTAACCTCTGGGAGAAGCAGTCGATTGAAAAAGTCACTTCCCCCACAAAGGTAAGAGATCGCAAAGAGGCACCTCTGTAAGCTCAGTATTTTTCAGCTCTTTAGACCTTTCTTCTGAACAGTATTGAACAATCTATTGGAAATAAATGCTATGCAATTATTATATGTGCACAGAAATAACCTGACCTTTCAACTTTGTGCTCTTCTGTAATTCAGGCGACAGCGGCCGGCAAAAAGTCAGAGACCAATGGTAAGTGAAACAACAATATTTTTTTGGTGTTCATGGTGTGAGCATGCTTCCAGGGTGGCTCTAGTTTGAGAAGTGGATTCCAGGAATGGTGGCATAAGCAGAGCACTTTTGGTGGGGCAGGGTTTGCTATTTAAGATTAGTTTGGGGGAGAAACAACATTCTGTATTAGATAAATAGCCTCAATAGCCTTTCTCTGACAGTGGAGGGAGATGTTTCGTTACAAGAGTCTAGATTAACAGAGTAGTATAGTGGTACCTCAGGATGCGAACGGGATCCGTTCCGGAGCCCTGTTCGCATCCTGAAGCGAACACAACACGTGTCTGCACGTGTTGCTTCCGCGCATGCACATGACGTCATTTTGACCATCTGCGCATGCGAGCGTGGCGAAACCCGGAAGTAACACGCTCCGTTAATTCCGGGTCGCCGCGGAGCGCAACCCGAAAATACTTAATTTGAAGCACATTTATCCCGAGGTATGACTGTATTATGTTTGCTATCTAGTTTCAGGTGCTTTGGAGTTGAGGTCCTCAGCCAAATTTTTTTTTTTTTAAATTGAGGTGGTGGTGTTCTCTTTCCTTTTTTAAGGAGGGCTTGGTTGAGTGGGGAAGTTGCTACTATGGGGGGGTGGGGGTGGTAGGTACCTATGGTTTTGGTGTGATGGATCCTCTTCTTTCTCCTTCAAGTCTTTTTTCGCATTACAGTCATACCTCATGTTACAGACGCTTCAGGTTACGTCTCTTCAGGTTGCGTCCCGTGGTGACCTGGAAGTACTGGAAATGGTTGCTTCCGGGTTTCACCACTCGCGCATGTGCACAAGCACCAAATCGCACTTCGTGCATAAGCGCCAAATCGTGCCGCGCAGCTGCGCAGATATGGCGCTTCAGGTTGCGAACGGGCCTCTGGAATGGATCCCGTCTGCAACCAGAGGTACCACTGTATTGGCTTAAAACAATAGGTGGGGAACCTGCAGCACTCCAGATTTTGTTAAGACTCCCAACTTGCACTGTCAGCAGGGCCGAGTGGTCAGGGATGATGGGCACTTAAAATTTTTACGTTCCTCATTCCTTAAGTGTTCATGCTTTACCCTTTTGATAATCCGTTAGCAAGTAAACAATACAGTGAATATTATTTGAGTTACGTAGCGGGAGATGGAGTGCGGAAGTGATTGCAAACCACTTCTAGACCTTAGAGTGAGCAGAAGGGTATTGCTTATAACTGTCTGGAATGCCTGAGCTCTTTGCACATTCAGCATCAGAACGCTGAATCAGCACTGGGGATGGGGGAGAAATGTGATTCAAGTTGTATTTAATCAACCTAATCCAAACTTTTTCACACACAAAAAACCATGTCAACCAAAACACAGCCACACTTCAGAATTTGTTCTCCTCTGAATTATTTTGCAGTGCAGTTTGCCAGCCAAGTATCAGGAAAAATATAAATATTAGAGAAAATATGCTTTGCAAAAGAAAGTGTGTATTAAGAGTCATTTGCACTAAAGTGCTGCTGAATTTTCATGGGTAGGTTTTTGTTTTTTTTTAAAAAAGCCCCAATGTGGAGAGAGAACTGAACTTAAAAACTGAGAAACTACAAGAAACCAAAGCTTGACAGATTCACCCATGCCGTAATCAGCAGTCTTTGTCACAATTTAGGATTTCATGGTTATGCAAATAGGTCAGAGGAATGGCATTTTATTGTGAATCTGTGTTACCCCCTAACTTCTCTTTCTTTCAGCAGGTTTGAGACAATTTGAAAAGGAGCCCTAAGAAACTCACCAATGATGCTGGACCAACTCGGTTTTTAATAACGGAAGTGCTAAATTTGTCCCTTTCCTTTTATATATATTTATGTTTGTTTACCAAAAGGCCTTCGGGAGGGGGGGGCGGGAGGGGACTGGGTGGGGGTCCGCTGTGTTTTTTGGCGCGTTATCCCATTTTTTAAAAAACAAAAGACACCATGTATATTAGCACTGTATTTAATAATCAGCCTTAAAGCATTCATCCTAATAGTAGTGCCTTCGAACAAGAGCTTTATTCTTAAAAAGAAATCCACGCTGTGAAACAAGAGACACTTCTACTGCGTAACTCTAACCAATTGTGTGTCTGAACAAGGCTGTATTTGTGCCGTAAGAGAGGGGCGCCCTCTAGTGTGTACACCCCCAGAATGCAGTCCTAGTTCAACGGAATGATGCTTAGGAATAAGATTGGATCAGTCTGGACCACTGAGGGGGCGAAGAACTTAAAAGCATTCGATGGCTTTTAAAGGCAGAGGTGTAGACGACCTATTTGCCGCTGGCTCCTTACTGAACACAGATGGGTTTGGCATAATTCCCTGTTGCATTCTCCCTCGGAAGCCCACGATTTGTGCATCTTCCCTGGGGTGTAATCGCATATGGCATGGGTACATCACACCGATGCTCTGTTGCAACAGTGCCTGGTCCATTAACAGTATTTTAAAAAATATTGTTTTGCAGCAGGGCCAGGAAAAATGTGGCATGAGGTCAACCACACGGCAGGAGGTGAGAGGAGGCAAGTGTTTTCCCCACTCTGCGAAAATGAATGCCACTGGGGAGACCACAGGGAACGGGCCACTGTGGACCACCCACAAATTCTACCCAGTTCCACAGCTGGATTGAGCCCTGTTATTTTTTTTTCTTTCTGCACTTTAGATTGAGGCATGGAAGAAATACCTTTTGCTGACAATATATATATATATATATCCTGTACTTTGCCCATGTCAAATCGGCACCCAGTTGAAACCTGCTCTGTACTTTAAGGTATCGTTCCTTTCCCCGTCTAGTTTTAAGTTAATAACCTAAATTTGGATGATTGCGGTTGACAGCGGTACTGATAGCTTTTCTCTCTCTCCTTTTTTGTTGTTGTTGTTGTCATTTTGGTTACTTGCAACTTTAGAATATATGCATAAAGCTTTACAAAAATTAGCTGTAAGGCACTACTAATGGTAGAAGGCTTTTAATACCCGCTAGGGTACTATATTTAGTTATAAACGTACATAACTAGCCAATATCACAACCTTTTTGTTTTTACAAAAAAAAAATACACACTTTTTATATTAAGATTTCATAATTGCCATTAAGCACGTGGCAAGAGAAATATTAGATTGTTTTTTAAAGAAAGTATCAGATGCCTTTTAATGGGTAATTAAAAGTATAGTTTTAAAGAGGGAGGGAGGGGTTGGAAAGGGTATTAAGCGTCAAGCATAATGTCACTTGTATAAAACAATGTAGCTAATTTATATAAAACTACCGTAATTAACACACACGAGACACGCGTACACATTGTTGGCGACACACTATTTCTAACTTACCGCACGCTAGATTTGCCCTTTATCAGGTCTCTATGCATCTCGGCCTCTTTTAAAGTAGGCATAGCCCAGCCACTTGTAGATGCAGCTATATGCATCCAACATATGGCCCTTGGCCAGAGGTGTAGTGCCACAAAAGGGCCTAAGCACACCTTAGGCTGAACACGCCAGTTATTTGTACTGCAGGGTCAAAGGCCAGCTGGGTTGTGGGGATGAAGGGGGCTCCATTGAACCCTGTGCGGACGTTCTCTCCTAAAGAACTGCAGCTGCACCGGGTGCATTTGGGGAGCTGGGGTGTGGATGAAGGGGATGCTCGCGCCCCCAACGCGTCCTCCCAAAATTCCTTACTTACAGCCATATTATTTGACTTGTATATATAGCAGCCTCAAGGATGACAAAGTTAGGTTTGAATTTACATATCGCACGAGGTTCTGCTTTTACACCATAAATTAGGTGGGTGGAGTAAAAAATAGGCAACTCAGTTTATGGTTGTTCGGGTTTTCTGGCCCACTTCTCAGATGAAAGTTGTAGCCTGGGAACGGTTTTTGCCTTGTTACTGTTTTTGTTTTGTTGCCTCCATCTGCCCTATTTTTATTTTGAAAGTTAAGATTCTGTGGCACTATCCAAAGGACAGCTCCAGTGATTTCCTCTAAAACCTTCTTGTTTACATATGAATTTCACTTGGGCTTTCAGAATGAAATCATGCAGTGAATGGCTTTTGGATCCGTCTGTTACTGTTTGGTGGTGGTTTGTTGTTTTTAATACACTTTTTGGACTCTTTACATTCAAGTATCTGCAATAAAACCAGTATGTTGAACCTGCAATTCACAATAAATGCAGTATGTCTACCAGGTGGTTGGGTGTTCTCTTCCCCCACCAAATAATTTAAGGTATTGATGGGATCAGGCTGTGTGTGTGTATTAGCCCCATTCTGTGTCACCACAGGGTCTGCTGAGCAGGGTCACAGCCAAGAGGCTGCTCCCAATTCACTGGATGAGGATAGACAGGATGCAATGGGCAGAAGATCTTAAACAGGTGGCATGAATCAGATTACCCAAGTGTTGGTCTGGGAATTATTTTTATTATTTCCAAAAGGTACACACCACTCAGTAACAAAACAGGTAAGGTGTCTGGATTTCATTGGCCCGGAATGCACAACTGGGTGGTGCATAATACTTACCCTTAAATGTAAGGCAAGCATTAGGACCCAAAAATTCTTCTCTGGCTCAGATTTTAATCTGAACTGGAGAAGAAAACTCCTTCTCCCCTGAGGTTCACAAACTGGTTCAAATAAATCAGGTGGGGGAGCCTATGGCTCTCTGGATGCTGTTTGGGCTACAACTCCCATAGCCCCTGAGCGCTGGCCGTACTATGTGGGGCTCATGGGAGTCCCAACAACATCTGGAAGGCCACAGGTTCCCCATCCCCAGAATAAACCAAGCTTTTCTCTCAAGCCCACTTGCAGGTGGGTTCACCCAATGCGAGTGATGTTGCAAAAGCATCACAGCCAACAAGAACTCTCTAGCAGGGTCCTTGATCAACACTCAATACTTGGCCAACTTTAGTAGATGGGGAGAGAGAGATGAGGAAGGTAGCCTTTTACAACATCATCCACTTGTGTTGCGTCTGTGGAGTCCTCTGGTTGTTCATTCCACTTGTCCTGAGTATTTCTCCTCTTCTTTTGGATGAAAGACCCAAAGTGGTTGGCTAAGAATAGGTACCTGCACTAGAGCTTCATGACGCAGGAGTCCCAAAGGCAGTAATTCTACATCCGGAGCAGCTTCGGTTCTTAGTAATCGGCTTTGAAGGGGTAGTCTTTGTGATTGACAGAACTGCAAGAACAGGACATGGAAAAAACTTCATGAGTTTGAATTCATGAAAGGTAAAACCATGGGGTGGGAGAGGATTATTATCATCAGTTTGCTACTCGCTCTTCACCGTAAGGTTCCTGGGCGGGTTGCAGCAATTCAAATACAACGCTAAGAGTGGTTTAACACAACTTTGTGTGCCACCTAGTCCAAACCCATCTCAAAGCAGAAAATGCAGTTACGGCATCCCACAATTTGTCCACAAGAATGTCTCCCTTAAAGGAAACCCCACTGTCCCTCTGATAGTCAGTACCATTGTCCAACAGCCCTTGCCCTTAATTTTACAGTTCAACCAAAATCTACCCCACTGTGATGTCAACCCATTAACTCTAGGCCCCCCCCTTCTGTGTGTGACAGCTCTCAATGCCTATAGTCAAACAGTTTTCAGGCAAAATGCCACAGCATACGCTTAGCGGGATGTCAAGGCGGCAGGGAAAGGGTTACTTTTTAATTATATTTGAGGTGGTTTGAGTTTTTAAGAAAAGTTGGAAAGAATTTGGAACAGAAACAGTGGCTGTGGGCGCACTACAGAAATAAAAATGATTTACAACCCCTCCTAAACCTCCCACAAAAAAAAAGATAAGAGCATGGAAGTTTCAAGCTTACTGAGCCATCACACAATCTCTCCAGTTTTTGTTCAAGCCGAGGAGAGTCGCCATCTCTTCTTTAGTCAATTCAAAGTCAAAGACCTATAATTTAAAAAAGAATGAAAAAAGTGAGGTACATTCCCCCAGCCCATGGGTTAATAATGAAATGTCAAGGTAACCCGGTGTATTTGTGTGTGTGAGAGAAAGGGTGCCCAGTTTTGAAACTGAGAACATTAACATTCCTACGGAGGAAGATGTTAAGTGTGCATGGTATGTGAGTAAAAGTAGTTGCTCCTGTGTGCATGGAAACTTCCAGAATGCCACAGTTACTGTCATTTTATCACAGCCTTCTGCCAAGGAACCCAGGGTGGGATCCTCTGTAAGGATGTTCGGCAGATGTTGAGTCCAGGTCTCCCTGATCAGAAGTTCAGCTCTAACTATTGTACCACTCTGCCACACACCATTGACTCAGATGCATTAAATTGCTAATTAAGTATAGTGGTACCTCGGGTTAAGTACTTAATTCGTTCCGGAGCTCCGTTCTTAACCTGAAACTGTTCTTAACCTGAAGCACCACTTTAGCTAATGGGGCCTCCTGATGCTGCTGCGCCGCCGGAGCACGATTTCTGTTCACATCCTGAAGCAAAGTTAACCCGAGGTCTATTTCTGGGTTAGCAGAGTCTGTAACCTGAAGTGTTTGTAACCTGAGGTACCACTGTAATTAATTAGACTTCTTGCCTTACCATAAGGGCCTAGGGTAGATTACAGCAATTTAGGAATACAGTATTAAGATGCACCTACGTGTGAAAAGCATTCTATAACTAAGGGACAGCCACAAATAATCATTTCTCTCAAAATGGCCCCCCGAATCTCTGTGGGCAGTAGAACTACCCAAATAGGTTCCCTCTGCCAATCTTAACATCCAAGTGAGTCGGTGGGGAAGGAGGTGATCTTTCAGATTTTGGTGGCCTGAATTGTTTCAAGCTCTAAATCCCAAGGTGAGCACATTGGATTAGTGCAGCTGTTTGAAAAGTGGGTCTAAATGGAACCCCAAGCAGCAATCTGGCCACTGCATTTTAGACCAGCTGAAGGTTCCAAGTCATCTCCAAAGGCAGTCTCACATAGAGTGCATTGCAAATGCAAGCTAGAAAGTAATGACTGGGATGTTCAGAGGGGTCCATGCACTCCATGCTCTTTCATTATGGGAACACAGATTATACTCTCAGATTATGGGTTTGGTGTCGGGAGCTAGCAGCCAGCAGGGTGGCTGGACAAACCTATTAGCCATTCAGCTCCTCAGAATCCTTTTCATACTACATCAGACCATTGTACCACCCACTGCGACTAGCAACAGAACTCCATGATACCAAGACTTGACCCTGGGTCCTTCTAAATAAATGCACAGCATATACTCTCCACACCACTGGACTACAACACTTCCCAAACTGCTATATGATTCAGGTGAGTGGTAAATCCACATGGCTGCATTAAGAATGGGGCAGGGAGATTCTCCTTTACCTTAAAATTCTCTTCCAGGCGGTGTGGTTTTTCTGACTTGGGAATGACAGCTACGTTCCTCTGGATGTGAAACCTGATCAGAACCTGCAGGGGCAAATCAATACCTGTTTCCAACAAGGGTGGACCAATGTTTTGAGCATTTCAGATTTCCAATGAACTCAGCAACAGCTGTGACAATAATAATAATAATAATAATAATAATAATAATAATAATAATCTGTCTCCCTATCTCCCCCACCTCTTTAATCATCTTGCCATGGGGATTGGCTGAAAGGCTTAATTCATGGCAGTCAAAACTACAAATCTCATTCTCATGTTTGTATGAACAGCAAACAGCCTCCTCAGAAGGAGAAAATAAGCAGTCCTTCCAAACCTAGATGGGAATCAACAGCTGTGAAAAGCAGCATTCTGCCATGATCCTAATGCAATACTCCTCTTGGTTCAATTATGCCACCACCAGCACAGGCCCCAATCAGCCCCTTCTGGTGGGCTGATTTGCAAATGCAAATGCAGGAATGGCTAACATGCCTGGGATGAAGAAGAAGAGTTTGCACTTGATATCCCACCTTTCACTCCCCTTAAGGAGTCTCAAAGTGGCTCACAATCTCCTTTCCCTTCCTCCCCCACAACAAACACTCTGTGAGGTGAGTGAGGCTGAGAGACTTCAGAGAAGTGTGACTAGCCCAAGGAACGCAGCAGCTGCATGTGGAGGAGCGGGGAATCAAAACCAGTTCACCAGATTACGATTCCACCGCTCTTAACCACTGCAACACGCTGACTCTCTGAGCTGAAACTGCACCCCTCACCCCACAATTACTACACAGATGCACCATACTGTTTTTGAGCGTCTTGTGAGTGTTTCGAACACTGAATACCCAGAAATGCATGCTTCAGTTTTCAAACGTTTCAGAAGTCGAACGGTCTTCTGGAACTGATTACGTTCGAAAACCTAGGTTCCTACTGGGCTCCATCAGGGCCCAGTAGGGGCCACATGATCTCCTGCAATGACTTTGCAAAGTTTTTTGCAGATAAAGTCGCTCAGATTCGAGAAGAGGTAGACTCAACCGTGGGAGCAGGGCCGGGGCGGGAGAGTGCTAGAGTCCTGTCTAGTCAAGTTGCGTGGGATCAATTCCAATCTGTTACCTCCGAGGATGTGGACAGGCTGCTTGGACGAGTGAAACCAACCACCTGTCTCCTGGATCCTTGCCCATCCTGGCTTATAAAAGCTAGCCGGGAAGGACTGGGCGATGGGCTTCGTGGGGTGGTGAATGCTTCCCTCCGTGAGGGAGCCTTCCCAGACCAGCTGAAAGAGGCGGTTATTAAACCGCTTCTTAAAAAACCATCTTTAGATGCGGCCACGATAGCCAACTATCGCCCAGTCTCAAATCTTCCATTCTTGGGCAAGGTGATTGAGCGAGTGGTTGCTGAACAACTCCAGGCACGCCTGGAAGAAGCAGACCATTTGGATCCCTTCCAGTCGGGATTCAGGCCTCATCATGGGACTGAAACTGCCTTGGTCACACTGGTTGATGATCTCCGGCGGGCTAGGGACAAAGGTGAGAGCTGTTTCCTAGTTCTGCTGGATCTCTCAGCGGCATTTGATACCATCGACCATAACATCCTTCTGGACCGTCATGAGGGGCTGGGAGCTGGGGGCACTGTTATACAGTGGTTCCGCTCCTTCCTCCTGGGCCGTGTTCAGAAAGTGGTGGGGGGGATGAGTGTTCAGACCCCTGGGCCCTCACTTGTGGGGTGCCTCAGGGTTCTGTCCTCTCCCCCATGCTTTTCAACATCTACATGAAGCTGCTGGGAGAGATTATCAGGGGATTTGGGCTGGGTGTTCATCAGTATGCGGATGATACCCAGCTCTACCTCTCTTTCAAATCAGAACCAGTGAAGGCAGTGAAGGTCCTGTGTGAGTGCCTGGAGGCGGTTGGAGGTTGGCTAACAGATTGAGGTTGAATCCTGACAAAACAGAAGTACTGTTTTTGGGGGACAGGAGGTGGGCAGGTGTGGAGGATTCTCTGGTCCTGAATGGGGTAACTGTGCCCCTGAAGGACCAGGTGAGCAGCCTGGGAGTCATTTTGGACTCACAGCTGTCCATGGAGGCACAGGGCAGCTGTTTACCAGCTCCATCTGGTACGTAGGCTGAGACCCTATCTGCCTGCGGACTGTCTCGCCAGAGTGGTGCATGCTCTGGTTATCTCCCGCTTGGACTACTGCAATGCACTCTACGTGGGGCTACCTTTGAAGGCGACCCGGAAACTACAACTAATCCAGAATGCGGCAGCTAGACTGGTGACTGGGAGCGGCCGCCGAGACCACATAACACTGGTCTTGAAAGACCTACATTGGCTCCCAGTACGTTTCCGAGCACAATTCAAAGTGTTGGTGCTGACCTTTAAAGGTGTCTCCACCCCCATCGTTCTACCCGGACACTGAGGTCCAGCTCCAAGGGCCTTCTGGCGGTTCCCTCACTGCGAGAAGCCAAGTTACAGGGAACCAGGCAGAGGGCCTTCTCGGTAGTGGCGCCTTACCTGTGGAACACCCTCCCACCAGATGTCAAAGAGAACAACAACTACCAGGCTTTTAGAAGACATCTGAAGGCAGCCCTGTTTCGGGAAGCTTTTAATGTTTGATGTATTATAGTATTTTAATATTCTTTTGGAAGCCGCCCAGAGTGGCTGGGGAGGCCCAGCCAGATGGGTGGGGTATAAATAATAAATTTATTATTATTATTATTCCACTATATTTTCAGCAGAGAAGCTCCCACGTTGACTGAGGCTTCCCTCAGCTTTTCCACATGCAAAAATGAGGCACCATCCAAGCTCAGGCTTACTGCCACGTTATTCACTCTTTGCCTTCAGCATATTTACCTGTGCAACGCTCTTCTTGTGCCTTGTAGCAATCTCTTTAACCGTTGGGTCCTCCAACAGGATAGGGTCCCCAGGCTTGAGACTACAAAATAAAGCCAATACGCCCATTAACAGTGTGATTCTATGCCTGTGTATTCAGAAGACCCATTGCATTCAATAGGGCTTCTAGCTAAGTGCTGGATTGAAACTTTAAAGAGTTATCCTCTTATTTCTTTGGCACATGTGACATTGAGCAGAAAACCTAGATTTCCTACATAGAACTGCAGCGGTAGCTGTCTTGCAGGAGGCAAAACTACTTCCAAGTAACACAATTCTCCTTTTTATTCTCATAGAATTTTGGGTGTTGGAAGGGAGCTTGGAAGTAGTCTCATCCAACCCCTGGCTCGGTTCAAGGTCTGCTGTGCAGTTTGCAACTACAACACCCCTGACAGGTAGCTTAAGTTAGCCTTTGCTTAAAACACCCCCCAACAAAGGGGAGCCCATCACCTCCACTGAACAGCTGACCGTTAGGAAGTTTAGTCAGATGCTTACAAACGAGTCACTGTCTTCTAATTATTTAGAGGGTTGTCACCTAAGAAGATGGAGCAGACTGGTTTTCTGTTGCTCCAGGCCAAGGACTAGAATCCATGACCCTTCCTCAATGTTAGAAAAAACTTCCAAGTAAGAAGAGCTGTGGAACATCCTTTAAGGACATAAGAAGATCCCTTCTGCATCAGGTCAAAAGGTCTATCCAGTCCAGGATCCTGTTCTCACACCATCTGATCAGATGCCTACGAGAAGCCTGCAAGCAGGACACAAGCACAACAGTGCTTTGCATTCAGTAGTTTGTATTTAGAGGCATACTGCTTCTGACAACACAGGTAGAGCAAAGCCATCGTAACTAGTAGCTGTCAGCTCGTCCTACACTCGAGTAGGACCCTGGCAGAGAAACATGCCCGACTGGCACGTTCCCTCCCTCCTGGTCGATCATTCGGGAGCTTCAAAAGCTTTCTTCAGCCCAAACATCACAGCGACCGATGCCACCAGACATCGGCACACTTAGGGATCCGCAGAGTCTTCACAGCTTGCGTGACAGACCTCAGCAACTCGGCATTTTGGCTAATCTACTTTATTTACATATAAACACACACGGAGCACTGCAACATGGCTCCCTCTCAAGCATCAGACAGCAAAGAGAAAAAGAACAAAGGACAATAGTCCCACTTCACGGAACACAGTAACACAAACATTCTGTCTCCGTCGCTTCCCACTCTGTGGAGTCAAAACATATACAGTCATGTGAAAGACAACAATCCCATGACTGCAATCACGGAGCAGGAATTCTAACAGTAGCTGCCGACCTTGGAAGGTGAGAGATTTTCCTTTGCAGGAGGCATTTAAGCAGAGTCTAGGCTTAGTGATTATGTATTTGCAAGAATACTGTGTCATGTAATATGAAAACCAGGTAATGCATAAATAAATACAACAGTAGATAAGCTCCACAGACCCATCAATGACTCCATGGCCATATACACTTGATCACACAACATAAACACAGTAAGCAAACAATCTGGACAACGAATGTTATCATCCTGCCAAAAGTTTCATTCAAAGCAGTCTTACGTATGGGCGCCGAAAGGTCGGTAAGCAGTCACAGAGATCCCTTTGGATTGGCAGTAGTGAATCAGCTTCTCCTGGGTAAGGTACGGGTGGCACTCAATCTGCAAGCCCAAGAAAACTCTGGATTACTCAACTAGCAGGCACTGACACACTCCTTTGAACAAATGTTCTATTTTAGGGAAGACCAGACATTTGTGAACTCACCTCCCACTCTACAGACACAAATGCACACACACATGTGTTATCTAAGAAGGTGATAAACAGTCAATCCCTCTTCACAGGGAACTTTGAGAGGGGAATAGAGGTTTCCTAACAACATGCAGTGCCCTCAACGAAGCACATCTCCCAGAATGCTTTGGGGGAAGCCGTGACTGCAGAAAGTGGTAGAGTGCTTTAAAATGCATGGTGTGGCTGCGGCCTAGTTGAGGAAGGCAGCACAGCTAAGGGTTTTCAAACACAAGCCAGTGACCAGCTTCAATATGTCCACATCCATGAAAGCAGGGAAGCTCAGCTGTGTTGGGGGAGCTTGCAAGGTAAGGTTGTGGAGGAGCAGTTCCTGACGAGACCGTGCCCAGTACTGAGGAGCTTCAACGCAGCAACATTTCCAGAAGCTGGCAGAGATGCTAGCCCTACTCACCTGGTGGTTGACAGGTTTGTGCTTCAGGCCAGGTTTCTGCAAGAGCTTCTCGATCTGATAGTGGTTGAAATTGGAGATCCCAATGGCTTTCACCAGCCCACAATCCACCAGTTCCTCCATTGCCTAAGGGGAGAGCGGGAAGGCAGATGAAATTCAGGGCATCACCTTGGTCCTATGTGTTGGAACAAACTTTCACACCTGAGCTATAACCACAGGTGGCAAGAGCACAGCATCCCTGGCCAAGTGAACCATTTAGACGGGTGGAATATCATCAGCATCTCAAAAGCCATGATTAAGCTATGATGACATGCAGCTGGAGATGCGATAAGGAAAATGCTTCTTTGAAACTCATGTTTATGCAATGTCAGACACTTAGATATTTCTGGAAATACTACTATGGGTAAAATTTAAAATTGTCAGATAATTGCATCATTTCTTTCTTTCTTTTTACCCCAGTTTTTTAATATTTTAATTTTTATTGGAATTTTATTTACAACATAACATAAACCCCCACCCCCCAAAACAGAAATCCACCCTCATTAAACATGAAAATAACATACAATGAGCATAACATACAACAATACAGCCAACCAAATAAAAGACTTCCTTTATCCTGTATCTGGCCTCCTTGTTTATTTCTTATAAGCTGTTTCCTTTATGAATAATTATGAATCGGTATCTGTGTTTTGGCAGAAGGGCACAGAGAGACCACGTATGTTGACCCCGTATAGTTGGTATATAGTTTGAAAAGATGCAATAAATAATTATACAAATAATAATAATTGCATCATTTCGAACTATATACCAATTATATGGGGTCAATGTACGTAGTCTCTGCGCTCTTCTGCCAAAACACAGATACTGATTCATTGGAAAGAAAATACCATGGCCCCCTCTGAGCAATGGCTAGAAGACATGACAACTCTTGCAACATACAGACAGATTGCTTTTAGATGCAGACTGTGTCTGAATAAATATAACAATATTTGGGGTCCATTTATAAAAAAGCATGATGTGTTAATGATAATTTTACATTTGTTGAAATAACTGTACTACTTATACACCCATATATTATATTGTATCACAATTTCAATGTTTCGTTGTGTTGTGTTTTTGCTTTTTTCACTTTATTTTCTCAGTGAAAATTTTCAAAAATATATACATACATACATACAAGTTTAACCCAAAAGGGTTAAGGTTGCAGAGGATAGGGCTGAAACCAAGCCCAGTTAACCAGTGTGGTGTAGTGGTTAAGAGCGGTAGTCACGTAATCTGGGTAACCGGGTTCGCGTCTCCGCTCCTCCACATGCAGCTGCTGGGTGACCTTGGGCCAGTCACACTTCTGTGAAGTCTCTCAGCCCCACTCACCTCACAGAGTGTTTGTTGTGGGGGAGGAAGGGAAAGGAGATTGTTAGCCGCTTTGAGACTCCTGAAGGGGAGTGAAAGGCGGGATATCAAATCCAAACTCTTCTTCTTCTTCTTCTTCTCCCAGGTAAGGCACTTCTCAATGATGCTCAACTCTGGCTGAAAATCCCTACACCTGACTGGAACTGGGAATGCCTGTGCTTGACTGAAGTATGAGTCAATGAATGCACTGGTATTTCTCACCATGAGAGCACTCGGGAGGTGAGGAGACCTGCTGTTCGGTTGGGGAGAGACTGTTGCTCTTTGGCAGAGTACTTGCTTTGCCTTCAAAAGATCCCAGGTTCAATCCCTGCCATGTGCAGGTAGATCCCTGGATAGTCGCTGCCAGTCAGTGTAGAGCAGGGATAGGCAACCTGGGGCACTCCAAATGCTAGGACTCCAACCCCCATCAAGTCAGCATGGCCGAAGGGCATGGATGACAGGAATTGTAACCCAGCAACATCTAGAAGGCATTGTGATTGCTGCCTTAGTGCTGATGGGACAAGTAAGGCATCTTCCTCTGTCTGCGCTTATAAAAAAATTATGGGCTCCATGTTCATCACCTCTGATCGAAAAAAGGATTTCAGGGAATAGAGCTGCAAATGAGAAGACCTTTGTCCAAGATCTTAGTGGGCTGCTTCAAGTTCCTTAGCATCCCTGATTTTCCTGCTCAACCACAAGATGGAATTCATTGAAGCACCTTCAAAATAAGCTCAAGTCAAGCTTACCTCCCAAGTGCCCAGATAATCCGTGTTGCTGGGGATGACCATACCCTTCTCGTCACGGGGAACTAAATCCTCTCCGGCCTGGCGGAGAGAAAAGGGCAATTGTTATGTTTCTGTTGACCACCTCCCAAGGTCTTGGGGGGGATGAGAATCTTCCTGTAACATCCAAGGTCCACTGAGCAGAAAGGGATGATGAGGGGCTTCGCTGTTACCTTGAATCCCATGGGGAAGTGCATGAGATAGAGGTCCAAGTAGTCCACCTTCAGCGCAGAGACAGAATCCTGGCATGATGCCTTCACCAAGTGCTTCTCATGGAAAGTGCACCACAGCTGTGCAGGGGAAGAAGAAATCCATTAGCACATTGACCCGTCTCCTCTGCTGAGTTGGCAGAAAACATCACTTTCAACCCTGATTATGAGTCCTTTACCCAAGGAACCGTTGCAGACCCTAGGCCAGGGAAAGCCAACGTGGGGCCCTCTAGATGTTGTTGGAGTACAACAACTCCCAGAAGCGTCAGCCAGAATGTCTAGTGGGATGATGGGAATTGTAGTCCAATTCTCTTCGCTTAAGAAGTATAGCAAGCTCTCTCTGTTACATTTTTGACATTAGTCGAACTTTTCCTCTCTCCCAACACTTCCCAAATTGGTCTATTTCTGCACTTTTCAATTCTCATTGGGGTTTGTTTGCATGCAAATGCTGTTTTATGCTCCGTATTATTATTTCTGCACACTGCTTGGGTATTCTCTGAATGCAGAGCGGTTTGGACATTGTGAAATAAATATATAAAATCTTGGGAGAAAGCTAGTATAGGGCTTGTATATCTGACATGATAGTTTTCCTTGCGTCTGTTTCTTCACGATGGCCTTTCCCTTACTCTCACCATGAAGAAGCATTCAGACATGCACCTCACAGCACACACTCTCTCTCTCTTTCTCTCTCTCTCTCTCTCACACACACACACCCCTGTAGCCAAAAGGGATAACAGTATAGGAAAATAATATTCTGTTGATTGTACTCAGGACCAATCTATACATTGTTGGCCATGCTTTTTTTCAGGCACTCAAACCAGCCATGTTTATTTTGAGGGGGGGAAAGAAGCCAGGGCCCAATCCAGAATGTGCTCCCAAGATGGTTTCTCACTGAAAATCAACCACCTCAGGCTGGGGCTCAGAGGAATCTTCTTGAGGCAATAACAACCTTACCTTGCTAACAATGAAAAGTTCTTCCCGTTTCACGGCCCCTTCCTTGATTTTCTGCTGGAGGGCACTCCCAATCTCATCCTCATTCTTGTAGTAGTGGGCGCAGTCGAAGTGGCGGTATCCGAGGTCAATGGCACATTTAACGGCTTCGCCTACTTTTCCAACTGGTGCCTGAAATACAAAATTTGTATTATTTTTTTCAAGCACCAAAACAAGCCTTAGAAATGTACCAAATTGCCTTTCCCCCCCTAAAACAAACAAACATTCCCAATTCGAATAAATGTCAGATATATTGCTAACTGGATTTATTAAACGTTTTCAAACATTACCACAAAAAGAAAAACCAAATATTACCACATACTACCATGCCCCCCACTCCGAAAACATATATTCCCACAATAAACAAGCAATGTGATTTACAATTTGGAAAACAAATTTCAGGGAAGAATGAAAAGGATGGCCAAGTTGCTAGCGTCAAAAAGCTTGCACAAAACTAGTTCCAAATAGGCAAAATAATTTGACACCGAAATGCTGGAATTGTTTGCTGGGGCCCTTTAGATTTCAGTTATTCCACCCTGGGTATAGAGTTGATATGACAAAATGTTAATCTGGGTCAAATATTCCAAACTTCCACCCATATATCTGGTGCTTTGCAGAGCGGCACAGGCAAAAGGGCAGATTACCTGTTCCAAAGACTTGCAAACTAAATCAGCATTTCCCAGCTTGATGCCCTCCAATTGTTTTGGACTACAATTCCCATCACTCATTCTGAGGGCTCTTGGTCAGGGAAGGCTGATCCACCACAGTTCTGCTGCTAACTCTGAGTCAGCAAAACCATGCTGGCTAAACTTCCCCTAAACCAGTGCTTCTCATACAGCAGTGATGAGACCCATCGGATTTAGAACTTAGGGAATTAAATCAGGCAGAAAGATTTCATCTGCAGAACCGGCTCTTCATTTCAGAAGTTATGCCTAAGAACAGCAATGGTGGGAGAAGTCGCCTGACCACCCCACAACCCCATTTCCCCCCATGCCTGCCTCCACCAGGGCCAGGGCCTTCTCAGTGATGGCTCCAACCTGGTGGAATGCTCTGTCCCATGAGACCAGGGCCCTGCAGGATTTAACTTCCTTCCGCAGGGCCTGTAAGAAAGAGCTATTCTGCCTGGCTTTCAATCTGAACTTAGCCTGATCTTTTATTCCCCTTCCTTCCCTCCCCCTCCCCTTTTTATGAAGATTACCCGCTCTGGGATCCCACAGCTAGTTCTCCCCTGGTCTCCTCGCTGGCCCAAATAGGACTAATTTAGCCAGCGAGCCCTGGTGATCATCTAATGTTTATTGGATGGATTTCCCCCCTAAATTGATTTCTGATTTCTGAATTTATTGTTATTCACGCTTTATACTGTATTTTATGCTGTTTTCTGTTGCATCAATTAAGTATTTTAAATTTGTTGTTAGCCACCATGAGCCCGGTTTTCTGAACGGGGAAGGGCGGGGTATAAATAAAAAATTATTATTATTATTATTATTATTATTATTATTATTATTATTATTAATTTATTATTGGTGCAAGTGATGCCTGAATAGGGTTTGTGGCTTTGCGGGGCAAGCAGATCTTTCTGCCTCATTTCACAATCTGCAAAAAAAGGGAAAAAAAGAAAAAAAGTAGAAAAAAAAGAATTAAGATGCCAATTCCCTTAATAAAAGATGAAAAATGGGGAGAGGATGTTGTGTTGGGGGTCTTGGCTGGCCGAGGAAGTTCAGGCCGCCTTATGACAGCAGGAGGCAGAAACGTGTCTTTATATTTCTAAAATTGTTTCCATTACTTTTATGGGGCTGAACAAACAGAATGAGAAAGGCAACATTTTCCTCTTGGCTGTGCTTCTACAACAAGGCCCTTGGGAAAGAAACTTGTGATGCTTACCGTGAAACAACTCTTAGGCTTCCAAAAACCGGATGATTCTAACTACAAATTCTCTACGAACTATAAATTGAGAGGTGTTGTTTGCAGGCGATGCGGCTTTGACAGGGCACTCCAAGGAAGCTCTACAGAGACTTCTCAACTGTTTTGTCTGAGTTTCACCATAATCAGTTCCCTTGACGCTGAGCTGGAAAAGCATATTGGCAATGCAGCTACTTCAACGGCTCGCCTCTCCAAAAGGGTATGGGAAAACGTGATGCTAACTCCCAGTACCAAGATAATGGGTAGGCAAACTAAGGTCCGGGGGCCGGATCCAGCCCAATTCCCTTCTAAATCCGTCCCATGGACGATCCGGAAATCAGCGTGTTTTTACACGAGTAGAATGTGTCCTTTTATTTAAAATGCATCTCTGGGTTACAGTGGTACCTCGCAAGACGAATGCCTCGCAAGACAAAAAACTCGCTAGACGAAAGGTTTTTCCGTTTTCGATTTGCCTCGCAAGACGAATTTCCCTATGGGCTTGTTTCGCAAGACGAAAACGTCTCGCGACTTTGTTTCCTTTGTCTAAAAACAAAGACATGTTTTGTTTATAAAGTTAATTTATTTTCCCTTCAATTTTTGAACTGCTCTTTACAGTATGTGTGACTTTAAAGAGCAGTTAATAAACTGTTGTTGTACCAAATTTGGCTTTGTTTGGACTTTTTTTGACCATAGGAACGCATTAATTGATTTTCAATGCATTCCTATGGGATTTCGTGATTCGCAAGACGAAAAATTCGCTAGACGACAAAACTTGCGGAACGAATTAATTTCGTCTTGCGGGGCACCACTGTATTTGTGGGGCATAGGAAGTCATTCATATTTTTTTCAAAATATAGTCCGGCCCCCCACAAGGTCTGAGGGACAGTGGACTGGCCCCCTGCTGAAGAGGTTTGCTGACCCCTGACCAAGATGGTCTTGCGTGTTGTGCACACTGCATTATGGAAGTGTGTTGTGGTCAACTGACAACTAATAATAATAATAATAATAATAATAATAATAATAATAATAATTTATTATTTATACCCCGCCCATCTGGCTGGGTTTCCCCAGCCACTCTGGGCAGCTTCCAACAGAATATTAAAATACAATAACCTATTAAACATTAAAAGCTTCCCTAAACAGGGCTGCCTTCAGATGCCTTCTAAAAGTCTGGTAGTTGTTGTTCTCTTTGACATCTGGTGGGAGGGCGTTCCACAGGGTGGGTGCCACTGCCGAGAAGGCCCTCTGCCTGGTTCCCTGTAACTTGGCTTCTTGCAGTGGGGGAACTGCCAGAAGGCCCACAGCGCTGGACCTCAGCGTCTGGGCAGAACAATGGGGGGTGGAGATGCTCCTTCAGGTATACTGGACCAAGGCCGACAGGAGCGACTGACAGGAGAGACACCTCCACACCTTCCATATGCGCTGTGTCAGGAAGGTTTGGGGCTTCACATGGCAGCACAGAGTCTTAAACCAAGATGTGCTCTCCCAAGCCCACATTCCCAGTGTTTGCACTCCTGTCTCAACAAAGTCTACTCTGGCTTGCTCATGTCCACTGAATGGATAAGGGCAGGATCCCCAAGGACGTGCTGTACGGGGAGCTGGCTTCAGGCACCAGGCCCGTTGGCAGACCAACTCTGTGTAACAAATATGTCTGCAGATGTGACATGAAGGCTGGCAGCATCAACCCCGCTGACGACCTCAGACTGCCTGGAGACAGACTGTCAAGGTTGTGTATCCACAGCAGTGACCAGAGGAGGAATGACAGTATGTTTCCAAGCACAATTCAAAGTGTTGGTGCTGACCTTTAAAGCCCTAAATGGCCTCGGTCCAGTATACCTGAAGGAGCGTCTCCACCCCCATCATTCTGCCCGGACGCTGAGGTCCAGCGCCGAGGGCCTTCTGGCGGTTCCCTCATTGCGAGAAGCAAAGCTACAGGGAACCAGGCAGAGGGCCTTCTCGGTAGTGGCACCCACCCTGTGGAACGCCCTCCCATCAGATGTCAAGGAAATAAACAACTACCTGACATTCAGAAGACATCTTAAGGCAGCCCTGTTCAGGGAAGTTTTTAACATGTGATATTTTACTGTATTTTTGGTTTCTATGGAAGCCGCCCAGAGTGGCTGGGGAGGCCCAGCCAGATGGGCGGGGTATAAATAATAAATTATTATTATTATTACTGCTGGGAAGAGCACAGAGAGAAGGAACACCCTGGGGCATCAGCAGCAGCACAACCGGATGCAGGCGCTGCAACAGTTTGACGTCACCCCCAAAGGCAAACTCCTCCACTGTCTCCCAAGACAGACGGAGGCCAAGAACAACAACAGCATAAGGCAGTTTCCTTATACCGAGCCAGACCCATCGGTCCACCTAGCTCAATATTGTCCACACTGGCTGGCAACAGCTCTCCAGGGTTTCAGGCAGGGAATCTCTCCCAGTCCAACCTGGAGCTGCCAGGGATTGAACCTGGGACCTTCTGCATGCAAGACAGAAGCTCTACCGCTGACCTGTGCTAGGTCATTGTCGTTTTGATAGGGATCTGGGGGTTGTTATCCAACTCTTTTGTTCAACATATGATGCAATTACAACATCTCTGACAGATGGTCAACCAGCCTCTGTTCAAAGGTATTTCCCATCATTTCCCAAAGCAGTCTAGTCTACTGCTGAACGCCTCTTATTACCCTTAGGAACAGGGCTCCTCATGTTTTACCAAAATCTGCTTGTTTGCCATTTCTACCCATGAATTCCTCTGCAGCAACAAAGAGCAAAGTCAGCTGCGTGTGTGTGTTCATGAATGAGAGATGGATAATTTGCCAGCGCTTTACTTTTTCGTAAAGTCATTAGTACAATGGATGGGTGCCAACTGCAAACCCAGTGTTAGCCAAGCTTGGCAGCTTCAAGGCATTTAGCTTTTTTAAAAAATTATCATTATAAACAATTATATCCTGCTTTTCACTGTCTAGGTTGCAAAGCGGCTTACAATGCCAGAAATTATACAATGTAAAGAAATTTGAAACATAAATTGAACCTCAATATTCAAAACCCTCAGAAATTTTAAATGTTTTAAAATTTCAATCAAACGCTATTTACCACAAATACTAAGCATATTTAGGATTTGTCTACTAATATAATAAGCGGGCTACACTGGCTCACGATCTAGAACACTGGGGGAAAAAATTCTCATGCCAAGTGCAACGTCCGCAGAGGAAAATTGTTTTGAATTGGAAAATGGGTGCAGGAACATTTTCCAGTTTAAAATTTGCCAGGAATTCCACATCGCTGATGAATGTTCGAGAAGAGTAAAGCCAGGAGTGAACTGCCTTGGCTTACAAATTCTGCCACTAAACTGGAAACTGAGAGGCCGTCCTAATGGGCTTACTGTTCATTTGGGGTCATCACAACTACAAGAGAAGCTTTTGTACCTCACTTGATGACTATGAACTTGGAAGACTGGAAACTGCATGGGAACTGACTCCTCTGAAAAGCTTTTGGGCGAGCTGACGAGAGGAGAAAGGAAACCACTCTCTCTGATACGAATTCTGCACTGGCCATTCACACACGCAAGTCACCAGGTCTTGCAAGACACTTCAGAGGTGATGTCTGGCAGCAAAACGTCTGAACTGACAACTGAGAACCACTTGGAACTGAGGGGCTACGAGGCAACAAGAGGAAACGAGTTCTATGTGTGAGGACGCTGGCAACGGCCCCATCCACAAATGCAAATTATCGCTGAGAGCAGCAGGCAGGCATATGTGAACGTGCATGCACAAAGTACGATTTTCTTCTCTCCCCCTCTCCTATACTAGGTCTCCTGTCCATCCAATGAAACTGGCTGCCAGCTGATTCGAGATAATAATAATAAAAACTAAAAAAACTTTCGATATCACGGCGCAGAATAAAACTCCCTGGACGCGCAAGTCATAAGATAATGGCGACAACCACTGCCTTGGATTGCTTAAAAATGGAACCAAGGCAACTTTGGGGAGAACGCGCCTCTCAATTGCTAATAAGCAAAATCGGACCTGCAGCTGCTTTGATAACTCTCAAGCGCAGCGGAGTTCTCACGTGCAGGCACTCCGAGAAAACGATCTGCACGTGAGAACGAGGCTTGTGCGTTTTTTTCGGGCCGAAGCACCACAATTTAAAGGAAACGTTCGTCCTGGAAACGGACCCGGTTTTGGATGAACCTTATATTACCCGAATCGACCTGAATATAGGCAATAAAAAGCAGAGAAGGGAAAGAGTTGCATAGAAATCGCTCCAAAGCGCAGCAAGGCCGATCTCCTTTCCCGGCTGCGCTGAGCAAACGTGCGGAAAGGCACGGCGGCTAAGCGCTCCGCCGAGCAAGCGGGTCTCCCCCTCCCTCCAGCTGCGCAAGGAAAAGAAATAAATGGGGGAAAGGCTTAAAAGCAGCCAGGCGCGCAACTCCCGCCTGCAGCCCGGGCAGCTTTGAAGGCGCCGCGCTGCAAAGAGCAAACTGCAAAAGCAGCAATTGCAGCCGTTGGTCCCTGCGCCCTCTTTGCACCCCAGTACCTTCCAAGTGCCCAGCCCGAAGATGGGCATCCGCGCCTTGGTGCTCAGCTCCACGAACGCAGCCATGACTCTCGCCCTGGGAGCCTCTTCCTTCCCCCGGGAACAAGCCGCAGCTGTGCGGGTCTCTCTTCCCCGTGACCAGCCTGGCTCCGCCCCGGCTCTGCAGGAGAGCGCGGAAGCGCGGCGCGTATAGAGGGCGGAGGGCGGGCCGGACCGGAGACGCACTGCTTAAGCGCGTGTTGCTGGCGCGGGCCGGACAGGATCCATGCAAACGCCTGATTTGTTCTGTGTACTATGAGCCCCCCCCCCGAAAAAAGTTTCCATTGCAATGGAAGAAGCGGGTTCAGGAGAATGGGAAGCTGTCTGGAGGAAAGTGCGAGCCTGCAGACTTTTAAAATAGACTTGGCCTTTCTCTGGTTGCTATAAGGAAGCGCCGGGATATCTTAATCTGCCTTTGAGGAGCCCAGGGCAGTAAACGTGCCTGTCTTTATTATTGCATTTTTTCCCCTTTACCCTCCCACCAAGGTCCACACATATCCCGACAGAATGTGGTGGCAAATCTGCGGCTTTGACTGGTTGTGGATTGTGCATTCATTGCTAGGTGAGGATTTGAACCCACGCCCATCCGGTTAAGCCCTAGAATCACAGACCTGTAGAGTTGCAAGGGGTCGTCTAGGCCAACCTCCTCCTGCAATGGAGGAATTTCACACGGGGTTGCCCATCCAGTTTGAAACCCTGCTGAAACCTGCTTAGCTTTGCAAAAAATGTGCTAGCAGTTTTATTGCTGCATCATAATACTTTATCCACACCCCACAGGCTTTCTGCCTGCAGGGAGTTTGTACATAAGGCGGTGGTGGGTAACTCCAGATGTGGGGCCAAATATGGCCCTCCTGGCCTCTGTCTGGCCCTTAAGACTCTTCCTAGGCCACACCTGCCACCAGTCCAACTTTGCACCCTTTCCTGAGTGGTTTTGGCCTGGCTGGAAAGTGTCCTTGGACAGAGAAAGGTATGCAAGTCTGTATAGGTAATGCCTGTTGACATTTCCATTTCACCTTAAGGAGCAGACGTGTGGAACAGTTGCATGTCACATGTCTGTTTACATTTCAGCACAGCTTGCAGGGAACTTCCGTTGTGTGTAGCTTTTGCTTTTCCTGTTCTCTCTGAGACAACATGAGAGAGAGAGAGAGAGAGAGAGAGAGAGAGAGAGAGAGAGAGACGATGTTTCTTTGTCCTGATTTATGATTAATAGATGTAGTATGCTTCCACAAGCCTCACGCCTATTCTATGTGTGCAGTGTGATCTGCTGATAGTGTGCCCGGGTTGCTGATTTACATCGGAGCAGAGGTGATGGTCTTCCCAGTGGGACGGCTGGAAGGAGGCGGCCCAGCTGGGGCTAGCCAGCTGGCCTCCCAGCCCTCTGCAGGCCACAGTGCCATGGGTTACACTAGAAAGCAAAATTTACATGTGTTGCCTCAACCATTTGTGCCTCTGGCCCTCGGAAGCCTGACCCAAAAGGGAATGTTGCCCTCCACCCCTGACATCGGGAAGCAGACAAGGATATGCCCACCAAGTTCAACTCGACTCTGTTTTGCTACTTCGTGAATAGATCTTCCCATCAACAGCTAATATGAACAAGGGAACAGCCTCTTCTCCTTGCCAGTAGTGCAGCAGGAAATCCAGAAGTACAGGGTCCCGCCATGGGAGCCACAACCACATGTCTTCTAAGATTGTGCAAGGTTGTATAATAAACTTCTGCAATAATAATAATAATTAGGAGCGCATTGCAATGATCAATGTGTTATCTGCACATACATGGGCAAATAATTTGGAGTTCTCCAATACCTTCTTTTGGAGTGGCTTGAGTTGTGAATTATTAAGGGAAGTAACAGAACCTACACATAGGTCTATTGAAATGGAAGCGCCTTGTGTTTTCAATGTTCCTAAATGCTTAGCCTTGGTGCATGCAGTGGCAAAAAAGCTCTCCTTTTGTGCTGACGGGGTGTGTCTCTAGGGCAGTGTTTCCCAACCTTTTTTGGGCAAAGGCACACTTGTTTGATGAAAAAAATCTCGAGGCACACCACCATTACAGCCCCGTGACGTCAGCGCGCAGCGTCACGCCGGGAGGGACGCACGAAAGTGTAAGTTTCAATTTTTCCCCCTCCCCCTTGCCGGGGAACCTCCAAGCTTTGGGGGTGGGGGGGGGAGGTGGCAGCAAAGCGAGGCAGGAAGGAGAGCGCGGCTTGGCTGGGTGAGCTTTGGCAGGGGCAGGGAATGAGAGCCGCGAGGCGGGCGCTGCGGACGGAGGCGCTGCCCGCCAAGCTCGCAGGCAGCCAGGCAGGCAGACGGCGAGAGCCCCGCGCTGGGCGGCCTCTCCTCGCCGGCGCCGCCCCGCCTCTCGCCGCCCGCCTCGCCCGCCTCCCTCCAGGCAACATCTCGCGGCACACCAGGCAACATCTCGCGGCACACTAGTGTGCCGTGGAACAGTGGTTGGGAAACACTGCTCTAGGGCCCTGGAGACAGGGATGCTGCTGCAATAAGTTTTGGACCCCCTGGACCGCTCCACCTCTGCTCCCCTCCCACCGGATGATACTTTTAGGGCAAGGCTAGGGAAGCTGTGGCTCATTGGACTCCAACTCCCAGCAGCCCCAGCCAGCATGGCCAGTGGTTAGGCATCCCCAGCCACTCTGGGCGGCTTCCAACAAAATATTAAAATACAGTAACGCATCAAACATTAAAATCTTCCCTAAACAGGGCTGCCTTCAGATGTCTTCTAAAAGTCTGGTAGTTGTTGTTCTCTTTGACATCTGGTGGGAGGGCGTTCCACAGGGCAGGCACCACTACCAAGAAGGCCCTCTGCCTGGTTCCCTGTAATTTGGCTTCTTGCAGTGAGGGAACCACCAGAAGGCCCTCGGTGCTGGACCTCAGTGTCCGGGTAGAACGATGGGGGTGGAGACGCTCCTTCAGGTATACTGGACCAAGGCCGTTTAGGGCTTTAAAGGTCAGCACCAACACTTTGAATTGTGCTCGCAAAAGTACTGGGAGCCAATGTAGGTCTTTCAAGACTGGTGTTATGTGGTCTCGGCAGCCGCTCCAACAACCCCGAGAAGGTCACAGCTTCCCCGTCCCACTTTTGAGGGTGCTCATGCTACCCTTCCAAGGAACTGGGACTACGGGGTTATAGGAAAAAGTGACGGCGCGGAGTCCTCGCCATGTGGTCCCCAATCTTCAGGTGTTACCAAAATAGTATAAGACGAGGCTGGGGAACTTGTGGTCCTCCTGATGTTTTTGGACTCCCGACAGCCTCAGCCAACAGTCCAGAGTGATGGGAGCTGCAGCGCAACCTCTGGAAGTTCCCCATCTTTGACAGAAAAGGATGTTCTGAAGCAGCTCCCCACCCTTAAAGGAATGTTGGACGGCTGCCTGATATAGAAATCTTTCCTACAGGATATTGTGCAGCCCGTATAATGCTGAGCATGAGTCCTCTCACTGAGCTATCCCATGACTTGGGAAGGAGGTGGACTGGCACATGCATACTGCATATTTTTAGCTTGACAACATAACCGGGTCTTTGGGGATTCTAGAACAAGGACTTCTGTTTGGATTCCCTTCATCTTCCCTCAGCCTGGAGAAAGAGAGAGTTTCCTTGGCTTTCTGAGACACGAGAAAAACACACATGCACACTAAGGTCTAATTCACTCATTTACTGCCAGGCTGCTGTTGTGCCTAGGATTTAATCTAAGAACCAAGCCCTTTAAAAATGCCCTCAAGTCCACATTGCATGCTTCCCCCTCTGCCTTCTACAGGTGACCCGGGAGGGCTCAGGTGGTTGGGGTTGCTGCTGCCAGGAAGCCGGTCCTGGATTCCTGCTGCCCAGAAAAGGTGCCTTGAGACGCCTGCCCGCTCCGCGTGATCTTGAGGGCCCTTATGGCGCTGCCAGGGCAGGTCTTGCATCTGCAGCTGTTTGTGAAGAAGCAAAAGGGCAGGGACTGCGACACGTAGTTCAAAAGCGCGTTCAGGTTCTCCTCCTCGGACATTCTCTCCCACACTCGGGTGAAGATTCTTCGGCAGAGATCCTGCAGGCATTCTAGGGTGGAGAGTGCCATCTTGAGTTCCTCGAGGGCGTAAGAGGCCTGGGGGACATTCTCGTGAAACTGGGAGGATAATTCTTCCACACTGAAGAGGACGATCAGGTAGATGGTCCTCAGCGGGAGTGTGACCGTATAGTACAAGGCAGCCAGCCAAGCCTTCCATTCCTGAAATGCAGACATCCATTGGAGAATATATATATATATTTAAAAACAACTATAGATGACTTATTCCAAGTCATGACCTTTGGTCCACCTAGTGTGGTGGAGCGCTTAGAGCAGCCTCTCTCAACCTTGGGTTGTTGGACTACAACTCCCATCATCCCTAGCTGGCAGGACCAGTGTTGCATCAGGGATGATGGGAATTGTTGCACAACATCTGGGGACCCAAGGTGGAGAAAGGCTGGATCAGACTACAGCTGAAGGGAGTACTGTGTCCAATTCCAGGCACCACAATGTAAAGAGGATATTGACAAGCTGGAACGTGTGCAGAGGAGGGCAACCAAGATGATCAAAGGTCTGGGTGGGACTAGATGACCCTTGGGATCCCTTCCAGCTCTAAGATTTCACAATTCTAGAGTGTTGAACAAAGACGTGGGAGATGGGGCTTCTATTATTCCCCACTTAGTCACAGAGCTCACTGGGTGACCTTGGGCCAGTCAACATACCTGACAGGGTTCTTGTGAGGATAAAATGGGAAAATCATAGAATCATAGAATCATAGAGTTGGAAGAGACCACAAGGGCCATCGAGTCCAACCCCCTGCCAAGCAGGAAACACCATCAGAGCACTCCTGACATATGGTTGTCAAGCCTCTGCTTAAAGGAAAAGGAAGACCCATGTGACCACCTTGAAAAAAGGCGTTACATAAATGAATTTTTTTTTTTAAAAAAAAGGTAATAGCTGTGCACTGGCTGGCACTGGCTCTCCAGAGCTTCAGGCAGGAGTCTTTGCTAGCCTTATCTCAAGATGCCAGGACTCCAACCTGCAACCTTCTGCATGCAAAGAATTTCTCCTGTTACTGAGCTATGGCCTCGCCACACTTAAAGAGAGATTTTGACATGGCGGATGTGACATAATGCAAGGATAAAGTTGCCAACTTTTCCACTAGCCCCTGCTCCTGAAGCTTTTTTTACTGTGGATCAGCTTACAGGGAGGTGGGCACACGTAACTTTCTGCTGTGGACTTTGTGCTGTGAACTTGCTGAACTCTGTGGATCATGCTGACGACACACCCAGGAGCTGGCCAGCATGTGCATTTTGGGTGCCAAACGCAAGCCAAACTGGGTCAGATCCACCTGGAAATCCACTGAATCTGAACAGTGCCAAGTGCAAGGTGCACACTGGCAGTGGGGAAATCAGGAGTGCACTGTTAGTGTCCTGGTCACCCTTCCCCCAGCACAGCTTGCATTTAGTGTTGTTTAAATTTGGAGCATAAATTCCCTTTCCCATACATTTATTTTAGTTTGTGGACTCAATGGTCTTCTGCTCTCCTCTCTCTCTCTTTACATGGCAGTGTACTTCTCATTCTGCAGTGTGTATGTATAAACCAGAGCTTTCCAAACATTACTGTGTCAGTTGCAGTGTGTAGGTGTGTTGTGTGAATGCTCCCCATGCTCTTCCCAGGGCTAGAAAGGGGTTAGTTTAACCTCTGGACATGGGTGGTGCTGTGGTCTAAACCACTGAGCCTCTTGGGCTTGCCGTTCGGAAGGTTGGCAGTTCGAGTCCACCCAACAGGGTGAACTCCCGTTGCTCTGTCCCAGCTCCTGCAGTTTGAAACCCAGCAGTTTGAAATCACACCAGTGCAAGTAGATAAATAGGTACTGCTGCGACGGGAAAGTAAACAGCGTTTTCAAGCGCTCTGTTTTCCGTCACAGTGTTCTGTTGCGCCAGAAGCGGTTTAGTCCTGCTGGCCACATGACCTGGAAAGCTGTCGTGGACAAACACCGGCTCCCTCGGCCGGAAAGCAAGATCAACGCCACAACACCATAGTCGCCTTTGACTGGACTTAACAGTACAGGGGCCCTCTATATTTTACCTTCCTTTAGTTTAACCTCTGGTTTGCTAGTAAACTGAATTACTGTGTCACTAAATGATGCATCTCTAAAAAGTGTGTCACGAATACGAAAAGTTTGGAAAGTTCGGGTGTAGAATTTGACCGTGATGACACAGTTGCCCCCCATTCTCCCGCCCTCTCTCTCACATACACCATCCTTGGGGCTAATCTAAGAAATATTTCAGCCTCGAAAACTTTTTGTTTTCAAAGGAGATGTGATTGTTTCCTCCCAGCCCAGAGCGACATAGGAGGGGGAAAGAAGATGTGCTCTTACCGCATAGCAGTTTTCCGTGACCTTTTGGAGGCTCTGGCACGTGTGGCTGATGCGGCGCTGAGACTGCATCGAAGCATAGTGTTGGAATTTGTTCAGCAAGGAAAGCAAGCAAACCATGTACCCTTCACACCTGATCTGCGCCTGCACTTCCTCCCTGGAATCCCCCAATCCACATTTAGAACATGTCCGAGTCTCATCTGAAACGAAAGAAACATCACTGTGTGATCGTAAAGGGAGACAGAAGGTTGCAGCTGGAGATTGCAGCAGCCCTGTGTTCGAGGTGGCCCCAGTTATTTTTGCAAGGTGTTGGGATCCACGGCCAGGAGACATCTCCATGAGCCAGTTACCATGTACACAGTGTTTCCCTACGCCGGGGATTAACCATGTTGGCATTCTTGGGCACCATTTTATAAGTTAAATTGTAATCACATTTTATGCCCGAATGGTGGAGCCATTGTTTAAAGCTTTTCATGTAGCAACGGTGGGTCCATTGATTTCTGTGGGTCTACTCTGAGTAAAACTTAGCAGAATAATACGCAGTCGTATGTGTTTTTCCCACTGCAGCTGAAAATGTATGTGTGGGGGTGTGTGAAAGAGGATGAAATGCCTTACTTTTCCCAGTCGCCACCCCCCAGAAAATTTCTGGGACCTGCCAGTTAGTCTGGCTGCCATTCCCTCCCCACACCTGCAGAGATGTCCTGGGAATTATGCTATTTCATCACTTATCTTTCAAGATGACTTTGGGAAGGCTGCTCCCCTCCAATATGCCCATTTCACCACACTGCCTACCCCCTTTGCAAAATTTCTGAAATTTCTCTTCCCATTTTGCTACCTACAGATAGGACAGTGAGCTGCGGAGGGATAATTTCGTCTAGGGCCTAATATTTTCACAGATACTGACCCCCCTCGTGAGTGGTCAGGCTCCATAATAAATTTAGGACATCTAAGTGGTAGAGGCGTCACAGTTAATGGAGCATGTATACACACTTGTGTTTGTTTTTTAAAAAAACAACAACCCAACACTAGAAGAGCATAAAGTTGTGGAAAGATGCTCATGGAGCTGACTCAGCCTTAGACATTAATGATTTGTCTAAATCAGGAGCATGGAATCTCAGGCTTGGGGAATAAATATGGCCCTCTAGTCCTCTCTATGTGGCCCTCCAGGCTCACCTCATGCCACACATCCTCCCCCAAGCCACACCCCTCACTGGCTTTGTTTGCCTGTGCAGAATGCGTCCTTGAGGTCTGGTATTGCTTCTTGCTTGCTGGATAGAGAGGGGTATGTGCAGTGCTTTTTATCAAGAAAAATTGGTGCCAGAACTCGCCATGAAATTGCAAGTTGCTGGGCAACCTGGGGCAGCCCTGAAGAGCTGTTGGTTTGACAACAGAAGCATTCACCGCTAAAAAAACTACAGAGTCATAGATCTTGAAAAAGTGTAGACTTGCACACACTGGCCAGCTCCTGTTTTGACTTGAAATGTTTGTTTGGGGCTTTTCGGAAATACATAAAGGCAAGAATGGTGCCCACCTGAGAGATGCCGGAACTGTGCTCTGGCTGAAAAAAAAGCACTGGGCATGTCTAGGAGCTAGTCTACTGTCCAAAGGGGTACTTTGCCTCTGTACCTGCCCCCCCCCCAGGCGTGTGACCACCAGAATTTGCCCAGAAAGGAATGTGGCACTTGAGCTGAAAGATTTCTCCCACCCCAGGTCTAAATCTTGGTTGTACTTTGTCTTCACGTATCATTAAGATAAAAAAACCACTCTGTGCTGTACAGGTAGGGGGAAAGCACTCTAGGGAGCCCTTACTCATATCTTCATCGGCAACCAGGAGATAGTGATTTATAAATGCATGGGACCTGCCCAGCATGGTGTCCACGCTGGTCCTGGCCATCTGGCCAACTCTTGTCCCCATCAACAGGCTCATACTCCCAGTCACCATGGACGTTGTGGTCCTCATGCTACCCTGGACAGCATCTCTGGTCATGTCAACCATCCCCGATAGCCTGCGGGTCATGGCGCTCTTTGCATATGTGACTTTAGAAGACATCATCTCCTTCGTACCAGAGACAACCTGCAAGAGTAAGAAGACAGACCCTGGTGGAAATATTGGAAACTAGAATCATAGAATCATAGAGTTGGAATAGACCAGAAGGGCCATCGAGTCCAACCCCCTGCCAAGCAGGAAACACCATCAGAGCACTCCTGACATATGGTTGTCAAGCCTCTGCTTAAAGACCTCCAAAGAAGGAGAAAAAACTAGCTTTTGTCTTGGGTACTGTGAATTGTAGCTCTGTGAGGGGCAAACTGCAGTGCCCTGGCTTCTTTGCAAGGGAGACATGTGCTCTAAATTTATGGTGCATGGGATGCGACCTGAGTTTACCTCTGTGGTTTTTTATTATTTAATTAAAAAAATTATTTATGATTTTCAATTTTATGATAATTTTATACATTTTATGATCATTTTAATATTTCAAAACTTGGCTTCCTTCCCCCCTCTTTCTGCAATTCCTTAAATTTATTTTTAATATTCTCTGCATATCCAAATTAACTTAATTTGCTCATTTATTCATCTACTTTAGATATATATACGTTTAATAAAACTGCAGGTTATTACAATAATCCTGCCAATGTTCTTATCTGTTTACAGTTTATTTGTAAATATTCAGTAAACCATTTCCATTCTTTTAAACAAAGTTTGTTATCTTGATTTCTTATTTTTCTGCTAGGTTTTGCCATTTCTGCACATTCCACAAGCTTTGTATCCATTCTTCTTTTGCTGGGACTTCTTTTCATTTTGGGGCGAGTAACATTCTTGCCTCTGTAGTAGCATACATGAATAAATTTCTCGACAGTTTGGGTAGTTCTGTCCCTATAATTCCCAAAAGGCAAGCTTCTGGGTTTGTTTTTTTCCAAACGTTATTTTAAACACCATTTCCCTTTAAGCTTTAACCTTACTACAAGACCACCACATATGATAAAAAGAACCTTCTTTCTCTTTACATTTCCAACACTTATTTGATTTGGATTTATACATTTTTGCCAATTTACTCGGTGTTAGGTACCATCGATATCATTTTCATATAATTTTCTGTTACACCAATTGTTACGGAAAAGGAGCAATGCGGAAGCGAGCTGCAGCTGGCTGGAAAGCAAAACAGGATGGGACTGTACCATAGGAACAAAGGGACAGTCTATTCACAATGCTGAGCACCGGATTTAGCTCAGAGTGTAATTTGACCTGTACAGGAAGTACAGGAGGTGGAGTTTGTCTCTCTGCTATTGGAGTTTGAAGAGAGCAGACACGTTTCTCTGTAATGCTGCAAAGACAGATATAAAGGCATGTAAATACATTTCTGTCTATCTCTTTCCCATCCCTGGGGGGAGCAGGGAGCAGGGAAGAGTGGTGTGTCCCTCTCACGCTGAGTGGGATCGCCGATCGTGACCTAGCCTGTATCCTGCCAGGGAATGCAGACAGGGAGGTCAACCGGGAGATCAAGCCGGGTGCCTGGAGAATGGCCAGTTTCTCCTGATAAGGCTGGATTTCCTGACACCAATAACATGCTGTAAATTTTATGTTTGTATTCCAGAGTCGTTCCCATGCTTCCATATCTATATTATGACCAATATCTTTTGTCCAATGTATCTGCCCTCTGTGTTTCAAGAGGACCATCTTTTCTCTCGGTTTTGAGCTGCTTTGAACTGTGGGTCATTTGTGGCATTCTTCACCTCTATTTGTGATGTTTTAAAGATGTTGCAAAGTGCCCAGAGACTTATTCGAAATGACCTAAATAAATGTTTACAATCTTCTGGGAGGCAGACAACTGCTCACCTGATCAGCCGTCTGTTGAAAGATGGGCATCTTCTCTTCCACTGTATCTAAGCCTCGACAGGCATACCTGTTTGCTGTTGCAACTAAGAGAGACAGAGAGAGGAAGACACTTTGGTTTTTGTTATGGTTGCTGTCATGAGTCCCTTTCAGTCTCACTAAAACAACTGAGCTTTGAATTACTTTGGATTTGGATTTGATATCCCACTTTATCACTACCCTAAGGAGTCTCAAAGTGGCTAACAATCTCCTCTCCCTTTCTCCCCCACAACAAACACTCTGTGAGGTGAGTGGGGCTGAGAGACTTCAGAGAAGTGTGACTGGCCCAAGGTCACCCAGCAGCTGCATGTGGAGGAGCGGGGAATCGAACCCAGTTCGCCAGATTATGAGTCCACCGCTCTTAACCACTACACCACACTGGCTTTCACTTACTTACTTATAACAAAAATTTTACACAAAGTAATCACACAAGGAACTTTGGCAATGGTTACAAAATACTGGTAGGGTGAAAATCTATCAATTGTTCTTTCTCTCAGTCCCTCATTTTTCCAATGTCCATTTTATTTTTCTATGGACTTATCCACACTTACCTTTCGTTCATGCTTTCCAGGCATGGTCCACACTTTAAAGCTCTGTGTCTGAGCATCCTTTTTCTCTTTTTTTGCTCCAGAGCTTTCCCCATGAAAACCCGCTCTTTAAAAGCACAGTCTCCGCTGTCCCTCATCCCAAAGGAAACATGAACCTTGACTCAGTGCCTGGAACCCCTGGAATCTCACATCCCTCCAAGATTGCAACAATAACAACAGCAATAAAGCAATTAATCTAACAGCACACAGTTAAATAGCCAAGATACTGAGGGCAGGCCTATGTTTCTGATTCAGGAAATCAGGAAAACATCAACAGCATTTCTAACCTGGAAGAAATTACCCAACACAACTTTTGTACAGGATTTTGAATTTGATTCCCCTGTAATTTCTTACTGCTGTCTGAACAAACCTTTACTTTTTCCACCACTGGTGTGATTATTTGGCTGGTCAGTTCTGGATTTCTGTCTGTAACAACCAAATTCAGCAGCAGATCCTCCTGTTTTTTCTTGGTGGACTACTGACCAAAGTAGAACAGGGACTTACTCGAATCAGTGGCGTAGGAAGGGGGGGTGCGGGCCGCCCCGGGTGTCAGCAATGAGGGGGTGTGCCCGCCTCCCGGCACTACCATCATGAACTGGGGGGGGGGGGCTGGCACCGGTTTGGGGAGCCATGGGGGGGCGAATCCTGACTCCATCCCACTGGAGATGTGGGGGCAGGGGCCACCTTGAAAGCAGAACCTTCTGCAAGAAAACACAACACGCACAAACAGGCCCCCTGCAGCGGCGAGTGTCTTTCAAAGCACAAGCAAAGCAACCGGTGACTTTAGTTTACCCCGTGTCCCCACACTGAGCAGCCTTGCAAGGCTCAGATCTGGGGAGGAGGTGGGTGCCAGAAGGGCACAACAGCCTCCGCTCAGGGCTGGGGTTGCTCCAGCAGCGGTGGGGGTTGGTTGCACAATGCCTTTGTTCTCTGCTGCTTGCCCTGCCCCCTCCCACCCCAGGCATCTTGGAGCCACGCTTCGCCACTGACTAGAATCCGTTTACAGGGTTCCAGAAAGTTCCTGCACTCTACTAGACCTCCTTTCCAATGTAGGAAGGATTCCTAAACCCAGAGAAGCTTGAATAGATTGTTGTGTGTGTTGATAGCAGTGGCAATTTGAGGGCGATTGTTACGTACAGTGGTACCTCTGGTTGCGAACTGGATCCGTTCCGGAGGACCATTTGCAACATGAAAAGAGCGCAACCCGCAGCGGCGTGTTTGCACATGCGCGGGTTGCGATTCGCCGCTTCTGCAGATGCACATGACGTCATTTTGCGCTTCTGCGCATGCGCGAGTGGCGAAACCCAGAAGTAACCCTTTCTGGTACTTCTGGGTCGCCGCAGGACGTAACCTGAAAGAACTTAACATGAAGCGGACGTAACATGAGGTATGACTGTACTAAGCTTGGATCCTAGAACAATAGGCAAGTAGGATCCTAGAATGCAACAACTGATTGGCCTGCAGGAAAAGACCAATCAGGCTCCAGGAGGGAAGCAGAATCAGCCAATCAGATGGGACTAATTGTGTAAATAATGTATATAAAAGCCTGAGGTTTGGGGGGTGGGGCAATAAAATCACTGTTTTACAAGCTGCAATAAAGAGCATGAAATCACTACAGGACTCCCAGTATATTTCAGCGATTGTGGGCTAGCTTGTCAATAAATGCTCATTGCCATCTCTTCAGCTAATTCTAGCTCGTTGCATTTAGCCCTCTGCCTCAGTTTTACTCACTTTGAGGTTCAAATGTAGTCAGAAGTGGCTGTGCCTTGTTGATGGCAGCTCCAGTGATGGTCTTCATGCCTTTCTCTGCCCCACCACACACTGTCTGAAGGTAGGAGCTTTTTCTCTTAATGGAGGTGTAGTTTGAAGAAACTAAGTCGCAGACAGAGCACACCAAGGGGAGGCTGCCAACTCTCTTCAAGACATTCTGACATGGAAACCAAAGCCAGATCTTTGTTATTTAAGCCATCAGTTGTACAATAAATAAATAAATAAACCATTCAGAGCACAGTTCAAACAAAACAACACGTCCACACTACGGCAGTACCAATAAACAATAGCATATCACAAAAGAAGCAGAGGCCACGATTTGTAATACAAGTCAATACTATAACCCGAAGTTAGCAACCCTCCGTGTTTTGGGTGGACTTTATAATTTTATTTTAAACATTTGTTATATTAATTAGTCACTTGCTTTTCAAAAATGAAACTCAAAGTGACTTCCAAAAAACGATAGAACTTAAAACAAAGACAAAACAACTTAAAATACACTAGTTTAGATCAAGTTTATGCTCTGAGATCTGCTGAGATTCTCCCAGTGCCCTGCCTTTCATACTGTGGTTCTTTGATTCCGTTGCAAGTGAGGGATGGACGGACCAGTCACTTTTCCTGATGCTCCATCATAGAGCCATTCCATCATGTCTTTACAGACTTTCCAGAATAATGCCCCCGAAAACCTACATGTAAACTATCACACATTTTGTACATACTTTGCTTGTATAACACACATTTTTTTCGGTGCATTCTCCCCTTTAAACATGCATTTTGTATGAGGTTCTTTCAAAAACATAGTAACACCTTTATTTTTGCACCTTTGGGGGATTGAGATGGCATTGCAAAACCTGGAGAGATGGGTAATCTGAGGAGAGAATAAGATAGCAAAAAGGAGTGTAGCCCAGCAAAAAAACCTGGAAGAAGAAAAGAACAAAGCGGGGAGTATTCATCTAAACACTTGTTCTAATACAACTTTAAGCTGTGCCATCTAATTTCCTGCTTTGGAGAGTTGGGGGAAAGGTTGGGAAAGTTACATCACACAGCTAAAAACTCTTTTTGTTAGATACCACCTATGGTATGCCAACGAGCTTGAATACACAACTACCTCATCCTCAAGACTTTCGTCAGAGGTCTCTGAAGACGTAGCAGACGGTTCTGGCTTCGCAGAAGACATGATGCGTTCCGTGGTCACTGGAAGTGCAGAGAACAGAAAGCAATTGTGTCAGGGGCAATCATGGCCCAATTAACGGCCACAAATAGCTCCGTTGCCAGGTTGCTGCCAGTGGAAGCAGAAGATGGGAAACCCGGGTTCAAGTCTCCATTCAACCATGAAACTCAGCGGGTGGCCCTGGACCTGTAACTATCATTCAGGCTGGCCTACCTCATGGGGTGTTGTGAGGATGTAATGTTTATGTGGGGGGGGGGGCAGGGGGAGCCCAGCAGGCCACTTTCAGAAGGAAGCTGGAATATAAGTGCAGCAAGTAAATCAATTTTTAAAAAAACAGGCTAAGCCTTTCCATACTGGGAAACTTTCCCATTGATAATGAGGCTTGAAAGCACTCACACTGTCTCTAAATTTTTAAAACAACAACAATAATACTTTTATTATTTACACCCTGCCCATTTGACTAGGTTGCCCCAGCCACTCTGGGCAGCTTCCGACATATATAGAAACATAATAAAACATTAAACGTTTAAAAACTACAGAGCTGCCTCAGATGTCTTCTAAAGGTTGTATGGTTACTTATCTCCTTGGCTCGGGGGTCACATAACTCCATACCCCCCAACATTTTTCTGATGGAAATCAAATCAGAAACCGGGACAGCTTCTGTAAATCCGGACTGTCCCTGGAAATTAGGGACCTTTGGAGGGTCTGCTTTCTGGCACCCACTGATGTTATCATGTCTGCTATCACTTCCTTCCCTCCAAATGTTAAAGATGAGCAGTCTGTGTTGTGATGGAGCAGCTATATGCCTGCTCAAATGAAGCTCACTGGGTGACCTTGAGCCGCACTGTTTCTCAGGTTATTTCGCCAGGTTGTCATGATTAAAAAAGGGGGGAAGCCCTGCATTTTATTTTATTTTTACAATCAAGAGGTATATAATTTTTATGCAGTAAGTTGTGAAAAATGTATGTTGTGCTGAGCTCTTCGGAGGAAGGGCAGAATATAAGCTTAACAAAACTGATAACTGACATACCATCCAAGTCGATCCAGTGGCAAACAGATGTGGGCATTAGAATTTCTGGGATACAAACACCCATTGTGAGGTGGGAGTGGGCATGATCCAAAGCTCTATATAACCCTCCCCCCCCCCCACCCTCAAAGCAGCCTTTGGGAAAACTAGTGGCTAACCCTGTTCTTCAATCAAGCATTGTTGTCCCTATGGAATGAGCTGCGTCTCCCCCCAGTGTTTACCCAGACTCACCAGAAGGCGACCCTATTACTGTTTTTTCCCAGAGCAACAACTACTTTGGACTTGGAGGAGGAAGACTGGATCATTCCATTGGGCTTATTCTTCACGCTGACGTCTTGCTATGTTAACATTTTGGGCATTTCCCATTAGAGGAGGACTACATTGGCTCTCAGGAAGAGGCTTCCGCTGCCATGGTTTCAAAACTTCATCCCCAGGGTGAATGAGGATGGTTTCAGGAAAGATGGTGGCGTTTTGCCACTGTCTAAGATGGGTCATGGGGGGAAACCACCAGGGTGGCAAGTGATGGGAGTTCCCATTGTTTCTTCAGCCCAGCAAGCACTGAAGGAGAGAGGAGTGCCAACCAGTCAGGCTGTACATGCAAATTAGTTTCATTATGATTGCTTGTCCAATTGGATCCAGCAGCTATGAAGGCTGCAACCCTATGCACAGCTTGCCTGGGGACTTCAGCCCCATGGAATCCATTGGGGCTTATTGCAAAGAACATTTGAACCCTACTGGATCAGACCAAGGGCCTGCCTAGTCTGCTATCTTGTTTCTCATATGAGGAGCATGACATGAGTGCAATAGCTCTTTCTTGGGGCACTTCCTCATGCCTGTTTAGTGTGGACTTGGCGCTGCTCCTGCACATAAGTCACTTTAACTGCATAAACCCTAATATCTTGCTAGGCATTTGAATCCTTCCTGCAAAACTCTCAAGGCAATCTTTGGCCAATTTTGAGAACTTTCAGATTGCTTGTATTCATTGTGTATTATGTTGTGAGCTTCCTCGGATGGACCATGCCCCCAAATAATGTCACAAATAAATATGTGCATTGTGGAAGTAGTTTTCAGTCAGTACGGTTGACCCTTTGCCCACCAGCGTACTTAAATTTTATTACAGCATGTTGTAGCTTATAAAATGCCACCAGAGGGCCATAAAACCACATTTGCTTTAAAAATTCTCCTCATGCCAGGAGAGCCTAAGTAGGTGAATCTTTCCATCCATCAGACTTGGCTACTTTTTCTCTTCTCTTTGTGGAGATCCCACAGCTGTTAAGCCTGTCATTCCTTCCAGAAAACTCCTAAGAAGTGTAAATGATCACTTGAGGTGCATCCAGCGGCGTAGCGTGAGTTGTCAGCACCCGGGGCAACGCAAGTAATTTGCGCCCCCTAACCCGGGGCAAGGCAAGTAATTTGCGCCCCCCCTAGCCCCTAACCTGCGAGTTGCCGCTGGCGCTGGCGCCCAAACGACGCCGCTTGCCCGGAGGAGGAGGGGGGCAGAGAGGCGAGGAAAATGCAACGGCCCAGCAGCTGCAGCAGCACCGGCGGAGGCGGGGCTGTGAGGAGGGGCTGCCTGGCGCGTCCTCCGCGGCGAGCGCTGAGAGCCGCTGCCTGCCGGGCGCCTTCAGCCCGGACGCGCGCACAGCTCGTCGGTTCCGCGAGACATGCGGCTCCGCTACAGCCTGCGCCCGAGGCTCTTCGGCAACTCCGGAGGCAGCGAGCGCGCCCCCCCAGATGTTGCGCCCGGTGCGGCCAGCACCCCTGGCACCCCCCACGCTACGCCACTGGGTGCATCAGATACGGAGATGATTGCATTCACTTTCCTGATTATAATGCTAGAACTTCTGTCCTGGCATCTGATGTTCTGTTTACACTGCAATCAGTACCTGTCGTGCTAGGGATCTGAAACTTTTGATTGGTATACCACCATATCATGCATCCACTGAATCTTCTTTTAAGTCTTTTGTTCAGTTTAGAATGCAACACATGCATTTATTTTTATTTATTTTTGGCTTGAAACCACATGGGTGTCTGATGTCAGCAACACCTCAGTTTCAAAGGGTTCCCCATCCTAAAGGCAAACCTATTCTATTACCTTGTGCAACTCATAACCACAAGTTATAGTGGTGATGTCCAAAAGCTTACGTGACAGGGAGGCGGGGATTAGGCAAAATAATGGAGGACGTCTGTATTCAGAAATCCTGCCCTTCTACCAAACACAGAGACAACAGGATAAGACTGTTTTCTTTAAACCATAACTTGCTTCTGATTTTTCATAAGGCATTTGTTGTCTGCTGATGGAAGCAAAATACTGGGACAAACTGACTTTTGTCTGATCCAGCATACTATATTCTCCACATGGCCTAGCAAGTGACTTTAGGATTGCAGCAATAGTTATCTGGCAATAGTGTGGTTAAAGATACACCATAGTGACCCTGTTTGCATCTGCTAAATCGCCAGGAAGGAGGACAAAACTCTGAATTTCACATAATCACATTGTTGGACGGAGCCTTGTAGGCTATTTCCATCTAATTCTCAGCTCTGAGTAGAAACTCTAGAGCTACAAGCATCCTCAATAGATGAATTTGCAGCCCACCACTCCTCATTAACTTCAATACTGAACTGTTCTTACTGGCCAGAGGTTCCTCCTAATGTCCAACCAAAATCTACGCTCTTTGTAAACAGTGGCGTAGCGTGGGGGGTGCAGGGGGGGGCGGCCGCACCGGGCGCAACATCTGGGGGTTAGGGTTAGGGGGCGCAAATCCACGGGTTAGGGGGCGCAAAGTACTTGCCTTGCCCCGGGTGCTGACAACCCATGCTACGCCACTGTTTGTAAATGAAGCCCATTGGAACGACTTAATTTTTTTTTTTTTTTTTACACTGCCTCTTAGCTTTAGAAAAGCTTCTTTGTCATCTTGCAAATTCAAAGACATAATAATGAAAAGCATGCAGTAAAAAATAAAACAGTGCAAATGCAGGAGAGCAGATAAAATAAATAAACAGTAAAATCAGTAGACAGCATTCATCAAAATGAGAAAAGGCTTGGGAAATTTAAAAAAAAAAAGGTTTTCAAAGCTGCATCAAAAAGCCACTCAGGCTGTGTACACCCACGAAGTATTTAAAGCACCCCTTTCAAGAATCATGGGAACTGTAGTTTCTTAAAGGTGCTGGGAATTGTAGCTCTGTGGGTGAATTCTTTGGAGGCAACTATGATTTGAACATACATTATGTACATTATCTCTGTTGTGTGATGATAAAGTATTCTGCAAACAGGATACCACAACTTAAAAGTGGGGCCTCCAACGCTGTTCTTAATAAGTGATCTTTATGTTGCTTACCTGATGGGGAGCTAATGGAGTGAGTAAAATTCTCAGGATAAATCATCATAGCAAGAGCCCGGCGCAGTTTATGTAGCTTCTTTCCTAGATTAAAAGATTGCAGCAGGGGCAAATTGGTTATCTATATTCTGAAAAGTTTGCGCTGAAAAATTTGCAGAACATTTGAACATATCCACAGATGTCCCACACAAAATAAAAACCAAACAAAACTGAAGATGAGGATTTTTTCCTTCGAACCAAATTCTTAAGAAGGAGAAAGCTTGTTTCTTGTTTCTGTTTATGAGGATAGGACAAAAAGAGTCGGGTGCAGAATTACCACAGAATTACCAACGTTTGGTTTCAAAAATTCTGGTCCACGAGGCAGGGGCACAAACAGAACAGGATCCAGCAAACAGGTTCAACACAATATGGTGGGTCAACTGCTAGACTTTGGCCAAACCAGGGGTTTATTTTACCCGCTTCGCAGACCATAATACTGCTTAACCTAACAGGAGGACATGTTTTTACTTGTTGCAAAGAGACGGAGTTGGCAACCTCCGGCGTACATTTTGCAAATATTAATAGAAAAAGAAGTGCTATCTTAATGATTCCACACACCCCCCACCCAGGGGACTGATCAATATGGCAAGAATACTAAGGCTTACAAGATATGTAAGGTGAGCACACAGCAACAGAAATACAAATTCCGTCTCACTTTTTTTCCAGAACTTCTGCAGCTTCTCGGAGATGTCACACTCCTTTCCCTTCCCTCGAAACGGCATTTCCCTTATACAGATAGAGGGTAAGGGCTGTCATTCACAGAGTTCTAAAAACTTCCATTCCTCTGTCACCCCCACAGAGGAACGCATCAACAATCGCCCGGATTGCTGCCTTAGAATACGGAATCCCTTCGTGGGAGGACATTCTGTTCACCACATTCAGAACTCTCCCCCGGGTGGTCTCCCTCTTTTATGTCACTGATGGATCTTGAAGTGCCCCCTGAAATGCTTTCGAGCAATTAAAATTTCACAGAAGACTGGGAAACTCATGGTGGCATCAGTGATGAGGGCATAAACCTATTAGGAGAAGTGCCTTAAATTTCCAGGCCAGCAGACCATGTAATTCATGATGGAGGTTGCACAGTCCAGATTATGGGCCACCCCGGCTGAAGGGCTCCATTGCCATAAATATCTGTAATTCGTGTGCATTTGTGTTTGATTAATTGCCATAGCGTAGTAACAATGCTCTGTAGTGGTTCAGAGGAGAAGTAGAAGAAGAGTTTGGATTTGATATCCCGCTTTATCACTACCCTAAGGAGTCTCAAAGCGGCTAACAATTTCCTTTCCCTTCCTCCCCCACAACAAACACTCTGTGAGGTGAGTGGGGCTGAGAGACTTCAGAGAAGTGTGACTAGCCCAAGGTCACCCAGCAGCTGCATGTGGAGGAGCGGAGACGCAAACCCAGTTCACCAGATTACGAGCCCACAGCTCTTAACCACTACACCATACTTTTGCTTCTCTCTGCGAGCGTATGTATGTCATAAGCAGTACTAGACCTCAAGCTTGTCTTGCAGCAATGCGCTTTCATACCCACTTGTCCTGAGCGGTGGCGGCGGCAGCTGTGACAGAACCCACCCCCCAAGTGTCTCTATTTTCCAGGGATGTCCCTGATTTAGAGAAGCTGTCCCAGTTTCTGATTTGCCCCGCTTTTCCTTAGGATGTCCCAATTTTCACTGGAGAAATGTTGGAGGGTATGGATTTATGTGACACCTGAGCCAAGGAGATATGTAACAATACAACCTTCAGAAGACATCTGAAGGCAGCCCTGCAGGGCGAAGTTTTTAAATGTGTAATATTTATTTCTGTTTTTATATATGTTGGAAGCCACCCAGAGTGGTTAGAGCAACCCAGTCAGATGGGTGGGGTATAAATATTATTATTATTATTATTATTATTATTATTATTATTATTGAATAGGATGTCAATATTTGGAAAAACGTTGGAGGGTATGGGATACTGACTTGGGGACAATCCTCACCAAATGCATAAGACACTGTTAGCACACATTATTCAGGTAATGCATAATGGGACAGATGAGGCTGCATGCCAGAGGTGGGGAACCTGTGGCACTCTGGATGTTGCTGGACTTCAACTCCCATCATCTCTGACCGTTGGACATGCTGGCTGGGGCTGATGGGAGTTGAAGTCCACCAACAATCTCTGGCAGCCCACCAGACCCCCAGCTGCTACTGCTCTATATCCTGAGAGCAGACTCCATCACCAAATTTGTGGACCTAAAGCCATGCCACCTATGAGTGATTCTTGTCTGCAAAGTGGGTGGCACACTTGTCACAGCAGTCGGCATTTATTTGTGACTCAAAGGAGAGTCAACTGTAGAGATCTATAGTACATAATGTTGGGAAACTGTCTATTTAGAGCTCTAGCCAAGATCTGACCCAAAGTGGGGGAAATTAAACTTGACAGATGGACTATTTCACACAGCTCAGCACTTTACAGTATATGCAAACTATTTTTGAACACAGCTGCTCAGAAAGAGCTTGTAACATTTTCTTAGACGTCATAGGCACCTGGAAAAACAACAACTGGTAATCGGCTGAAATTGAGGCTTGCTAATATTATCTGGGCTCATTGAGTTTTGGATCAAACTGCCAACTCTCTCTCTCTCTCATGACTTTTAGCATCTGAAAGACCAGCTATATTTCTACATAGATATAGATATATAGATATCTCAGTCCCACACACAAAGTGAAAAAGCACTTAATTTTAAATATTACAGTCACATCTTTACCTTATTTAGAAAATGTATTCATTTCCCTATTGAGCTATGCAATTTGTAAGTTCAAGTTTGTGGCATCCTTTGTTCCATGGTACAGCATCATTTTCGAAGTCAATCTTAACAAGCAAGCTACTACAAAATAAGGAAGCTGATTTAAATTCAGCTACAAGCCAAGCTGAAGCTCTGGTTTCCCCAGTAGTGATGTATGGAAGTGAGAGCTGGACCATAAAGAAGGCTGATCGCCGAAGAATTGATGCTTTTGAATTATGATGCTGGAGGAGACTCTTGAGAGTCCCATGGACTGCAAGAAGATCAAACCTATCCATTCTTAAGGAAATCAGCCCTGAGTGCTCACTGGAAGGACAGATCCTGAAGCTGAGGCTCTAATACTTTGGCCACCTCATGAGAAGAGAAGACTCCCTGGAAAAGACCCTGATGTTGGGAAAGATGGAGGGCACAAGGAGAAGGGGATGACAGAGGACAAGATGGTTGGACAGTGTTCTCAAAACTACCAGCATGAGTTTGACCAAACTGTGGGAGGCAGTGGAAGACAGGAGTGCCTGGCGTGCTCTGGTCCATGGGGTCACGAAGGGCTGGACACGACTAAATGGCTAAACAACAACAACAACAACAACAACAACAAGCCAATTGCAAATGACCAATAATTACCTTGTGGGCTGCAGGTATAATGAGGGTTTTCAGCAAGTTTCGATAGATGCTACTAAGATGGCCAAGGAGCTAAAAAACACTACCAAACTTTGAGAAAGAGCAAGTTAGAAGGAGGAAAAAGAAATGGCTGTTTGAGTATAAGGCACCACAAGATTCCAAAAGATTTCAAGCCCTAAATGGCCTCGGCCCAGTACACCTGAAGGAGCGTCTGCACCCCCATCATTCTGCTCGGACACTGAGGTCTAGCGCCAAGGGCCTTATGGCAGTTCCCTCATTGCGAGAAGCAAAACTACAGGGAACCAGGCAGAGGGCCTTCTCGGTAGTGGCGCCTGCCCTGTGGATCACCCTCCCATCAGATGTCAAAGAGAAAAACAACTACCTGCCATTTAGAAGACATCTGAAGGCAGCCCTGTTTAGGGAAGTTTTTAATGTGTGACAGCCAGATGGGTGGGGTACAAATAAATTATTATTATTATTATTATTATTATTATTATTATTATTATTATTCCAAAGCAAAAATTCAAAGGAGGTTTCTGCTATGCTGTCTTAGACATGGCCATGCAATCTGCTGAAGAGAGATTCCAAGAGCTACAACAATATAATTCCCTGTTTGACTTTCTGAATGATACATACAGTATATAATTAAGACTACTGAAGGTCTGCAAGAATTTGGGGGGGGGGGAACATTGATGCACAATAGAAACAAAATATATTGATGCTGAAGATCTGGACCATAGCTCAAAGACTTCCAATGTCCATGCCGCCACAAGTAATTCTCTTCATGCTACAACAAAAACTCCTGGTGTCAGTGTCAAGTGGTGAATGCAGGTTCTCAAAACTCAATTTTTTTTAGAACTTTCATACACTTTGTTGCAAAATAGACTAGTTGGCTTGGCAACTATATCAATGGAACATGCCCAGACATCAGCACTTGACCTGAAGGAATCAGTGACAAAATTCACAAAGGAAAAGGCATGCAAGTGAGATTTTGATGTGCCCGAGATTGAAAGTTTTGGTTTGGTGTTTGTTTGTTTTTTCTATTTGAGAAGGATAAACAGATATGGTTCTATACTTATTCTTGCAATATAAAATAAATTTAGCAGTTTCTAGTTTTGTGCTTGTCATTTTTTTATACAAGACATCTGTTTTTTAAAATTGAAATTAGGAGAGAGAGAGAGAGAGAGAGAGAGAGAGAGAGAGAGAAATGAGACAAGGGAAGCAAGCAAGCAGTTAACCTTGCCTAGGGCACAAAATATTTTGGCACCGGCACTGTTCCTAACAACTCTTAGCACCCTTAACAACCTACAGTTCCCGGGAATTATAGTTCTCTAAGGAAAGCCAGGACCATTTGAAGTGCTGTGATACAGCTCTAAAGACATAGCTACATTCTCTAGCCCTTAAAATTCTCAACTGATGTCTGTATCAGAAGGATTTTACAGTGTTCTTGCACTTCATGGTTCATTCCGTAGCCCACATTAAGCTGTGAGTCATCTACTTAGTTTTCTGATTGGGGGGAGAAAAGCAGGAGGAATAAATACATAACCTTGCAGCAGCAGCAGCAGCAGCTTCAAGACGGAAATGCTCAGAATTTTGTTCTCCAGGGGAGCAAAAAGAATAAAAGCAATCAGGTGTAATGGCAAATGGGAAGCAGAAAAATATTTCTTCCTTTTTATTCCTAACACTTATGCAATTGTGGGTGGCAGAATAACTTTGAATTGCAAGCAATTCTTCTAAATAGACTTGGTAGAATTCAGTCCCCCCTTTAGGATTACTATGGTGTAATTTGAAGGGTGAAATTGGAAACTGTTCCTAGCCACCCATCAGCTTCTATGCTTCCGGCTATCCATTTTATTAATACAGTTTCCCCCAGCTCACCCTGCATGCAAGGATTTATTTGCTCATGTTGGGAATTATATATCACATCCTGTATTATGACTCCAACAAGCCTGCAGCTTTTGGGTTCATGTATGTGCCTCAGCGATACTGACCTTTGCAAAAAGTGTAGTGATAAAAGTCTACCTTCATAGCTGCGGCATAAATTCTTAATTCTGCAACAGTATGCTGGGGTACACTCACAATTAGGGGCATGTCACATATTTTCTTGTTGCAAATGGGGTTTGGCCAATGCGTATCCTTTGCAGAGGGAGCTGCAGCTGATCCTGGCTTCCCATCAAGCGTCTCTGCATCATGCACGAATTTGCAAATGTTTGCTCCAGGTGGAGTATAGGGTCAGGTTCAAGGTGCTGGTCTTGAGCTTTAAAGCCCTGTATGGCTTAGGGCCCTCGTATCTACAGGACCGCCTCTCCTGGTATGCCCCGCAGAGGACCTTAAGGTCCATGAATAACCATAGTTTAGAGGTCCCAGACCCTAAGGACGTTAGACTATCCTCCACCAGGGCCAGGGCCTTTTCAGTAATGGCTCCAACCTGGTGGAATGCTCTTTCCCATGAGACTAGGGCCCTTCAGGGTTTAACCTCCTTCCGTCGGGCCTGTAAGACAGAGCTATTCTGCCTGGCCTTTAATTTGAATTCAGCCTGATCTTTTATTTCCCTTCTCTTCCCTCCCCCTCCCCTTTTATGACGATCACCCGCTCTGAGACCCCACAGCTAATTCTCCCCTGACCTCCTCGCTGGCCCAAGTAGGACCAATTCAGCCAGCTAGCCCTGGGGATTATCTGATTGATTTTTGATTTTTGAATTTTATTGTTATTCATGTTTTTATACTGCATTTTATGCTACTTTTATAATTAAGTGTTTTAAAGTGTTTTAAATTTGTTGTTAGCTGCCCTGAGCCTGGTTTTTGAACTGGGAAGGGCGGGGTATAAATAAAAAATTTTTTTTGATGATGATGATGATGATGATGTTACTGCTTCAGAAATGTCAACATATGAGGGTGGAGGGTGGCTCAGTCGGTAGAGCGTTAGACTCTTAATCTCAGGGTCATGGGTTTGAGCTCCATGGAGGGCACAAGATTGCTGCGTTGCAGAGAGTTGGACTAGATGACCCTTGTGGTCCCTTCCAACTCTACAATTCTAGAAGTTCTCAAGCCAAGTAATGCATACAAAATGCAAGAATGCATGTATCCGGCTAAGGTGTGGGCAAAAATGTGACTGTTAATGAAAGATGCATTATATAAAAGGGAAAGTTGCATTGGAAAAGTTAATACAACAACGTGTACAATAGCAGAAAGTCTCACAAACCTGGGTGTAAATTTTCATGAGGATGTAAAAATACATAAATAAAACAATGCAAACTGTTGTGGAGAGCCAGTGTGGTGCAGTGGTTAGAGTGTCAGACTAGGACCTGGGCGATCAGGGTTCAAATCTCCACTTGGCCGTGAAGCTTGCTTGCTTATCTTGGGCTAGTTAGGCCTCTTAGCCTGACCTACCTCACAGGGGTTTGGTGGGAATTAAATGAGGAGGAGAACCTTGTGGACCACCTTGAGGTCCTTGGGAAAAGGGTGGAATATAAGTGCAATAAATAAATAAATGTGGAGAACCATATTGAAGACTTGGGGGTAGGGAAAAACAGAATAGTACTGAAATTGATAGATTTACCCACCACTACCTGGGAGTTGCACATCCTATTCTGAAACTAAACTTTATGAGGATTACGACGAGTGAGGGAAGAATGAAGTGTGCCTACAACTGCAAATTTTTAAAAGTATGCCAGCTCTCAGAAATTTGGGAGATCTCATGCATTGTCTTCCAGAATCGCTAACTGTCCAGATCTCATTTCCCAGGATTTTTGGGGGGGAATCCATGACAATTCAGCTGACAGATAATAAATCCAATGTCAATTTGAAGTTAGGATCTGCTGCGAATGATGCCCAAGCTCCCTACAATATGTCTCCATGGTAACCTTTGCTCAGAAAGCACTGGAGATGTTTAGTGTCATGCCAAAAAGGTCAGCATCTTGCAAACAGAAATAAATTAAGGGAAATTGCTGTGACTCAGAGGCAAAAAGTCTACTTCAGGATGGCTGGGCGTCTAAAGCTATGAAGCACCTTCTTTCATTTGATTACCTCTTGAAGTAGAGAAGTGAATATATAAAGATAGGGGATGGGGGTCGTACATTTTGCTACGTCTCTTTGAGCATACCTACATGTAACAAGCATGTTTATTTGTTTTCTTATTTCAGGAAACATATCCTGAAACTCTCAGGGTGTTTATTTTATTCATTAATTTATTGAATTCATATATTGCCCTGTATCCACAGGTCTCAGGGCGGTTCACAGACTAAAGGGTAGCTTACAGTTAAAAATAAGATAAAACAAACAATTTCAGAGAGAGAGAGAGAGAGAGAGAGAGAGAGAGAGAGAGAGAGAAAGAAAGAAAGAAAGAAAGAAAGAAAGAAAGAAAGAAACTTTGATAATTGAAACAGCAGAGAGCAGCACAACGATCAGGAACTTTTAATGCAGATGGAAACCAACAATTTAAAGCCTAGGTAAATCAGTACTGTACAAGGTAAATCTCTATGAGAAGGAAATACTAAAGGCAGAGCACCACAACTGTAGTTCCCCTTACATTCAGCCACCAACCATTTGCAGTTAATGATGATGATGATGTACCCATTATCTTTTCCCTAGTTTGCAGGGCGGTCAGGGTGCAAGCATCCTCAGAGACAATTTTCAGCAGAAAAATGGCGGGGAGGGGGGCTTAAGAAGTCTCTCTCCTCCCTCCTTCCTGAAAACCACCTTCTCTTCTCACTTCTCACTACAATGGAACCTCGTGTTATGTACCGTCCTTCTTGTGAACACTGCGGGTTACAAGTTCCGTTAACCCAGAAGTCGATGCTCCCAGTTGCGATCTTTGCCCCGGGATGCGAGCGGAAGTCGTGTGCCGGCAGCACGGCAGCAGCGGGAGGCGCCATCAGTGAAAGCGCGCCTCATGTTACGAGTGGTTTCGGGTTACAAATGCACCTCCGGAACGGATTAAGTTCGTAACCAGAGGTACCACTGTACAATCTTCATGTCTGTGTGGCACTAAGAAGAAAAAGAGACAGAATAAGAATTATGGCAAAAATAAACACAAATGCGGACAGTTTATCTCAGTACCGTGGTACCTTGGGTTAGGTACTTAATTCGTTCTGGAGGTCCGTACTTAACCTGAAACTGTTCTTAACCTGAAGCATCACTTTAGCTAATGGGGCCTCCTGCTGCCGCAGCGCCACCAGAGCACGATTTCTGTTCTCATCCTGAAGCAAAGTTCTTAACCTGAGGTACTATTTCTGGGTTAGCGGAGTCTGTAACCTGAAGTGTATTTAACCTGAAGCATATGTAACCCGAGGTACCACTGTATTGTCTATTCCAGAAGGTGGCTTTCCAGGGTGTCTCCAGAGGCATATTTAGGGCTGCATGACCAGTTCTGCTGCACTGGGTGCTGAGCCTAGTGGGTGTTGCAGGGTGCTGCAACTATGACATAGTGAATTGAGCAGAACAGAAGGTGAGAGTTGGGGATGGGCGAATTTTGGCCTTGTACAGGGTGCTGCTGAAATCTGAAAGACCAGCGTCTGCCCCTGGAGTCTCCCACCCACCATCTCATCTTTATAAGCAGGACGAAACCCAAGACTCTCTTCCCCCCAAAAATGTGCTCCAGCATTGCACCACGATGCCTGCACACCCCCTCCTAGGCTTTCGTATGGAACAATGCAAATGCCAAGCCTCTTTCATGGATTCTTTTCTCTCCCAGCTTCATTTCCTATGAACCTTAGAATTGTTCAGACCAGATCTTAAGAGAAGATTGTGTCATCGTGCTTCGTACTTTGGAAGCTTTCTGCTTGCACTTAACCAAATCAAAGCCATGGGAAATCATTTCCCTTTGCAAAGCAGCTGAGTATCTTGACATTTATCGAAAAGCTGCTTAGGAGGATTCTGGAACTCCATTTTTGTTAAAAGCCGTTATATAAATGTTCCGCATTTTAGCATCTGGGCAGGGTGTCTTCAAAAGGCAGGTACACACTGGGCTTATTTTCTCTGTATTAGCAGACTCTACACACACATATGAAATAGCAAGAAGAAAGGAGAGGTTTGTGGTGGCCTTAGCTGGTTTGAGATGCTCTTGAAAATCTAGTTTCGCCAACCTTTGTATGAGCCCTGCAGCTTTTAGCAGTCATGCAATGGGCAATTTCATTCAATGGAAAGATAATGATTAGAAAAGCCTGAAACATATGAATAGGCAGAGACTGGAAAGCTCATTCTGAAAAACAACTAGTTCAAGATGTCTAATAAGGAACCACCTCCTGTTTGTCTCTTTACAAAACAGACTATATAATAATAATAATAAATTATTATTTATACCCCGCCCATCTGGCTGAGTTTCCCCAGCCATTCTGGGCGGCTTCCAATCAAGTGTTAAAAACAATACAGCATTAAATATTAAAAACTTCCCTAAACAAGGCTGCCTTCAGATGTCTTTTAAAAAGAAGATAGCTACCGTATTTTTCGCTCTATAACATGCACCTGACCATAACACGCACTTAGTTTTTAGAGGAGGAAAACAAGAAAAAAAAATATATTCTAAATGAAACAGTGGATGTATGATTTTTGTGGTTCACGCTGTGGCCACAGACATGTGATCTGTCGGTGAGTTTGGGGTAGCTCAATGCAAAAATCCTGAGGATCCATGTGGATCCATGCTTTGTAACCACGTTTTTGCACCACTGCGGCCCCAGGCAACAGTGGGTGTGTGATTTTTTTGGTGCAAGCTGTAGCCATGGACATGCTATGTGATCTGATTGTGAATTTGGTGTGACCCTGTGCCAAAATCCTGAGGATCCATGTGGATCCGTGCTTTGTAACCAGGCTCTCTGTCCCTCTCTCCTCCCCACTCCGTGGCTCTTCTCCTGCTTTGCTGTTTCAAAGAGAGCCATGGAGGAGGGAAGGAAGGGGAACCATGGATCCTCTGCTCACGACTGCAGCAGATCCTCCCCGCCACCCGTAGGCATTCCCTCCATAACACGCACAGACATTTCCCCTTACTTTCTAGGAGGAAAAAAGTGAGTGTTATGGTGCAAAAAATACGGTACTTATTTCCTTCACATCTGAAGGGAGGGCGTTCCACAGGGGCCACTACTGAGAAGGCCCTCTGCCTGGTTCCCTGTAACTTGGCTTCTCGCAGTGAGGGAACCGCCAGAAGGCCCTCAGTGCTGGACCTCAGTGTCCGGGTAGAACGATGGGGGTGGAGACGCTCCTTCAGGTATACTGGACCGAGGCCGTTTAGGGCTTTAAAGGTCAGCACCAACACTTTGAATTGTGCTTGGAAACGTACTGGGAGCCAATGCAGATCTCTCAGGACCAGTGTTATGTGGTCCCGGCGGCCACTCCCGATCACCAGTCTAGCTGCCACATTCTGGATTAACTGCAGTTTCTGGGTCACCTTCAAAGGTAGCCCCACGTAGAGCGCATTGCAGTAGTCCAAGCGGGAGATAACTAGAGCATGCACCACTCTGGCAAGACAGTCTGCAGGCAGATAGGGTCTCAGCCTGCGTACCAGATGGAGCTGGTAGACAGCCACCGTGGACACAGAATTAACCTGCGCCTCCATGGACAGCTGTGAGTCCAAAATGACTCCCAGGCTGCGCACCTGGTCCTTCAGGGGCACAGTTACCCCATTCAGGACCAGGGAATCCTCCACACCTGCCCGCCTCCTGTCCCCCCAAAACAGTACTTCTGTCTTGTCAGGATTCAACCTCAATCTGTTAGCCGCCATCCATCCTCCAACCGCCTCCAGGCACTCACACAGGACCTTCACTGCCTTCACTGGTTCTGATTTAAAAGAGAGGTAGAGCTAGGTATCATCTGCATACTGATGAACACCTAGCCCAAACCCCCTGATGATCTCTTCCAGCGGATCTCTCCTAGACTAGTTTGGTTCACATTCAGATCACAGTTCAACTCAAGACATCGGTGGTGGCAGAGGAAGGGAAGGAGGGCAAACACTCTCCTAAACAAGCATCTCACCCCCACTTGCCCACCCCATTTCTGAACTCTTGTCATTAGCATATACAGTTATTTTTCTTTCTTGCCCACCTAGAAATATACTTTGCCCCTTCTGTGCCCTCCTATAATATGTTTGTTTTCTGGTGTTGCCACTGGCTCAAATTCATCCAAGGAATCCTCCGCATCCCCCTGCTGCAGCATTTAGAGTATCACAAGATGCTGTGCTGAACTATAAAACAGCCTTAAGCAGACTAAGGAAACCGTAAATGGCATATGCAGTCGAATGTGAATTGCTTATTTCCCCCAGCAGTTATGATCTCCAAGTTTAAAAGTCAAAGTGTCCAAGAAGTATTTTTTTAATAAAAATGAGCTGGGATAGTTCGGTTAGTAAAGCATGAGATTCTTAATCCCAGGGTTGTGGGTTTGATCCCCCCTATTGGGCAAAAAGATTCCTGCGTTGCAGGGAGATGGACTAGATCAGGGGTCTGCAACCTTTAAGACAAAAAGAGCCACTTGGACCTGTTTCTGAAGGGAAAAAAACTGGGAGCCGCAAAACCATTGCAACATTTAAAACAAATATATCTCCGGAGCCGCGATCTGACAGCGGGCGGGAAGGTGATGTCGGGGCGGTGCGTGACTAATGCACGTACCGCCCCCATGCGACGTCACAGCCAGTACAGCGCCCGCCACAGTGGAGAGTGTCGGGGCGCACAATACGCCTCCTCCCCTCGCTAGTATCCGCCCCGGAGCCGCGGCAAAGGTGTAAAAGAGCCACATGCGGCTCCGGAGCCGCGGGTTGCAGACCCATGGACTAGATCCTTATAGTCCCTTCCAACTTTATAATTCTATGAACTAGAAATCCTTCAAAGTTCCATTTCAACATGAACTTAATCCACATTCAGTTCGCTTGACAATTACAGTATGGGAACTGCTTTTGAGGTTAGTTCAGAGATTGTTTTTCTGCATGCTTACACACAAAGGCACTAGGTGTGTTTACTCTGCTACACATCCGGTAAAGCTGAGCGGCAGCCGAAGTATGCTGGACCTAATTACACCACAATTTGAACTGATTTGTGTTTTTTTGTTTTTTTAAAAAAATATATTTTCAATGCAAATTTACAGCAAAAATTACAAACATTGAATCCAAAATAAAACAGTACAAACAAGAAACAAATAAAACATGAGAAAAAAGAACACCAAAAACAAAATAAAAAAATTCATTCCTGTAGCACCTTAAAGACCAACTAAGTTAGTTCTTGGTATAAGCTTTCGTGTGCATGCACACTTCTTCAGATACACACTTCTTCAGTGTGTATCTGAAGAAGTGTGCATGCACATGAAAGCTTATACCAAGAACTAACTTAGTTGGTCTTTAAGGTGCTACAGGAATGAATTTTTTTATTTTGACTATGGCAGACCAACACGGCTACCTATCTGTAACTGGAACCAAAAACAAACAAAAACACACATCTACAAATAAAACCATATCATCATTCTAATCTAGTCATTACTTACATATACACATATTGACTTCCTTTGTTCTAAGACCTTGAAATTTTTACTCTAAGTTGTTGTGTCTAATGTAGATTACCTCTGTCTTTATACTTTTTACACCATTTTTCTTTCTTTAACCCTGCAAAGCATCATTCATTACATACTGATAAATTTGAACTAATTTGATGGCCTTAATTAAACCTAACTAGCCCATTCCAAGTCCTTTGCATACAGTTGCCAACTTTTGCGCTGGACGCTGCAGCTGATCAACATCATCATCAGCCTTGTTCTCAGGCATCACTTGTAAGAGTAACCAATTTGCAACAGTGCCTTCCGTATTTTTGTGAGAATGGAAGAGACTACTCACAGTGCAAATGAACATTCAACTTGCCTTCCCCAATGCAAAAGAACAACAAAGAGGTGATTTCAGGAACTTTCCTTCATTTAGGCGCAACAAGCCATTTAGACTTGCTATACAGAATTGACCAACACACCTAACCAGTTCTAACTGGATTGTGAAGGAAACCACGTCCGTTCAAATCAGAAGGGAACTGCTGTTAGGGATTGGGGGAGAAATCTGAATTACGTTCACATTTAAAGGCAACTCTACCCAATAAATAAAAATAATACCTAATTGACAGTTTCCTAAATAATACACAAACTGAAATGCAACCACCCTTCAAAATTCACACTACTCCAAATTTTGCAATGCAGTTCTCCAGCCAAGTAATTTTTACCAACATGCACATACTGGGGCAAAATGAGAATATAAATGCATACATTAGTGAAAAGAACATACAAAAATGTATTGCATTCGGTAAGACTGCCTGGTGATATTAGGAGAATATACCGAAGAATTTCCATGAGGTGTTTTTTTCCATTTAAAAAAATCACAAAGTTTCTTGGAAATATGGAAAACTAAAATTAATAAAGGGAATATATTCCACCCTCAACTGTTGTTATAATCTAGGCATGCCTCTTAAAGAGATAGGTCACACGTGTTGCAGAGTAGGTCCTTTGCCTCATTGCAAAGGAGACAGAAACAGCAACCAAATTTACACAGCTGCATTAATTTGAGATGATCTCAACTGTGGAATGTTACAGAGAGGAGCAAGGGGGTAAACTCAAAGTAAACTGGCAATTCAGTTAAGGCACTCAGTACCCCACTCTCAGATATATTAACCCCTTGGAGACTTTCCTATCTGAATACAGTGAATTTTAATCATAGGGTTTTGCCTATTCCAACAATGCATACTTCAATATCACCATAAGAAGAGTCCTGCTGGATCGGGCCAAAGTCCCATCATTCTTCAGCATCCTGTTCTCACAGTGGTGAACCAGATTCACTGTGGGAAGCCTGTGCAGCAGTGCTCTCTCCACCAGCAATTGGGTTACAGAGGTCTTCTGTGGTGTGGAGAGCCAGTGTGGTGTAGTGGTTAAGAGCGGTGGACTCGTAATCTGGGGAACCGGGTTCGCGTCTCCGCTCCTCCACCTGCAGCTGCTGGGTGACCTTGGACCAGTCACACTTCTTTGAAGTCTCTCAGCCTCATTCACCTCACAGAGTGTTTGTTGTGGGGGAGGAAGGGAAAGGAGATTGTTAGCCACTTTGTGACTCCTTAGGGTAGTGATAAAGCGGGATATCAAATCCAAACTCCTCCTCCTCTTCTTCTTCTACTTCTTCTTTCATATAACCACTGTGGTTGGTAGCCACAGATGACTTTGGCTATCCTTAGGGTGGAAGGCTACATCACCTTATTTCTTCATATAATACTGCCATTAAAGACCAGACTATATTTCCTCTTTGTTAATTGGCTCCTGTAGCAACAAGTTATATGTTAGGTAAGTTTTGTTCCTGTGAATTTACATTCAGGTTTGTTGTTGTTGTAGTAGTTGTAAATAGATTGCCAGAGTAGCCACCACCCCAGTACTGTTCAGGATCCTGATGTGTGTGTTGTGATCCAGATCAGGTCCCTGGCACTTGGAATTTGCATTGGATTGGGGCCATAGCAGGAGCCAAATGGTTAAAGACCACACCCACCCCACATTAGGGGCCTGATCTAAATCCAGACCCCTTGGGTGGAATTTAATGTATGTTCTTGTCTCAAGAAGCATTTCAGCTTGCAAAATGGAATGATCCCCCCTCCCTTCCACGCTGTTCAAAGGGATCCCCTGACTATCCCCAAAACCAATTTTGAGATGCATGGAGTGTGTGTGTGTGTGGGGGGGGGGGGTGATGTAAATGTTGGGGAAGCCCCATTGCACAAGTAGAAGTCTTTGTGCAGCCCTTCTGCTGATGGATCTCATTAGGTGAATCCTGCCCCCCGTGTTGGAAATTTGGGTAGAAAAATAGCACAATTATCCTGAGAATTGCAGCTATGCAATTTGGCCCTGCCATCAGCCACATGCAGAACGTTCTGCAGGTGTTCCTAAGCTATTAAGCAATTAAAGAAGTTGCTCGGTTTTTCATGCTATCCCAAACCATCTGCAAGAGATGGCAGTTGCCTCACCCTGTCTAATGATAGGAAGGCCCTGTTAAATACGCAACGGTAGGCCAGGCTATGTTGTCAGTTGACTACCTTAAGAGTAACCACTGCTAAGCCATTAGAGGCTGAAAGTTCTGCAGGTGTTTCCATTAGAGGCCGTTAAGTGTTTACAGGGTTAAGTCCTAATTAAGAGACCACTGTCATCTTCACTTAGCTCAATACCTTATTCCTGAGTTTGCTGCACATCAGTGAACTATTTATTAAAACTTGAGCAAAAAGTGGCTTCTTCAAGAAAAATCCATATTCCAGATCATTTGCCATTGGAGACCTAGGCCACTGATTGAAATACCTGGAGAGGTTGACCTCTCTGCAAAGGGCCCTCCCATATTCCTGCCAACACCCTCTTATTCTTCAGGAGATAACATGCCCCATTCTCTTTGGTTCCTTGAACTGTCAGTGTGATGGCTTCCTTCCCCACCTGATATATAAATCAGCTGAAGAGGGTTGTGGGAGCTATTACAGAAGTGCTTAGCTAAGTAAGGGGCTTGTGTGGGTTAGTTAGAAAACATCTTTGGACTTTAGCTGCAAAAAAATGTAAGTTTGGTTATGTTTTTCTGATTTGCCTGTTGTGTTGCTGACAAAGGTGTGGATATGTATCTGTCTTACTTATGATGCTGTCTACTGTGAAGTGAGCTGAGAAAGGCTTTGGAGTTCTTAAGACTGGGGTAGCTTGTCTATCTCCTTTTTTGAATGCTTATAGGTTTCTTTTTATTGGCTACTTCATAAATTTCAGGTTCTCATGTTCTTTCTGTCTTATTTCTGGAAGGCCTGTAATTTGGGGGCTTGTTCACCCAGCTTTCTCCTCTTAGGGTAAGTCTCTGCAAGTCCTTCCAATATCTCTTCTCTGTTCCTTTTTATCGTGGAGTGAAATAATGGCTAATGCAGAACTGTGCTGTGCCTTTTAAAGACCTTTTAAAAATATGTATTATCCATGCACGCACACCCACACCCAAAAAGCCCTCTCGTTGACTAACGATAAAGCAAGACTGCATCTCTAAGCTGGGGGAGAGCTGCACCTATTGAAATACTACCTGTTGGGTTGCTTTTCCTATTGGGAGTGAAAGTGGGCAAAATATTAATGAGGAAAGGGAGAGGACCAAAGGTGTACATCTATTTAGATTCAGCCACTGACTGGGAGTAGGTGGGATGTATTTTTGGGGTTTGTTTGAGATGTGGGGTTGGAATAGCTACAAACTTTGATGAAAAACGGTGGTGCAAAGTAATAATGCTTCTGCCAGTAGGTGGCACCAATGGGGCCTTGTCTTCAGGCCTTGCATCATTATTAAACTCAAGACGACGCTGTTGGAAGCCTTGCTTGGCTTTTGGGACTCTGAAGCACTTCCCTGGCTGAGTGCCAAGCCAAGCTAGAACAAAGGGAATAAACTGCCTTTCTCATAAAGGCTTTAGGATGAACTCCTGGCTTGTGTTAGGAAGTCTTTTTGTGTGAAACGGGCACAAATGGAGTTATATTTCTGGTCTTCCAGGTCAGACCACACAATGACTTCTAAAAGTCAAGAAAGCATTCCAGTTCCTGAGACCAAAGAAATAGTACAGCAGGTATGTTTCTCCTATCAGGTCTTACTATCCATTATGTGCACAACTCTCTCTCTCTCTCTCTCTCTCTCTCTCTCTCTCTCTCTCTCTCTCTCTCTCTGCCTCGAAGTTTTGGTTAGCAGGCAGGGTATAAAACTCCAAAATAAAATTTCTTTTTTTTTTTTAAAGATTTTTATTGGTTTTACAAATTTTTTTTAAAAAAAACAGACAAACACTTAAGAAAACAAACATACACGTATAAATTCATAACATATTTTCATAAACCTCTTTTCTGGGACTTCCCCATACCCCCCCTTTCTGCATCCCAATGTCTATAATTTTATAGCAACTCCCAGTTGTTACTTTCCAACCTCAGTCATCTTAGTCATCTCTATATTCTAACCTTATGTCACTGTATCCCTTTGTTCCTAAGAACCAAAACACTCTAACATCCATTGAGTTTATAATAGTCCTTAAGGTAACTTTTGAATTTTCTCCATTCTTCTTCCGCTGTCTCTTTTCCTTGGTCACGGATTCTGCCTGTCATCTCAGCCAATGTCATATAGTCCATCACTTTCATCTGCCATTCTTCCAGAGTGGGTAGATCTTGTGTCTTCCAATGCTTTGCGATAAGTATTCTTGCTGCTGTTGTAGCGTACATGAAAAAAGCTCTATCCTTCTTTGACACCAATTGGCCGACAATGCCCAAGAGAAAGGCCTCTGGTTTTTTAGGAAAGGTACATTTAAGTACCTTTTTCATTTCATTATAGATCATTTCCCAGAAAGCCTTTATCTTCGGGCATGTCCACCAAAGGTGGTAGAAGGTACCTTCAGTCTCTTTACATTTCCAACATTTGTTATCGGGCAGATGATAAATTTTTGCCAGCTTGACTGGGGTCATGTACCACCTGTATACCATTTTCATAATGTTTTCCTTTAAGGCATTACATGCCGTAAATTTGATACCGGTGTTCCATAACCATTCCCAGTCATCTGACATGATGTTATGACCAACATCCTGTGCCCACTTAATCATGGCTGATTTAACTGTTTCCTCCTGTGTATTCCATTTCAGCAACAAGTTATACATTCTAGATAAATTCTTAGTACTAGGTTCTAACAATTCAGTTTCTAGTTTTGATTTTTCCATCTGGAAGCCAATTTTCCTGTCCTGTTTGAAAAATTCCACTATTTGATGGTATTGAAACCAATTTTGTACCTTATGCTTCAGTTTCTCATAACTTTGCAATTTCAACTTATCTCCATCCTGTTCCAAAATTTCCCAATACTTCGGCCATCCGACCTCCATATTGAGTTTCTTCACTGCCTTGGCCTCCACTGGTGAGACCCATCTAGGGGTTTTGTTTTCCAACAGATCTTTATATCTTCTCCAAACATTAAACAGTGCTTTTCTAACAATGTGATTCTTAAAGACACTATTAACTTTGTCATACCATAGATATGCATGCCAACCAAAAGCATTGTTAAAACCTTCCAGATCTAAGATGTCTGTGTTTTCGAGGAGCATCCATTCTTTCAGCCAGCAAAATGCTGCTGCCTCATAGTACAATTTCAAGTCCGGCAGGGCAAAACCCCCTCTTTCTTTAGCATCTGTCAATATTTTAAATTTAATTCTGGGCTTTTTGCCCTGCCAGACAAATTTCGAGATATCTTTCTGCCACCTCTTAAAACATTCCATCTTATCCAGGATCTGCAAGGTCTGGAACAAAAATAACATTCTAGGCAATACATTCATTTTGATCACAGCAATTCGGCCTAACATTGACAATTTCAGATTTGACCATATTTCTAGATCTTTTTTAATTTCCGACCAGCATTTTTCATAATTGTCTTTATACAAATTCACATTTTTAGATGTCAAATAAACCCCTAGATATTTCACCTTCTTAACCAATGTCAACCCTGTCTCCTCTTGAAACTTCTCCTTTTCTGCCTCTGTTAAGTTTTTTCCTAAGACTTTGGTTTTTTGTTTATTCAGCTTAAATCCAGCTACCTGGCCAAACTGTTGTATTATTTCTAAAACCTTTTTCGTACTAGTGTTTGGCTCTTGCAAAGTCAATACTAGGTCATCTGCAAACGCTCTTAGCTTGTAATGTTTAGCTCCGACCTGCACTCCCTTAACCTGCTGGTCTTCCCTTATCATATTCAGCAACACCTCCAGAACTGTGATAAAAAGTAATGGGGAAATTGGACACCCCTGTCGTGTTCCTTTTTCTATCTTAAGTTCCTCCGTCACTACATTATTTACAATCAATTTAGCTTTTTGTTCAGAGTATATTGCGGCCATACCATTCTCAAAACCTTGACCTACCCCCATCCCATGGAGATTCTTTATCATAAAGCTCCAAGAAATATTGTCAAAGGCTTTCTCCGCGTCCACAAAGATCAATACTGCTTTAGTGTTTATATTCACCTCTAGCTTTTCCAAAATATCTATCACATTCCTTACATTGTCTGCTAGGTGTCTTTTAGGGAGAAAGCCTGCTTGGTCCCCATGAATCTTCTCCATCAACACTCTTTTAAATCTTTTTGCCAAAATGTCTGCAAAGATTTTGTAATCCACATTAAGTAGTGATATTGGGCGGTAGTTCTTCAGTTGAGTCTTTTCAGTCTCTGTCTTTGGTATGAGTGAAATATATGCTTCTTTCCACGATTCAGGTGTCTTTTTTCCCTCAAGGATCTCATTGCAGACTTCTTTCAGTGGTTGAATCAGCCATTCCTTCAGCGATTTGTAGTATCTTGAAGTCAATCCATCTGGTCCTGGGGACTTGCCCAGTTGCATATTCTGAATGGCAGCCTCTATCTCTTGTTCTGTTATCTCTGGTTCAAATCCATCTTGTTTTGATGAGAGATTTTTTGTAATCCATATTTATCAAGGAATTTATCTATATCTTCTTCATTTTGCGGGCCTTGAGTATAAAGCTTTTTAAAATAACTCAGGAAGCAATTTCTAATTTCATTAGGTTTAGATATATTCTTTCCATCCACTTCTAAGCTTGTGACTGTATTTAGTTTCTGCCTTTTCTTCAGTTGCCAAGCCAGAAGTTTACCACATTTATTTGCTGATTCAAATGTCTTTTGCTTCATCTGCTTTATCTTCCATTCAATCTCCAAGTTCATCAGTTCCATATATTGTGATTGATATAACTTGATCTCTCTTAAAATCTCCTGGGACTTTGGTTTTACTCTTAGTTTTTTCTCTGCTTCTTTTATCTTTTCCAAAATCTTTTCTTTTTTCTCATTTTGTTTTTTCCTCATTATTGAGTTTTGTTGAATCAAGAAACCTCGCATCACCGCTTTGCTTGCGTCCCAGATCACTCTTTTCTCAACGTCAGCCCTCAAATTTATTTCAAAATAGTCTTTTAAGGTTTTTTGGGCCTTCATCAGGATTTCCTTGTCTCGAAAGAGGGCGTCATTCATTCTCCATCTAAATTGACCAGTTGTTGTTAGTTTCATTTCCATCTTCACGGCGTTATGGTCGGAGCAAGTTTTTGGGCAGATTTCTACCTTCTTAATCTTTGGGGCCATGCCACTAGTAATCCAAATTTGATCAATTCTGGTCCAGGTCAACATTGCTTGGGAGAAAAAGGTTCCCTCTCTCTCCAGAGGGTTCCTTGTTCTCCATATATCTATCAAGTCCATGTTTTCAGTCATTTCAAAAAAAGTCTTAGGAAGTCTCCCTTCCTTACTGATTGTTAGTCTTTGTGCCTTATCCATATTAGTGGAGACCACGCCATTCATGTCTCCCATAATTATCATATTGTAATCCAGGTAGTCCGTCAGGGTTTCATGAAGTCTCTTAAAGAAGTCAGATTTGCCTTCATTTGGTGCATAAATTCCAACAACTAAAAATTTTTCTCCTTGTACTTGTATCTCCACTGCCAAGTATCTCCCTTGTTCATCTTTAAATATCATTTTTGGAGCCCATTTTTCTTTCACATATATTACAACTCCTCTTTTCTTAACTTTGTCTGATGAAACAAATTCTTGTCCTAGCCTTTTATTTGTAAGTAGTCTCCTGTGGGCTCTAGTTATGTGCGTTTCTTGTAGGCATATCAAGTCCAATTGTTCTCTGTTCAAAATATGAAATACTTGTCTTCTCTTCAATGGCCCATTCAGTCCATTACAATTCCAACTAAGGAATTGCAAAGCCATCTTGTTATTTTCTTAAGGCTCCTCCAACAGCTCCTAGTTGTTGCTCTTCTTCTGATGGTGGTGGTTTTTGTCCAATCGAGAGATTCAGGATATCTAGTGCTCTCCTCTGTTCTGCCAGTACATCCACAGTCCCCTTCTGTAAGTCCTCCTGATTTCTTGCCAAAAATTTGTCTTTATCTTGAATTGTCTTTATTTTCACCTTTTTTGCCTTGTAATCAAATGACAGTCCTTGTGGAAATTCCCACCTAAAGCGGATGGAATTTTTCTTTAACAGAAGAGCCAGGTCCTTGTAGAAGTTTCTTAAGTCCAAGATATATTTTGGGATATCTTTGAAAATCTGTACAGTTGAGTTGCCAATTTGCAGGGCCTTTTCAAAATGTAGTCCTAATATTTTGTCTCTTTCCTCCTTGGATCTAAATGTAATCAGGCAGTCTCTCGGGGTCTTTCTGTCCTGTTTTTTACCCAGTCTAAAAGCTGTTGTAATTTTAAATTCGTCTTCCTCCAGATCCCAGCAGTCCGCAAACTCCCGTGTCAGGTATTCCGCAAGGTTGTCTCTCTCGTTCTCCGGGATCGATCTTAATTTCAAATTTCTCTCTTTTCTCTGTAACTCCCACAAGGCCAGAGTTGCATCATGCTCATAAACCTTCTTGGCAATCGGCTCTAATTTCTCTTGCGTCTCTCCAGCAACAGCTTTGGCATCTTCGGCAATTTGGCGTGTAGTAGCGTTTTCCTCCACCAATTTATTAATAGATTCTGTGTTCTGGTTTAATCTTACTGATATTTCTGTTAATTTTTGTGTATTTTCTGAAGTCTGTTTTGTCAAAGACTCCAGAGTTTGATTTATCTTAAGCAGAGCGTCTGTCACAGCTTCCATAGAGGCAGCTGCTCCTTTTTCCTGTTCTGTTGTTCCTGCTGGTCCTGGAGTTGCAGCAGAAATTGAGCCTCTTTTCTTTGTCTGTTGCTGTTGCAGCTGTTGTTGTTGTTGCCTAATTTTGGCTCTTGTGACAATCTCTTCTTGTGCGCCACTCATGTCAAGGTCACTTCCCACGGGAGCTGTTTCCTGTTGGAAAATTCCACTGTCCTAGGCCGTGTCGAACTTTACTTACCCTCTAGGGGGAGCAAATCAAAATGGCCATAAAATAAAGTGTCCAAATACAAGAACAAAGGAGAATGTCCAAAGGTATAGAAAAAAGAGATTAACACAGTCAAAGTCAATATTGCTATAAACTTGTAGCTATAAATTGCCACAGTTTCCCAGTCTATGCTGTTTCTCCTTGTAATACACTGTAGCCAGTCACTATGTGGACTTTGTATCACAGTATCACTTTGCGGGCAAAAGTCAGTTCAGTGACCTATTGTTCCAAAATAAAATTTCTTGTTGCCATTTGGTGCTCCGGGGCTCTGGCGTCCTGGGGCTCTGGCACAGCTCCCCTCCACCCCGGACTCTTTAGCCAGAAAGCTCCAGCCTGAATCCCTGGCCTTTCCATCCATCCTATACAAAGCATTTAGCTGACAAAATATGCCTGCCTGATACCCCAGGAAGCTACTGCTAGGACAACATTGGTTTGGACAGACTATCGTCCCAACTCTCTATAAGCAACCAAAGAAGTTTGTGTCCTGAAGTACAAAACACGTGCTCTAATATTGAGCTACGGCAGCGCTGAATATCTTAACAATTGAAAAAAATAGGCAAGGTAACTTGAAACTTGGTGCATAGATTAATCCTAACGTAGCACTGTTAGATTTTTAAAGTTTGGAATTTAGTCCCTCTTGACACTAACTTTACTGTGATGTGTCTAGTTAGGTACAGGCCATTGGTAGAACGAATGTCTAGAATATTACAGGCCACTGAGATACTTTACTGATGTTCTCTTACCACACCTCTAGGATGTCCTCAAGAGAGCTACCAGTCTGCCTCTGGTAAGCTCCACCTATGATTTGGCTGCCTCTGCTTATGCCTCAACCAAAGAGAACCATCCCTATGTGAAAGTTGTTCTTGATTTGGCTGAGAAAGGTGTGAAGCATGTCTCTGATATTGCTGTGAGCGGTGCCCAGCCTCTTCTCAGTAAGCTTGAACCACAGGGTGAGTAGGCTGCATTGGAAATGTTCTGATATTTTTCTTTTTAAATACCTTATTCCACCATATGTACGAAATTAAACACAAATGAAAACCAGTGTAAAAAAGCATAAAAATATCAGAGATGACAAAGGGACCCATTTATCCATTATTTGTCAAGAAAATTGGAGGCACCTATTACTAGAAACAGTAAAATGTCTATTTTCCCCACACTGGCAGTGCCAAAGAGCCCTGGAGGTTAGTCGTGTTGGTATAAATGATAAATGTCCCACCACATAGTATAATAATGTTCTGGATCTTCTAAGCTTCTGGAAATTTATATAATGTGGGTTATCTTTCCTGTGATTGTGAAGTTCCATACGTTTTTATACCACAGATAAATTATTCCATTTTTGTGTGCCATGCATAGCCTAGCTGCTGCCAGCAGCCATAGTACAAATTCTTTAGATCGCAATCTTTGAAGATGACCATCCCATATATATGTGATGTCACCTATGTGAAATGCTCTGTTCTCAATGTCCTCATTAGTATGTGGTGCTAGATCAAACAATGACAAGTGTGTAGGCTACAGTAGTTTCCTCTTCCACAATTCATGTGTGCACCGCAACTGAAGGAATCCTCTCTGTAGTTGCAGCAGCAAGCCACTATGCCTCCAAGGGCTTGGACAGGCTAGAGGAGAAGCTCCCCATCCTTCATCAGACAGCTGACCAGGTAGATTGCAACCTGCTCACTATCTTTTCTTATGTCCCAAGCATTTATTTAATTCTACTGTTGGAATATTGGTCTTCATGCATTCCTGAACTTTGGGGAACAGATTCACAGCAACTTGGATAAGAGGTTGCTTGCCTAGTCACAACAATTCTGGTGGGTGGTCACGGCAGTAAAATGTAAGGTGTGGCAGGGGGTGATGAATAAAGCTGCTTGTTTGATGATCTGGCTTTAGGTTATTTCTGATACGCAAGAGCTGGTGTCATCGAAAGTAGCAGATGCAAAAGAAGCAGTAGTCAAGGCTGTGCAGGATGGCAAAGAGATGGTGGTAGAAACGAGAATGGGCAAGATGGCCCTCAGTGGAGCAGAAGCAGTGCTGGAGAAATCTGAAGAGCTGCTGGACCACTACCTTCCAATGACTGAAGAAGAACTGGGTAAGCAAAGAATAGCAACCTGATCTATTGTGATCCATGTTATCAGGGCTGTCTTAAGCATATGCGGCATTGGGGTGCAAAGATCCACCCGGCACCCCCCCCGGTTGCCCAATCCCAGGCGCACAGGAGGGCAGAGTCGGCCGGCTGCCTCAGCATCTCGCTGGCTTGGTTGCCCCCAAACTCGCGGTGCAGAGCTGCCCGCAGCAAAGCCACCTGCTGCAGTGCTCCAACCACTGGGCAGGCTCTTCCCCGAACTCAACTCTCAGGCCTCAGACTCTCGACTTGGCGCCCCTGAGAGCCCGGCGCCCGGGTGCCCCACACCCCTAGCGCCTGTGGGTAAGACGGCCTTGCATGCTATGCTCACAGCTTCTTTGGTGTCTACTTTATCCTTAAGATCAGGAGCCTACTGGGAAACAAACATACCTTTGTTTGAACTGCCGGACAACCATGTTTATTTGGATAGTCTCCAGGACTCTACTCCAGGTGTGAGCACCTTCTGAAACTTAAGCAGGTAGCGACTAGACATGAGAGGCTGCCCTGAGAGTGGTGCCTGATTTTTGTCGCATTCATCCTAGATGGGTGCAACATCTTTCAAAGGCCTTGCTTTGAGTAAAAAACTACTTCATACTTCATGAATCTTCCTTCTGATTATGGGATTTCGAAAGGTGGTATGCTGTGATCTTTCCTGGGGTGTGTGGGTGTGTGTTTGAAGTTAGCTAGGGCAGAAACCTTTTTAAAAGTAACAATATTTAAATGTGCTCTTTAGCAAAAGTTGCAGAAACTACAGCAGAAGGAGTGGGCACACCCCTTGAGACTCGGGGGTACTTTGTGCGTCTTGGTTCTCTGTCAACCAAGATCCAACATCGTGCTTATCAGCATGCTGTAGCCAGGATGAAAGCTGCCAGAGAAAACATCAGAGAGACTTTCATTCAGCTGCGTCAAGCCATTGGGCAGGTAGGGTCTTCACTTCTGCGGTGTGTACTTTTTGTTAACCACAGGAAAAAGATGCCTGCTTCCTTTTTAAGCTTCTGTAAATATCTGTGTTCCTTGTTCATGGCATGGGAATCTAAGCATTTGGTCTCCATATGCTGTTTCTAGAGGGAGGCATGGGGTGGGGCAAATTTGCATATGGAGATTTGTGCCATGGGCCTGTCCCCATCCGCTTGCCCCAACACCTCAGGCAGTCAACACTGTAACCGAGAAGGCTCCTGCCCCAACACTCTGCATAAACGTTATACACAGAATGTGCCCCAGAATCTTCTGGAAATTTTCAGGGTTTTCTGGGCAGACAAATATATTGGTCTTTGCTCATTGGGAAAACTGGAAAACCTGGAGATGGAGCATGATTTGCATAATTTCAAGATGTTGAACTGTTGAGGATATAGCAATGGCTGGTGGCAATTGATCCTTGAGTCACAGGATGCTTTGATCTCTGGACCACAGTGAAGCTCCACACAGCAGCAAGATGCGAAACTGCAGTATAGCAAATACCCAGCTTTAAGAGCGAGATGACCCTGATTCATAAGAAGTGTGTAAAAGTGTCACATTTAGACAAAGCAAATTGCTAGCACTAGTTAAATATTGATGGTTGCTTTTGAGCACCAGTGGAAAACTAGGGGTGTAATTGTATGGTTGTGTAAAATCAGGTATCATTGTGTGAGGATGAACAATGTTGATACCAACATGGCAAGCTACGAGAGAGGGAAATCTTATTTGCACAAGAAGCTCAACATCTGCATGTGCTTGCTTATGAAAATATGTATCTAACTGAGAGATCTTTCCCATCTCTCTCAATGCACTGGGGCCTCATAGGGGTCAGTAGTTATCTGACAGGTATGGTAACAAAATGTGTAGCAATTACAAGGGTTGTCTTGGCTTTAGTTTATTCCAAGCTGCTCTGTTGATTTTTGTTTGTTTCCTCTCTAGATAGAGGATACAAAGGAAAGTGTTCAGCAGAAACTCCAGGAAAGCCAGGAGAGGCTTCGTCAGGTATGGCTATACTACTGATTTAATGGTGATAGAATCAGAGTTGGGAAGGACCCCATGGATTATCTAGTCCAACCCCCTGCAGTGCAGGAATATGCACCCATACAAACCTGTGACCTTGGCATTATCAGCACCATGTTCTAACCAATGGAGCTAACTGTTGGTGGCTTGACATGGCTTGACCCATGCATGTAGAACCCTGGTTGAGGGATCTGTTGACTTCTTCCTTCTAATTGCAGATAGAATCTCAGACCTTGGCCATGTCCCACCACATCACCCAGCAGTTGCAAGCAGCCTACAAGAACCTGATTGCCAGCATCCAAGGCCTGCCAGCTAACTTCCAGCTGAACATCCAGCTGGCCTACCGCAACATAGAAGAGCTTCATACCTACTTCGCCAGTGCTCACTCTTTCAAAGACCTCCCCAACAGCATTCTAAGCCAAAGCCAAGAGAAGGCCCTCAAAGCCCAGGAGTATGTGGACGACATCTTGGACTATGTCTTACACCATGCTCCAATGTCTTGGCTGGTGGGTCCTTTCTCCCCTTCACCTCGGAAACCCGATGATGTGAAGCCCACAAAGCCTGATGATCAGAACAAGGAATTGAAAGCGGCAGTGCCAAAGGAGAGTTTATGACCTGTAGCTCATTCTAGAGGCTGGAATTCTGTGTCTCCGGGCACTGATGGAGCTTGAAAGAGCACTTGAGCCTGCTGTTGAATTTGTTGGAAGAGCTGAAATGAATGTGACTAAGCTAACATGACAGAACTATGGCCCTGGAACTTTTGGTAGGATGGGAGACTTGACCATTATTGGAAAAATCAGTTGCTAACTCCCAGGGGCTTCAGACTCTACAAGTAAAACAAAAACAAAAAACCTGACTTGTATTTATTTATTCATTGGCTATGAATGAATGTATGCAGCTGATAGTCTCTGCAACCTGGCTTTGAAATATGATTGGAATAAATTGTTGCACTCGGTTACTTGTCTGTGTGAAGTCTTAAGCAGTAACTCGGCCTAAGCACGTTTCAGTGCTAAATGGCCTTGGTCCAGTATATCTGAAGGAGCGTCTCCACCCCCATCGTTCTACCCGGACACTGAGGTCCAGCACCGAGGGCCTTCTGGCGGTTCCCTCACTGCGAGAAGCCAAGTTACAGGGAACCAGGCAGAGGGCCTTCTCGGTAGTGGCGCCCGCCCTGTGGAACGCCCTCCCACCAGATGTCAAAGAGAACAACTACCAGGCTTTTAGAAGACATCTGAAGGCAGCCCTGTTTCGGGAAGCTTTTAATGTTTGATGTATTATAGTATTTTAATATTCTTTTGGAAGCCACCCAGAGTGGCTGGGGAAGCCCAGCCAGATGGGCGGGGTATAAATAAATTATTATTATTATTATTATTATTATTATTATTATTATTATTATTATTCAGCTGATAGTGGAAGCACTCCATGATACTAGGGAAAAGCCTTTCCCAGAACAAACTAGCATAATTTATGTTGTTAAAAGGTTGCCTAGATGATGGGTTCACCATGCTGGAAAGCAGAATTGCAGCATGAAGTGATGAGGAAAAAGGGCTGTAGTGTGGAACTCAAACTCTGTATGCGAAAGGTTCCATATTTCCCCTGGCAAGGTCCTAGGTTCAGTCTTTGGCTTTGGTAATGTTCCTGCCAGAAGATTGGCCTTTGGACTGACCCAGCAGGGTTTTGACCGCTCCAGCATCAGAAGCAGTCTTTCTGAATACCAGCAGTTGGGGTGCTATTGTGCTCCATCTTGCTTGGGGGCTTTCCAGAGGCAGCTGACTGCTGAGGACAAAATGCTGGAGACCAACCTTTGGTCTCATCGAGCAGAATGCCTGCCGCAAAACAAAGCACACTGACTTTACCATGGGGGTGGGCCTTCTTAAAATGACTAATGACCTAATTATAAAGTTGGAGGAAAAATTAAAAAACCCAACCAAAAAGCATCAACACTATAGCTGTGCAAGGTTCTTAACCATAAAGAAACAGGGTGAGAATTGCAGAAGGAACTTGAGTGAAGGCCAATCATGGTAGGTGTACTGAGAGTTTGGGTAACGGAAAGTCTTAATCTGACCATCTAACATGAGCTCTAGTTGCTGCATCTTGGCCTTTGTAGTCTTTACCTGGCCTGATTATGCGGCAAGACCTTCAAGTTGGTGAGGCCTTTTCAAACTGAGGTGTGCATCAATGACAAGATTTCATTAGAACCCTCCCTATGAAGAAGACAGAGATCCATTCTGAACCGAATTGGAGAGCATATGAAATGCTTCAGATTCCAATTCTGAATCCTGTTTTGGGGAAATCAAGCTTCATGTCCCTCATGTCTGGAATCTTGGAAGAGCGATAACAAAGGCTTTTGGTGACCCATTTCCTGTCAAGGTGGGAAGTGATGACCCAGACTAAGCCTGGCAGGGCAGTTTACTCTCTGGTGTAACACCTTCATGCACTAATCGGATTCATATTTGCAGGATATTATTTCTCTGGATGTCAGTGACATTAAATAGGCCCGTTTGTGTGTACACGCTGGGCACTATTCAAATTTGATGTCTCCCCACCCTTTCCCTCAAAGGATGAAATTTTCAGGCAAGGTATAGCCCCTTCTGAGAGAATGAGAATTTCTGGACATAAGCTGCAGAGGGTTTTTTCTGCAAGGAAATCCTTTACAGTTGTGTGTGTGTGTTGAAAAGGATTTACTTAATCTGTTTTATATGCAATGTGAATGAATATTGCATGTATAAGAGACCTGTCAAATTGCAGCAAATATGCCTTGGGGCCTTTGTGCTAAGTGACTTTTACATTGACCTTTTTGCAGGAGGGGATGAAAATGGGATTTTATTCCTTCACGGTGTTTTTTGGGGGGTGACTATTCTACAAATGGCATACAGCCATATATCATAGAAGTGCCCCTAGCAAGGTAACCTGCAAAATTTCAGAAGGCTGGAGATACAGGATATGTGTGTCATTTGTTTAAAGGGTTTTGCTGCCTGTGGATCCAGTATAATGATCTATCAGGACGTGAAGTTCAATGACAGGTCTATGTCCCCCAGTGCTTACTTTTCCTGTACTCTCCCCACCTTATCCACAGAGCCATCTCTTGAGAGTAGCATGCATCTCATGCAAGAAAATTATTCACAATTAGAAACAGCATGCTAAAAAGACATCTGGCCTCAGACGCATCCGCCCCCAGGATGGTTATGACAGACAAAAGGCATAGATAGAGAAGATGGGGGAAATGTGAGTCACTGTCAGACAAATTATAATGAGCTGAGAAAACTGTTCTCACATAATACTATAGCTGGTCACAATGTTTTCTGTAGTAAGTTCCCAGGCTGTTTTGGAGAAGCTTCGGGATCTTCAGAAGGCGGTCAGTGTTTCTAACAGATAAGTTTTATCTATTTCATTTATACTGATATCCTACCTTTCTTACAAGGAGTTCCTTGGTTCTTCTCCTGTCGCCTCCAACAGTCTTGTGAGATAGACCAGGATGAGAGTGAGTGGCTGGCCCAAGGCCACCCAGTGAACTTAATGCCTGGGTTGCCTTAGTTGTAGTCCAATAGTCAAATGACAATGGCTGTCAATATTACTAATGGTAACTAAGCTTTCTTGAAAGAGTGCCTGATACTAGGTGAGTCCAATGGCCTGGCTTATGTATGATTGGTAGCCTGATACCTGGTGTTGATTGGAATTCTAAAAAACAAAAACATCAGTTTTGAAAGGTAGTCACTTTGCACCAGGATTTGGGGCCAGTGGGGAGAGATGGAGAAGAGGGGCTGCTGTGGGGCAAAGGAGTGGAACCCCCACACCTTAGATGGCTCAGGTCTCTCTTGGAGGCAGTACCTTTTCATGGCAACTGGGCATGGTTTGGTAGTCCAACCATCAGGATGAGGCCTTGGTAGCTGCCCACACTGTCCCTGTTTTTGTCCTTTGCAAGCTTAGGCGATACAGGCAGAAATTCAGTAGCTGTGTGTCATGAAACTGCCTCCACAAGGAAAGTTATCTTTGCCTCTTTTGTCTCAAAAGTCACTGGGGGGGGGGTATTTGACAGGTGACAAATCTATCTACACTCTTCCCCAAAGAGTCTCGCTGAAGATCACGGAAATCTTGTTTATTTCCTCAAGATGCAGTTCTGGATGTTCTGAACTTGCTTATTAGAAGAACCTTTCCCCAACCGCACGAAAGCTAAACAGATTTGAGGAAATGTAACTCAGCCAGCTGCGGGTTGCTGCTGCTTATCCAATACTAAATGAAATAGCTTTCAGAATACATCTACATCTTGATATTGGAAGCGGCACTTTCTTGGCAAGAAGAGCTGCTCCGGGGAGGCAATGTGACAGAAATGTCTCTCCCAATGTGCTTATGTCAGCAATTTGCCAAACTGTGTGCCAGTTTGCAATAGTAGGCCGCAGCCCAACTATTAGTAGACCATAAGAAATCGTTAAATGTTCCTGTGAGCTGAAAGCACCTACTCGCAGAGGGGCCTTGCCTGCAGTTCTGCTATGTGTGATGATGGATGGCTCTGTTCTGTTTCTCTGCCCATAAATGTAATAAATCAGGAACTGTGTTGCACAAGGCGTGATTGTGATGGAGAAACAATGTTCTTGTTTTCATTTAGCACCTCAGTGTATATTGCAGGGATGGGGAATTTGTGGCCCACCAGATGACTCCAGCTTCCATCAACCTCAGCCAGTGTGGACAATGGGCCACAGTTTCCCTGCTTCTGCTGCACAGAGTCTTACAGAATTCCACAAGCAAAGGATTGGGGTCTTTGCCCTGAGGCGCTTACAGTCCAAATTTTGACCGGGAGAAGGAAGGCAAGAGAAATAAGGTGGTGGGTATTATCAAATGCAGCTGCATTGGTGTCAGCTGGGGATGAGGGTTGAGGGCTTCCATTCAGGAGAAACATTGGGGAAGGAAAAATGGCATACCGTATGTCAGGAGAGATGTCTCTTTCCACCAGCTCCCTGTGTTCTGAAATATTTCTGAAATGAATTCTGACAACACCAGAACTGGAAGAAGTAAAAATGTGAGACAGAGCCTGCCATTTCAAGACAAAATAGAAACAATCCCAACGACTGAGCACAATATATTAGATATTGTGGATCTCTCTGGATCTTCTACTGCTAGTGTTTGTCTGTAGCAAAATACTTTAAGTTGTCACTATGATTTGATGAACAACATATCCTTATGGTCAAGCTATCAATTCCAATAATTGTTTTGTGAATATTTGGTGGCTGTTTTCTTCACTTTCCTCCTTTTTTGGGGGGGGGGGGGTTAGGAGGAAAAATTCTCTTGCAATTCCTTGTTGGTCTGTGAAAAAAAATTAATCTGTATTTTTCATTTGTTGGTTTGCAAAACTTGTTGATTTTTATTATTATTTTTTTGAGGGAAGGAAGGGGAGGGGAAGCCAGCCAAGCTGAATATCTTACTATATTATACGGAGTATAAGCCCGGTACCCCAGGCTGCCAAAAATTTCGAGCTGGCACCTTTCTGAAATAACAAACTGTTAATATCAGACAGTTTGCTCACAAAGTGTCTGCACTCTAGGAGAACCGCAAACTGTTACCATATGTATGTCTGTTGTCACAAAATCCTGCCAAACAGTGCAATCATTGAACACACACACACACACACACACACACACACACACACACACACACACACACACACTACCTCCCTCCCTTCCTAGGCCCTGTGTAGCTGTGCTGCTTGTTTGCCATGGCAAAGAAAACACTGCTACAGGCTTTGTCCTTTGCAGTTCAAAGACTCATAAGCCAGATTCAGAACTTATTACGTTTATATCCCACCTTTTCTCTAAGGGGTTCAAGACAGAATACGTGAACCTGCCTCTTTTATCCTCACATTTTATCCTCACAAAAACCCAGTGAGCTGGGTCAGGCAGCAAAATGTTCCAAGGTCACCAAGTGAGGGACATGGCTGTGTGGGAATTTGATCCTGGATTTCTTCAGCACTAGTGTGATGCTTTTTAGCATCTTAAAAAGCAGAGACATCACCTTGCCAACAAAGGTCCGTATAGTTAAAGCTATGGTTTTCCCAGTAGTGATGTATGGAAGTGAGAGCTGGACCATAAAGAAGGCTGATCGCCGAAGAACTGATGCTTTTGAATTATGGTGCTGGAGGAGACTCTTGAGAGTCCCATGGACTGCAAGAAGATCAAACCTATCCATTCTTAAGGAAATCAGCCCTGAGTGCTCACTGGAATGACCGATCCTGAAGCTGAGACTCCAATACTTTGGCCACCTCATGATAAGAGAAGACTCCCTGGAAAAGACCCTGATGTTAGGAAAGATGGAGGGCACAAGGAGAAGGGGACGACAGAGGACGAGATGGTTGGACAGTGTTCTCGAAGCTACCAGCATGAGTTTGACTAAACTGCGGGAGACAGTGGAAGACAGGAGTCCCTGGCATGCTCTGGTCCATGGGGCACGAAGAGTCGGACACGACTAAACAAAGTGTGATGCTTTTAATTGCTGTTCTACACTGGCTACCATTCTTACAACAGGATGTTGCGCGCACAGAAACCCTGTATGAGCAAGATTTCCTCATTCATTGCAAAGGAAGGTGACAGATTCTTAAGAGCACAATAAGAACCTGTTGCATCAGGCCAATGGCTCATCCTTTTCTCACAGTGGCCAAACAGATGTCTGTGGGAAGCCCACAAGCAGAATTTGAGTGCAAGAGCACTCTCCCCACCTGTGGTTTCCAGCAACCAGGATTCAGAAGATGCCTGGAACCGTGGAGGCAAAGCACAGCCCTCGTGGCTAGTGGCCATTGATCTCTTCCAGCAATCGCTAGCAGACAATATGAAACCCTTAAACTGGCCAAGCCTGGTATAAATTCTAGGAGTAGGGTGGACACATGTTCTTGTGAGGAAAATATGAGGGAAGATTTAGATGTAAAAACACTTTTCTGTTGCATAAACTGTTTGGTGTGTAAATAATTATAATAAGGGAGAAAAGGCCTAGGGATTGTCCACACTTCCTAGAAAGCATGAGTCTGAGTAGTTTCCCCCTTGTCTAGGCATGGTTCCGAACAGTTTTGTGTTTGACTGGCAGCTTTCTCCTGGAAAACACGCAACTTACAGCTGAATCGGAAAAAATAGCAATCTACAGAAAACGTGCTTGCTATTTGTTCTGATTCAGTGCTTAAATGCAGGTTTTCCCAGCTGAAAGCAGCGGGGCAAACAAGTGTAGATGAGCCCGAACTGATCCAGGAAGGCACAATGTGTGAGGGTTTTTGAGTTGGCAGTTTGCGAAGAAGCAGCTAGGCCGATGAAATTGCTAAACCGTGCACTGTTAGGTTTTCCGTTATGGCAGTTGACAGCAGAATGTGGCTTTTATAAGCACTGGTGTAATCCTAAAGCTGCGATAGGTCCTTTAGTGAGCATTCCATTTGAATTCATTGGTCCTTAGCTATAGTCCAATGGGCCACAGGATTTTCAGGGGGAACTTTGTGATTGGTTACAGGACTCTGGCTGAAGAGAATAAAAGGGCAGGCGCAGGCATTGTCGGGTAACTGCAGGCAGCAGTTTCGTCAGGGCAGGACTTTTGGGGTGAAATCCAGAGCCCCCCTCAACAGAATGAGCAGGGTGCCCCTCCCCGAAGCGCAACAGGGCTAGCTTACCACTTTAAAAAAAATAGCTAAAGTAACACACGTTACCCTCCAGAGTACTCCCCCCACAGCTGTGACATCATTAGGTCCAGAGTCTAAAATTTCCTTATCACTGAAGATATGGGGGTCGAAACCAGTCAGGGTTTCCGTTCTGCACACTGATAGGCTTTCTAAATGCTACTGGCTGCCGTGGGATTATAGCAGCCTCCAGGCCTGTGGGACTTACTTGAAATTAAAACTCAAAAGAATGCCCCGTGCATCATATTTCAAACCTTGTTTCCCCATTCCAGAATAATAGCGGGCAAGAGATCGATGGCAGTTTGCTTGATCAATATTACCTCCCACGTTGCCAGCTCTCCCTCCGAGATTTTTTAAGTGGAAGCAAGTTTGACTACCCTTCTTGTTGAATTTAACAGGCCAGCGGTGAAACGAAACCACAATCAATGTGCTGCGTGGGAAGGTATCAAGAGGATATGAATCCTGCTCAAGCAAAGCGATATTTGCAGAATAATGAAAGGGTTGAGGATTTCTTATCAGCTGTCAAAGCGTGTTGGGAAATGCACTTGAGTCAACAGCAAATAACAAATATGAATTATTCTTGCTGTTATACACACACATATAAACACAACGTTCAATGAGCTGCATTATTACATTACAGGAAATTCTCAACTTGGTGTCTTGCCAAAGGAAACGTTTGAAACTTCTGTAACTGATCTGTGGCTCGTTACCTGCAAACACCCAATCCTTCTGGTGCATGGTGGGGCAGGCTATGTAACTGGAACATTAAAGCCTCTCCCAAAGGCAGATTCCCACTGCTGCCTAATAGATCAAAAACTTAACGTTCAGTGCAGGCTGCTTTAAAAGGAAGCCTCCGATCATCAAATCAATATGAGAAAGGGAACATGCATGGCGGTGGGGGGGGGGGAGAGAATTGGGTACATGCCACACACACAGGCTTCAAGGGGAGAATTGTCCTGCCAAGTCTCAGAATTAAAGCTTCGCCAGAGATGGGGAAAAGTTTGGCATTGAGAGAATCCCCAAATACTTTCCAGATTCTCTTCTTATTGCATATAGTCTAGGACAGGAGGTCGGGCAGCAGAGAGTTGCGGGGAGAAGAAGAAGAAAAGAGTTACTTTTATATAAATGCAAAGTGCTCTCCTTGGAATATGTTGGATGTCAGTTACCTTATTCAGTACCTCTGTAAATAATCGAAAACAAAATATTGCACGTAAATTGAATTGTGAGAGTTCAGCTCACGTGAAAATAAATGCAAATGTCCCATTGAATTTGAACAAGAGCTGGATATCATGCAGTGCTTCAGGGGGGGTGTTGTCAGTCTTAATCTGCAAAGCCGCAGAAGGGTTTGTTTGTTTGTTTAGCATTTGCAGCATAAAGAACATCTAAGGAATGAACTGGCATCGGTTTGCACATAATATAATAGGCAAGTTATATTGTTTGTATGTGTGTCTCTTACCAGTTTTTCCCCCCTTCAAGAAAATGTTGGGCTCAATCCTGATAAAGTGAGGCAATTTTAAACGCCAGGAATTTCAAAGGAAGGGAGCAGTAAGCCGTTGACTAACCCCTTGTGACTTAAAAACACATGCTTAATTTTGGACGGACCATAGCCTGTAAAAGCTGTGATGGCTGGCAAAAAAATGCATAATAGAAAAGTGATAAAACACAGGGCAGAATTACAGCACAATCCTCACCAGATTTATTCAGAAGTAAGTCCATTTGAATTCAGTAGGGCTTACTCCCAGGTTAGGACTGCTGCCTTAGGTGTTTTCAAATCCTATGGATTTCAAGAAGCAAAAGTTAGGCATGAATTTAGTTCTCTTACAAAGGAATCAGCAGGGCTTCAAAGTGCTTAACTTTGGCTGGATAATTTTGTTTATTTGTTGAGCAGATGCATTGCTCTTTTATAGACAAAAGATCCAGCTTTTCTCATCTGATCGTGGTGGGGGGTGTGTGATATCCTTTGAAAAGATTGTTCTTTTATTTTTGTATCAGTGGTAGCCCAAAATGATCTTCATTTCCTTACAGTCAGTCCTAAGAAGGTCAAATAAGGCTGCAGTCATCTGCACATTTACACAGGATTAAATGCCATTCAATTCAATGGGGCATTGTACCACATTCCAATTATTGCATAAATATAACACTGGGAACTTTGGCTGACAATTCACAGAGTTCTCCAAGAAGAGGGATTGATTGTTAAACCACTCTGGGAATTGTAGTTTTGTGAAGGGGATAGGGGTCTCCTAACAACTCTCAGTACCTTTAACAAACTACAGGTAATTTCCCTGCCACATCTACTATTTTGTACTATATCAGGGGAAATGGCTTGTAAAAATATGACTATTAGACAAAATGTGTATGGATTTTTCTTTTTTAATCACAAAGTGATCTTAAGACTGGGGAAAGTGAGAAACTGAAATCGAGAGATTTCATCCACCCCTACCAGTGTTGCATTTCTCAGTTCCTACCACTAGGGGAAAACGAGCATGAAAGAATATTTTTGAAGTGGGGTGGGTTGTATCAGGTCGCTGCAAAAGCCGGTCTTTTCAGGCTGAAGAGTTTTATTCTGAAAGCATAACCCCTTTTCAATTATTGTTCTGTTCTAGTTTCAATAGGTAACTCATTAGACAGCTTGTCTAAAGAAATCAGAAATGTGTCCATGCTCATTAAACCCCAGTGGGGACCTTCACTGCGGAGTTACACTCACGGCAACACCTTTGACTTCTGTGATGCCACGGCTTCACTGCAATTTGAGCATTTGCTTACATAAAAAAGCACACCGCTGGCTTCCTACCCTTTCCTCTCTTATGAATGCTAATGACAACAACCTTGAAGCTGTTTCCTATGGAGAACAGAATCCATCTACTATGTGCTTTGCATTCTATATGCCAGGAATGACTAACAGTCAGAGATTTGTGTGTGTGTGTGTGTGTGTGTGTGTGTGTGTGAGAGAGAGAGAGAGAGAGAGAGAGAGAGAGAGAGAGAGAGAGAGAGAGAGAGAAGGAGACTGAGAGTTCTGTTGCAGTAGCCACTCCTATAACTACCTACCATCTGTGGAGAGAGAGTGTAGGAACCAAAGTGGAACCTTTCCGGATCAAACCAAAGGTCCATCTAACCCTGCTTCCCACTTCTGGTTTTCCATTCCAGTCAGTCAGCATCCAGTGTCCACTAAGCATGCTTAATCCTCACTGGGCTGTGTTTGTGACTTCCACCCCTTTTAAAGACGTCTTGGTGTTTCCCCAAGACTGCTGATATTCCAACTTTGTGCGGGTGGTGCTCTTTTAGCTCCATAAGAACGTCCCTATTTCCATCAGAGAAATGTTGGAGGGTTTGCAAAAGTGACAGCTCTCTCCCCTGGAGATTGGAAATAAAGGGAATGGTTTTGAAAACTGCTGTTTTGTGCCACATCGTTTTCCCTGTAATTTTGGTGGGATTGATGATCTGTGACTTTAGAAATAATGAGGCATCGGGGTTCCCTTTTAACCAAGCACATAACAAATGATAATTGTGGGAAGCTGGGCAGAGCACACAGCGTCTCTCGTGTTGGTTTTATTTGGGAACATTTCTGAAGGCCCCTTTTTGTACCGAATCCCATCTGTAAACAAGAGCACCAGCCAGCACTAACAAAACCAGCCTATTTTAAGAATGTGGAAATTGTACTTGGTAAATCACGGTGGGGTGACTTGCAGTCTAATCAAGCAGGTAGGAGAACTAATTGGTCCAGGAGCTGAAGGTGCTGCAATATCGAGGCGAAGAATGTGTGCTGCCGAACTGTGAATACCTTTGTTCACATTTTGCTCTTGGCAGGCTGCTGTTCTCTCAGCCTGATATGGAGTTAACTAGTTTTGCCTACCTCACAGGGCTGTAGTAAGGATTGTGAAAAGATCTTTGAACACACCAAAGGGTCTGCATAAATGCTCAGTACATTTCCTATCACACCTCATTCTGACATCCACCCTTGGGTCCTTGCACACAGGTTGGGTCCTTTGCATGGTCCCATTCCCTCCTCCTCACAACTCTTAAACTCTTATGCGGCCTAGAATCCACGTACCTATGGGACCGCCTCTCCTGGTATGCCCCATGGGAGAAGAAGAAGAGTTTGGATTTGATATCCCGCTTTATCACTACCCGAAGGAGTCTCAAAGCGGCTAACATTCTCCTTTCCCTTCCTCCCCCACAACAAACACTCTGTGAGGTGAGTGGGGCTGAGAGACTTCAGAGAAGTGTGACTAGCCCAAGGTCGCCCAGCAGCTGCATGTGGAGGAGTGGAGACACGAACCTGGTTCCCCAGATTACGAATCTACCGCTCTTAACCACTACACCACACTGGCTCTCTCAGTGGAGGACCTTAAGGTCCACAAATAACAACACTTTGGAGGTCCCGAGCCTCAAGGAGGTTAGATTGGTTTCAACTAGGGCCAGGGCCTTTTCGGCATTGGCCCCAACGTGGTGGAATGCTCTGTCACAAGAGACCAGGGCCCTGTGGGATTTGACATCTTTCTGCAGGGCCTGCAAGACAGAGCTGTTTTGCCTGGCCCTGAGCCCGGCTCTGGCTGGGGAGGGTGGGGTATAAATAATTTTTTAAAAATTATTATTATTATTATTATTGTTGTTGTTGTTGTTGTTGTTGCAGAAGTGTCACCTTCTTTTGAACCTGCCCATGCAACTGCTGTCCCATGTCTTTGACTGCTGCTGCCATATGATATGGCTGCTGCTTTATAACTACAGGACAGTAATGCAATCGTGTCCCTACTTCCATCTGTCAAGTGTCTGAGCTTACTGAGTTCTCCATTAAAACGTGTGGTTTAGCTGGAATTCAATAGCACGTCTCCTGGGTCTTAGCCTGCATGCTTTATCTGCTGGTGTTAAAATGTTTTTTGGTTTTTTTTGTTGGCTGTGGCCGGGAGGAGATACTGCGGCTGTTGGGTGACACAATGTACCAGTACAGAAACTTGGCCTAGACAGCCAGGCTGACACACTTTCCTTGCAAAATGGGTGTAATAAATTCAAAAGTGACAGGCCGGCATGAAAAGTACCCTGTGCTTCATCTTTTACAAGAGAGAGAAAAATTACAAATAAGAGAGGTACAGAACAGGTCGAGGGAGACAATTTGTTATGTTAACTACCCGTTGTGCAAAGGCCGTGTGCCCGTTGTCAGTGGAAGGGAGTGTGGGATGAACACAGAAATGCAGCCAGCCTTAGGAAACAGATTGTTTAAAAAACGTTCCAAAGCCATTCATCTCTAATCGCTTGGACAGTTTTAAGCTCAGGTCTCTCTCGCATAGCCACAGTGGAGGGAGCAATAGAGTTGCCTGATGCGAAAGGGGCCAGGTGTTGCTGCAGCTTTAACAGCAGCTGGAATCCACGCCTCTGCACAACTATTAAAGGTACAGGAGCCCTGGCCACTTTTGCATTTACATTTCATGGAGGATATTGTGTAATTTCCTTTGAGAACCTCTATTGCAGCCCATTAATTGAGAGGATGGCCCTTTGAATCATAGAATCATAGAATCATAGAGTTGGAATAGACCACAAGGGCCATCGAGTCCAACCCCCTGCCTAGCAGGAAACACCATCAGAGCACTCCTGACATATGGTTGTCAAGCCTCTTCTTAAAGACCTCCAAAGTAGGAGACTCCACCACACTCCTTGGCAGCAAATTCCACTGTCGAACAGCTCTTACTGTCAGGAAGTTCTTCCTAATGTTTAGGTGGAATCTTCTTTCTTGTAGTTTGGATCCATTGCTCCGTGTCCGCTTCTCTGGAGCAGCAGAAAACAATCTTTCTCCCTCCTCTATGTGACATCCTTTTATATATTTGAACATGGCTATCATATCACCCCTTAACCTCCACTTCTCCAGGCTAAACATGCCCAGCTCCCTCAGCCGTTCCTCATAAGGCATCGTTTCCAGGCCTTTGACCATTTTGGTTGCCCTCCTCTGGACACGTTCCAGTTTGTCAGTGTCCTTCTTGAACTGTGGTGCCCAGAACTGGACACAGTACTCCAGGTGAGGTCTGACCAGAGCAGAATACAGTGGCACTATTACTTCCCTTGATCTAGATGCTATATTCCTATTGTTGCAGCCCAGAATTGCATTGGCTTTCTTAGCTGCCGCGTCACACTGTTGGCTCATGTCAAGTCTGTAGTCAACCAAGACTCCTAGATCCTTTTCACATGTACTGCTCTCAAGCCAGGTGTCACCCATCTTGTATTTGTGCCTCTCATTTTTTTTGCCCAAGTGCAATACTTTACATTTCTCCCTGTTAAAATTCATCTTGTTTGTTTTTGCCCAGTTCTCTAATCTGTCAAGGTCGTTTTGAAGTGTGATCCTGTCCTCTGGGGTGTTAGCCACCCCTCCCAGTTTGGTGTCATCTGCAAATTTGATCAGGATGCCCTTGAGTCCATCATCCAAGTCGTTGATAAAGATGTTGAATAAGATCGGGCCCAAGACAGAACCCTGTGGCACCCCACTAGTCACTCTTCTCCAGGATGAAGAGGAACCATTGATGAGCACCCTTTGGGTTCGGTCAGTCAGCCAGTTACAAATCCACTGAGTGGTAGCATAGTCAAGACCGCATTTTACCAGCTTCTTTACAAGAATATCATGGGGCACCTTGTCAAATGCCTTGCTGAAATCAAGGTAGGCTACATCCACTGCGTTCCCTTCATCTACCAGGCTTGTAATTTTGTTTCTCCACCCGACAGCTTTCAGGTATCAGGAACTGTCTAGCATTATAAAGAGTTGCCAACTCTTGAACGTTTGACATCCCTTCAACATCATTTGGATCTCCAGCAATTATTGGCTGGGGATGTTTAGATACCTGCAAGGAGAAGCTTAAGTTGTCTGATTTCTCTTTAACAAGCCTCTGTTAAAGGCAGTGGCAAAGCTGCATCCTCCGGTACTGGGGGCGAAGAGCAGGCAGGGGCATGGTGTCTGGCGCGGTGGGGTGTGTGTGGCACATGTCTGGGGGCGGCCATGATGGTACCCCCCCTCCCCGATGGTCTGGGGCCAGTTCGCTCCCTCCAACCCCTTCCTCCGCCAGTGGTTAAAGGCAGTGGAGCAGAGCGGCTTCTATTTGTGAGGTTGGGGTGGGGGGTGTTGGTTTTTTTGGAACTATGGTCCAGAAGGAAATGGTTAACCCCCTCTAGTGCTGGTCCTGTTTATATATTTACAGTGGTACCTCGGGTTACATACGCTTCAGGTTACATACGCTTCAGGTTACAGACTCCGCTAACCCAGAAATAGTGCTTTGGGTTAAGAACTTTACTTCAGGATGAGAACAGAAATTGTGCTCCGGCGGCACGGCAGCAGCAGGAGGCCCCATTAGCTAAAGTGGTGCTTCAGGTTAAGAACAGTTTCAGGTTAAGAACGGACCTCCAGAAAGAATTAAGTTCTTAACCTGAGGTACCACTGTATTTATATTTCACAACATTTATTATACAGTGGTACCTTGGTTCTTGAACGGCTTAGTTGTCGAAAAAATTGGCTCCTGAATGCCACAAACTTGGAAAATAAAAAAATTCCTTCCAGTAGCACCTTAAAGACCAACTAAGTTAGTTCTTGGTATGAGCTTTCGTGTGCATGCACACTTCTTCAGATACCATGCACACGAAAGCTCATACCAAGAACTAACTTAGTTGGTCTTTAAGGTGCTACTAGAAGGAATTTTTTTATTTTGACTATGGCAGACCAACACGGCTACCTATCTGTAACAAACTTGGAAGTGAGTGTTATGGTTTGCGAATGTTTTTCAGAAGCCGAATGTCTGACGGGGCTTCCGTGGCTTCCGGTTGAGTGCAGGAAGTTCCTGCAGCCAATCGGAAGCCGCACCTTGGCTTTCGAATGGTTTTGAGATTCGAACGGACTCCTGGAATGGATTACATTGGACAACCAAGGTACCACTGTGTACCATCTGATTGCAACTAAAACCCAAAGCAATTTGCAGGAAGAATTGAATGATGACCGTTATCAGGGGTTTTTTTAATTAAAAAAGGGGAGAGTTAATAACAAGTATTTAAAATGTTCCAAAAATAATAATCCAAATCAACAACCAGCTGAAACCAGATTAAAACACATGACGGTGTTTACATGCCCTGTTTACCCTGTCTCCTGTAGCTGCTATTAATGGGAAATGACGCATTAAGTGCAGTCCCATTTAATGCCATGCCTGTTATGAGCCTTCATTCCTCTCATTTGCTGTCAGGATCTATTACTTATAATGCATCTCCCCCCCCCCCCCGCATATTCTCATGATTGTTAATGTGGGAATGCGCTCATTGATCTTGGGTTTGTGATGGCTCACAGTGAATTAATGCTTGCGCAACAGACAGCTTCAAAGTTCTGGGCTCTCACCTAACCTTTCTGCATGTAAACTACGATGTGCTCTTTGAGGGCATTTTGAAAATTTCTAGACTTTTTATGCATATGGTCTTCCAATTCTGAGCCTTAAACGCTTCTCAAACAACAAGGTTGAAACAAAAAAACCGCCCTCATATCTCTCAGCTGCCTCTGGAGCAAATGAGACCCAGCAGTGTGGAATTGACTTGGCTAACTAGCATGTGCTATGTACCAGTGCTTGGAATGAACTAGTTTTGTTCAACAATGTTCACTAAATTAGTTCAAAACTTTATGAACTGCACCTGAAAGTAGTTCCTATAACTGCTAGGTGAACTAAGTTCATTTCGGGATAAAATTTCGATTTCCACTTCAAATTCATACTCTTGTTTGGTTTGCTTCCCCCCTCCTCCTGTTTATTTATTTTGTTGAGGATCATTTGGATGAACTTGAACTGAACATGAACCATACTAGTTCATTTTATAAAGGGACAAATGTGAACTAGAATTGGTTCCTTTTGGGTCATGTTGAACTAGAAAGTAGAGCTAGTTCCATTTAAAACTGAATTTTCCAAGATTTATACTATGTGATTTAATTTTTGTTAAAAAAAAATATTCCTTGCACAATATTAACACAAAAAATGATATTAATGATCATGAGCATTTCTGTTTGTCATTCATATCGACTGTAGCATTTCCCGGCTCTGCTCAGAGCTTTGCCACACTGAGAACAACCTTGTCTATTGTGCCAAACCATTATTGAACAACACATTCTCCACTCCTGTAGAGACCACACATTGATCTCATTTCTTTTCTAGAAGCAGGTGACATTTACAGCCAATGGGGACTCTCCTAATCATCATTCTTCTGTCACCCACACATGTTTGGAGAGCAGTTCCTATGGTGATGCATTTTGCATATCTTCCCCTTTTTGCTTTATGCAATCCACGCTTGGAGCTAATGGTTATAATACTGTAAGTTTGTGTTTTTGTAGCATCCATCTTCATTCCAAATTCATGGGGAAAGCTGGAACCCTTCCTTATTCTCAATTATCAGCAAATTGCTTTCCCAGCTTGCTTTGATGAGCGCTATCTCTTGTGGGGCATCACCCACATTGTAATATAATAAGAGCCCAATGAAGCAATGTTTGGGATGACGGCATGCACCAGTGGAGCATGTACAAGCACACAGAATGAGATTGAATCTGGGTAAGACAGAGACTCTGTGGGTGGGGGGATCCAAGGTCTGGAAGCTGGGGTATTTACTTTTATTTACCTTGCACTCCCTCTGAAGGAACAGGTATGTAACTTGGGGATGCTCCCAGAACAGGGGTCAGCAAACTTTTTCAGCAGGGGGCTGGTCCACTGTCCCTCAGACCTTGTGGGGGGCTGGACTATATATTGTTGTTGTTTAGTTGTTTAGGTGTGTCCGACTCTTTGTGACCCCATGGACCAGAGTACACCAGGCACTCCACCGCCTCCCGCAGTTTGGTCAAACTCATGCTGGTAGCTTTGAGAACACTGTCCAACCATCTCGTCCTCTGTCATCCCCTTCTCCTTGTGTCCTCCATCTTTCCCACCATCAGGGTCTTTTCCAGGGAGTCTTCTCTTCTCATGAGGCGGCCAAAGTATTGGAGCCTCAGCTTCAGGATCTGTCCTTCCAGTGAGCACTCAGGGCTGATTTCCTTAAGAATGGATAGGTTTGATCTTCTTGCAGTCCATGGGACTGACTATATATATATATATATATATATATATATATACAAGATCACCACGAGCTCCGGTGGCTGCTTACCTGTGTCTTGTGAGCGGCAGAGGCTGGCAGCGGTGGTGGTGGAGGGACGATGAGCGGCATGCGAAAAGGCTCCGAAGAGGAGGTGCTTAAAATGGTGGCCACTCAAGCGCTGCTGCTGCTGGCACCAACAAAGCCCAGCCCCCTTCCTCCTCTAGGCAGGGCGGGGAGAAGCCTGGAGGAGGGAGGGAGGAGGCGCTGCCGCCATGTGAGAGGGAGGGAGAGGGAAAGAACATGCGTGCTGGTGATCCATGAGGCAATTCCTGAACCATCCGCTGGCCGAATCCAGAAGGGAATTGGGCCTGTTCTGGCCTATGGGCCTTAGTTTGCCGACCCATGTCCTAGAACTGCCTTTGTCCTTAGAGGCTCAAGGAACTTCCATGGATAGGAAAGTGTACTGCCAACTTCAGCTGGCACACTGGCTACACCCTTCATTGAACAGGGATAAATTTATTGATTACACACACACACACACACACACACACACACACACACACAGACACACACACACACACACACACACACACTACCCTATACCCAAAGGTCTCAGGGCGATTCACAGAATAAAATCAAAATATAAAACCACAAAATACACCATCAAAATAAAAAGAACAACCCAATAACCCCCTCCCCACAAAAAACCCACATTTTAAAAGGGCATAGGATTAATAGAAGTACAAGTCTCAAAGGATGGCTGTGTTTTGGTCTGTGCATTGTTTCAGGGCAAATCAGCTAAGTTTGCTTTTAAATGAGAATTGAATTGAATTTGCCTCCTGTGCCTGAGGAGACTGCAGAGGAGCTTCTTAAAACAGTGATGGAATTTGAAGAGCACGTCCTCCTTTTGTACTGCTTCTCACTCTTCCTCACCCCCTCCATTCTTTCCATTCTTTCTTATCAATGTTATTATACCACTAGCATTTTGCTTATTAACTTCGGAATCCGCTTATTGCTTATTGACTCCATAATAACCACAGGAGAACGATTGTTGTTTAAAACGAAAGCGCACGGTGGATCTTGTCAGGCGACATCCGCTGTGATTATTTCAAATATTAGAAAAATGAAAAGGAAGAGGAAGGCGCATGTCTCGCTATTAAGGAACCTCATATATATGTTAATATTGGCAGAACGCCTGCATCCGCCAATTTACTCGGTCCCATTCAAGCACCCTCGTCTCCTTGGTGTTTCCTGGGGGGGGGGGGGGAGAGAAATGGCATGGTGTAAAACTGTACTCATCTCATATTGATCAAAACATCTGCTGCTTTCAGATTTCAGCCTTGGAACGCTGCTGTGCGCGAACACTTCAGGGCACACCTGCTGCCACTCTAAGGAAGAATGGAAGGGCTTGAAGGGAAGCTCATTACACCTTCAAAATGGGAAACAAACGCAGAGCTTCCTCTTTCCCTAGCTGAGCAGTGCTGTCCTGGGTTGATCCTAGGCCTGCAGACACATTTTAGGACATGAATGTGGCCCTCAATGCTCCTCCATCTGGCCCTCGGGTCTCTCTCCACCAAGGCACGCCCCCTCTCTGTAGGCCACTCTTCTCACTGTGCAAAGGTTATATTTACTTTCATTGCTCTGCCCACTTTTGCCTTATGCACCACCCCCAACGCTAAAGTTGCCCAGAAGGAATATGTCCCGTGGAGTGGCAGATGTTCTCCATCCCTGTTCCAAAGCTTGGCTTTGACTTATTCTTGTTGTGATGATATAAATAAAGGTAAAGGTAAAGGCAATCCCTGACCAATAGGTCCAGTTGCAGACGACTCTAGAGGCCGAGGGAGCCAATGTTTGTCCACGGTTTTTCCGGGTCATGTGGCCAGCATGACTAAGCTGCTTCTGGCGAACCAGAGCAGCACACGGAAACACCGTTTACCATCCCACCCAAGTGGTACCTATTTATCTACTTGCACTTTGATGTGCTTTTGAACTGCTAGGTTGGCAGGAGCAGGGACCGAGCAACGGGAGCTCACTCCGTCGTGGGGATTCGAACCACCGACCTTCTGATTGGCAAGCCCTAGGCTCTGTGGTTTAGACCATGTCCCGGGTTGATATAGATAAGGCACGCCAACTCTAGGGGGAAGAGGTGTCCTCAGCACCCTCAGTGTTCCTTAGCAGGGGGCTCAGCCCCCCAATATTGAGGGGGCGGAGCATTAAAGGCAGGCTCTTCCTGACGGCGAGAGAGGAGGAGCAGCGGCCATTGAAGCTGTGTGGTGCTGGGCAAGGCTTTCTCCCAACAATGCCATATTTTGAAGAGCAAAAAAGAGGACACGTTTGCCGACTTATACTTCTAACTATGGATCACTATGACGACTCTACCCAAGAAAAAGAGGATGTGTCCTGGAAAAAGAGGACACATGGTAACCCTAATTGTAACATATGACTTGTTAACTGATTGGGACACTTTCAGAGGTCCCTGTGAAGAGGGAGTGGCTGTTAAACACTCTGGGAATTGTAGCGCCGTGAACAGAATGGAGGTCTCCTAACAACTCTGAGCAACCTTAATAAACCACAGTTCCTTGTATTGGGGGGGGGGGAGAGCTATGACTGTTTAACGTGGTATCATGCTTTAAATATATGGTGTGAATATGAACCTACTTTTCTTTCATCTAGTTCTTCTTTAACTTTAAACCTGACTCAGGCCTGACAGTCCTTAATACAGAGATAGATTGGACATCAAATGCTACTTTAGCCTGAGAGAACCTCTGATTTGGGCTGATCTTGGAATAGTGTTTGGTCCTAAGAGTAAAACCAAGTATTCCTTACATGAGCAAAGCTGTCTACTGTGTGAATTGTAAGTCGATGTAATTCAGTTTTAGAAAAAATTATCAGCTACAAACAATGTTGAGTTATAACCCTGGGAATCTGCCCAGAAAATCAATTAAGAGAAAAATAAACCACAAAGCCATCAAGCCACGGGATATGCAAATATTATTGCTAAGGCTAGTCACACGGGGTTGAGATTTGTAATTCAAAACCCAGTTGATGGTGTCCAAGTCTGGATTTCAGTAGGGCATTTAATTTATTGACTATTTAGTCTCCAAGATTAGTTTCCAGTACATCATGAAGTGTTGTCATCTAAGCAATCGTCAAGGCTGTAATGGCAACTGGCTTATCCTAATGCCATATCATGCTTAATTAGTTCCCTGTGCCTAACAGGGGTTACGACAAAGGAATGGCATGCAACTTGCCCTACAAACTTAAGGATTTAGTCGAGCTAGACACATATATCGCAGCTGACACTGTGCATTATGCTTTGGAGGAAAACGAGGTTTCTTGGGCTTGAAAGCTCTGTGATGCTAATGCAAAAGTTTTCTCTCTCTTTGGGAAGAAACATTCAGCCCATTCTGCAGCTTCTCCCAGGGTAACTCTGCTGCACATCTCACATATTGCATTTTAAGGCCTCTGGCAGTGGAACCCCAAAGTCCGATGGGTTGCAACAGCCTGCTAGAGCCAGCAGAAGAAAAAGCATTTGCACTCCACGTGTCTTTTCTCTCTGTAACCATCTGAATGCTTTTGGCCCCTACCCTGAAAACCATCCCTTTTGCAAATGTGGCTGGTAGTTCATCCGTACATGGAATAAAATATAGCAACAATAATTAAGAAATCACCCCAGTCCTGATGGTGCCAGACCACTGTTGTCTCGATGCGTGCATTGATAAAACACTCCAAGAAAGCACCCTCAGTGTGATTGTAACCCGTGGCCTTGTGGTGGCTTAAGATAGAGATGGCTGTGTGGTGCTTTACCTACTGATCAAGAGTGCATGCATGCAATCATTGAAACATTTCACAAAAGGAATCTTGATGTAATGGCACGGAATGTCGAGATTGCTGTTTTGCAGTGTTTAATCAATGCACGTATGGGCGGGAACTCCTGACTGGGACACCCCTCTCATTCCATCTTCTCAGCCTGAGCATCTTTGAAATCAGGCACAGATTGAGCTGCCTGCCCCCGCCCCTGGGCAATGATCTTAAATCCAACTTCTACATATATGGTAACAGCACTGGAAGAATCTGCTTGGAGTCTCCTTTACAGATTGCATGGCTTACAGAATGCAGCTGTATTGGACAATACAGGACCATCAGAGCAAGCATGGGGAACCTCAGCCCTGGGACCCAACTATGACCCTCCTGGTCTGGCTCTTGAAACTTTCTGCAGGCCACACCCCTCATCAGCTTTGCTTTGCACCCCAACCTCCGAGTGCTTTTCAAGGAATGTGTCCTTGAATTCTGGTCGTGCTTTTGCTTGCCTAGATAGAGGACAGAGAGATGTGTGAATGTCTAGAGGTTTCCACACAGTGTACAAAGGTAAAGTTTATATTTGTTGCTCTGTCCTCATTTGCCTCTGACCTTACTCAGCTCTGCCATTTGGCCTCCAGAAAGTTGCCATGATGGGAATGTGGCCCTCAGTCAGAAAAAGTTTCCTTATCCCAGCATTAGGCCAAGGAGTGTTTGGACTGTGATTCCAGTGGGAAGTAGATAAACACTACGAGGATGCGGGTGGTGCTGTGGGTTAAACCACAGAGCCTAGGACTTGCTGATCAGAAGGTTGGCAGTTCAAATCCCCACGATGGGGTGAGCTCCCGTTGCTCAGTCCCTGCTCCTGCCAACCTAGCAGTTCAAAAGCACACAGTGCAAGTAGATAAATAGGTACCGCTCCGGCGGGAAGGTAAACGGAGTTTCCGTGCACTGCTCTGGTTCGCCAGAAGCAGCTTAGTCATGCCGGCCACATGACCCAGAAGCTGTACGCTGGCTCCCTCGGCCAGTAAAGTGAGATGAGCTCTGCAACCCCAGAGTCGGTCACGACTGGACCTAATGGTCAGAGGTCCCTTTACTTTACTAGATAAACACTGCTTGTTTGTACTCTTCAGCCCGAGTTCATCCCAAGAGCTCATGGCAGGCTGGCAATGACCGTTTGTTTCCTTTCCTGTAGATCTTGTACTTTAGTGCAAATTGTCTGGAACAGCGATGATGCATCTTCCATGCTCTATGAATGGAGTTGTGACTAGGATGTGAAAGGAGGCTGGGGAGAATTCCCCCACAGCCATTATGCAAGCTCGATCTGTCATTGTCTCCACCAATGTACTTTGTGCTAATGGGTTCATTTAAATGAGCGAGACTGAAATGTGGGGGAAGAATTGCTACCAGAGGGAGGCTGATTCATGAAGTGATGCTGTCGAAACTACTTCAGGTCCCCACAGGACATAAGACAAGCCTGCTGCAACAGGCCAATGGCCCACCGAGTCCAGCATCCTGTTCTCACAACAGCCAACCAGATATCTTTTGGGAAGCCTGCAAGCAGGACATGGATGCAACAACTCTCTGCCCACCTGAGATCCCCAGCATCCGTTGGTGGTGCCCCTGCTGGTGTCAGCCCACAGCCTGTTCATGCTGACCCTCAGCACAAGCCTGACCAAGGAGGGATAAGGGAGAAACAGGCTGACCTCATGCAGCAGTGATTGGTAGGTACTACTCCCAAACTGAAGGGATGTGGGTGGCACTGTGGTCTAAACCACAGAGCCTAGGCCTTGCTGATCAGAAGGTTGGTGGTTCGAATCCCTGTGACAGGGTGAGCTCCCATTGTTTGGTCCCAGCTCCTGCCAACCTAGCAGTTCGAAAGTGTTATGTACTGAAGTTCTCACCCTGGGTCAGCAGGGGTATACTGTAGATAGTTTTCACTTAGGTCCACATATGCAAATAAGGGATTGAAAGTGACGTTCAGTGATTGGATAGTTACAGAAAGTGGTTACTGTTGCATTGTAGTGGAGCTCTATATAAGCAGGCTGGCTGAACCCTCCTGTTCTGTTCTGTTCTGTTCTGTTCTCGCCTGTGAATAAACAAGAGCTGTTTGAAGAATCGCTGTGTCGTCTGATATGTTCACCCACAACTTAACAGAAAGCATGTCAAGTGCAAGTAGATAAATAGGTACCGCTCCGGCGGGAAGGTAAACGACCTTTCCATGCGCTGCTCTGGTTCGCCAGAAGCGGCTTAGTCATGCTGGCCACATGACCCAGAAGCTGTCTGCGGACAAACGCCGGCTCCCTCAGCCAGTAAAGCGAGATGAGCGACGCAACCCCAGAGTCGTCCGCGACTGGACCTAACGGTCAGGGGTACCTTTACCTTTACCTTTTACTCCCAAACTAAGCCACAGCTCTTGGGATTTATTTCCACTAAAGTACTAGGGTGGATTGAGAGATGGTGGCAGCAGTAAATGAGAAGTGTCACAGGTTAGTGTTCTCTTAAGGCCACTGGCTTCATAGTGTGAATATCCGGGGGGGGTGTGTCACTTTATTTAGGTGTGTGGTGGTAGGCCTCAATTCTGCTACAAGTGGTCACGACAAAGTCCCAAGTAGATAAGTCATTATACTAAGTTCTAAGTCTTAGTCAGGGCTAAGTCTTAGTCAGTGAGAGCCTCGGACGTGAGATCTCCAGGCTGATAGCAGATTAAGACTGATGGACATTTGTGGGGGATTGAAACCAGGAAAGGGGATGGGGTGGGTTTTGGGGATCCAAAGGGTGCATAATTATAATCCATCTTTTTTTATTATTCTGTTTTGTTACTAGTATGAAAAGTGGGGAATTCGTGGAAGGGAATTTGGGTCGACTTTAGAAAAAGAATTTAAGATTTAAGAATGAACATTGATGTATAAATTTTGATGTTGTAAAAATGGTTTTTTTAATTGAACTAAATATAAAAAGGTTAAAAACTGGGGATAAGAACTTGTTGAATTAACAATTTGAATTGGAATATAAGAAGGGCAGGTGTGGAGAAGAAATATGTTATAGAAAAAGAAGGGTTCTAAACTGTATGTGTTTCCTTTTTTTCTTTTTTCTTTTTTTTCTTTTTTTGAAATGGAAAACTCTTAATAAATATCTATAAAAAAAAGAATTAGGCAGTACAAGATGGCTTCCTCAGGTGCAGATACTGGGGAACGGCAGGCAGCAGGATGTTGGAGGACAGGGTGTCTGTGCCAGTGGCGTAGGGTGGGTTGTCAGCACCCGGGGCAAGGCAAGTAATTTGTGCCCCCTAACCCGTGGATTTGCGCCCCCTAACCCTAACCCCCAGATGTTGCCCCCGGTGCAGCCAGCCCCCCTGCACCCCCCACGCTACGCCACTGGCGAGCGCCTCCTAAGCATGTGCAGAGCGCCTCCCTCCGCCCCCGCCACGCGGAGCTCAGCCTGCGCGTGGACAGGCCCTTTGCGTCACGCGCACGTGGCAATCCCGGCACCTCTCCTCTCCTCTCTCTCTCCCTGGAGAAATGAAGCAGTGACCCGACAAGGAGTAGCAAAGGATGGGCGTTTTTCGTCCCTGATCCGGATGAGATCAAGGCAACGGGAAGGAGGCGGGGGAGAAGCAGGAGCAAGCCAGCCGGGGCTGCTCCAGACTCCCCCCCCCATCTCTCCCATCGCCGCTGGAGGGGTCATGGAGGCACTGAGCCCGGGAGGCGGGTAGCCAGCCAGGGCGCACCTACCCAACCTCGCCGCGCCCAGGCGCGCTGCTCTCTCCAGCTTCCTCCCGGCCGGGCCAGCGGCTCCACCTCTTCCTTTGCCTCTTTGAGCCGCTTAATTCCCAGCAAGCGATTAGCAGGCTCGGATAGGATCCTGCGGCAGGCGGCGCCTCCACCTCCTCCTCCTCCTCCTCCTCCGGGCTTTGCTGCTGCTGCTGCACGGCTCTTTTCCCTCCACCGACGGCGCGCTGCGCCTTGGAGAGGTTCCCACTTCCTCAAGGGGGGCCGGCCAAACGGAGACGACGACCCCCCAACGCAAACAAGCCTCGATTGCTTGTCCCTTCCCTCTGGACTCGCGCCCCCCCAGATGTTGCGCCCGGTGCGGCCGGCACCCCTGGCACCCCCCACGCTACGCCACTGGTCTGTGCGCCATACAGCTTGCAGTCAGCAGCCAGTCTGGTCAAGCTGGGTATATGGAATAGTAGGGGGTGCTATTTTGGAATGGAATGAGGGACACGACCTTGTCCTTCACCCTCAGTCAGCATAATGTCTTGGGGTGGTCTTAGTCTTGGGCTGCCTACACACTACAAATTTAAAGCACATAAATTCCTGCAAATCAGCCCAAGAATTGCATCTTACCCCTCATTCAGCTACAATTCCCAGCCTCCTTAACAAAGGAGTTCCCAAACTTAAGTTCCCAGGATTCCTTGGGGGAAGATATGTGCTTTAAATGTACGGCGCATACACAGCCATCCTCACAGTTAACTGTTGGGCCTGTAATCTTCCATCTCCGTCATCACGGAACAAGATGACTGAAATGTTACATTTAACTTCTGGCACAGAAGGTGGAAACAGCATCCAAAAGCCGAGAGCTTTTAAAATGACACTTTTATTATAGATTAATGTTTTCAAGGAAAATAAAGTCAGTTATGCCAAAAAGCCAATAAATATTGTTCAGTTAAAGCCTCTATATTTTACAAATGCTTTTGTTTCCTTTCTGAAAAGATATGTGAATACCTCAAGCCATTAAAAACAAAATAATTGAGGTTGGGGACCAAAACCAGCCAAACTCAATGTCCATCTGGCAAAAATCATTTAGGTCCCTTCTCCTCTAGTACAAAGTATGACAGAATATGCATGTTGAAACGATGCCCACCCCGCCTTCAAATCAAGGGGGGGAAAAAGATTAGAGTTGAGTTGAGGCTAATCATTGATAGAACAAAATATGAATAATAGGGGTTTCAAAGACATTTCCTTTCTGGCTGCCTTCCACAAGTTTTGTGTAATGCCAAACCATTGAAAATATGACCGATTGTGTATTGACTTGGAACAGAACCAAATGGTGAGCAGAGCACAAGGTACCATCTGCACCACTTCAAATAAATTTCTGCCTGCAGTTTGCTTGTTTGAAAAAGCCCTCATGCCACTATTAGTTACAAAGTCAGCACATCACGTTGAAGGCAGGCCCAGGAACCTCCCTGAAGTGCTGGCTTGCCACATGTAAGGGGATCTGAGTACAAAGGGCACATTCAGACCTGGAATGTTCCCGCCTGGAAAAAGTGAGATGATACACTCCTGTCTCCCCACGGCAACATCTCCATCAGCATGGCCTCCAACAGGTCCAGGCCAAAAACCAGGACACACATCTTCTGGGCCGTGCTCCCATGTGAGTCACGTGACTCCTGCGAGAGCACAGAGACCCCAAATGTGGATTTTTGGGCGCTGTGCTCTCATATATTTTGGGGCTGCCTTGTGAGAGCATGGTCCTAAAAACGCGATGTCCCGATTTTATCAGGACAGTTGAGGGGCAGCATCAGTTCTCAGACTGTGGCGCACCATCTAGTGAACAGAGATTATATACATGGCTGTCAACTTTCCCCCCTTTTAAAGGGAAATTCCCTTATTCCGAATAGGATTCCTCGCAAGAAAAGGGAAAAGTTGACAGCTATGATTATATAATTATACCCTGTGGCACTTTAAAATGAAGACCTTGGGAATCCTTACAGCAATCCTGCAAGGTGGTTTAGAAATATCTACTGGAAGCAGTCTTCTACCAAGTTAGACCATTCGTCTGTCTTAAGACGGGGACTTTCCCAGAGCTACTTGGAGATACTTGGGGTTGAATCTGGGACTTTTTCCATGCAGATGCTCTACTACACAGCTACAGCTACTACACATAAGAGGGTCTCAAATTAAGGCATGCAGACCTCTAGCAGTCTGCTAACTCCAATCAGATTCAGCTGGTCTGCTGAAATGTTGCAGAACAGTTGAGAACATATGTGCTTGGCCCTGCACTTTTTCTTGTTGTTGGTGATGCTTTTTCCCCTCTTCTGACCAAGACCAAGTAATCAAACAGGGTCACAACAACTGGGCCTGTGGTTTTCTTAATACTGTACTGGTGCAGCCTACTAATCCCCCCCCAAAAAAATACCAGTTTAAGGGGGGCTTCCCAAGGCACCTAGGCTAGAGCCCACAATTAACATAATACAATGCTGGCTCTTGCGATGCTGCCACTGGAGGAAAGATGTTATTAAAATATGAGTTATGCCTGTGCTGTGAAAATAAAAAAAATCCTTCCAGTAGCACCTTAAAGACCAACTAAGTTAGTTCTTGGTATGAGCTTTCGTGTGCATGCACACTTCTTCAGATACACAGTGCTGTGCTGTGAAAGTTCTTTAAGTGGTCTGCTGAGGCCGCCAGTCATTTTCAAGCGGTCTGTGAACAAACTTTTGAGAAACGCTGCCTTAGCCGGGCCACCTCCTTAATCTGCTCTGGGTTGTGCCTCCCGGATTCAAGAACCAGACATTTTTAAACTTCAAGATTTGGCACCCATTTATAAATAAATGTGTGTAAGATTGAGCTGTTGCTGCAGCATATCCTTCCTGTTAGCTAATGCAACCCTGGCTTAAAACCACTTTCACTACAGGCAGAACTCCAGACCCTCCAGGTGTCTCTATTTTCCAGGGACAGTCCCGGATTTACAGAAGCCATCCCATTTTCTGATTTCACTCCACTTTTTCTTAGGACATCCCTATTTTCATTCGAGAAACATTGGAGTGTATGCAGTTATCTGACCCCTAAGCCACCTGAAAGCAGCATCGTATAGGGATTTTTTTCAGTGTTTAATGTTTAGTTATGTTGGAAGCCACCCAGGATGGCTGGGGCTACCTAGTCAGATGGGTGGAGTATAATAATAATAATAATAATAATAATAATAATAATAATAGCCCTATTTTCATTGAAGATATGTTGGAGGGTATGGAACTCTGTGTTTAATGGAATCCACATTCCCTGACTTGACATCTCTCACCAATTTTAGCCAAACGATGCCCATTGTAGGCCTCTGCACAACTCAACCACAGATGCTACTACACTCACTGCCTCCACTTAGTGCAGCAAAACATGCATATGTCAATCAGATGGCTAATATGGTAAACAACATCAGCTTTGGATTTTGAGAGGCTCTGTGGAAGCTGCCCTCAGTCTCCTCTCAGCACTGACTGGGACCCCAGTAGTGGTGGTTCCTCAGCCTTTAGCATGCTCACCACCCCCATCACATGCTTCTGAGCTCACCTAGCTGCATGCTTGCTTGTGGACTTACCTGGCAGTGGTCCTCTCATGGGCCAGGAGCCATTCAGCACATGGCAGCTGTTAGATAAGCAGCAGGAGGTTGTTGGGAGTAGCTACCAGCCTTCCTTTTGCACGTGCAAGTGAGCTTACATTATTTTATATACCACTTAGATTAAGAAAAATAGCTCGCGGCAGTGAATGGCATAAAATCAACAATAAAATTATGTCAGTGGAACAAGCTCATTGTTGCCAGGTTAAGCACGCTTGACCCACATGACTCGGAAGCTGTACGCAGGCTCCCTCGGCCAATAAAGCGAGATGAGCGCCGCAACCCCAGAGTCGGCCACGACTGGACCTAATGGTTAGGCGTCCCTTTACCTTTATGCACACTTGAAAACAGGGTGGGAAGGTGGTGGCAGCACAACCACCAGGGGCAGCAGGTGAGGGGGCACAGAGGTGAGTCAGCCAGGCAAGGGGTCAGCCCAGGATGTTGGGTGCAGGCTCCAGGCGTGAAACTAAGGGCTGTCCCAGCAGAATATGGCAGAAAGCATGAGAGCCAAGTTGGGGAATTGGAGCAGTGGTGACGGAAGAAAGAACTCAATGTAAGGAAAGTAATAAGGGCTATTTCAACCCTGCTACTTTCTGCTGCTGGAAACCCAGTTGAAAGGGGGTCATGTTACATTGGCTCCTTTCAACACGGCTGCCAAAATTGAAAGACTTCTGGAAGCAAAGCTTTAATATACTTCAACACTTTTCGAAAGCGGTACTCTGGGCTCTAGGCAGGAGCACATTGCAATAAAAGAGTTGGCTGTAACACTTTGACGACTGAATCGCCAGGCCAAAGGGAACAAAACCTATCTTTTCAGATTATTATTATTTTAACAGCACAGTGGGAAATAACCTCCTGAAATCTTGACCATTTATGACAGCAATAGCCAGACTTGTTGGGGAGCTCAAGTGTGTTGATTCCTATAGAGGCCTCTGTGTTGGTCACACCATAAACTTCTTGGGTACCTAATAAACTTGGCAGGGATACAGGGGTGGGGATCAGAGCTTTCAGATGTTCCTCTACATCACAGACAGGGAGCTTTTTTAATGTAAAGGACTTTATCCCCCTTTTTCTCTTTCTGACACCCCTTTCTCTCCCTCTCCCCCCCCCCCATGCAGCTGATCTGAACTGTTTGCTTGGAGATGGCTTTTCCCTGCTCCTTCTCTCGTCACTACATCAACTTCTGCTTTTCCCCACAGGTGGGTGCAAAGCCAGGCTGGTAAGAGGGTCAGCTGGAGAGGGTATGTGTGGCCTGGTGATAACCCCAAGGGCCAGATGAAGGGGCCTGAAGGGCCACATTTGATCTCCAGGCCTGAGATTCCCCATATCTGAGGCAGATTGAAGCAGTTGCCTCAAGGCAGCTGATTTGGGGTACCCCACAAAAGGAAAGCACACTTCTAGTCATTTAATTGGTTGTTGTGCTTTTATTGCCAGGGACAGGGAGAGGCACTTGGGATATTTTCTGCCTCAGGCACCAAAGCAGCTTGACCACCCTTGGGTACTTTGTGCCTCGACTGGCTGGCAGAAAAATGTCTTGGATCTGTTCTAGAAGGAAATTCAGATGCTTGTATATTCCAGCCCTTGTACAAATCAAGCTCCACCCAACCTGGAATCAGCTCCAGTACCAAGTTCATAGACAAATACAGCTTTTGATCAGCACAAATGGGGCTTGTCAACCCCAGTAATAAGTAGGAGCTAAGGTGCACCACCATGGGATGCAGGTGGCGCTGTGGGTTACACCACAGAGCCTAGGACTTGCTGATCAGAAGGTCGGCGGTTCAAATCCCCGTGACGGGGTGAGCTCCCGTTGCTCGGTCCCTGCTCCTGCCAACCTAGCAGTTCGAAAGCACATCAAAGTGCAAGTAGATAAATAGGTACCGCTCCGGCGGGAAAGTAAATGGCGTTTCTGTGCGCTGCTCTGGTTCGCCAGAAGTGGCTTAGTTGTGCTGGCTCCCTTGGCCAATAAAGCGAGATGAGCGCCACAACCCCAGAGTCTGTCATGACTGGAACTAATGTTTGATGTATCATGGTATTTTAATATTCTTTTGGAAGCCGCCCAGAGTGGCTGGGGAATTATTATTATTATTATTATTATTATTATTATTATTATTATTATTATTATTATTAAATGGTCAGGGGTCCCTTTACCTTTACTTTAAGGTGCACCACTATCAGTTGTGACCTGCCAAAGAGGTTTCTTTATAGCCCGTTCCAATTGAAGTAGAAATGGATCCACCAGTTAGAAAGCAGAACAAGAAAAAAGCCAAACCTTTGTGAAAGAAATGAGTATTATTTCCTGTCTAACTCTGCAGGGCTTACAAACATAGATACACAGCCAAGCGTATAGTGTGTCATTTTCATACAATCTCTTGGTAATTGATACTTTATTTTTTTATTTTTTGCATTTTCACTTTTCTGTACTACTTTGGGGAGGCTTTAGGAACTGAAAAGCGGCATAAAAATAAACTTTTAACATAACGTAACAAATCCAGTTGAGCCTACCAACTCATTGAAGAGTTTCCGCTAGCTGAGTTTACAAATATATCCTACTAAAATGTAGGCATTATAAAGGTTCAGGAAAAGTGACACAAGGAAAGAGGCAGTTTTGTTCTTAAGAAAAATTGACCATGCATTAATATAGTGAAACGTGTGAAATCCATCTCATACCCTCCATAGGTTGACAGCCAGATACATAGTGTTCTCCTAACCCAGAGACGGCCTTCTGTGTTATGTAGATATGCAGATAGCAACAGGCCACTTTGCCCACAATGAGCAAGTTAGACCACCTTCTCCAACCAGGTACTGTTTGGGGCTGCTGAGAGTTGTGATCCAAAACATCCTGGTGGTGGGAAGGCTGATGCAGTCACTTGCTAAGATGCCCACTTGCAATAGGCCAGTAAGTACACTGGAGGAATAAGGTGACAATTCCTCTGCTTTCTTAGATTATGGTTGGGTTTAGACATCCGGCAGAAAGGGTGGATGTTCTTGATCAATGCTATATGAATTGGCAACATGCAGATTAACGCTGTGTACACACTAACCAGGCCTGGCCCACCCATGAGATGAGGTGAAGTCCTACCGTCTCTGCCCCTGGTGGAGAAGCTCTGGCCTTGATGCTGATTTCCAGCAAGGTATTGCGAGACCTGATCAAAATCTCATGAGAGCTTGCCAGACTTCAGCAAGATCTTGCTGGAAATCAGCATTGATGTTGTCTCCACTTCTCATTCTTGCTCATCCTTAACATGCTCAACCATTCTCGCTCATTCTCAACATGCCTTCAAAGTAGACTGATCCTAGGGCCTGCTGTCCACAAGAGTGCGTGTGGTTACTCAGTACAGATTTGAAAACCCTCCCCTCGATTAGGTTAGCCACATCTTTTCCTCCCTGCACATCCACCAAGGTGAATGAAGGAGGAAGCGATGATTCCCTTCTTGTTATACATCCTTCATCAAAGCCATTGAGTAGGTGTGGATGCAACCCCCACTGCTGGGACCATCTACATCTGCTTTCAAGTGGACACACTGTGGGGGCAATGCAGAATCAACTTGCAAGGAGCTTTTATTTTCTGAATGAAACCAGTTTCTCAAGAAGCACTTTTGAGGGGCCAAAAATAAATAAAAATGCACTAGATTTAGCCTGTGTGTGTGTAAATAAACAAATACTGCATTCCTTTGATTCTAGAATAAAATGTTGTGTGTACACAGCCTAAGTTGCCAGTGGTAAAAGACCCAATAAAAGAATATATCACCCAGTAAAACTGGACTCATTTACCTATTGGCCAGTGATAAGTCATCAAATAATAGTGAGAGGTGAACATGCTGTGTTGTAGGGGAAACAGTAAGCGATTTGGTACATTCTCTAAGTGACCCTGTGAATTTATTATTTAAAAAAATATTCAATTTGGTAATTGCTCCAACTCCAGAAACCTGCTTTGCTTCTCTTAATTTCAGGAAGAGTAATGTGATGGTTTGGGGGGTTTAGGGAAGAGCAAAGCTTTCACCATCTCGTTGATTGCCTACAATCCGGCCTTCTCACCCCACCTCAGTTGAGATGTTCTATATTAACGAAACAAGCGAAATATTTTAGCTGCTGATTTTGGTGAGCATCTTGTTGATTGCTTGCTTGACGTGAGTGGTGGAGCTCCGTCTCCGGGTCTTGCCCTGGACCATCTTCCGGCGCCGCACTTCCCGGCAAAGCTCATAAAAGGCCTCCATGATGTTGCCTTCCCCTGTACAAGCAGAGCACTCGTAAAATGCACAGGCTAGATCGGTGGCCAGCTTTTCTCCTTCTTCGGTGCTGACCTGCCTCGAGTGGTCCAGGTCTGCTTTGTTTCCAACTAGGATCAAGGTAACATTCTTGGGTTTTTTAACTTCGTCTAGCAAGTTCTTAAGGGGCAGGACTTCTTCAAAGCTCCCTCTGTCGGTGATGTCATAGACCAGCACAAAGCCCTCACCCCATCGCACATGGCCTTCCTTTTGAATGGCATCCTCCTGTTTTGAAAGAAAGAGGCAGGAAGAATGGGTGTGGTCAAAAGACACAATCAAGGGGGTTTTTTGGACCCGTATTTTGGACCGCAGAGAACCATGTTCTGATTTAGTGTTGCTGTGCTATGGCTTTTGTTTACGATCTATAAAAAGTGGCCATTCTCCAGGGCCAGGCACTAAATGTGCAAGCCCTAGAGCAGCAATACTAGCAGAAAGCATTATTACCCTGCATTCCTTCAATGGTTTTATGGTACTTTGATGCTACGTTCAAATAAACAAGGCAGCATGAAAAATAGTAGTAGTAGTAAAACAGGGACTTCTAACCATGTGTGTGTGTGTGTGTGTGTGTGTGTGTGTGTGTGTGTCCCGATTTCTGGTCCATTTAGATCACCCTAAATGCCCTCTTATGCAATGGAGACCTCTTTTGTGTTCTCATTTTGAAATTTTATGTTGTGAACTGCCCTGTGATTTTCAGATAAAGGGCAGTATACAAATTTAATAGTAGTAGTAGTAGTAGTAGTAGTAGTAGTAATAATAATAATAATAATAATAATAATAATAATAATAATAATACAATTACAGGCAAGGAAAATAAGATGTCACCTCCCTACCCATTTGGCCCATTGTCTCTTGGCATGTCCCCTTTTGCCTCTTGAATGCTTTTAACGTCTATCGTTCGGCTTAGCAATGCTTCACGACCTTCCTCTGAAGTTACTTACAGTTCTCTGGCATTTGGTTTCTATTGTAGGGATCTGTAGTTCTGACTCACCTGCCCAGCTGTGTCTAGTATTTCCATAGAAACAACTTCATCGTCAATTGTGGCCTGATGACGGTAAGTGGACTCTTAAAAGAAACATGAGAGAGAGACAGAGAGAGACAGAGAGAGACAGAGAGAGAAATTAAATTAAAACTCAAAAAGCAAACAGTTTTAGGTGCAGCCGCTCACAACATATCTCTATATATCTGAGTGGGCCGCAGAACCCCTCCTCCCCCCCTCTATTCTGACAGATATGGCCTATGATCCCAACCAGTGTGAGACAGTGTGGTGTACCTGCTGGATTGTTGAAGTAGGAATGGTCACCATCTCTCAGCCTAACCGACCTTGTGAGGATAACATGAGGAGGGGTGAACCATATATGCCCCTTTTTGCTCCTTGGAGGAAAGGTGGACTAGAGATTTAATAATAACTACAAAAGCTGGATCAGGAAGTCATGGATGCTCTGAACCCAGACTCTGGCTCTAAACCTGAGCTGGAGCCTGTTGGTTGAATCCCCTTGAGCCAGAGACCCCCAAACTGGGTTCCAGAAGACGGCAACCCTCCCCTCCCTGCGAGTCAGGTTCTGCTGACAAACCAGCCTGCTTTATACCAGGGGTCTCACTGCTCCCAACATCTGTTCACCAACACAGGCAATGCATAAAGTGGGGAGCTGATGGGGTGTTATGCTCAAGGCAACCGGTCTACCCCTTTAAGAGTCTCCACTCTTCAGAAAGAGGGTGGTGCCTGGGAGGGGTGGCCTGACTCAAGAAGGATAAAAGGTCTCAGGAGAGGACCACACCTTTCCACCATTTTGAGAATTCAGATCCTTCACATGATTAGAGGAGGAGAGCAGAGGGTGGCGGTGCTGTGGTGCTGTGTGTGGCGGTCAGCTCAGCGGGATCCCACCTTTGTCGCCAGTGAAATATACTTGGAGTCGACAGTGGATCTCATGCTCTTTATTCAGCCCATAGTGGTGAGGAGGAATGGAAGTTCCCGCTAGAATGTCTGCCTTATATGCATTATTTACACAATGGACCCCACGTGATTGGTTAATTCCGGGATTCTCTTGTAGGCCAATCAGGTTGCGGATTCCCTTTCACCTGGAGCTGGATTGGGTGGCTCCTGTGGACCAATCAGACTGCTGCATTCTGGATCCTATTGTTCTAGGACCAATCAGACTGCTGCCCTTTGGATCCAATTCAACTCAGTACATAAAAACCAGCATGCTAGCTCTGTCTTTTGTCTCCCTGCCCCCATGGCTCCTCGTGAGCTGGAAGACTGAATGTCTGCCATGTTTAAGAGCAACAGACTTAGGGCTAGGGTGACCCATATTTTAAGTCCACACTCAGCCATGAGAAGTTCACCAGGTAACTTTGGTCCAGGTACAACCTCTCCATGTAACCTCCCTCACAGGGATGTTGTGAGGTTAAAAGGAAGGAGCAAGAGGAATGTAACATCACCCAACGCCTTGGAGAAAGGGCAGAATATAGATGTAAAAATTCATAGCCACAAAACATAATGTTAATCCATTTTACATGCTACTGGCATAACCTTGGATCGTTTCCCACCGTCATTAATCCGATGGCTGGTTTGTTATTTGGCTCTCTTTCCTGTCATGTTCTGTTCCCTGACTGGATTGAAAGCCAAGATTTTGAGATATGTAAAACTCACGCTTTAAATATTTAGATCCATGCTTGAGATATTAGTTTGGTTCAGCTTTCATTTAAAAACAACAACAATGGGGGCTACGGAATATTGGCAGAGCCAGGCACTTTCATTCCTTCCCACCCCATGTTGCCCAATTCAATTTACTTTTAAATTGCCAGAGACACAAAGTTCTTATAAAGGAGATGTAGCGAGAAGGAAAAAAAGAGAAAGCAGATTGAAAAAAAACTCCCCTGGGCTGATTTGTGCCACAGAGTTAATGAGTACGCTAGAAAACATGGAATCAGAATGTAGAGTCTCTGGTGTTAGGTGACACTCATATACCCACTACACAAACTCCTAACTCAGGAACGGGAAACCTCAGGCTTGGGGGGGGGGGGGGCAAATGCTTTTCTGACTGCCCCTCAGGACTCTTCCCAGACCCCACCCCTTCTCCCCAGACCATATCCCTCACCAGCCTTGCTTTGCACCCTCCCTGAGTGTTTTTATCGCACTGTGATGTGTCCTTGAACTCTGTTGGTGCCTCTTGCATGCCTGGATGGAGGACAGAGAAGGACGCGTGAGATGTGTGTGTAGAAACTAGCCTACTATTCAAAAGTAAAATTTACATATTGTTGTGGACTGGCTGGATGCAGAGGAATGGGGGGGGGCGCCAGCTGGGGAACCCCCAAGTGAAGAAGGCTCAGAGCCCGAGAATTGGTGGTGGGATGGCGATGTGGGGTCACAGGGAGAAATCTTGGGGGGAAGTGTCAGACGCTGCAGAGGTAAAAGAGCTTAGTGAGCTGGGGGAGTCTGTGGCAAAGAGAAATCCAGAATGAAGATCCAAGAATGGAGAATGAAGGCCAAGAAGCAGAGATGAATCAGGCTGGTGAAGAAGCCATGGTGTCTCCCCCTCCTGTTGCAACAATCCCTCCTCCCTTAGATCTCCTATGACCAGGAGAGGTATGAAGAAGGAGAAGCAAAGGCAGGCGTGTCGGCGTACCCTCAGATTGCTTGGAAATGACCCGGAAGAATAAGAGACTTGGGCAGCTGCGGGGAGGCAGGGACCTTCAGTCTCAGCAACTGCCTCCGAAGACCAAAACCTACCACAGGAGAGTTGCTGTGCTCATTAAGCCAGGGACCCTTGACCAGACCTTGTTTCTTCTAATAAAGGGTTAACTTCACTTACCCCATGTGATTTATTGCTGGCTCATTCCTGATACATACATTACTCTGCCCACTGTTGCCTCTGGCCTTACCCACCACTTTCATGTGGCCCCCAAAAGGTTGCCCAGGAGGAAAAGGTACACTACCCTGCCTAACACTTGGGTGGTGGGCTCTCCTATGGGGGCTTGCTAGAGGCAGGCAGAGCTGTGGGAGAGAACGAGTGCGAGGGAGAAGTGGTAGTTCTGCCCACACGGGTTGTGGCTCCACCCACCATTGGCTCCGCCCCTTCATTGACTTCCTGAGAGTCACTGGCCCCCCTAGGAAAGAAGCTTCCTACACACCCCTGTAGGAAACCATGTACTGTGGACACCACTCACTGGAAATTTCAGACGAAAAAGAGCAGGAACACAACACTCCCCATAATAAAATTCCTTTTTATTTATAATTGCTTGGGGGCACAAACCATGGCTCAACATATTGCAGTGTACTGCCTTGCATTATTTATCCTGCATGGCATCTGGGGATATAGGATGGATGGGAAAATCTATCTGGGAGCCCAGATTTTAGTTCTGCTGCACAAATGATGTGGAAGAAGAGCCCAAAGCCCAATCCATCCACGTCAGTGGAGAGGAGAGAAGGGAGCTGGCAACAGAAGGCATATTAAATTTGTATGAAGTTGAGCAACTTGAATATTCCGCTCTCCCCTTTGGCAACTGGAAATCATGTATTTGCGGGGCAGGTACCTGTCAAGGTAGCCTTGAGAATGATAACACACTATGATGCTCTTTAGCTGTGAAAATCTGGATAAGAAAACAGCTCCCCAAACAAGGCATGCCACTAATTAAACAGGGGACAGACTACAGAACTCTGATACAGAATCCAGTGCCGCCTTCTCCTTGGGAGAATAGCAATGCCACCTTTCTTCACTATCCCCCTCAAAGAGTACCAGCAATTTTTGATGAGTTCATTTTGCACAAGGTTGCTGCTTCTAGACAGGCACTATTTTGCAGGTGGAATTCAACTGCCGACTGGTAAATGCAATTTGTGCAGTTGAAGAAGTGGATCGGGCACTCTTGCACAACAAACTTTCATTTAAACCCAAAAAAACCTTGTGGACTTAGTTCAGTAAGGAAATTGAAAGGGGAAAATGCACTGGAAAGAGCAGGATAAGGATTGCTTGGGATAATATATAACCTCTCCACGAACTAATCTCAATGGAGGCTCAGTAAACAGCACCTTCTCCACAAACAGAGCCTGGGAAATGGCATTAACTGTTAAACCACTCTAGGATTTGTAGTTCTGTGAGGGGAATAGGGGTCTCCTAACAGGCACTGTGGGTTAAACCACAGAGCCTAGGGCTTGCCGTTCAGAAGGTTGGCGGTTCGAATCCCTGCGACGAGGTGAGCTCCCGTTGCTCGGTCCCTGCTCCTGCCAACCTAGCAGTTCGAAAGCACGTCAAAGTGCAAGCGGATAAATAGGTACCGCTCCGGCAGGAAGGTAAAAGGTGTTTCTGTGTGCTGCTTTGGTTCTCCAGAAGCGGCTTAGTCATGCTGGCCACATGACCGGAAGCTGTACGCTGGCTCCCTTGGCCAATAAAGCGAGATGAGTGCAGCAACCACAGAGTCGGCCACGACTGGACCTAATGGTCAGGGGTCCCTTTACCTTTACCTTCTTTAAGCAGCCTTAATGAACTACAGCTCCCAGGATTCTTTGGGGGAGGGGGGGCAGGAGACATGGCTGTTTAAATTGGTATGATGCTACTTTAAACACACATTGCACGTAAGAGCCATTAATGTTCATGTGAGCTATCTATTTTTGAAAGGTCATTGAGCTAAACATTATGGTAAGTAACTCCATACTTACACACTGGCGTAAAAGATTTTAGAGAACAATCCTATGCTTAAAAGCCAACCCGCCTATTCCTTTCACCTCCAGTGGTTTTTAGAAATAAAATGTCCAAGTCATCTGCGCTGGCAAGCGCTCCAAACATCTCTCCCCCCCCCAACACCACAAGTCATACCCATTCTGTGTATCTCATTGCCTGACATAACTGCTCAAAAGCCACAAGGGAGCATTTAGAAGGTAGTAGTGGTGGGGAGAAAGATGTTCCAAAAGCACTGTTAAGAATGAACAGCTTCATTGGCAAGAGAGCCATTTATTTGATTTTGCACGAGCTTGTTTTTAGAGGACCTGGCAGCCGTCCACAGATCATTTATATTGTCCTTGGTCTGCCGAGTATGCGACTGCAATGCCATATGCTGGAGTTGAAACGGGTTGCCAGAAAAAGGATCACACAAATTCTGACTTTGCATGAATGCTCCACATTTGGAGAAGACCACAATGGGAAGGCCAGATCATTTGGGTTTTTTAGAATAGCTTGGAGAATTTGAATCATCAAGAAAAGACTTTTCAAGAAGCCAAGATTCTCCCCACCCCCAAAAAACCTTGGGAATGCTTAATGGACTGGTTTTGTATCGTGCTCCAAATCTAACTTTAATTGCCTTGTTGGGGGTTGAATCAGATCCAAGTCTTATTGCCTGGTGTATTGGCAGAGAAGAGTGCTCTTAACAGTGCATGGCTTGGTTATTCTGCACAGCTATCAGAGCGGTTTTCATTACACCTTCAGCCTGAGGTACTGCTAGTGCCATGACCTTTGGACGTTTGTATACTCTACTCTTTAGGGAAAAAATGAGCAGAACCCTGTGCCAAGCCAACTCGAAAACCACATCAACAAATGCCGAATTCTTCACAATTTATATAAACACACCCACGTTCGCATAAACTAGGGGTGGGCTGAATTTCCTACTCCATTTTTGTAGGACCATTCTGCCACCACCTGCATAAATAGAGAGGGAATTGCTTTGTGTGTGTGTGCGGGGTGTACGTGTGTTCAAATTCCTAAAAGAAGGCTTTTATTTATCTTCTATTTCATTGAGCGAAATGTGTATATCGCTTGCTTGCAGTAGAACTTCCAAGGGGCTTGTGAGAAATATCAAAATCGTCAATAAAAACATTTTTAATTACCTGGAAGAGTTACCTTGAGTTGAGAACTTTGCCCCAGGATGAGAATGGAAATTGTGCGCCGGCGGCACAGCGGCAGCAGCAAGAAGCCCCACTAGCACGCCTCTAGTTAAGAACAGTTTCAGGTTGAGAATGGACCTCCGGAACAAATTAAGTTCGTAACTAGAGGTACCACTGTAATAGTAAAATGCATCAACATGGATGGCTCTGGATAAACCTGCGTAAGCAAAAATGTTTCAAGCAGGTGCTGAAAAAACGAGCAGTGAAGGAAGAAGAAGAAGAAGAAGAAGAAGAAGAAGAAGAAGAAGAGGAGGAGGAGGAGGAGGAGGAGGAGGAGGAGGAGGAGGAGGAGGAGGAGGAGTTTGGATTTGATATCCCGCTTTATCACTATCCTAAGGAGTCTCAAAGTGGCTAACATTCTCCTTTCCCTTCCTCCCCCACAACAAACACTCTGTGAGGTGAGTGGGGCTGAGAGACTTCAGAGAAGTGTGACTAGCCCAAGGTCACCCAGCAGCTGCATGTGGAGGAGCAGGGAAGCAAGATTATCACCAGATTATGAGACTACCGCTCTTAACCACTACACCACACTGGCTCCCTGCCTGATGTCAATAGGAAGGGAATTCCAGTTCAAACTTTACCAGAAAAGATCTGACCATGACAAGGGAATGTATTGCACCCCCCACAACTTGGGTTCATCCCTCATTTCACTAGGGGTAAAGTTTACATCAAGAGTATGCCCTACCTAGTGCATTGGATCAATGACCATTGGGGGGTTTTTTTTTGGGGGGGGGAGGGCTTATCATTCCAATAACAATGCTAGGATTGTTCCCTTGCTGATCTTGAAAGTGACTGGACATTAGAAGGTTGTGGAGTGGGAGAGGTACTATAAATCAGTCAAGTACTATAAATCGTCTTTCCAACAGGCTCTGCGGCATTCCATGGTTACAGGCAACAGAATAGAACAGGCACAGGCAAACTCGGCCCTCCAGATGTTTTTGGGACTACAACTCCCATCATCCCTAGCTAACAGGACCAGTCATCAGGGATGATGGGAGTTGTAGTCCCAAAACATCTGGAGGGCCGAGTTTGCCCATGCCTGGAATAGAACTTACCAAGAGTAGGATCGTACTCCCATATGAATCGTTTGGTCAGAAAACGCACCACAAGAGCTATGGAGAAAGAAACAAATGAAGTTAGATTCAGAGGAGTACAAATCTTTTGTTCAGGGACATTCTCTAGGTGAAGAGCCGGCAGCTTCTGGGTGCTACTGGACTACAACTTCCATTATCCTTCACCACTGATGATACTTGGAAAAGGCCACAGGTTCCTCATCCATATTTTAGACAGCTGCTGTATTTGAGGGCTGTATGGCACAATAAAAACCTTATTGACCTGGGCAGTCTCTCTTGCAAGACAGAGCAGATTCACACAACCAAACTAGCATGTTGAGAATTTGGCTTGAATGGATTCCACACTGAATTCAGCATATAAGGGGCCCTCGGTCTCTTAGCTACAACACTGCAGCTCTGTACAAGAGTCTCATGCTGTGGGTAAAAGCCTCAGCGCCTAGGGCTTGCCGATCGAAAGGTCGGCGGTTCGAATCCCTGCGGCGGGGTGCGCTCCCGCCGTTCGGTCCCAGCGCCTGCCAACCTAGCAGTTCGAAAGCACCCCCGGGTGCAAGTAGATAAATAGGGACCGCTTACAAGCGGGAAGGTAAACGGCGTTTCCGTGTGCGGCTCTGGTTCGCCAGAGCAGCAATGACACGCTGGCCACGTGACCCGGAAGTGTCTTCAGACAGCGCTGGCCCCCGGCCTCTTGAGTGAGATGGGCGCACAACCCTAGAGTCTGGCAAGACTGGCCCGTACGGGCAGGGGTACCTTTACCTTTAACATCAGGTGCCCTAGGTACAGAAAGTGCTCGAATATTGACCTTTGATTGCAGCATGTGTCTGCAGTGAGCGTAATTTGGGGAAGTAAATTCAGTCAGTCTGAGAGCCACATTGCATCGTGGGGATCCTTTCAGGGGCCGCACCCCAGTGGTGTGGTCAGGGGCAAAAGTCAGGGTTTTTTTTATACACACATACACACTTCTACTACACAAAAAAACTGCATTTTTTCAACCACGCTCCATCAATTAATGAAAAGAGAAATGGAATACAGGAAAAAAATGTCCAAAGGGAGAAGAAAAATAAAATTAGTGATATTCTCATGGGTATGGTGCAGTGTTTTGTTGTATTAACTTTGCATTCAAGGGAGGGACAAGGAGTCTTTGGGATGTTCCGTTTTTGGCATTTAGCAAATCATTTCGCTGGAGGGCTGCACTCTGCAACCATCCTGGTGCTTGTCTGTCCTGAAAAATGCATGTCATTCCCAGCTGAGCTTTCCTGCAAGCCGAAGTAGGTGGGGAGGTTGTCTGCTGTCTGCCTAGCCTAACAGCTGTTCAATGTTATTTATTTAAGTGAAGTCTTTTTTTTAAAAAAAGCTTTTAAAGAAATCAGTGTAGCAATGTATTTTTTAATTCAATTAACAAGCAAGAGTTTTTTTTATTTAGCATGCTGCTTTTTCAGTTTTCTATGTTCACCCAAGCTTCAAAATGCTGAAAGATCAGCAACATTTGGATCCTTCTCTCTCTGTTCAGCATACAAGGAAGAATGATAGTTCATAGCCACACCATATGTTTAAAGCACTCTTATACCACTAACAGTCATGGTTTCCCCAAAGAATCATGGGAACTATAGTTTGTTCAGGATGCTGAGAGTTAGGCCCCTGTTCCCCTAACAGAGTACAATTCCCAGAGTTATCTGGGCTGAGGGATTGCTAAAGTTTGGAAGAATCCTGTTATTTTCTGCAATGTATTTCCATAAAAACCAATTCGATTTACACGGTGCCATGGAGTACACATGAAAGGTTTTATGAAACAAAGGCTAACATAACTTTTTATTAGCTATTTGCAATGGTTCATCATTATCGTTGGGGTTTTTTTTAAGGCACATATTTGCTTTCTGGGTTTGGCTAGAATCAGAGGCACAACCACAAAACTCTTAAGAAAAATGTTTTTCCTTGTGGTATAAACTACCCATCCATTAGCAGGATGGGCTGTTAAATCTTGTGAGAACATCTGCTTAGCTGAATGGATCGGAAGTCTGGAGAAGTTCAGGTAAACACCCTTGACGTTATAATTCGGTGTACATCAAACCTCCCAACATGCTGTGGTTTCTGTAGCACTCCAGCTAAACGCCATGGCAATAAGGAGATGGACAAAATGTTAAGTTTAGGATCCACATTTTGTTCTGTATTGTGACCTTTCCATTCCTCTGATCTCCAAATGGGGGCACTTGGCAAGTCCTTCTCTCTCTTCCTTAATGGTGTATATGGAAGATACATTTTAAAAGCATTTTAGAAACCAGCTGCATCTAGCTGCATTCTTGGGCCATTTCCTCTTACACTTCTTGGCTAACAGAAATATGGATGGAGGTTACATAAACATGTGTGGGACATATGGCTTTCTGAAAATGTCCTCAAAGGCATTTTTGAAGTACAGTGGTACCTTGGGTTGCAGATGCTTCAGGTTACAGACTCCGCTAACCCAGAAATAGTACCTCGGGTTAAGAACTTTGCTTCAGGATGAGAACAGAAATCGTGCGGCGGTAGTGGCGGCAGGAGGCCCCATTAGCTAAAGTGGTACCTCAGGTTAAGAACAGTTTCAGGTTAAGAACAGACCTCCAGAACAAATTAAGCTCTTAACCTGAGGTACCGCTGTAGAGGGTGCCTTCTTTCTGCTCAATGTTTGCAAGATGTAAAATGGGCCCAGGCAACTGCCCTTACAGCAGGCATCCCCAGCCTTTGGCCCTCCAGATGTTTTGGACTTCAATTCCCACCATCCCTGACCACTGGTCCTGTTAGCTAGGAATCATGGGAGTTGTAGGCCAAAGCATCTGGAGGGCCAAAGGTTGGCGATGCCTGACTTACAGCCAGGGCGGCCCATCCTGTTTTGCCGCCTAAGGTGAAAGGGGAATGTGCCACCTTGCTCCCTCGCTCCTTGCCCTTACCTGGGGAGCCAAAGAGGCAGTGCCCCTGTGGGTGGAAAGTGGAACCGCAGCTCTGCCAGTGGGGCAGGTGGGGTGCCAACCTTTTGGCTTCTTCCACTTGAGGTGCCTATTTAACCCCACCTCACAGGCAGGGTTACTTATAGCTAGAGATGAGAGAATATGTCAATTTTGGTTTCTCTCAGTTTCTAATATTTTTTCTAAACTTAAGTTTAGTTTTCCGCATTTACTCAGCAGTTTGTGATTTTTTAAAAAAGGAATTCGCATGAAAATTCACCAGTATTTTTTATGTGAATTTCTTGTAAGAGACCCATGGTGTGTGCAACTTTGTCAAATATAAACCTTTTGGCAAAGCAACTTTCCCCAAAGGCAATGCAAGTTTGTACATTATCTTCACTAATATACACACATTTTAGTATAGCACATATAGGCATTTTGGTACACAGTGCTTTGCTGGAGATCTGCACTGCAAAATTTTGGTTAAATGCATGTTTTGAAGGATGGCTGTATTTCAGCCCATGCACTGTATCAAAACGTGTGAAAAAAGTAACTTTGCCTTTGGTGCAAACTGAATCAAATTTCTCCCTCATTACTATTTATTACTATACAGTAGGTATAGCCAAGACGGTGCTCTGCAGATGTTGTTGGAATCTGGCTCCCATCAGTCTCTGCTAGCATGGCGAATGGTCAGGAATGATGGGAGATTAGTCAGGGGTGGTTAGGAAGTACCCAGGAAGCCTGAGTCCCAGGTCCTTTTCGCAAGGCTCCAGATCTCCACCCACTTCCTCCCTTCTTGAACAATCTTCAAAAATGAATCTTTGCCTGTTGTTCCACAATTTCCTAAATGTGCATACTTATTGCCTTACTACATGGGAGTCCTTTTTTGAGGCATACAAAGATAAGAAGAACCTGCTACTCCATCTAGTTCTGCTTTTTTCTTACAGCTGCCAACCAGAGGTCCATGCAAAACCCATAAGCAGAACGTGAGTAAGTCATCCATCTCCGCCTCTATGATTCACTAAGGTTCGCAATCTGATGAATATCTGCTGCTGTAATTCAGACAATGGTTTATATTGCACAGTGCTTGGTCTCAAGTCTTGAGAAGCACATCCCCCAGGTCTGGATGTTCTGAGATAAGAGATAAGTGCTCTGGGTTACCACAGCAACACCAGCAAGGCCCATGACTTGCTGAGTTATTCCTCCTCCCACTGGTCCAGGAATGTAGAGATGGGTATTGCTTGCATTAAGCCCCTTTGCAAATTCTGATGCTGCACTCTCTGTGGGACAGGGTCTGACTCTGAATCTGTGAGAATCAGGGGAAGACAGTGTCAGTTTTATGCGTTAGCTAGCATGGCGAGCGTGTTAGTGGACCTTTCTGTACATATGTATCTTTACTTCAGAGACCTGAGGAATTGCATGTGCCCTCACAATGCCTCTGTATTTTCTTTTAAATAATGGAGGGTATCTGAACCCCTCTTTTCTGTAAGGATGACATTACTGAAGCTGTGATGGGAGAGAAGGTCAGAACAGGGATGGTGACGAAAGAATCACAAAAGCTCTAAACAACAGTAATCATTGCTGATATACACACTCATCAATGCATTAGGTTAAATCCTGGCAAAACTTTTTTTTTCTAAAATAATGCACATTGTGCCTAAATCTCCCATCTTTTGCATATGTTTACTCATGTTTATAATCAAGACATCTGTTTGTTTATCACCTAGCGTCTGAAAATCTGCTGTCTATAAAATAGCTATTTCTACGGTAAACATATTTTATTGTCACACATGCACACACAGAGCCTATTTCGCAACCCCATCAAATCACAACCCTTCAGATTAGTCCCACTGAAATAAATAAAAAAAAAATCTAGAATAGATGCAACCCTGATAGGCCGATGCCAGATCGTTTTCACTAAGCAGAGTGGATGCCATTCCTAAAGGAACATGGCTTCTGGCCTTTTAAGACCACCAAGGGATACAACAGGGCTTTCCAGCTTCTCCCATCAGCTGTTGAACACCGCACTCCTTAGCGATGCTTAAAGAACACAGCCAAATCCCACTTGAAATATAGGCCGCAAATTTTATTACTATTTAGATATTGCCATCTGTGTACATGGTATGCTGCGGACTAGCAGAAGCACAGGAAAGGCTCTCCCCCCAGATGTTAATCTCCATTCAGGTCTAGTTCTCAGTGTGGTGGGAAATCTGTGTCTGGGTGATGTCAATTCAAACAGCAGGTAGGGATGCGCAGAACAGAACGTTCCTTCCTAAAAACAATACACCAGAGCAAAGCACTAGCCCAGAAGTCTTCCCCTGGATATCTAGGGTGGAATTCAACTTCACACTAAGGTGATCACCCTGTCAGCACAAGCGTTTCTGCACAAGGATGATCTCCCTTCTCCTCCTCCTCCTGTGTGGTTCTCCCAACTCTCCTAAACAGATTTGGGGAGGATGTGGGGTGTGCGGCAGAGAGTGGGGGAAAGTCCCATGGTGCTAGTGGGACTCATTATGCTGGCTTCTGTTAGTTCAATGACTTAGCTGAATGTGGCCCCTAGTTTTCTATGTGCAGGGATATTCTTTTTGGAATGAAGAAATGTTAAATCATATGAGAGCCCCTCTCTGAAGCCTGGAGCAGCACACCCCAGACACAGGTTGAACGCCCCAATGAAGTTAAGGCTCATGCATTCAGGGAATATGTGCTAAAGGTATTCTGAACCACTCTCCACTGTGGGAGGGCCATTTGTCTTCAGGAAAAGCAGATTTTCAGCTGCTTTCAAGGGGCCATGGGTGAAGTTCATAGGAATCTGAGTGTGTTGAGTGAGAGGCATGGGTTATTTTTGTTTGGGGTGACCAGTGTGGTGCCCTCCAGATATTGCTTGACTGCAGCTTTCATAATCCATGACCATTGGCTATGAGAGCTGGGGCAGATGGAAGTTGGAATCTAGCAACCTCTGGTAGGTCCCATTATAGCAACCCCTGCCTAAATATGATGAGGTGGCCAAGGTGACTTTTGTTAAATGCCACACAGTTCGTGGCAGGGGTGTGAGGCTCTCTGCAGCCTACTAGCCACATCTCCAGATCTGGAATGTAACCTGGACAAGACACTATGTAGGACTTACTTTTAAGTAATGCCTACCACCTTTAAGATGTTTTGGACTACAACTCATGTCTGTCAGGCTTCCTCCCCCTTTGGCAGTAGATAAGCAGAACAAAGAGAAAGGAGTCTCTTACCATTTAGAAGCTTTAATGATCACAACGAGAGAAGAAAGAATCCATTTCCTAGGAATGGCGGTGCTCCCAATTAAGGGTTCCACCCACTTCCTCCCTTGTCACCCACGTCACTACTGTGTCTTGTAACTTGATCTCGCAACCACTGTGCTTTCTGTGCTGCCACCTTACCAGCTGTTCTTGACCTTGGGCTGAGCGGATGAAGACTTTCCAGAGACAGTGAATCTGTTAACTCTCTCCTCCCCCCCAGTGCTTCTTCTCCACCCAGTATTTCCCAGCTTCTGCCTTCTGAACTATATCCCTCTGCAAACCACTGTTCCAAATCTATACTGTCCTCCTGCTCCTGGGAAGATTCAGGATCTTGATCAGGAGCAGGGGGAGGGGGAGGCTCTCACCTTTCCTCCTCAGTGCAGCTCTTCTCAGCACGGTCCCTGACATCACCAATCCCAGGCAGAATGGTCAACGGTCAGGGTTAATGAGAGTTGTAGTCTATCAAAAAGCATGGAAGGATGACCTAAAAAACCACCAGCCTTCCACAACTGGACCCAATGGTTGTAAGAGCAAGGTTCCCAAAGTGTGTAAGTGTGAGTGTTCATATAGCAGCCAATACAACTGCTTTCTTAAAAAATAAACTGCAAATACAACTGAAATAAAGTGCACACAATAAAGTTTCTGTAACATGTTATCCTATCACCAATATTCTCTTTATCCAACACCTCAAATTTCCTTTCTACAATCTTCATACAGAGATTTCTGATTCCAGCATAAGCTGTTGTTCCTGTTATTCTCATATATATCTTTTCCAATTCCTATTATGCAGGATATTGTGCATCAATATTCTTTGGCATATATCTATTTATCACTCTCCCAAAGACAAAAGTTATTCCCCACTCCATCAATTTATTGTCACTAAAATGCCAGAAACCAATATATTCTCAAGCAAGTTTTAAATACTCAACTGGAACTGAACCAAATCGGAATCAAACCATCCAATCTATCAAGGGGAAAGCACCATAAAATCTATTGACCAAGGCAATAGTTAGGTGGGGTGGAGAAATCTCCATTGAATTCCCTCCCTTGTTTTGTGTGCATGTCGATGGGGTAAAGAAGTACAGTTTTCTCAGTAGATAGCTGGCTGCCATTTTGATTGCTGCCTGATGGGTTTGAAGCCAATGCAATGAGTTCTTTTTTCCCCAGCGAACTGATTTTTTTTGTTTTGTTTTGTTACAACTGGTGAAGCTCAGAGCATTTCTTTCTTGACCCTGGAGAGGATCAGTGGGGCAAAATTTGAAATCTACCAGCCTTGCTCTTTTTAACCCTTTTCCTGAAGTTTCTTCCTTGAATTCTGCTTTCACCTTGCAAGGCCAGTTAAGCGAAATATTATTTTTTTATCTAGGCACAATATTTTGATTAATATAGCAAAATGCTGCTTGGAGGATTATGGTTTGTGCCCCCCCCCAATAAATTTAAGTGCTGTTGAATAAAACCTACAGCTATACATAATGGATGTTGTAAAACCAACAGCTTATTGGGAGTTTTAGGATCAGGGAGAATTAATACAACATAAAGGTCTTTAAGCTCTTGACAGCCAAGAGGATTCTTCTATCCTAGGCCTGCACAACTTTATTTAATTTTATCTCTATCTCACTTCTTGATGCAAGAAGTTTCCCAAGGTAACTTGTGTTAGACAATAAATTATAATTATCCTGGGGCTGGGAATGGGCAAGTCTGAAAATTGTGGTTCCTCTCAGTCTTTCACTTTTCTGCTCTTAAGCTATATCCTCCACATTTCCACATTGCTTTTCTTAGAAACTAGTCCTCATGAAAATTCATTAGCATTTTAGTGCTAATTTCTCCTAGTACACATATTTTTGTATACAGTTTTGCTTACCATACACATTTCTGCAAACAATTTCACCTTGTATAATGCATTTTTGTACTCTATTTTCACCAACAGATGCATTGTTATGCGCACTTGACTCTAAAATATTATGCATTTGTGTCCACACTACTTGACTGGAGAATTGCTCTGTGCAATGTAAACAATTGCCAGTTGCAAAGGATGGCTGTTTTGGAATCTGAAAATGCTAATTATTATTGCTGTGTTGCTTTTGAGCAACAAACCTCTAGGAAATATACAACCTTACACATGATTTGGTTCATAGTAAGGTATGCTATTTTGTCTTAGTTTATTATTTACCGAATGTTTATGGTGCAAAATAAAAAGAAAGTAGGTAGGCTCATCAATCAAGGCAATATGGATCAAATAGCAACCCCCAGCACTAACTATGGCAGTTTCTACCCCTTCTGGTACATAACATTGCTCTGGGATCTTGCCACACAAATCAACACCTTAGATAATTGTCTCATCTTTCTCTCCTAACTGCTGTGCTGCTTTTATACTGCAAAAGAGAGAAGTGAAAAGAGGGCAACTTCATGACTTCTGCCAGCTGCCTTTGGCATACCCTTAAAGAATCCTTCAATTGTCCTCCAATTGCAGGGTGACTTAATGATTTAATTGAAGGGTGACTTAATGACTTCTGAATTGTTTGTCAATTATCTGCTCAGGCAGAAAGTGCTCTGATGTGTATTGCACCAAGGCAACAGACACTCTGTGTTCTCTAGCCTCTTTTGATCCAGTCCATCACCTTTAAACACACAGGGCTGAATCCCACTCAGAATCGACCCAGTTATGGTATTCGAGATGACTAATTTAGGATTATTCATTTAAATGGGTTTACTCTGAATATAATGTAGTTGGGTACAACCAACCTTAAATAAGAATTGCCATCTATGCAGCTTTGGGAATCAAAAGCTGCCTAGGCCATACCTGATCTAAAAGCCTAATCCCAAACTGGATAGATAGACCAACCTAATCCATGGTGCAGTGCAAATTTGCGCATGATATTCGAGTTTGTAACTGAAGGGAGAAATTAACATCTTCAGAAATGCAGTGGGTGGGGCTTTTCATGGACTGGGAAAATGGAGTTCAAAATGGAAAGTTGGGGTGATTTTAATCTCTTTTAGCATTTTAACTTTTGTATGTTCTAAAGTAATTCTTTCTTGATTTTACTGTTTTATATTTTGTACAGTAGTGCCTCGCAAGACGAAAAGAATCCGTTCTGTGATTCTCTTCGTCTAGCGGTTTTTTCATCTTGCGAAGCAAGCCCATTGAAGGATTAGCGGATTAGCGCTATTAGCGGCTTTTAGCGGCTTATCTGCTGATCGGATCAGCTGATAAGCGGCTTAGCGGCTTAGAAAAAAAGGGGGGGGGGAAAACCAGCAGGAACTCGCAAGACATTGTCGTCTTGCGAAGCAAGCCCATAGGAAATTCGTTTTGCGAAGCACCTCCAAAACGGAAAACTCTTTCGTCTAGCGAGTTTTCCATCTTGCGAGGCATTCGTCTTGCGGGGCACCACTGTAATTCGCTTTGAGGTTCCTTTCCCCTTACAATCAGGCAGCGTTTAAATTTTTCTGAAACGAGCAAGCAAGAAAACAAATAGACCAACACCTGGTGCTCCAAGTGCATTCAGCGAGTGAGCTCTAGGTGATATATCATATTTGAAATTTGTGGGGATTTGTCTGCGTCAGTATAATCTGTGAAGTTATGCAAAGCCATTTACGCATTGCAAGAAGCATCATTTCCTGCTGAGTCTGCCTCACTCTTCTCTTCTTAGTGCTTGCTCTTTATCTCGCCAGCCTCCTAAGAAGAATTAGCAGACATACTGCAGGCAGAGGCTAAAGCCTGTGGCCACCAACCCCTTCCCCGTTAATAATATTTGCTGCTGTGTACAAACGTCTGGCTTCTGCCTTTCCTCAGCTTGACTTAGCCAGCAATGTGGGTGTGTGGCAGAGCAGGTTAATTGCCTGCCCTTTCTAAAGATCAACAACTCACTGCACACCACAGAAACCGTAAGAGTTGCGGCAGGCATGGAAGAAGAACCGGAGAGGCGGAGCAAAGTAAGGAGAGGTGGTCCGACTTCAGAGCTGGTTAAAAAGCACGCCACTTTGTGTACGGAGTAGGGATGGGGGAGAAACTCAGCTCTGTTCACATTTAAAGTTGGCTCTGCCCAGTTTGCGCTACCTGAAACAACCCTCCTTAGAAATCCTGACTCATCCGAATTTTGCAATTTTGCTAACTCATTCAAGCAACGTGCCTTAACGATGCATATGCCGAGTTTAAGGTGTGCATCGTAACGCATATGGGAGCAAAAATGCATGCAAAAATGCAATACATTGGGGGAAATCGATTTGCATTTTCATTAGGCAAAATTGCCTAGAATGAAATGCTAGGATAATTTTGCATTAGGATGGGCGTGGATTGTCATCAGGCGTCTTCTTCTTCTTTTTTTTTTTTTTAAAAAAAAGAATTGCAAACTGATGTGGAAATGTGGAGAACTGATCTGCAGGAAGGAAAAATGGGAAACCAAAAGAAACCCAAACTGTCCAGATTCCCCATCCCAAATATTGCATGCCAACAACCATTGGGCAGTTGCACGATCCATTTCATTCTACTTTTCCCCAGCATTTAGGGCTAGTGCAAGAAAATGGTCTGCCTGAGCTGCTGTCCTCACTCCTCTTCCTTTTATCCTGTCCCTGCTACCCCTCTCACATTATTACTCCCCCCCTAATTTTAGGCTCCATTAGCCACCAAAGCAAACCACAGTTGTGGTGCAGGTGCTTTCATGGCCACCCTACCCAGAATGCTTTGCTCTGAGGGCCCCCTAACTCTTGCTAGAAGCAGGGAGGGAGACAGAGCCCCTCACCCTAGGACAGTAACCCAGCAGAGGGAAGCAGCAGGTCTAGCAGGGGGCAAGACAAATGTGCCACTTTCTGTGGCTGCCGCCTGAGGCAGTTGCTTCAGTTTGTCTAATGGAAGTGCCGACTTGGCCAGCGTTCCATCGCTCCGATTGCACTGCTGCTCCACCAATGCTTCTGCCTCCACCAGCAGCCATGGTTCCTGCTGGGATTTGAGCAAGGGCAAAGCTCTTCCCTGCCTCTGCCTGTCACGTGCCTCCGAGATGTGACTCAGTCCTAGTTGCAATTTTCCCCAGCTTACGGTTCTGCTCAAGAGCCTGCTCCACACTCTCCCTACCAGTCAAGGCTTTATTTATATAAACAGACTGAACTTCTTCAGCATTACAGTTCCCATATTCCCCCTTTTACAAGAAAGAAACTACAGCGAAAAAGGTCTGGAAGATGCGTCAATGCTGTCAGGAAGTTCAGATACAACACAAGACCCTGAGAGAGCGGCTGTCAGTCAGAGCGGGCTGCCCTTGTGTCTGCTGGGTCAAAAGCAGACACTCGGCTTAAAAACAAGCTCCAGGAGAAAGTCAAGGGTGCTCCTGTGCTGAAATTGCCCCTCCAATTTCTTTTATGTTTTCTTCCCTTTGGGATTCTTGTGCCTCATAGACGGGCATCTTTAGACCTTCTTTGTGATTTCAGTGTGTGCAGCGCTGAGCTTACCTCACCGCTGCTGGTGGACTGTTTTCACTTCTCTGATCTGAAGAACATTTCCTAATCTGAAAAAAGTCGCACAGGAGGAGTTGCCTCATGGTATCTTTCCTTGTACTTCAATTAAACTACAGCAGAAATTTACAAGTGTTCAATTGGCGTGCACCCGTGCGCGTCGCTCCGAACCCAGAAGTGACTTTTAAAATAGCAAAAATGAATGACTGGCAGAATCCGAGACCAGGGAGAAGAGTCGGTGGAAGAAGATTGGAAGAAATTTAAAGACTATCTACAGAAATATTGCAAAATTAATGAATGTTAGAATGATGTCAGAATGAAGTTAAGTGGTTTAAGCAGCAATGTTATAAAGGTGTATGTAAAAATGGATTGTTAACAGGTGAGAATCCAAAGTTATAATATATTATGTTAAAGGACTAAGATAAAAACAAAGAGGGAAAGAAATTGCTGAATTAACTAACTGAATTGGAATACAAAAAAGGGAGGTGTGAGGAGGTCAGGGAAACAAGGAAATGAATGTAAGGTATGGAAAGACTGATGTATTTTTTTAAGTGTTTTTATCTTTTTTGTATTTTGTATTTTGTATTTTTTCTTTTGTCTTTCTTTTTCTTCTTTTTTTTAATTCATGTAATTCTTTTCTTTGAAACCTTAATAAATATCATTTTTTAAAAAAAGCAAAAATGGCCCTCAAAGAGCCCAGAAAGGGCAAAATGTGCAAAAACAGTGTCTAGCAATCCCACAAACCTTTGCAAGCGCAATCCCAGGAGCCTTGTTGAGAATTGGGAGTTTGAGAAAGGAGGTTTGAAGGGAGCAATGGTGGTGGAGTTTGGCATCTGCTGCTGTTTTTTAAAGGGTTTTCCAAGGGTTCCCAGAGGTTTGGAGGGTGTTTGCAGGCTTTTCCTATGGTGTTTCAAATATACATTAATTCACTGAAACATGAGGTGCCTCGGAACGTAACTGCCGCGTAAATGGGGAGTTGCCTGTACAGATACCAGGGAGGTTGGTGACATAAGGAGAGCTCTCCTGGATCAGGCCAAAGGCCCATCTAGTCCAGTATCCTGTTTTCTCAGTGGCCCATCTATGTCCTGCTGCTTGTCTGTTTCACAAGGCATCTTGCGGTCACTGTTGGAAATAGGAAACTGAATGAAAAGGAACTTTAGTCTGATCCAACAAAGGAAGTTACTCTGTTTTCAACACTGGGGCAATCAACAAACAGTGTAGAAAATATTTCCGTGCTCTTCCCTCCCTCTCCCATTCTTCCCTTCTTCTCTCTTCTGTATATTAATTTTTAAATGTCCTTTTATAATTCAGGGTATCTCTTTCCCCAGATGCTTCCTTTCCCTCTTCTTTCAAAAGAGTTGGCTACACAGGGAATTTCTCCAAGCAATCAGCAGATTTGCAGCTGTTTTGAGTTTTATGGGTTGCTGTTGTTTTTAATTAAAACACGCACACCCCCCCCCCAGGAAAGCCCACATGCAAAGGCAAATTTTGAGTCCATTGCCATATTTTTTCTCCTTCTGAAGCCAGAAGAAAAAGCATACTTGTTTTTCATGTGGCCTATAAAAGGTTCTGTTTCCTTGCCTATCCCATCCTGCTCTTCTGTAATTTGCAGGATGAGATCAGAAAGTGATGAATTACTAGACTAAGGATGCAGCGCTATGCACATTTTACCTGGGATTAAGTTCCGATGAACTCAGTGGGAGATAATTCTGAGCAAACAGCCAGAAGATTGCTCTGTAAACGATGCTATTAGATTCCGAGAATTCTGAGAAGCAGCTTTGTTCTTAGAACATTAAAAGTATGTCTCTGTTTTAGGGGTGGATGGCTCTGTCTATTTAGGAAGTTGCTGTATACTGAATCAAGCCATTTGGTCCATATGGTATTGCCTCACTGGCTGATATTGGCCTTACAGACAGGGGTCTTTTCCACTTCCACCCAGAAATTTCAGGGACTGCACCTTCTACATGCAAAGCAGTTTCTCTACCACTGAGCTACACCAATTTGTGAGTTTGCAATGTTCCATTCATGTTCATTCGCTCCTGTTTCCACTACAGTTTGTGAATTTTCTTTTCTATGTGTGGAACTTTGCATTATTCCCCCCCCCCTCACAAAATGCACATTTTGGAACCCCATTCTCCTTGGTATTCCATTGCACTCTTTCACAGTTACTGGGGTGAGACTTGAAATAAATGTATCATAGGCCAGCACAGCATGCTATTTTTGTTTGCAAAATTAATCACTTCTATTTTTGTCTGACAAATACTGGACTGGGTATGCTGTAGTTTAGTATACAAATTTGCCGAAGTTCAGAGCGCACCCCCCCCTTTTGCTTGCCATGTTCTTTTCTTGTCCTATGTAACTGTCAAAAGCATAACTGTGCATAATATTCAAGCTGAAGTAAAACCAGGCGATAGAATGAAGCGGAGAAAGGAGGAGGTTCAAGAGTGCCAAAGGTTCTTACACACGGGAGGGGTGGGAACTCAGTTGGTCCAACATGGATAGATCACTCAAGCATGCAAGAGTTGACCTACATTGCCTGAAATCGTGTGTGATGTAGTGCAGGCCTCCTGAGACTGTACCACTGTGGAATGCAGGTGGGGAACAGTATATCTGAATGCTCTCGCATTTGCACACCAAAGAACAGGTTTAGAATGATCTACTGCTGTTTATATATAATGGAGAGGTGCATTTAACTATGAAATCCCTGACCTGCTGCCTGTAGTGGCTCATCTGCACAGGACTGTTCCACACGTTGTTTCCAAAAGTGAAGCTTTGGCTCCAGTTCCTGCTGACCACAAAATTGTGTTGTTGTTTTTAACAATTAACCTAAGCCAGCAACAAGCAGGAAGCACTTCAAGTTGTGTCAGGACCTGTGGCCCTCCAGAGGTTATGGGATTCCAACTCCCATCACCTCTGGCCATTGGGCATGTTTGTTTGTTTGTTTACAGTGTTGATATACTGCTTCCCCCAAAGATGTCCTGCAAGGCAACGGAAAAAGAAAAGGCTAAGGATTAAACCCTACTCAAATCCAGAGTGGAGTCCCTAAGATGGTTGGATGGCGCCTTCCGGCAACTCCTGCAGCCAAGCTGGTGCCAAACATCTTGTTCTGCTTTCCTTTGGGCCACATCAGCAAGGCAGAGAGGGGGGTCTTTTTGTCTGGGCACCTCAGGACCTGCATACACACTGCACAGGCTTGCGCCTCGGGGAGGTCACTTCAGCGCTTCTAACGCAGCAAAAACAACCCAGGAGGAAACAGTTTTGAGTTACTGGCCTCTGTAGCCACAGCAGGTGCTGTGATTCTCCATCAGTTTGACCATAGCTGTCAACTTTCAGGTTTGAAAATAAGGGATGAGTAGCCTCACCTGTCCTGGGGACAGTCTACAGGATACCTAACAATCCGGGATAGCAGCGGGAAGCAGCACTGGAATAAGGGAATTTCCCGCAAAAAAAAAGGGAAGGTTGACAGCTATGCAGTTTGACTCCACTCCCAGAGGTGCACTTCCATTGTTTCACGAGAAAGACAGGTGCCAACAACAATACTGCTTTTCAGGCCAACCACACAGCAGTTTAGGTAAAGGTAAAGGGACCGCTGACCATTAGGTCCAGTCGTGACCAATTCTGGGGTTGCGGCACTCACCTCGCTTTATTGGCCGAGGGAGCCGGCGTTTGTCCGCAGATAGCTTCTGGGTCATGTGGCCAGCATGACTAAGCCGCTTCTGGCGAACCAGAGCAGCGCACGGAAACGCCATTTACCTTCCCGACAGAGCGGTACCTATTTATCTACTTGCACTTTGAGGTGCTTTCGAACTGCTAGGTTGGCAGGAGCAGGGACCGAGCAACGGGAGCTCACCCTGTCGCAGGGATTCGAACCATTGACCTTCTGATCAGCAAGTCCTAGGCTCTGTGGTTTAACCCACAGCGCCACCTGCGTCCCCACAAAGCAGTTTACATGGCATTATTTTAAAAATAAGCATCAAATTAGAAGAAAAAGGTTACAAAGGAATTGAAAGGGCAACTTGTTCCTTTAGAAAAAGCTGCTACTGCTTCTTCTCCCTTCCTCTCAGGGCAAGATGGTCCTTCAGTTCCCCCTGAGGTGGCAGCTGAGGGGAGGGGAGGGCTGCTATCCCTATGCTGGAGCTGCAGTCTCACAACATCTGGAGGGCCAGAACTTCCCCCATTCCTGTTTTATGAAGCAGATTTATCACCTGAATTCCCACTCCCCGCAAGAGAGTGCCTCAAGTGAGATCGATGGGTTACCAGGGAATGGTGGTTTGAAGGCTACAGGTACACAACTATCTGAAATGGAAGCAGCTGCTCTGTGACTTGTTCTCACAGCCAAAGCTGGATTGCTGAACATTTATTCTGCAAGACAACCAAACATTTTCATATTTGGTGGTGGAGTTTGCTTCTTTATTTCCTACCCACAGAGCGATGCTTGTCAGTTATGCATCACCCTAGCCTGCCCGCAAGCAGTCATTCTTCTCCAATCTGTACGGCTTAAGAGTGATGCTGACTGAATGAGTCACACGTTTATTCACAAGATAACACACAGGAGAGAGTTGCACATAGCAACCGGCGTGCTTATTTTCTGTGGATTTTGTGCACTACAGAAGCATCGACTGAGAACACTGTTCCCTGCAGAAAAGTGTGTTTTTAGTGAGAGGGGGCTGGTGAGAGGGAGTTCATAAAATGTTGATGACTTCGACAATAATATTTCTGAAGAGGAACTTGGAGGGAGGGAAACCTCAGAGACAGGCTAGATACACAGCTAGTCTGTACAATAGATTTAGCTGAGGCATTCAAGGACCTTTCTCTGTCAAATTAATTGCATCTGGCATAGAAAGCTACAAATTTTAACTTTAGCTGTCAGGGATGACCTAAATGCAGACAAGCTAGGAACAATGATATCAGGTCAAACTATTTACCCATTAACTGTAAACTCTGGTTGGCAATAGATTTCCAAAGTCCCACCCCTCCCTTTTGGGGGGCTAGGGACTGATCATGGGACCTTTAAATGTTCAATGCCACACTAATCTATGCAAAACTCTCTGCAAACAGAATAGAAAACACAGGCGTTCGCAACAGATTTCAGTGTGAGATTCAACCCTGAATAAATTCTCTTCCTGCTCCCTGAGGGAGTACATGGCCCTGATGTGTGTGTTGAATTTGACTCTGATTAAGGGATAAATTTGGAAGTTTCCAAACAGTGGAGCAAAATGATAGGTTACTGTTGCTGGTAATATTTATAACCAGTTAATAATTCTTCTTCACCAGTGACTCATCCGTCTCGCCTGACCTCGTTTGGATTAGGCAGCCAGCCAGATTGAGGGGAGCAAGAAATGGAAAGGAAGAAAAAGTGGCCATCACAACCTCCCTTTATACAAACTAAGGACAAGTCCTCCAGAGCTTGTTTCCCATTCTGGCCTTCAGAGGTTTAAAATATTTAAAGCTCCTCATAAAAGTATGATAATGGGACTAGAAGTCACACACAGAGAGAGTGTATAAAACACAAGGAACTAAAGGAACAAAATGGAATCCAAATGAAAGCTGGTTGGTTTTATAGAAATGAGATCAGTTGATTGCTCCTTCCCAGAGCCTGGACGGATATCCAATCTATGGGGAAGGGATAGAGCCATTTCAAATAGGGAAATGTTGTAGTCCAGTAGTCAGAATGTTGAACTTGAAGGCTTAGGAATAAAACACAATGAAGCCATGAAATTCTCAACGGATGGCCGTGAGCCAGTCACTCTCAGCCTTGTCTTCCTCACAGGGTTGTTGGAAGAATAGACTGAGATTAAGCCAGGCTATCCTCATTGCCCCCCGCCCCATTTACTGGCTGAAAACGGTCCTGGCTATTTTACAGGGAAAAGAAAGATAATAATTTCACAGCCAACTTTAACATGCACAGAACATGAATGAACTAACATAATACTATTTTTGTTCTACAGTGGTACCTCTGGTTAAGTACTTAATTCATTCCAGAGGTCTGTACTTAACCTGAAACTGTTCTTAACCTGAAGCACCACTTTAGTTAATGGGGCCTCCTGCTGCTGCCGCACCACCGGAACACGATTTCTGTTCTCATCCTGAAGCAAAGTTCTTAACCTGAAGCACTATTTCTGGGTTAGCGGAGTCTGTAACCTGAAGCGTATGTAACCTGAGGTACCACTGTATTTAGAAAATTTAGACCCTGCCTTTTGTTGTAGTGGTTGGTCAATGAGATCTTCCATTGCTACTGGTCTCCAAACTGCTATGGTACAGTTTTAATTCTTATTGGTTGTTTTATTTAAATGCATTTCTAATTGAGTTCTTTTCAAAGCCTGAGGCTATGAGTTCTTGTGAGGAAAGCCCCAGGCCCCTCAATTTTTCATAAAGCGACAATCTCCATTTAGACTGGAACGGGTCTAGTAGAGTCAATGGAGCCACTCCCACTGGGAAAAATATGAGTTTTAGCCAGAAGTGAATCTTCAAGATCCATATCCTGGCATTAATAGGGAGTTGGCCAACCTCCAGCCTAATGGCAGTGTTAGAGACACAGGTAGGTAACCCTAGTAGGGAACGATAAAATTTAGTTTGTACAGATTCCAGGGACTTGAGTTTTTGACAATTAAATATCTGGGTGCCATACGTCAATTGTGGAAGTATTTTTGCAACAAAGACCTGGGAGGCAGCAGGGACATATTGACCTCCTTTTCTGTAAAAGAATCTTATAATAGCTCTGGAAGATCTTTGCGCATTTACAATGGAGTTCTTGATCTGATGGCACCAGGATCCCTTCTCATCAAAAATTATTCCAAGATATCTAAAAGATGTTACTTGCTCAATAGGTTGGTTATTAATTTTCCATTTATGTCGGAGTTTTCTCTTGGAGAACACCATAATTTTTGATTTAGTGTAATTTACTATTAGGTGTTCAGCTTCGCAATACTCTGTAAGAGCTCGTAAAAGTTTTCTTAGACCCACACAAGAGAAGGAAATAAGTGCCGCATCATCCGCGTACAAAAGGACCGGGATTGGTGTATTATTTAGATTTGGGGAATGAGTGCTTGCTTCCTCCATCTTTCCGACTAAGGAGTTTATATAGAAGTTAAAAAGAATAGGAGCAAGAACACAGCCTTGCTTGACACCATGGGAGCTTTGGATTTCCTTTGATAGGTTCCCATAACGGTCGCATCTAACACGGATCCGAGTGTTTTCATGTAGTCTACGGATAAGAAGCAAAAGACGTCTATCGATGTTTGTGACATTTAGTTTTTCCCAAAGTCTGTGCCGGGGTATCGAGTCGAAGGCTGATTTAAAATCTATAAAGGCTACATAGAGAGAGCCTCCTTTCTTTGAGGTGTATTTCTCCACTAGATGTTGCAATACCAATCCTTGGTCTAGAGTTGATCTATGTGCCCTGAAACCAGCCTGGGCTTCCTTTAGGATGTGCTCCTGTTCCAGCCAGTCCGCAAGCTTTTCACGTAAGTGAGTTGCATAAAGTTTGCTGATGATGCTTAAGAGACTGATTGGTCTGTAATTGGCTGGATCAGGTTTGCAGCCTTTCTTGAATATGGGAACGATGATTGCCAATCCCCAGTCCTCTGGTATTATTGCTGTTTGATCTATGCATCAGGGGACATCAGGTTACTGTTTATCTCCCCTATCGTTCAGAAATTTCCAGGTCGATCTGAATCTCAGCGGCTGAAAATCCTACTAGGAGATAAAAACCCAGAAGTAACACTGAAAGTGGCCAAGTTTTCTGCGGCCGCGATCAAGCGGAGGGCATTAGCTGTAAAAAAGTAAAAGATCTGACCCCTGGATAAGCCCCCCCTTTTTTAAGCCCATACATATACTGTAGTGCATATATGAGTATGTATATGTGTGTGTGTGTATATGTGTATTGTTTTTATGTATAATTTTACAACTTTTAATTGACACCATCATTCCCTTGTAAACTATTGCTGCCTTTTATGTTTTTTTTCCTTTCTTCTGGTCTATGACCGTAATAAACTATTCATTCATTCATTCATTCATTCATTCAATTGAGTTGGTTTATATGTTTGAAACAACCCAGGGATGACTTATGTGATGAAAGATGGTTGATAAAAATGATGGATGAATACATAAATAGGAAAAACAAGGATTGGAATAGAATAAAATCACATATAACAGACGCTGAATAAATGAAATTTATTCCCAGGTGAGAGCTCGGAAGGATAGCTCTTTTGTGTGTGGAATAAGGGTTAAGACATAATTAGGGTAGAGGCTCTTGCATTTATTTCTTATTTTTCTATGTCTTTATTTTCTTCTTTTTCCTTATTTTTGCTTCTTCCCTATTCATCTTCTTCAGATTAGTTTGGCTTTTATTGCATTTTAGGTTGAAAACTCTTAATAAGATTGATTTAAAAAGAATAAATGAAAACTAGTTTTCTATTTATAGGGTTTTCATGTATATTAATGTTTTTGAATTCTTAATCGATATACGTACTTATATTGACACACCTTGCAGTTCTGCTTCGATGATAAAATATATTAAATATGTAAGATACTATTACATTTCTTCCAAAATATGCTGTTATTTGTTCAGTCAATAAACAAAGGCAAAATGTGGCTTCTTTTTTTTTTGTTTCAGCGCAAGGTCGCTGCAAATTCTGCTGGTGGCTGAAAGCAGCACTGAAGCAAAAACAATTGCCTTTTTGAATTGTAATCTCTTATCTGTGGCCAGTGTGTGGTCTTTATTCTATGCACAAAGTACAGGCTGGTTTTCCACAGTCAAGGGCACCGACTGTGACAAGATACTCCTGGAATGGAAACCTGCTTCAACTTGTCATTGAGCAGTCTCTTTGGCCAGTGAATGCCTTGCTCACCCTCAGTCCCTCTGAAAGCTGCTGTGGTTTATTTATACAGGGCATTTATTTATTATATTTATATATCACTCATCACCATAGGATCCCAGGGCAGTTCACAGAATAAAATACAGGACAAAAACATGAAAATAAATAAAACAAAACCGCAAAACAGACCGCAAAAACCTTCCCACAGACACAATTAAAAGGCTGTAGAAAATATATATATATATATATATATATATATATATATATATATATATATATATATATATATATGCTTTCGTAGATTTTCACGGGTACAGGAATGCAGGTTTTGGTGTCTTCGGGTGTCTTCCCGTGTAAGAGTTGGGGTGTCTAGGCGACGTTTCGACGAGGTCTCACTCGTCATCTTCAGGCTGGTGCTTTCGGCTTCTTGTTACTGGAACAGAGCAGGATCTCAGTGTTTGAGTTCCTATAAATACTGTTGAGGGGGTGTGGTGTATAGCCTCCAACGTTCTGGGCAGAGAGGAAGTTCCCAGGTTAGTGTGTCTTTTCTTCTTTTGTTCATTAATTACTTGAGGGATATCTTGAGTGATTTCTTGAGTGATATTCTGAGTACCACTTAGGAGGGTCATTAGGTGTGGATTAGTTGCTAAAGCTTTCGTGTCTTGACCTCTTGACCTTGTGAAGAGTTTTTTCTGGGACAAATGCAAACAACTAGCCGTTTGGAGAGCTGAAACGGAGTCCGCACATAAGACAGACACACACACCAACAAACTCCACAAACTAGAGAAACGCCAGAAGCCCAGCCACCCTCCACAACAACCCATGAAACAAACAGTACATAACATATCAGACAGGATCCTCACCTCAACTGAAACCAAAGTACTCTCCAAAGGTTTCAACTTTGCAGTCGCCCCGAGACGCATCCCCACGGAAAACATCATATGCGGAGTCGAAGCTAGCCTAACCAAAATCAACCCAGATGAAGCCAATAAAATCAGACTTGAAGTCACCAACATCCTCTGCTCCAGCAAACCACCCAGAAGCAATTTACACAAAGAAGAACAGAAAGCACTCACCAACCTGAGGAAAGACAACAACATAATCATTCTCCCAGCAGACAAAGGTAATGCCACTGTTGTGATGAACACATCGGACTACCAAGCAAAACTATCAAATCTACTCCAAGACCCTACCTACCAACCTATAAAAACAGATCCCACCACCTATCTGGAAAAAACCACCAAATCCAAAATAAAAGCCTCTCCTATCAGTGAAGAAATCCAGCTAAGAATCATCCCCAGAGAAAAATCATCCAGATGCCCCAAACTCTACGGTCTCCCCAAGATACACAAAGAAGGAACACCACTCAGACCAATAGTCAGCTCCATAGGCTCACCTCTACAAAATCTCGCTAAATTTCTCGCTAAGCAACTTCAGCCCTATGCAGAATCTATCGCTTCACACGTTACAAACTCCTTCCAGTTCATAGAAACAATAAAGAAGCAAAACCTACATCCCGACGACCTACTTGTGAGCTTCGATGTTGTATCTCTCTTCACACAAGTGCCCATTAATGAAGCCTTGACAGCCATTCAAAACAAATACAATCCCCCCGAATACATCCTGGACCTGACCAACCACTGCCTAACCAACACGTACTTCATCCACAATGGACAAAGATACAAACAGATAGAAGGAGCACCTATGGGATCACCCCTCTCACCGGTCATCGCAAATCTGTACATGGAACACTTTGAAACCAATGCTTTAGACAAGTCAGAACACAAACCCAAACTTTGGCTCAGGTATGTTGACGACACCTTTGTAATTTGGCCACACGGGAAGAAAAAACTAGATAGCTTCCTCACACATCTCAACAGCCTACACCCCAAAATACAATTCACTATGGAAATAGAAGCCAACAACCAACTTCCCTTCCTTGACGTCCTAATCTACAAAAAACCTGATGGCTCCCTAGGACACACTATCTACCGGAAAAAAACACACACCAACCGCTACTTACATGCACAATCACACCACCACCCTGCACAAATAAACTCCGTAGCCAAGACTCTCATCTCCAGAACCAAACGCCTGGCTGACAAAGACCACTTGACAACTGAGTTACAGAATCTTTCAAATGTGTTAATCGCCAACGGATACCAGCAAAACAGGGTTACGAAGCTAATCCAAAAAGAAACACCCCCCAAAAAGCAAGACACAGAAGAAAACAATGGCATGGCCCTCCTTCCTTATATCAAGGGCACTACAGATAAAATTAGCAAAATCCTCCATAAACACAATATCAAAACAACCTTTTGCACCAACCAAAAAATAGCCAATATCCTCAGAAACCCCAAAGATAAAATCCAGTTAGAAAACCAAGGGGTCTATGAAATACCCTGCAAAGTCTGCCCAGCCACGTACATTGGACAAACAAACAGACGAATAAATGCACGTATCGCAGAACACAAGAATGCCGTCAAAAAAGAAGAAAAAACTTCCTCTCTTTACCAACACATGAAAGAAACAGGACACGAAATTAATTTTTCAGATTCCAAATTGCTCTTTAACATGGAACACCACCACAAGAGAATAATCATGGAAGCCATCGAGATAGAGAAACACCCTCACAACATGAACAAGCGTGACGATACGTCCCGCCTGCCAGACATCTGGAAAATAGCCCTCCCCACAAAAACCGACACCAGAACCAGAGGCACACAGAACGCCATCTCCAATCAACCACACCAGACCCAAACCCAGACCCTCTCCACAGATAAATTACAGACACCATCCAGTAGCCAAACCATAGTGGCACCTCCGGATGCTGCACCCCCCTGCAATCCCTACACAGATCTGGCTGGCACAGGGCACAAAACCACAGCTCGCCCCTATACACGAAGCCAAGCCAGAGCACAACTAAGTGCAGTACAGCCATCTTCTCAGAAAAAACTCTTCACAAGGTCAAGAGGTCAAGACACGAAAGCTTTAGCAACTAATCCACACCTAATGACCCTCCTAAGTGGTACTCAGAATATCACTCAAGAAATCACTCAAGATATCCCTCAAGTAATTAATGAACAAAAGAAGAAAAGACACACTAACCTGGGAACTTCCTCTCTGCCCAGAACGTTGGAGGCTATACACCACACCCCCTCAACAGTATTTATAGGAACTCAAACACTGAGATCCTGCTCTGTTCCAGTAACAAGAAGCCGAAAGCACCAGCCTGAAGATGACGAGTGAGACCTCGTCGAAACGTCGCCTAGACACCCCAACTCTTACACGGGAAGACACCCGAAGACACCAAAACCTGCATATATATATATATATATATATATATATATATATATATATATATATATATATATGCTTTCGTAGATTTTCACGGGTACAGGAATGCAGGTTTTGGTGTCTTCGGGTGTCTTCCCGTGTAAGAGTTGGGGTGTCTAGGCGACGTTTCGACGAGGTCTCACTCGTCATCTTCAGGCTGGTGCTTTCGGCTTCTTGTTACTGGAACAGAGCAGGATCTCAGTGTTTGAGTTCCTATAAATACTGTTGAGGGGGTGTGGTGTATAGCCTCCAACGTTCTGGGCAGAGAGGAAGTTCCCAGGTTAGTGTGTCTTTTCTTCTTTTGTTCATTAATTACTTGAGGGATATCTTGAGTGATTTCTTGAGTGATATTCTGAGTACCACTTAGGAGGGTCATTAGGTGTGGATTAGTTGCTAAAGCTTTCGTGTCTTGACCTCTTGAGCTTGTGAAGAGTTTTTTCTGAGAAGATGGCTGTACTGCACTTAGTTGTGCTCTGGCTTGGCTTCGTGTATAGGGGCGAGCTGTGGTTTTGTGCCCTGTGCCAGCCAGACCTAATGACCCTCCTAAGTGGTACTCAGAATATCACTCAAGAAATCACTCAAGATATCCCTCAAGTAATTAATGAACAAAAGAAGAAAAGACACACTAACCTGGGAACTTCCTCTCTGCCCAGAACGTTGGAGGCTATACACCACACCCCCTCAACAGTATTTATAGGAACTCAAACACTGAGATCCTGCTCTGTTCCAGTAACAAGAAGCCGAAAGCACCAGCCTGAAGATGACGAGTGAGACCTCGTCGAAACGTCGCCTAGACACCCCAACTCTTACACGGGAAGACACCCGAAGACACCAAAACCTGCATGCATATATATATATATATATATATATATATATATATATATATATATATAACATATTTATTAGAGTTTCCAATTTTTTACAAACAAAAAGAAAAAACCAACATAAAAATATTAAAAACACATAAATTTCACAACTTATTTTCTCATAACTTATTTCCCCGACCTCCTCATACCTCCCCTTCTTGTATACCCAGTTTGAATTGTTTATACAGCAAATCCTTATCTCAAAGCATTACAGCTTAAAAAGAAAAAAGAAAGAAAGAAAAAAGAAACACCTTATTTTCTCTCCAGCATCTTAAATTGTTATAACTTTAAATTCTTGCTTACAAAAAGAAAGTCATTTTATCATAATTACAGCTTGAAACCACTTAATTTCAATCCAGCATCATTCAACATTCCGTAATTTTACAATATTTTTGTAAATAGTCTTTAAATTTTTTCCAGTCTTCTTCTGCCGACTCTTCTCCCTGGTCACGGATTCTGCCAGTCATTTCTGCCAGTCCCATACAGTCAATCAGCTTCATCTGCCATTCTTCCAAAGTGGGTAGATCTTGGGTCTTCCAATACTTTGCGAAAAGGCTGTAGAATATAAATCAGCCAAAGGCCTGGTTGAAGAGCCTAAAAATATATAATGAAGGCACCAGGCGGACTTCCTTAGGAAGAGCATTCCACAAGCATGGAGTCACTACAGAAAAGGTCTCTTCTTGGGTTGCCACTCTCTGGACCTCACGTGGAGGTGGCACATGAATGAAGAAGAGCTTCAGAAGATGATCTCAGGGTCCAGGATGGTTTACCTTCTGCCCACCAGTGCTCCACGGCTGGGGGAGGAATTCTCTCCTCCGAAAAATGTTTTCTAATGAGGTTCAAAATTGTCAACCCAATTCTAAACTCAGAAGGAGCCTGCTTATCACGAGAGATAGCATTGAGCTACGTGGCTTGATGGCATGACTCAGTAGAAGGCAATTTCTAGAGATGCTAATGATTCCATTTCAGACTTCCGGCTTCCTTTGGCTTACTGCTCCCCCTGTGAAGCACTTTGTGGATCTGTTATACCTCCCAGAGTTAAGAGAAATCATGATTTATTTTACAGAGCCTGAGTCACCATCTCTCAGGCGTGTTCAAAAAAGCCATTAATAGTCCGACTACCATTGAATGCTTCCACTCACCACCTACTTAAGGGGTCTGTGACTCAAATATTGTCTTGAATTTCTTTATACACCTTGCACAGAAATGTTCATAGATGTGTAATATTTGGAGCAGAATCCCTGGCCTTTAGTCTCGGCATATTTTGAGCTTAGGAACCTGTTCCTCCACCCACTTGCTTTCCCCCTTCTTCTTAAAAACACACTTGCTTTTATTTCTGTGGCAAAGTTGTTGGAGGTGAAAATATTAACCAGTTTATTGACCTGAAAGTTGAATTCACTAGCCACATTGACAAACAAGCCTGTAGATTTCCCCCCTATATCTAAATGGTCCGGATATTTAATTCTTTTTTAAACAAACAAACAAACAAACAAACAAAGGTAGTTCTTGTAGAATGCTTTCCCCAGGACGCTCACCTGGTGCCTTCATTATACATCTTGAGGTGAAAGCATTCCTCTTCAACCAGGCCTCAGGCTGATTAACACTCTAGGTCCTTTTAAATGTGGGTGGGCAGGTATATTTCATTTCATTCTTATTATGTATTTTTATTTTGCATTTTTTTAATGCTGTGAACCGCCTGAGATCTTTGGATGAAGGCAGTATACAAATTTAATATATAGTAAAATTAAATAAATAAAATGACCCCCTCCCCAAACCCAGCAACCTGTTCTCACAGGGGGAGAACCCACAGTGGGAACCCAATAAGGAGGATCAGAAGAGGGGACACGGGTCGCGCTGTGGGTAAAAGCCTCAGCGCCTAGGACTTGCCGATCGCATGGTCAGCGGTTCAAATCCCCGCGGCGGGGTGCGCTCCCGTTGCTTGGTCCCTGCTCCTGCCCACCTAGCAGTTCAAAAGCACGTCAAAGTGCAAGTAGATAAATAGGGACCGCTTACTAGCGGGAAGGTAAACGGCGTTTCCGTGTGCGGCTCTGGCTCGCCAGAGCAGCTTCGTCACGCTGGCCACGTGACCCGGAAAATGTCTGCGGACAGCGCTGGCCCCCGGCCTCTTGAGTGAGATGAGCGCACAACCCTAGAGTCTGTCAAGACTGGCCCGTACGGGCAGGGGTACCTTTACCTTTACCTATTCAGAAGCAAATTGTCTCTAACCATGGAGGCAAAGCATATCCATTGTGGCGAGAAGCCTTATCCTCCATGACATCTTTTTTTAACCCAAGAGGCTGACAAAACTGGCTTTAGCCACAGTGCACTTCTACAGACATAACAGGGCAGAGAGGGGGAGCACACATGCACAAAATCTAAATGAAACCTCTACCCAAATTAAGAATTCTGCTTGTAGGCTGCATAGCCTTGTCCAGCATCCTCCAAAGGTGTACTTGGTGCACAGCGTAAACTGAAGACCCACATGTGATTATTACGCTGGGTAAACCCTGCCTGCCAACATGCTCAGAAGAAATGCCAATATGAAGTTGCTAAAGTTCATTTACATAATCACCTTACCACACACCATATAGATATTTACAAAAACTGCCTGTGAGAAATAAAGCAGAGCAATCTATTATCTGCTGGCGCCATGCACGAATGCAAATCTTTCTTTTTGCTAAATCAAATTATCTAAAACACTTTGTTCTGAACAGCGCGCTATTTAGCAGCCAGTGTTGCCTAGACTGTCGAGATCTGTACGTTTGCCGTTCCTCTGTTCCTGAAAGCAACGTTTTTCTCCTGGGCCTTGAATCTCAGGAACAGCTAGCTGCCAGCCCAATCATTTTTACCTAGAAAATATTTGCCATGTTTCTGCAGTCACGCTATGCCACTGCCAGCCAAAGTAAACGACTTCTTTCTCTTAAGCATATCCCTGACTATCTGCAAGGTGCCTATTCTCTCTCTTTTTAAAAAATAAATAAATAAAGTTTTTTATTGATACAAGAAAAAAAAAACAAATACCAAATTACACACAAGAATAACCATAGACACATAATTTTCTTAGCAAACATTAAAACATCTATTGGTCTTAACACTAAAGACCCAACCTCCCGTCTATTTCATATTTCAAATTCATATTACTTATTGCCAATACACACTTTTATCATAATTAAACTTATTCTTAATAAATCGAATTTCTTATATCTATGCAAGGTGCCTATTCTCAATACACATTGGAACCTGTCAGAATGGGAAAAGGAAGTAGAGGAAGGAGGACTGTGGAAGTTTCAGGGCAAAATATGTCTCATACTCCCACTTCCATCACTCCAAGGAATTGTGGCTGGTGAGAGAGACTGGAAGATGGATGCAACTGAACAAATAGCAAGTAGCATCCATATAGGAAGTAAATGCAAATGGAAAGCACACTCAAAGGCGAATTGTCATTACTGAGGCCCCTTCTTTGTTCGCATGTAGTGGTGGATACTGAATGGATTTCTGAGTGCTGGATATGGAGCAGACTTGGCTCTGGGTTTTGAGGGCAGGGCCTTAGGGCTAGCTGACCACAAGTTCCCCCCAGTGGTACCATGAGCCACAATTTAAAATACAATATTAAAACCAGTTTTGAAAACTTATGGTTACAAGAAATGACATCACAAAGTAAACAGTGGGTCCTGGAAACATATTAATTGGTTGGTAATCAGATCCCTTGCCTGCCTGCCTTGGGCACATGCCAAGCTGAGCTCCTGGCTTGTACACCTGACCTGTACTTGCTACTGCAGGTGCCAGGGACTGGTTTGATGCAGAGGAATGGTGGGAGGAACCAGTGAGGGAAGAAGACTCAGAGCCTGAGGATTGGTGGTGGGATGATGATGAGTGAGAAGAGGGGCTTAGTGAGCTAGGAGATTCAGTGGCACAGGGAAGTCCAGAATCAGAGGCAAAAGCTGAAGCAGGAGAGTGGGATTAGGGAGGCCAAGAGGCAGAGATGAGTCAGGCTGGTGAAGAGTCACAGGTGTCTCCTCCTGCTGCTGTGACAAGCTCCCTCCCCACCCTTGTCTCCCAGAACCAAAAGAGGCATGAAAAGGGTGGAGAAGAGGTTGACTTCACAAAGGCGCAGTCTCTGGTTGCTGAGAGGAGGAAACTTAGACAGCAGTGAGGAAGTGGGAACTTCCATTCTCGACAACTGATCCATGGGGCATGAGCTGCTGTGCTCATTTGACCTGACACTCTGCCAAGTCTGTGCAGATCATGTTCTTGCTAAGAAAGAGTTAACTCCAACTTGCATGGTGTGATTTACTGCCGGCTCACTCCTGACAGCAGGCTTCTGAATCATGCCAGCTCCACCACTGAGTTTATGCTTACCATGTGGGTCTGGTCATTCCTTCTTAATCACCACCACTCAACTGAGTCATATCAGCTGTGGTGACAGTGATATCCTGGTATAATAATAATAATAATAATAATAATAATAATAATAATAATAATAATTTATTTTTATACCCTGCCCATCTGGCTGGGTTTCCCCAGCCACTTTGGGCGGCTTCCAACAGAATATTAAAATACAATAACCTATTAGTGATATATGGAAGTGAGAGCTGGACCATCAAGAAGGCTGATCGCCAAAGAATTGATGCTTTTGAATTATGGTACTGGAGGAGAATCTTGAGAGTCCCATGGACTGCAAGAAGATCAAACCTATCCATTCTGAAGAAATCAGCCCTGAGTGCTCACTGGAAGGACAGATTGTGAAGCTGAGGCTCCAATACTTTGGCCACCTCATGAGAAGAGAAGACTCCCTGGAAAAGACCCTGATGTTGGGAAAGATGGAGGGCACAAGGAGAAGGGGACGACAGAGGACAAGATGGTTGGACAGTGTTCTCGAAGCTACCAGCATGAGTTTGACTAAACTGCGGGAGGCAGTGGAAGACAGGAGTGCCTGGCGTGCTCTGGTCCATGGAGTCACGAAGAGTCGGACACGACTAAACGGCTAAACAACAAACCTATTAAACATTAAAAGCTTCCCTAAACAGAGCTGCCTTCAGATGTCTTCTAAAAGTCTGGTAGTTGTTTTTCTCTTTGACATCTGGTGGGAGGGAGCTCCACAGGGCGGGTGCTACTACTGAGAAGGCCCTCTGCCTGGCTCCCTGTAACTTGGCTTCTCACAGCGAGGGAACCGCCAGAAGGCCCTCAGAGCTGGACCTCAGTGTCGGGGAAAACGATAGGGTAGTAGTGGGCATGGGTCCTTCTGGCACAATGGCCTTTCCCTGAGTATGTTGTGTGCTGGCACCATGCATGACACACAGTCCCACTGAGACCTCATCTCTCTTGCCTTTCCTCGCTTGCTGAGTGGGACTTAGGAACCGAACAGAAGATGTGTCTGGAAGAGGTGTCTGGAACTTTGAAACTGTCTTTGTTTCTCTCTTGCCTCAGCTTATTCAAAAACACATCTAGCTTGAGGTTGTGTCATGTGAGGTAGCTGTTTGGCATCAAGCTGCTCTTAAGATCTCCTTTTTTTTAAAAAAAAAAAAAAGACTGAAGGGAAACATTCCATTCATTTCCAAATCTCAGGGCTGGACACAGAGCAATTTGTCTCAGCAAAAGAGCTGCTCAATCAGAGTTAAGTACAGACTGGAGCGGACATTTTATTTATGGAGGAACGTCACAGTGCATTAGCCAAGACGATTTGGTCACCACTCATGAAGACAAAGTGCAATGTTTTGATTACGTTTGGAAATCTGCTCATGCAGGGGAAAGTCAGAGTTCCAACGTCCTGGCTGTTTTTAGCAGCAGGGATTTTGAAAATGGCAATCAGAAGGGATTTAGCAAAGGGTTCACTGTCTCATAGCAATCATTGGAAAAGATTGCACAATGTAGTTGACCATGTACATCTGCGACCAAATGCAGGCTTAAGATTTTGTCCAGCACCTTCAAATGGTACTTTGGGGATGTGACAGAAAACTGAACTTTCCACTCCATTCCACAATACCTTTCTGGGAGAAAACATGCCTTTGGGGGCATCTGAAGAGCATGCCGAGAAAGTTGGACATTGAATCTAGGATTTACAATTAACAATAAACCTATTAACATCAGCAAGAATCTGTATTACATTTTTGGAAGGGTACATGTTTATTCATATATTTATTCAAAGTACTTTTTAATCAGAAGATTCCAGGATAGTGTACAAAACAGTGAAAGCAATTCATGCAGTGTGTACACCACCATGCTGTGAAACAAGCATACACAGAGCAAACACAAAAGTAAAGCACAGGATAAAGACACAAAAGTAAAGAACAAAAACAGCACCAGTAAAAATTCTGTCCAAAATGCCCTGACATTTAGGAAAGGCTTAACCTGACACCAGAAAGATTGTAATGGACATGGTAACATGGTAACATGCAGTTGTTATCATGGCTATTGCAATTAAAAAAAAAGTTGTTATGAAGAGTGTCTTGCCCAATTCTTTACAAACCTTTGCTACAAACTTTGCAAATTTGCTACGCTGGCTGGAGCTGATGTGAGCTGGAGTCCCAAACATCTGGCGGGCACCAGGTTGTCTAAAGCTGTTTTACTAGATCTACCCCCAGAAAACCCCATATTCAACTGCAGGATGCCAACTGGACTGGACTGACCATCGCTAACCTTCTATAACTCCTGCAAATATTGCTGGTAGGCTCCATAGGATAGGTGAAGTCAACATGGTGCTCTCTAGATGTAATGGCACCATCCCTGGTCACTGGCCATGCCAGCTGTGGCTTCCAGGAACAAATAGTCTAACAGCATTTGAAGGCCACCCCACTGGCTAATCTCCCTATAGGAGATGGAAGATAATGTATTACACTAGTCCCTAGTCCACTATGCTGTTAGCATCAGTAGCAATTATGGAAGTTTTTTAATTTGCCACCATTATGGTGAGCGATTAGGAACATGCTCCTTTACAACATGGAAATTCACCATCATCAGCAAAATGTCAAAGATGAATGACTGCTGTTAGCGATATTGACTTATGGAATCCTACCAACTTAGCTCCGTGAGATCCCTATGAAGCAGGTGAAGGGAGTGTTCACATTACTCAGAACAAATAGAAAGGCTGTGTTTAATGGGGTACAAAATGTCCTGATTCAAGGAAAGCTAGAGTGCTGTCTTTCTCATTTGCTTTGCCACAACTAATGAAAGAGAGAATGGAAAACACAGCCATAAAGACTACAAAATGTCCTCCCTAAAAGAAGGGAAGAATTTCCACTCCCACCGCCTTCCCAAGATTATACTGACACTTGGGTTTGTTTTTCTAAACCATTTGGCCTGAAATGGATGCATCCTTTGACCTATTGCAAAACTAGTGTGGTGAAGTGGTCAGAGTGTTAGATTCGACTGTGGAAGGCCTGGGTTTGAATGTATTTATTTTTATTTCTTTACCATTACATTCCTTTCTTCTGTCATAGAACACAAGGCAGCACATGTGATCATCAGACAGTCTACCAACCAGGCCACAACTAGGCCCAAGACCTGCGTAGCTTCAGCAAGGAAGTAGCTTTCAAGTCATACTTTGGTCTTGATTCCCTGGCCATTGTTCCTCAGCTGAACTAACATAGCAGAAATGATGAAAGGGTGATCCAGACTGGGAGGTACCAAAGAATGGAATACAGTGCACTGTCAAATCTAGTTTTCCCCTCCCAAAGTGGCCAAACACACACACTCTCCACCCCCTATCCTTTGCAGCTTACTAAAGCTACGTGGCGAGGTTTAGAATAATAGAATTGTCAAGTTGGAAGGGCTCGGGAGGGTCATCTAGTCCAATCCCCCTGAAATGCAGGAATTTTTTGCCCAATGTGGGGTGCAAACCCATGACCCTGAGATTAAGAGTCTCATGCGCTGCCAACTGAGCTATCCCAGTCAGAAGGTAAGTGGGTATGGTGAGGATATCTCTGTGTGAGCGAGAGTCCACCTTGAAGGAGGTGGTGATGTGTGACTTCTGCAAAAGCAGCAACACCCCAGACCCAATGGTGTGGGTGTGCATGCGCTTTGAAGATTTTATTGAAGCAGAGCACAGACATTAATAGGAAAATAATAATAATAGCAATACAAAGAAAGCAATCCTGGAGAGGCATAATAATAAGTCGGTAATGTGCTTAAGATCATTAGGAAAGGCAAATCTCACATTGTGGAGAGCGAGCCCTGTGTATTTTCATTTGTTGTTTATAAGATAAAATCCGAGTAACTAGGGTAGAATTTTTCAGGATCCTCCTGGAGTCATTTCAGTCTGGATGCTGATGGGGCTTTGGGACAGAAACAGCCTCAGTCTAAAGCCCTGAACGACACTGTAGCAGGCAATATGCCTCTGAATGCCTGGGAAATGCAAGGTGGAGAGTGCTGTTGTGCTCAGGCCCTGCCTCCCATAGGCATCTGGCTGGCTGCTGTGTGACCAGGATGCTGGTCTAGAAGGGCTTTTGGTCTGATCCAGCAGGGCAGTTCTTACTCTAGACCAGCTTTCGCCAACCTGATGCCCTCTAGATGTTGTTGGACTACAACTCGCATCAGCCCCAGGCAGCGCAGTGTGAACTACAGCTGGCTAGATTTGATGGAAGCCATAGTCCAATGTCTGGAAGGCACCAGGGTAGCGAAGGCTGATCTAGACTTTTCTATTTCATCTGGGCTTTTGACAACTGAATTGTAGACAAGAGTTGATGGAATCACAGACAGAGTTGTAGACAGCCTTACTGGCTGCTACCAGGCAATGGTTGAGAGAGAAGGGCTCGCAGAGCTGGTGTTTCAGCAGATCTGATGAAGCAAGTGCTTGAGTTTGTTCTGCTCTTCCTGTGCCTTCTCGCCCTTAATGACATTTGTTTTACGGTGCTCAGTTGGGCTTTTAATTGGCAGCAAGTTCATGAAGAGTAGGACGCCGTGCGTCACTCTTGACTTTAATTATAAGTTGTTTACAGACTATGCTGGCAGGAGCTATTAATCCAAACAAATAAGTAACAAAAGTCTCTGAGAAGCTTGCCATGTGGATCCGTGACGGGTACTTCCACGCCACCAACTGTCGTCCCCAGGAAACTTGGCACTGTGGAAAATGCTCCACTTTTATCAGGAAGATCCAGAGCAAACCACGCTAGAATTTACAGCTGCCAACATGGAGAGTCCACACACTAAACCTGCCTGCCAAAAGGATATGATCAGATGGAAGCTGCCCTTTACAGGCCTCTTACTATCTTGACTCAGCAAAGAACTGATGTCTATGCAATGCTTTAGGAACAGGTGTTTGCCCAGGCACTGTTGAATGCTAAGCATGCCTGCCCTCAACGAGTTGCTTAAACACTGCATTTTCTAAATACTGCAAATGCCTGGATGGAATGAAGGTCTTTTTATGATTAACGACATATCATGCAAATATTTTGGGACAGTCTGTCAACTGGCGGACCAAACTATGCATTTAATTTACATGTCGCAAGGTGGCTGGTGTGTTTTAATACAATAATACAATAATAACAGAGCACTGGAAGCATTGTTTGTGATGGTTTAATTACACTATGATGCATCCAAAAATTATATCTATTTCCAACCTCCGGTGGATAATTGTCGGTGCTTAAATATTTAATGTCTGTGGCTGCTTTGCATACAAGACCAGACTGTTAATTCAAAACTGCACATATTGCTGTGAATTGCAACTGTTTATATGCTGGATTTTTAAAAAATGGGTTATAATGAAAACTGCTTTTTCCTGCTTGGCAGGGGGTTGGACTCGATGGCCCTTGTGGTCTCTTCCAACTCTATGATTCTATGATTCTATGCTTTGATGCTTTGCTAGCAAAGATCCGGTCCATGTGATTGGGAGTGTGTGCATGAGGAAGAATTTGTATATAAGAAGACCCCCAAGTCCATGGCATCTTACAACTGCTCAGGAATTCATCCCCCATCCCCAAACAGAATAGCACAATGAAGAGAATGGGAACATGCATACTACCCTAATCTCTTCCACTGCTCTCCAGAAGTTGGCACTGGGAGGGGAAACGTCTGTAGAAGGGAACCTACTCTACTTCCTCTGCACAATTTAGAATGTCAGAGGGCTGTGTTCAAATCATGAAGGGATCCTTTGCAAATAGACAGGATCCCATTTCTGGGCTTACCCTTCTGACCCACAGAAGGTGATGGAGTTGAGCAAACACAACGAAGGTGGTGGAACCAACAAGCACATTCCTACTCTTCCCCCACGCCCAATTCCAATTGCGTATTTGTGTTAAGACCTGAACTGGGCCCTTATGTCTGTGGCATCTGCGGAAGGAATGTGGAAGGAGTCGTGGGGAAAGTCTTAGCCCCTTGCTACGCCCCATCTATTGCACATGTACCATTCCTGGTTCTGTTCTGTTTCGAGTCACAGCCTTGGTAGTACAGGAATGAAGTCTGATGAGGCTGAACAGCACCCTGGACAGCTCCATGCAGGTCTCAGGCTGGAGGTTCCATAAGAGGTGGGATGTTGTTTCAGTAGAAGTCATCCTTTAACTGGGAGATGTAGCTCTATCTCAGTAGCCGGCTCTGCCATGGGAGGAGCCTCTTCATCTGAAGATGCCCAGCCTGCTATAGTGTGATCCTAGCAGAGTTTCTGAGCAGTAGTTCTTGGGAGTCAACGGAGGGCAATGTGACATTTCCAGGGTGGAACGGAACTGATACAGTCAGGTTCCTCTCATGCTTCTGATTTGTTATGTACATTTGGGGATGGTCCAGAGGCTGATTCTCTCATCCACTCCAAATTCCCAGCTTGAAGAAGGGGTCACGACAGTTCCTAGCTTTCCCAGTTGAAATAATTTCAAGTAGGAGGAATGGAAAAGACCATAGTCCATGACCAGCAGGATTCATTGGAACTGAGCCTTGCCCTGGGCATCAGGTGGGCATCAGTGCTATGCCAGGTGCTTCAGGGTATTATGGGAAATTTACTACTACTGTCCCCAGGGAAGCCTATTGCTGGGGCAGGCTGGCACTGATAGAGAAGGGGCCTCCAGAAGGCTCCTTGGCTAGGCTTCCTCAAACTTGAAGTTGACCCTGCCTCAGCAGCAGGAGACCTTGGAGAGTTATTTGGTACAGAGAGTACTAAGCTGGATGAGTCAATTGTGTAACATATTCTGACTTTACTCTTAAGAAGCACAGCACAGCGAACATGGTTGTTTTCCCTGCCACCAGATTTTATCATTCTGCATTGTAGGCTAAGCTCCAGGTAGACCTGTTGCTCAAGAGAAGTTCCACTGAGGCAGGATGTCCTTTCTACTCAATGGCTAGGCTGGGCAGAATCATTCTGGAAGATTCTTCACTGTGAAGCAGCGGTTAGCATTTCCCGTCGGCTCGAGTGGGGATTTGAATAGCTCTCTTTGTTCCTAACTCATATACTCTCTAAGCACTACAGCAGCCCATTTATTCATATTTCGTCACTCATTCATGTTGAAGGCACATATAGCCTGGCAGATTTTAGCCCTGTGGTGCTAAGCTGAGTAGCCATGGTGATATGTATTGCCAAATTGACTTCCTGTTTTTACCTCATGCATCACTATAGGCATGGATTAGGGTACCTCGGGACATGCTTTTGCTCAGACTGCTGACTTATTATTCTCATGCTTCCCAGGTTCAAGTTGAAAGCACCCAGCCTGCCCCAACACTTCCTTATTGTCTGTAGTGCCATCAGGAATAATAATAATAATAATAATAATAATAATAATAATAATAATAATAATAATAATAATTTATACCCTGTCCATCTGGCTGGGCTTCCCTAAACCGGGCTGCCTTCAGATGTCTTCTAAAAGTCTGGTAGTTGTTGTTCTCTTTGACATCTGGTGGGAGGGCGTTCCACAGGGCGGGCACCACTACCAAGAAGGCCCTCTGCCTAGTTCCCTGTAACTAACACCTGCTAATACGTTTCCGCCTTCTGACAGTTCCTCAACAGCTGTACTCAGTTTGGCTTCAAATGCGCACACAACCCCCTGCCTTAAAAAGCAATGTTCTCACCCAAAAGCTTGCTGTTTGCAACTTGCTAGGCCTCTGAAACGCTTGGAAGTTACATATTTCCTCAGTGCCCCTGTGGGACATCACCGCCAGTTTCATGCTCAAATTAAGAAGTGACAGGATATCTGCAGCTATCATTTATCAGTCTTAATCATACTCCCTGGTTGGGGAACAGGTTGAAGAGACAGATCCTGAGTTCACCTCCTGCCCCACGGGCTGCTTTGACAGGTGGGCTGGGCCATGCACCTTTCATCCCCATGAGGACTGGTGACTTGACTTCAAAGGAAAGAATCAGGGGTGTGCTCCTGATTCTTTCCTTCCTTGCTTTGCAGGAACAGCTTTATTTGAGCTGTGTCCGCAAACAAAGATGCTGAATGCCAGCCTCACTTGCGGCTGGGATGGGTTTACTTTGCAAGCACTGACTGGGCGTTCCCAAGCAGAGTTCATCCCACTGCACTTATATTCAGAGCAGAGCTGCATTTAAGTTCAGTGCTGAAGGCAAACCCCACTTGCAGAGGAACAATCATGAGTGTAGTCTAATGTTCCCAATTGTTCCTTTGCAGCCATGGGTTTACCTGCCCCACACCTATGAATACTATGAAAACTCAGCACAATAAGAAAACAGCGTGAAAAGACAGGCTTGAATTTTCTGAGTTTTACATTTCTTCCAGGAGGAAGGGCCATGGTCATACATGGTCGTCTGGGGGCTACCAGAGAGAAGGCTCTGCGTCTTCCCAGCAAGTTTTCATGTTCTTCACTGTAGAATTTCTCAACAGAGCCCAACGAAAAGACTTTTTAAGAAAGTCTTGGGGAAGAAAATTTAGAAGAATAAAAATGAACCAGATATGTGTGTGTGTGTGTGTGTGTGTGTGTGTGTGTGTGTGTAGGGTGGTAGGGTGGGAATAGGGTGACCCTTCCGGGCTTCCATATTCAACTGCCAGTAGAAAACAACTTCCCGTGGTTCCCTCAGAAAGACAGCCAAAGAGCAGAAGCTAAATGCAACCTTTGGGGATTTTTCTCTGGGCTATTTTTGACTTCCAGCGTGTTCTGCAGATTGGCAGCCTGCTGTGTATTATTTTAAGCCTTTCCCAACCACTCCCTTTCGAATAACATATCCCCTGACAAACAAGTCACTCTCGGGCGAGCTGAGCAACCTCGGACCGTGAGCCTAGGTAGCAGTTCCAGGCAAGCTCCCACAGCTGGTTCCAGCAGAACGCCTGCGGCGGAGGGGCTGAGAATGGCATTTTTCCCACGCGTGCAGAATGGCGATGGGACCCATGCTAAAGGGCCGGCAGTGAATTCCTTTCCTAGACATGTATGGTAGGAAAGGCTTCGGGCAGTCTTGCTGAAATGGCCCATCATCAAGTGCTTATGAAAGTGAATGGGGAAGTTGCATGGATGTTGTTGTTTTTGCTATAGACCTCTTTCTCTAGAAATGATTTCTTCTTCCTCTGCAGGTCTCTTTTGTTTGCTTCATTGGGGGGGTAAAGATCTTTTGCGCACAGGTGCCTATCTCTCCCCCACCCTCCCCACTGATGCCTAGAGTAGCTTCAGGAATGGGGGAGAATCATTTAAATACTCCGCCCCCTGGCCATCCAATCATCCTCTATCAGTGGCTACTTTTAAGGACCCCTCCAGGCTAGTGTACTCTGCAACATGCCCTTGATGCAACAACTGCATTTGTGGTGGATTTATAATGGACCATCCACATACCTTCCACTTTATTAACTTTTTCTGCCATGCCCTTCTGCAAGGTCATGTGCTATTGACATCTGAACTGAAAACAAGAGACGTTATGTGTACCTTTGTTATCCATGAAAATCTTTCAATAAAAACATTTTTTAAAAAGCCTAGAAAAAGGCAAATAAAACAAAATCAATGAACACAACTAATTTAGATTCCATTGATTTCAATGGGTCTGCTCTGAATTGAACTGGATACAAGCCGTAGCACCCCATACATAACAAACAGCAAAACAGAAGAAAAAGACAAGATACACCCAACACCATCCTATTCTCCAAGCCTGTCCTGCATCAAAGGTCAGCAGAGTGCAGCAACCCTGAAAGTGGTGGCAAATAGCTTGCTGGAAGCAGGGCTGAGTGACAAGACACACAACCACCCCATTGCTCAGCCCAGACACCAGGGTCCTCCTTTGAGGGTCTTCTGCTGGTTCCCTCACTGCGAAAAGAAAAGTTACAGGGAACCAGGCAGAGGGCCTTCTCGGTAGTGGCACCCTCCCTGTGGAATGCCCTCACTTCAGATGTCAAGGAGATAAAGAATTACACAACTTTTAAAAGACATCTGAAGGCAGCCCTGTATCAGGAGGCTTTTAACGCTTGATGTTTTATGGTTTTAAATATGCTGTAAGCCGCCCAGAGTGGCTGGGGAAACCCAACCCAGATGGGCAGGGTATAAATAATAAAATTATTATTATTATTATTATTATTATTATTATTATTATTATTCACCAACTGAAGCTTTGCACAATCCATTTGTGCAAATCTGTTCCCTTTAGCAGCTGCTTCTCCTGTAGCACCCCCCCCCCCCCGCCTGCCTGCTACCTCCAAGCAGGCAAATTGTAACTGATGAATAACAAAGGAGGAGGTGCTATTTTTAATCTCAACCCTGTAGCACTCTGGTAGTGATGATGAATTCATAGCTCCTTTTCTTTACTGACAAAGGCTTACCTTTCTAAGGGCACGCGTGGGTGTATTTAATCCAAGGTTGAAATTGTGCTAAACAATTCCCAACAAATGTGGCATTACCCAAGGGTGACATTTGAGATTTCAGGGAGAGGAGAGAGGAGGAGAGACTCAGCAAACGGAAAAGGTCCAACTGTGGGAGATACATATGTCCCATGACTGGGCTGCAATCAAAGGCAGCCTGTAACGTGAATAGTACACATATTTGCAGAGTGTGGATCCTTCTGCAGACAAAAAGGCATCGTCCACACACAACAGGGAGGTATTGGCAGGCTTAGGGGAAACCCAATGAAACATACTCGGAGTCCTGTAGTGATTTCATGCTCTTTATTGCAGCTTGAAAACAGTGGTTGGATTGCTCCCCAAACCTCAGGCTTTTATATACATTATTTACACAATGAGTCCCGTCTGATTGGCTGATTCTGCTTCCCTCCTGGAGCTTGATTGGTCTTTTCCTGCAGACCAATCAGTTGTTGCATTCTACAAGGTGTGGGCTATTTGCGATGCCCCAGCACCTAAGGGTAAGGCAGAACTCCAGGCCTTCTTGGGACTATTGAACTTTTACCATGCCTTCTTACTCCACAAGGCAGCGGTAGCAGAGCCCCTACACAGACTGTTAGACAAGCAGGCCCCGTGGGTGTGGGGGCAGTGCCAGGAGACCACGTTCCAAGCAGTCAAAGATCTGCTCGTCTCAAACTCAGTCCTGGCACACTTTGACAAGAGGTTGCCGGTGGTGCTGGCATGCGACACCTCGCCCTATGGTGTTGGCGCCGTACTAGGCCACCAACTTCCAGATGGAAGAGAGGTGCCAGTAACTTACTTTTCCCCGGCCCTCTGCACAGCAGAGAGGAACTATTCGCAAATAGACAAAGAGCCTGGCAATCGTGAAGGGAGTAAAGAAATTTCACAATTTCTTGTATGGGCGCTCCTTTACCGTCGTGACTGACCACAAGCCACTGCTTGGCCTATTCGCCCCCCTAGAAGCATACCCCCCAAGTATATAACACCCAAAGTTTGCAGAAAGAGGGGGCAAACCAAGTGGTGTAGCGTGGGGGTTACAGGGGTGGTTGCCCCGGGTGCAAAACCCTGGAGAGCCACTGCCAGCCAGTGTAGACAATACAGAGCCAGGTGAACCAATGGTCTGATTTGGTATAAGGCTGTTTCCTAGTGTGCATTCACACCCACTTTCTGTGCTTCAGCTCAGTTGGCTAGAGCAAGGTGTTGAAATCGCCAAGGCTGCAGTTTCGATCCCTGTGTGGGGCAGCTGCATATTCCTGCACTGTGATCCTCAGGGTATCTTCCAACTCTATGATCCTATGCACAATACTAAAGGTAAAGGGACCCCTGACCATTAGGTCCAGTCGTGACCGACTCTGGGGTTGTGGCTCTCATCTCGCTTTATTGGCCGAGGGAGCCGGCGTACAGCTTTCGGATCATGTGGCCAGCATGACTAAGCCTCTTCTGGTGAACCAGAACAGCACACAGAAACGCCGTTTACCTTCCCGCCGGAGCGGTACCTATTTATCTACTTGAACTTTGACGTGCTTTTGAACTGCTAGGTTGGCAGGAGCTGGGACCGAGCAACGGGAGCTCACCCCGTCACAGGGATTCGAACCGCCAACCTTCTGATCAGCAAGTCCTAGGCTCTGTGGTTTAGACCACAGCGCCACCTGTGTCCCACATGCACAATACTGGCTGCGTGGAATTTCAGGGGGAGACTGACAACACAACCCTATATCTATCTAGTCCTCTTTTAAAGTCATCCAAGATCTTTGGGTTGCTGTTAATAAAACCCCTCTCATGTGAAAAAAACACGTGTTACGATACAACTATCTTTCAACCAAATAGGAAATACAGTATATGAACATTATACTAAAAACAACAACAACAAAGAGGCACACACAGAGAGAGCTTTACTCTCTAAGGAATTGTTATGTCAGTGTTGCATTTCTCTTTTTGAGTCTGACTTCTCCTGAACAAAACACAGGCAACTTAGAGAGAAACACACCCTGCAAAAACACAACAGTATAGCCTATGGAAGTTTAGAAGAAGTAAGCTAAATGTTTCCCCATGGCTCAGACTCAGACATCTTTCCTATTATGTACTGAGTTGAATAGGATCCAAAATGCAGCAGTCTGATTGGTCCTAGAACAATAGGATCCAGAATGCAGCAGTGTGATTGGTCCACAGGAGCCACCCAATCCAGCTCCAGGAGGAAGTGAATCCACAACCTGATTGGCCTACAGGTGAATCCCGGAATTAGCCAATCACGTGGGGCCCATTGTGTAAATAATGTATATAAAGCAGATATCCTGGGGGAACTTCCATTCCTCCTCACCACTATGAGCTGAATAAATAGCATGAAATCCACTCTCGATTCAGAGTATATTTCACTGGTGATGAAGGTGGGATTCGAACCCCCCAACCCACTAGGACCCTCCCCTAGATGGTCCAGCTCCTCCCACTCTTGCTCAGGATCAAACATGCCCCTCCATGACATCACCAAGGGGCTTATGGCACAGGCCATATATCAGACCAACCTCTATCCCTGACAGCAGGCCGCGATGTTTTCAAAAGCATGAAGCAACCACAAAGAGCAAACAAGTCTTGAACGTCATTATCCAGCTGCCCTATCGGCCAGTGTATTATTATTTTTTATTAGTGTATAGACACTAATACAGATTCTCCCCGCGAGGCTTCTTTTATTATTAAGATAGGCACTGGTGCCGTTAGTCTGCAATGAAGCAATTTACGGCGAGAGAATATTTTGTTTAAGTCTGTAAAAGAAACGCTGCTGAAGCCAGAAAAGAATTCCGACAAGTGATTCGGCCAATTTATGAAGCTGAAGAGATGTCAGTCAGATGTCTGGCAGAACATGGAACCATGATCAGCTGATTCAAAATATCCATCATCATTAGGATGCGAGGCCGGTTTCTTTCCTTATCATTCTCACGCATGAGAGATAATACAGGGCAGGGAGGGAGGAGGAGAGAGAAAGGATTTGTTTATTTCCGAAATGCGCCATAAATCATTCCAGCCTCCACGCATTTCCCGCTGGCAACTCTGATTTGCCTAAGGACTCATCCACCCTTCCACTCCCACCCCCCAGAAACCCTCTGTTCACTGCTGAATCGGAGCAAACATCAATTGGCTTTTCTCCAGACTGATGTTTGTTCTAATTCAGCAGCAAAGAGCAGGTTTTCCAAGGGAAAGTGGTGGGGAGAGAGCAAAACTGCTCGGAGCCATGCCTAGAAAGCAGAAGTGTAGACAAGAACTGAGTTAGATATACATGGAAGTATAAGAATGGCAAGGAAGTGAGTAAAAAAGGTGGGGAGTGATGCAGGAGATACAAACAGCAGGTGAACTGACTCACAAAACTCCCACCACCCTTCAGCACCAGATTAACAGAGGAGCATACAAGGCAGCAATGTCTATTTGGGGGGATTCATTATTTCAGCAGCTTCACCTCATTCCAGACCCTCCAAGTGTCCCTAATTTCCAAGGACAATCCCAAATTTAAAGAAGTTTCCCCAGTTTCTGATTTGATCATGGAATGTCCCGCCTGTCTTTAGGATGTCCCTATTTTCACCTGGGACGGGGGTGGCGCTGTGGGTTAAACCACAGAGCCTAGGGCTTGCCGATCAGAAGGTTGGCGGTTCAAATTCCCGTGACAGGGTGAGCTCCCGTTGCTCGGTCCCTGCTCCTGCCAACCTAGCAGTTCGAAAGCACGTCAAAGTGCAAGTAGATAAATAGGTACCGCTCCGGTGGGAAGGTAAACGGCGTTTCCGTGCGCTGCTCTGGTTTGCCAGAAGCGGCTTAGTCATGCTGGTCACATGACCCGGAGGCTGTACGCCGGCTCCCTCAGCCAATAAAGCGAGATGAGCGCCACAACCCCAGAGTCAGCCACGTCTGGAGGTCCCTTTACCTTTACCTTTATTTTCACCTGAGAAAATTTTGGAGATACGTGATTCTCGAGCCGAGGACATAAGTACCTGTACAACCTTTAGAAGACATCTGCCTTGTATAGGGAAGGTTTGTTTTAATGTTTAATTTTTCACTATGTGTTTTAAATTTGTTTTTGTATGACAGACCAATATAGCTCATTTTACATCCATGTATGCCGATCGAATAAAATACTGACCTTTCCACTACTTTTAAAAGCTCGGGGAAAATAAGGAAGACACAACATGAAGCAAGGAACTCAGAGGGGACAAAAGTTTGGAACAGCTCCAGGAGATATCAGGGACGGCATAAAATGAGGTCAGGACCAGATGTGGCCCTCAGGCTGTAAGCAACAGTCCTTGGACCACCAGGCTGAAAACAGTATTCCAATGGGGAAAAATCCCAGATATCTACCTCACCTTTTTTTTTATCTCCAGGGAATAGCTTGTTCCTCAGCAAAATGCAATAAAGAAGCAATTTATCTAGCACATTAGACCTAAGTCTCGGGATGTGCTTTGGCACATTTTATGCCAAGTGGCACTCCCAGCAACTCATGTGAAGGATAATACCTCAGGAAAGTAATGGGTAGTAGGACCCTGGGGGAACATGGCTGGTGCAAATAGCAATCCAGAGAGATGATTGTGGGAGAAACAAGTTGACCATGGGGTACCAGGGAAGGAGATAAAAGTGGTTCTGCGATACAAGGAAAGAGCTCAAGGAGAGGTGGGGATGAGTCTCTTCCCAAATATGGCTGGGATCTGTGGTTGTAGCCCACTTGCCTCCTTCATTGAAGTTGCCTTTGTTGCTGAGGCCCCAAAAGTGAAGCTCTAGCCCCCAAGGGACAGTGGAAGACCTTCACGATCAGGGATGGAAGAGAAAGTCAATATTTCTTGTATCTGACAATGAGAAACTACATGTTCCTCGCTTCTTCAACCAACGTGTGACCCAAAACAGAGCCATCCTTCAAAATTTGCACTTTTTCGAAATTCCTAGGCGGTTCTCTTTACCAAAGAGTATGTAGGGGAAAAAATACATAAGTTAACAGGAAACGTACATAGAAATGCATTTTTAAGTGAGGATAATGTACAAAAGTGCATTTGCAGTAAATTGCTGGTGATTTTTTATGAGATCGTTTTTGGCAGCGGCGGGAATCACAAATTGCAGCAGATATGCAAAGAACTTAATTTAAGATGGGAGAAACAAGAAACTTAAGGAATGGAAATTGATAGAAATTGGACCATCTCTATTGCCTATACTCATGTTGTGGGAAGAATCTCCCTGTAATATTTCTTATTCTTCAAGAAATGCTACAGTGGTGCAATGTTCAAATGTGTTCAAATATGTCCTATCGCACAAGTCATTCTTGACCCAGATTCCACATCCCCACCCTCCAATATTTCCCATGTACACCCAATCTGGCTTCATTAACATGACAAATTGAAATATGTGGAACGGCTTTCCTGGTATAACTCACTCTTCCTGAAACATTTATAAGGTGAGGACAGCACAGCGTCACAAACACACAAGATAAAATGAGGGCTTTGAAGGGGAGGAAATATGCGTAACCCCCTCTGCTTTTTAATTTCTAGCAGCAAAAGACTAAATAAAATGACTGACGGCTTTTCCAGAATACAAAACCCAAAACCAGAATAAAATAAATATACATGATTAATGATTAGTCTGTTAGACTAGGGATGGCAGAGGTGTGTGTATTAATTGCACAGTAGATGGCGAATGTGGTGGTTTATAAAACTCTCACAGAAAATAAAAGATCTAGAAATCAAAATCTTCCAAAGGATGTTTTGTTTGCTTATCAGCACATTTATGTCCTGTTTTTCCTCCAAGGAGTTATTTTTGCTCCTGTTAATGCTACAACAACCCAGTGAGGAAGGTTTGGCTGAGAGACAGTGCCTGGACCAAAATCACCCAGTGTGCTTCTCAGAGGCTGAGTGGGGATTCGAACCCGGATCTCCCAGGTTCTAGTCCAACACTCTAACTACTGCACCACTATGGCTCTCTTGTCAACCCAACTTGTCCCACAGAGCAAGGATGGCAAACCCTTTTATTCTTTAGAATGATGACAGCCTCAAATAGTTTGCAAAATAGGCTTCATTGGCAACACAGCACACACACTTGGCTGGGTAATGAAGATCGTTTCAGAGACCAGATTGGTGGTGGTCCTTCGGGTCTCCAAAATAAACACACAAAGATTATCTAATGTACACAGAGACTTATTGCTTCTTTCCCTCCCCAGTGACACCACAAGCAAATTTTAAAAACTTAATTTTGATTAGCATTCAGGGCCAGATGAAAGTTTCTCTGGCAGTTGGCACCAGTTTACTAGTTTGACATCTTTGCTCTGGAGTTATTAAAAATATCACAGATTGGATTCAGCGACTCAGCAATGAGAACACTTGTTGGGGTGCTATCCTGCGAACTGCTATGCAAGAGCTCCTGGAAGACTTCAAAATACGCAGGCATTGCACAAGAATGCACCCTGAGACCTTGTGAGGGAGCCAGATAGTAGAATCTACACCTTTTATAAAATTTATCAGGGTGGTTCCCCATTTCATGCACAGAAGCTGACCAGATGGGCGACTGAACCATCTTTCACACTGGCGGCCAGATAGCACCCTTAAATGTAGCTGATAGTGGCAGCCTAGGTTACGAGTGAACATCAAGCCATGTGGCATGGAAAAGCCCTGCCTGACAACACCTTGCCACTGTCCCCTGCTCTTCAGCATCAGCTGCCTGATGTGCTTGCCTCATCCTGTCTAAGGAAAGGGCTGGCCCTGGCAAGATCTTGCGCAAGAGATTATGAAGAGGATGATAAACTGAATTTATATAGCCACTTGCCAATAAATATTCCCCGGACAGCTTACAAACAAAGCAATGCCAAAAAATATATATGCACTATATCATGATTAAAATCAACAAACATAATAAAAGAGAGTGAAAAGGAGAATGCAACAGCGAGAAAGCATTAAACAAATGCGACATCTCCTGTGCATCCCTAGATTTCAGATCCAGTTTGTCAGGCAAGAAGCTTGGGGAACAGTTTTCCATGAGTCCAAGGACACTTTTAGACTCAACCCCATGGCTATTAGCCATGATGGATATATGGAACCTGTCACTAAATAGCTCCTCTTTGAAAGCCACTCTATAAACCCCAAAGGAGGGAATCCTCTGGGAATGCTTTACCATAGCAACATTAGAAATCAAGCACTGCCTATCTGGAGGTTAGGTTGCAGCTCGGAGGTAGAGCTCAGAGGTGAAACTCAGGTTTAACATGCAGAAGATCTCAGATTCCCTGTCTGAAATCTCAGAGGGCTGCCACCATTCTATACTTATGCAGTACTGAGCTGGATGGGCCAAAAGACTGACTTGGTGTAAGCAGCTTCCTAGTGCTTTGACTGAGCTAAAAGGCCGATCAGGGACCTGAAGCTAAATTTCATGCATTTAAATGCTAAAGCAGTTGCTTTGATGCTGCATACATGAATATGCATAGTGAATATGGATATGCAGCAGTATTGAATACCAAAGACTTCCAATAATCTCATTTAATTTATTGCACTTTACACTAACACCACCTTGCACGTCAGCTAAATTTAAATCAAGGAAGTACAGTTGTATGTACCTTGGTTCTCAAAAGGAATCCGTTCTGGAAGTCTGCTCGACTTCCAAAAACATTTGAAAACCAAGGCGTGACTTCTGATTGGCTGCAGGAGCTTCCTGCGCTCAATCGGAAGCCGTGGAAGCAGCATCGGATGTTCGGGTTCCAAAGAACGTTCGCAAACTGGAACACTCACTTCTGGGATTGCGGCATTCGGGAGACAAAACACTTGAGTCACAAGGCGTTCAACAACCAAGGTACAACTGTACACATTTCCTAAAAATAAGTAGGGCACCATTTAAAAAGAAACCCACTAAAGTAACAATTCTTAGTAGCAGCAATTCAGAAAAACAACACCCCACAGTTAAATCTGAAAATAGAGAGGTAGGTTTAAGTGTCTCCAAAGGCTCACCGGAACAAAGCGGTCTTCAACTGACCTCCTGCAAAGCAATTCTAAGCCAGCTTTCTGACCCTCTCTAGGGAGGTTTATTTCGGTGGCTTAAAATATTTCCTGCATGTCACAAGCACACAGAAAACGGGATGTATTGAGGTGGCTGCTTCATGCCAGCCATGACGTCCTTGCCAATTTTGGTGGGAGATTAGCAAAGGGGTGTCTGAAATTCTCTGCGTCTTTGGGCTTTGACATTTCCGTAGAATTAAACCAGATTCTGGCCCCACCTGAACTGCATCAAGTGGGCCTTATTTACTTGCTTCTTTCAGTGTCTGGGCCCTGTTGAAACATGTTTTACGAGATAATCAAGTTTGTTTAAAGAGTAATCTGACAGATAATGTGGAAAAAATGATCTCTCCTACACTGGTATGATATATCACCAATAAAACCAGCTATTGTTAGATTCTGATAAAACAGACAGAAGAGAAAAACAAGGAGTCTAGCTTCTGGAACAGGTTTCTGGAACAGGAAATCTCCACCTGGCCTCTAAGGCATCCTTTGCCAGCCAGGAGTCCAGATGTTTTCGACTCCAGCTCCCATCAGTTACTGTCACCAGGCTGCACTGACTGCGGCTAGATATTGCTGTGATGTCTGGTGACTGACGGGTGGCTGGGTGGGATGTTCATCTGCCAACACAATACAAGGTATTGCAACGGGGTGGCCAACAACCTGATTTTTTTTAAAAAACATAGAGGCCGGATACAATGCATTGTCAGCTTATGGAATGCCACTGAGACTGTGGGAAAGAAAGTGTGGCAATTTGAGCTTGCCATGAAACATAGTGGGTATCAAAACTCACATATTAATTCAAACCAGAGAACCATTTTCCCTTTTCCTCCCAATTACCTACCAGCTGCTGTTCTGCTGTTGGCCGCCAGTGGTCCCAAAGCTGAGGTTCTTTCCCTTTCCTTCTCCCTGTTCTCCCTGGCACCTGGTAAGCTGGGAAATGCAGTTTCCCCATAGCGCGTGGCAAAAAATTAGGAACAAGTTTAGAAGTTTCCCCCTTGCAATTTTCCTCCACTGTTGCACAAATTTCCTGGCTTCAACATAAATCAATTCATCATCACATCAATTACAATTCCACATCTTTGTTGGGGTGGGCAGGCAGAGTGATTTTAGGTGAAATGGTTTCTCTGCCCAAGTGTAAAGGGAATCCTTGTTTTTAGCCTGGTGATTCAGTACTTGCTATTAATGTTCTTCAGGGGAAATACTATTGTGACAGGGTGAGCTCCTGTTGCTCTGTCTCAGCTTCTACCAACCTTGCAGTTCAAAAGCACACTAGTGCAAGTAGATAAACAGGTACCGCTGTGGTGGGAAGGTAAACAGTGTTTCCAAGCACTCTGGTTTCTATCACGGTGTTCCATTGTGCCAGAAGGGGTTTAGTTAGGCCGGTCACATGACCCGGAAAGCTGTCTGGACAAACACCGGCTCCCTCGGGCTGAAAGTGAGATGAGCCTTTGATTGGACTTAACCACCCAGGGGTCATTTTCCTTTACTTTTTACCTTACTATTGATACCACTGAGCATAAGGATATGGAAACACACCAGAGGTGGGGAATAAATTCGATTCAGTTCACATTTAAAGGCGAACCTACATAATTTTCACTTTCCCAAAGAATTCACAAACTGAAACAAAGCTAACCTTTGAAATTCCCACTTCAGTCTGAATTTTGCAAGGCAGTTCTCCATCCCAGTGATGTCCCCAGAGATGCATATACAAGGGTAAGCTGTGCATAATAATGCACATATCAGTGAAAATAACATTTAGAATGCAGGGAATTGCTTCTCAAGAATGTGTGTTTTTAGGTAGCAATATATCCATGTGCCTACTAGGAGACATTTAATGATGAATTTTCATGAGGAAACAAAGAATCTGGAAACTGATGTGGAAATGTGAGGAACTGAACTGAAGATATGAAAAATGAGAAGATGAGAGAAACCAAAATTGACAGATTCGCTCATCCCTAAATCATGTTGAGTAACCTTGCTAGGTAGAGGGAGGAGGGAAATGTTCCATGGCAAAAATTCAGCTCTTGGCAGGTTAATAATATTCTGTATTTTTGTTGGGTTTTGGCTTTGAATGCCTGCCAGAGGCCTTCATCCAATAAAAATGTTATTCCGTTTCTAAGGGTTACACAACACATGAGAATATCGGGCTTCCTAGCATCTAACTAACCACCTTGTTCCCCATGTCTTCTCCTATGGGTCATTCCACACCATCCCCTTTGACTCAAAAGTTATGAGGGTTCCCAGTCCTTCTGACCTGGACATTTCCCCATGTTCTGCTACTGGATCTGATTTGGGACGGACAAGGGGAGTGCTTCCAAGGAATGGCAAAGAAGTCAAAACCACCCCAGACATCAACAAGAGAGGAGGGCAACTCCTTCACGCCCCTTCTTGCGAAATCTGCCACCAGGTAAAAAGATCAGAAAAGCCTTCTGGAGCAGGCCAGGGGCCCGTCTACTGCAGCCTCCTGATCTCACAGTGGTCAACCAGATGTCTGTGGGAAATCCACCAGCAGGAACTGAGCACAAAGTATCCTCCCTTCCTGTAGCAACATGTATTCAGAAGCATTATTGCCTCTGGTAGGCAGAGCATAGCCATCATAGATAATGATAGCCCTCTCATCCATGAATTTGTCTAATCCTCTTTCAAAGCCATTCTAGGTTGCTGGCTGTCACTGCCTCCTGTGGCAATGAGTTCCAGAGTTTAACGGCGGGCTGTGTGAAAAAGTACCGTATTTTTTGCTCTGTAAGACTCACTTTTTCCCTCCTAAAAAGTAAGGGGAAATGTGTGTGCGTCTTATGGAGCGAATGCAGGCTACGCAGCTATCCCAGAAGCCAGAACAGCAAGAGGGATTGCTGCTTTCACTGCTCAGCGATCCCTCTTGCTGTTCTGGCTTCTGAGATTCAGAATATTTTTTTTCTTGTTTTCCTCCTCCAAAAACTAGGTGTGTCTTGTGGTCTGGTGCGTCTTATAGAGCGAAAAATACGGTACTTTCTTTTATTTGTTTCTCCATGTCATCCATAATTCTATAAACATCAAATCGGAATTTGAAACTGGCATGGCCCAGTCTTAGTCCAACAGATTAGCCACTACTCCACAGTGGCTCTAGGGTGTTGCGCTGCAGCATCAAACTGTGACAGAGCCTTGAAAGGCAGAAACACGGTAGCTTCTTCTAGATCTCAACGGGTGTGCAAAGCGGGATCATGTTTGTGTGGAAAGGCAAGGAAATCCTTCCCTTTCTCTGAATGCATTCATTTCTCTCTGCTGAAATGCATCATGAAGACAATCTGCTAAAAAGAAGTCTTTTTTGTGTTTTTACAAGGGGGTGAGGACAGGAGAAGAAACACTGTTTTCCATAGACAAAGCATAGCATCACTGCTGAGAATAACTCTTGCTGTTCTCAACAGAAGACCATCCAAGATAATGGAGCTACATACTGGACTTGATTGCTGCCTTGAGGAGATTAGTATAAATGGCTGCTTTGCACCAGCCTTCCTGATGTCAGGAACTGGAAAAAGTACATCTTGAGCTACTTGTGAATGGCAGCCAACAGAGGTCCCTGCAAACGAGTTGCTTTGACTATTTTATCACACTGTTAGCTTACGTGTTTGCTTAGGAACAATCTTTCAGATTAGTATTCTATTTATAACATAGGCTCCTGCAGGTTAGAAACCTTAACTCATTAGCTCAATTCAGGCACAGTTTGTACTAATCGTGGTTTACAAAACAAACCATGGCTTGAGCCCCCACATTTATGGGCCAGGGGTAGCCATGACTGTGCCTCTGGGGAAGCAATAATCCTTCCCATCTTATGTTTCCAGCTTTAGGCAGTCAGCTACCCACTGCCTCTGTACTTTGAATCATAGAACCGGAAGAGACTGATGAGAACATCTCGTTCATCCCTCCCCTACAATGCAAGATGGAGCTACATTGGCTGTGCTGCCACTGCTTAAGTATCTCCTTCAAAGAGGAGCCCACCAACACCTGAGGTCATTTGCTAGGAAGTGGAAAGGCCCATTAAATCAGGGGTGGCACCTTCTACATGCCGCTGACTACAACTCCCATCATCCCTGATGACTGGCCATGCAGAAGAAGCATTTTCTTTCTGTCCATCTGGAATCTTCACAACGCTCAGCTTTACTGAGTGGCCCAAAGTTTGGGAGAAGACCACCTCCCTATCCACTGTTTCTATACCAGGTATGAGGAACCTTTGGTTCTCCAGATGTTGCTGAACTGCAATTCCCATCATCCCTGGCCACTGGCCATGCTTGCTGGGGCTGATGGGAGCTATAGTTCTGCAGCAGCTGGAGTACCAAATGTTCCCTATCCCTGCTCTACACCATGCATAATTCTCACTGAGAGCCAGTGTGGTGTAGTGGTTAAGAGCGGTAGTCTCCTAATCTGGGCAACCGGGTTCACGTCTCCGCTCCTCCACATGCAGCTGCTGGGTGACCTTGGGCCAGTCACACTTCTTTGAAGTCTCTCAGCCCCACTCACCTCACAGCATGTTTGTTGTGGGGGAGGAAGGGAAAGGTGAACGTTAGTCGCTTTGAGACTCCTGAAGGGGAGTGAAAGGCGGGATATCAAATCCAAACTCTTCTTCTTCTTCTTATACATCTCTATCATACCTCCTGTCCACTTGCTCACCATTTTTCTAATAAAAGAGAGCTCCAAATGTTGCTGCTTTTGCAAATGTGGGATTCTGGGTGTTGTTAGAGTACAACCCCCATCATCCCTAAACACTGGCTGGGGCTGAAGCTGGAGCCAAACAGCATCTAGAGGCTAGCCCTGGTTTTGCACTGTTCCAGAGGACCTGAGATTGAAAATGTCAGTGTAGACAGTACTGAGATGCTGGGTCAATGGCCAATAAGGCATCAAAAATGCTGGTTTTCCAATGGGAAGGGAACTTCTGCTGTGGAAGAACATTCAAACATAAGTCTTCCACTTGCACTTTGACATTTATTTACTTAAGGACTCACTTAATATTAAAGAAACCTCCCTTAGCAGTGTGCAAAACTCAACATGTAACAACAACATATAATCATTAATCCCCACATTGTTATAACAACAGATGAAATACAAATCAGAATTTTCAACTACAGGGCTCAGGTTCAGTAACCAAAATACATCAGATGTGTATCTGAAGAAGTGTGCATGCACACGAAAGCTCATACCAAGAACTAACTTAGTTGGTCTTTAAGGTGCTACTGGAAGGAATTTTTTTTTTATTTTGACTATGGCAGACCAACACGGCTACCTATCTACTACCAAAATTCATCAGTCACAGGAAGTCTGGATGAATACACTGGTCTTTAAAAGCATCTTGTATGTTTAACCAAGGAACTTTGTGCCATGCCATTTATTTCCATGGACACATCAATCAATTGCTCCAGAATCAGAAAAAGGTCTGACTTTCAATCCAGTGGATCCACGCAACTCCTGCCAGATCTGCCAGTGCACATTTCACAAAGGGCGAAATATTTTGCAAAGGGGGGAAATAAGTCAACTGCCGAATGACTTCACAGGAAACAATGCAGCTGAGAATCTGTGCCCAAACCTCGATGACCCAAACCGTTGAGGGAGTTCTGCCTCACATACCACATTTGTTAAGTAAGAGCAAAAAAATGATTAACTGTGGCCAGGCTGAAGAGCAACATGGTCCTATTAATAGAATGTTCCTGGGCTTACACTTCTTTGGTAAGAAAGCGTTCAGTCAGTGAATGAACTCAGCAATCATGTGCTTGAGTTACACCCACTGGGATCACTCCCAGACCACCTTGCAGCGGTGGAGCAAAATGCTATGCCAATGGGGGGGGGGGAGGAGAAAGAAGATGTGCTGGTTTAAGCAATATATTTGTGCCAGTGGGTGGAATCTGTGACCTGAACCCAAACAGGGCAATTCTATACCATCAGCTTCAGAGCATTCAAACTAACATCAGGGAGAACTTTGACAGTAACAGCAGTTCGATAGTGGAAACGGACTCCCTTGGGAGGTTGTGGAGTCTCCTTCCTCGGAGGTTTTTAAGCAGAGGTTGGATGGCCATCTGTCATGGATGCTTTCGCTGAGATTCCTGAATTGCAGGAGGTTGGACTAGATGACCCTCAGGGTCCCTTCCAACTCTACAATTCAGAGCCAGTGTTAAGAGTCTCGTAATCTGGTGAAATGGGTTTGATTCCCCGCTCCTCCACATGCAGCTGCTGGGTGACCTTGGGCTAGTCACACTTCTCTGGTCTCTCAGCCCCACTCACCTCACAGAGTGTTTGTTGTGGGGAGGAAGGGAAAGGAGATTGTTAGCCACTTTGAGGCTCCTTAGGGTAGTGATAAAGCAGGATATCAAATCCAGATCCAAACAATTTTATGATTCTATGAAATTCAGGAAGGAGCTCACGAGGGAGACCACTGTCAAATAGCTCTTGCCATTAGAAAGCTTTTCCTGATGTTTAGTCGGACTCTCCTTTTTTGTAATTTGCTGGCATGTGATTAAATCCCACCTGGGGTGGGTGGGAGGGAATCAGTGATTTGGGAATGCCCCAAGTTTCAGAGTTTTTGCAGCCACTCCTTCCCCCAAAGCTCACCCAGCCTTGCTGAGCAAAGCTTGAGCAGCATGTATTGATGTTCTTTCTGGCCCAGCTGGTTTTCACAGGTCTGAGGATGTCTAAATAGTGCAGAGCAACAGGGGCTGACAATGAGCTCCCCCCCCCACACCAATTCATCATGCTGTAAAATGAAACGGACAAAAGGCAAGGAGTTCTCATTGATCCAAAGGCCACACTCAACAAAAACACACGCTAGCATCACTGACGATAACAGTTTTCCTATTGGAGGAGGGAGCGGCGGAAATACCTGGGTGTTCTGTGCTGAGATAACCACTATTTCTAAGTTATTAAATTAATAGGAAGCATATCTCTTTCTCTGTGAACCGTCCTTGAGTTAATCACTCAGATCCAGCATATTGCAAAGAGTAGCCTGTAGGCCCCCTGCCGCTTCCCTCTGTCAATATTCCAAACGAAAATGCCACAAAAGGAGTAATCATTAACTGTGATGCACGTTAGCTGCTCCTCGGCCAACAGGATTTTGGCTCTGAAATTTTGCTCTGATATTTTGCTGCTTCCAGAAAGCAATTATGGCATTTGCTATAAGGCAGGTGCGAAAAGCAGCCGCGTGCCCCAGTGTGTACCAAGAGGCTTTCATCTAACCTGTGTTTTCTCATTTCAGAAGCCGTCTCCCATCTAACCAGCAACTATTCCACCAGGTTATATAGGGGAGGGAGAGAGAGAGGAGATTGCTCTGCTGAAAAGCCAGCGACTTTGGGCTCCTCTTCTCTACGTCATTCCATTCCAGCTGGCCATTGCAACAACTTTTGTGATGGGACGATGAGCTGCTTGTGCGTAAAATCCAAGTCCCTCAGAGTTTGATCAAGCTTGCAAACCTCTGTCTGTAACGGAGCCCCTTAAACATGGCTCCGTCAGTCGCTAGCAGATTCCGACAGTGGCTGCTTTCGGAATCGCTTCCAACATAAAAGCTCCTTAACGGAAACACGTCTTCTGGACTCTCTACGTGACAGTTTCCGGCGAGGAGTGGGTGTCCCTACAGGAGGTCCTGAAACCTCCCCACTGTTTTCGCTGGAAGTGTCTCTGAGCCATCCCTCTTGCTCACTTTCCCTCAGCTCACCTCCTCTCCCCCTGCTGGTTCCCTCTTCAGCTGCTGAGTCTCTCCCAACCTGTGTGAGCCCTTCCACCTCCCTTCCTCCCGATGGCAGTTCCCTGACAACTTTGTAACTAAAAATTGGTGCCTGGGCTTACTTCCCTCCACAAAACAATTTTCCTTTAACTTGGTGCCTTTTAGTCGATAAACCCAAGAAAAAGGAGTCTCTTATCACTGACCTTGGTAAGTGACTCTGGAAACCATTTTTAGCTGAAGCGTGGGCTAAAAACACTTTTAATAAACGCACTCTTTTAGACGAGGTTGAATCCAATAAATTTCACTAATGGGGAAACATGGTTTTGAAGGTGTATCTCTAATCAACTGTCTTTGCTGCCAGGACTAGTCTGGAAATAGGCCAAGAGGATATCATTTTCTAAAGGCTTTAGGAGTAGCTAATACAGAAGATCTGAGGGCAGTTTGCATCAACGGAGGTTTGTAGTCATGATCACAGGACATGATGTGGATGGATCTGTTGGAAATTTGACAGGCACAATCCACTCGGAGGTGCTACTCTGCCTGCAGAATTTATCCATTTATGGGGGGGGGGAGTTTGTTATGTATACATATTCAAATACATACATGCAACAGGAGCAAAACAGTTTTGGATTTAGCTGGTCAGAGTTGGATGCAAATAAAGAATTGAATTGGAGTGGCACACAGAAAATCTGAACCAGATCAGTTTGCTGCCAAATGCTACAAATACAGATACAAGATGAATCTTGTGATCGCAGCACTCCTCTTGTGAATACTGTTATTTGAAGGACTTTCTTGAAAATAAAATTTAAGGAACTACACAGCACATGCCATGTTCCCCTCTTGAGGCCTTTCTTTCTTTTCTTTCATTCTCTCTCTCCTTCTTTTTTGTAGACCTCCCATAAGGAGGGGATGGCCTCGGGCCCCATGAATGTGATGGAAGTGGCTTTTGCTTTCCAGTTATCTGTCACTTTCAACGTAGTGAGGAAATATTGCTGGAAACGTCCAAGCATTGCAAAGCAGAAAAGAAGCCAAAACTAATTTTTGGGCTCCTGCCGTGAAAAGAATCTAAATGTAGATCACAAAAAGGGTTTTGTGTGTTTTTTAGTACATGTCTTGAATGTGAAAGGTACTTATTTTGGCTGTTGAAGTGATAAGAAATATCTTATGAGCTTGACGGCTGTGTGAGACTTTGGGATTTATTTATTTTTTAAAAAAGCTTTTCAACTGAATCAGCCTTTTAAAAAAACAAGCCCACAGAAGACCTCCAGTTCTTTTCGAGCTACCAAAGGCAGTTTAGAACTCAGCATTATGAGAGCAGAGGCATGAGATAGCAATTCAGACATAACAAAGCACCTCAGGTCAAAATGCAAGCGCCCAAGACAGCTGGGGAGAAACAGGGTATATAAGTGTTTATACACTAATGCTCAAAAGCTTCTGATCCAAGATGGGTGAACTGGAGCACTGGAAGTTAAAGAACAGCATTGATGTGGCAGGTGTTACCGGAGACCTGGTGCAGGGATTCCCAAACTTGGGTCTCCAGCTGTTTTTGGGCTACAACTCCCATCATCCTTAGCTAGCAGGACCAGGGGTCAGGGATGGTGGGAACTGTAGTCCAGCTGGAGACCCAAGTTTGGGAGACCCTGAATTGGTGGATTGGAAAGAACCAGAGGGAGACAAACTCTGCAGGAAGCACGAGGAAGGGTGTACTGCAAGTGGCATTGCTCTGTAGATAATAATAGTAGTAGTAGTAGTAGTAGTAGTAGTAGTAGTAGTAGTAGTAGTTTATTATTTATACCCTGCCCATCTGGCTGGGCTTTCCCAGCCATTCTGGGCGGCTTCCAACAAAATATTAAAATACAGTAATGCATCAAACATTAAAAGCTTCCCTAAACAGGGCTGCCTTCAGATGTCTTCTAAAAGTCTGGTAGTTCTTGTTCTCTTTGACATCTGGTGGGAGGGCATTGAACTGAATGAGCCAGAACTCCCCAAAGAGGCAGATTCCTCCACCGAATTTTTATGGGTGGTGATGCCTGGCTCCAAAAGCAATTTGAAACTGGGAACGTGCTGTTGTCCCCTGTATCAAAATGCTCAGGGAGCTCTTGAGATGGAAATGGGATCAGGGGAGCATCCAAAAGAGATGTTGTAGTTATGAGTGACCAACCGCCCTCACACAGAGGGTTTTCCTATCATGATAAAGAGAGAAAATTTATTGATAACCCTAGACAACTGTGCCCTAAAACAGCAGGTCATACACTCAATCAGAGGGAAGGTAACCCAGGACTTACTTTTAAATGGTACCCGGGACGTAGTGTGGTTGAATCACTTGGGAACAGCAGCAATAGGGCTATCAAATTCAGTATCGGCCAATCGCCAAGAAAACCCAGCATGGTCAATTTTGACTTCAAAAGAGGAAATTTTCCCCCAGTGATGGAGGGGATTGGTAAAAAGGAAGTTGAAAGGCAAAGCCAAGAGAGCCAAATCGCTTCAAAACACTTGGAAGTTGTTCAAAACCACACAATGTTAGAAGCTCTGCTGCAACTAATGAAACACTCAGTAAAGCGAGTCCTATTTTGCCTCCTTTCTCTGCCTGAAGATTCAGTGTACTTCGGAGTTAACCGAACAATGCTAAGGCATACTGGGTTGCAAAGAACTTGAATGGGAACTCTAGTAAGTTGTGATACTATGGTTAGTTCCATGTTTAGTAGTATTTTTAATCCAATCCTTCTGCCTGCAGTGGTAATTCAGCAACATGGCCATTTATATCTTGTGTTGTATGTGTGCACTTATCTTAAGAACAATGGATCCAAACTACAAGAAAGAAGATTCCACCTAAACATTAGGAAGAACTTCCTGACAGTAAGAGCTGTTCGACAGTGGAATTTGCTGCCAAGGAGTGTGGTGGAGTCTCCTTCTTTGGAGGTCTTTAAGCAGAGGCTTGACAACCATATGTCAGGAGTGCTCTGATGGTGTTTCCTGCTTGGCAGGGGGTTGGACTCGATGGCCCTTGTGGTCTCTTCCAACTCTATGATTCTATGATTCTATGATTCTATGACACTATGTTTGCCTCTGGGAGTGCCAATGTTTTTCAGAAACCACACCAATTCCCCATAAAACAAGACAAAATCAAATCCCAGTAATACTGACACACCCAGAGCCGGCACACACACTCTCCACCATGACAGCTCTTCTTCCAAAACAGGACTCTTCCGAAGTGTGAGGCAGCATGGAACAAATTAATCTAGTTTTCTTGGCGCCGTACAAGTCGACAGCCCACACCTCATACTCAGTAATGAAGGGCGTGCATCTTCCCTTGTGGGAAATAGGCCTAGTATTCCCATTTTAAGCAAAGTAATTAGAGGCCCGAGGCCACACAGAAAGCTGCGTGGCTTCCTTTGGCCGCGTTGAAAACTGACCCCAAATCTCCCATTTTCAAGCAGCAGGACTCTCTCCACTAACGCAAGCCAAGCTTAGCAGAGAATCACATCTTCCTCCGTGGGTGGTTCCCAGCTGGGACAGGCATACCTGGGATGGACGGGTGTGGGGAGGCAACCCCAGGACCAACTCTACAGTCTTGTCTCTTGCTTGCTTTGCTGCCCCCTCCCTCCCTAGCTCTGTAGCCAAAATGCAAATCTACTCCAAAGAATGTGAGGGAGCTGCTCACCTGCATGGAGCTCTCCTCAAATCACAGGCGAGACAAAGCTGTCTCGGGCCAGGTCAGATCACTGGTTCATCTAGCTCACGCTTCCTCAACCTCGGCCCTCCAGATGTTTTGGGACTACAGTTCTCATCATCCCTGACCACTGGTCCTGCTAGCTAGGGATCATGGGAGTTGTAGGCCAAAAACATCTGGAGGGCCGAGGCTGAGGAAGCCTGATCTAGCTCCATAATGTTGATACTGACTGGTAGTGAGTCTCCAAGCTTTCCTTGGAGATGCTGAGGATTGAACCTGGAACCTTCTGCACGGAAAAGCATCTGTTCAGCTGTGGAGTTGTGGCCGTTACGAATGGGGAACGCTCTCACTTTCGGCTCAGGTTTAGCAAGCTTAGGATTAAAGGAAGATGCACAGGCAGATACAGACCCTCCAAGTAATAATAACTTATTACTTACACCCCACCCATCTGGCTAGGTTTCCCCAGCCACTCTGAGCAGCTTCCAACAGAATATTAAAAACACAATAAAACATCAAACATTAAAAACTTCCCGATACAGGGCTGCCTTCAGATGTCTTCTAAAAGTCTGATAGTTGTTTATTTCTTTGACATCTGATGGGACGGCATTCCACAGGGCGGGCGCCACTACCGAGAAGGCCCTCTGCCTGGTTCCCTGTAACCTCACTTCTTGCAGTGAGGGAACCGCCAAAAGGCCCTCAGCACTGGACCTCAGTGTCCGGGCTGAACGATGGGGGGGGGGAGATGCTCCTTCAAGTGTCCCTATTTTCCAGGGACAGTCCTGGATTTACAGAAGCCATCCCAGTTTCTGATTTAATCCTGGAATGTCCCGCTTTTCCTTAGGACATCCCTATTTTCATCAGAGAGGTGTTAGAGGGTATGGAGTTATGTGACGACCGAGCCAAGGAAATAAGTAACTATACGAGCTTTAGAAGGCAAAAGAAGGCAGCCCAGTATAGGGAAGTTTTCTTTAAAAAATTTTTTTAAATGTTTTATTATGTTTTTATGTATGTCGGAAGCTGCCCAGAGTGGCTGAGGTAACCCTGCTAGATATATTATATCTAATATATATCTAATATATTATTATCAATATTATTATTATAGAATAAGACGTCCCTATTTTCATTGGATAAATGTTGGCGGGTCTGCAGATATTGTGGATATTCCTGGTGAATTTTGCACGACTATTTCAGCTCTACGGATGGCATCAGCTGACCTGTGCTGAATATCATTAAAAGCAGCTATCTTTCTCCTACTCCCTGGGCCTCTCACCCCATGGGACAAACATTCCTATCCAGGGGGCAGGTAGCAGCGGCAGAAGCCCCATCAGTCTGCATGAAAGGATCACATAGAAAGACAAAGCCACAGAAGCTCAGAGTGCTTTAAGAAGTATAACAAAACAAAACAAAAAAAACATCACCAAACAAACTGGGTCATTGGAGGTGTCAGGAAAACCACTGATATCAAAAGACCCTTTGTTCAGAGTCTAAATGTATCATCTGAAGTGTCGAACAGATGAATCTGAAGCAGCCACAGAAGCCTCACACGCCTTTTGTCTCACATGAAAGAAAGCATTTTTCACACTGCAGGACGGTAGTGTGACGTGAAAGGATTGTGACCGAAATAAAATCCTTGGAAGTGATTGGGGCATGCGGTGATAAATATCTTAAAGCTCCCAGCTAATGGATTATAACAACTTCCTTCGGAACTGCAATATATTTTTATTTATAGATTGGGTAGAAAAGTACATTCTGCGTGAATCTATAGTAACACACACACACACACACACACACACACACACACAATTGCATTTGCTCAAAAGTCCACATGTGCTAACAGGTCTAAAAAAGTTGGTGGGCCCTTTTTATGTGTTCCATAATTTCCTCCTGAGGAGTGTGGGGAGTTTATAGTCCTTCGCACAATAAATATAGGTGCATTTTTTAATACCTGGCGCAATTGCAGATGGAGATGGGGAAGAAACTGGCCCAATGTTGTGTAAGATTAGAGAAAGCTTGATCAGGGTCTGTCCAAGACATTTTGCTGTCCGAGGCATAGGACAGGATAACACCCGCCCCCAATCCAACCAGAAGTCAACTAGATTGGCAGTTATATCTTATTGCAACAATGACCATACTCCTCAGCACCTCAGGACAGCAAACTAGCAGGCCACATGGCACAAACCGCTCTGTCTTCTGATCACTTGCCACTGTTGTGCACTGCTAGTATCAGCCACCAGAGGCAACTGACTCACTTTACCTAACAGTAGGGCCAACCCACCCCTGGGTTCGAATCCCCATTCTGCTATCCAGATGATGTCGAGTCATTCACCCTCTCTCTCAGCCTAACCCACCTCACAAGGCATCAGAAGAGGTACAGAGGGGGGGAAAGAACTTCACACCATACCCCAAGTTCCTTGAAGGAAAAGCAGAACGGAAACATAACAGATTATACTTGTCAAGGACAGAGCTTTAGCATTTGCTTAATTCGCATTCCGGAGACACACAAAGGCTCACTTCCCCCCAGCCATAAGTTTCCCCCAGTTCTGCAACCGCAAACCTCACATTACTATTTATTTTTTACATACATTAGAAAAACCAAACCAAACTTTTTAAAAACATTGCATGCTAAGTAACCAGGGTCTAGTTTGTTTCCCTTTCCCCCACATTTCCATTTCTTCCAGCTGTGCTTTGCAGTCAGCAGGGCTATTTACAAGATTATATCTCTCTCTAGACTGGATGCACGCTGGACTCCTGTGCTAGCTATTTTTACAAACAGTATGTGCTCGTTTGGTTGCTCTGTGTGTTTGTGTGCGTGTTTTAAAAACACCCCAAAAGGAATTATATATGAATATGAATAAGAGCTACATCTGCAGTTGCACTTAGTATGATAAAAGTCACAAGGGCACAAAATCCATGTGCTTTGAGGAATACATTTATCACCATGTGGAATTAAGATGAAATCTCTCTCTCTCTCTCTCTCTCTCTCTGTGTGTGTGTGTGTGTGTGTGTGTGTGTGAGAGAGAGAGAGAGAGAGAGAGAGAGAGAGAGAGAGAGAGAGAGAGCACATGCTTTCCTTGACCCACAAACCACAATGCCCTGAAGGGACCTTCTACTGAAGTCAGCTTGGCTCTGGCTCAGTGCATTTATTGTTTTTAAGCCAGACCATTAGCTGACACAAACTAATTCAGGTAGCGAGAGCCGCATTCCCTTCTCGGCAGGCTTCCAGGGGCTACACGCAAATGGAGGACAGGGATGGAGGCACAATTGAGTACACCCATGAATGCAAATGTTACCTTTGTGCAGAAGGCTAGTTTCTCCTCTCTCCATTCCATCCAGGCAAGCAGGAGACATTAATAGAGCCCATGGACATATTCCAGCCAGGCAACCACACTCAAAGAGGATGCAGAGAAAGGATGGATGTGGCTGGGGAAAGCATGTGACCTGGGTATCACCAGACAGACAGACAGAATTAAGGGGTAGTAATAATGTCTCCTACTGCGAGCAGGGCACAGGCACATATTTGAAGGTCTGTTGGTGAATAAGCCTCTTATTTCAGGGATGGGGAACCTGTGAACTCAGATATTGCTGGTGTACAATTCCCCTCATCCCAGACCCACTGGGAGCACTGGTTAGTCGGAACTGGAGTCCAACAACATCTGAACGGCCTGCCCCTGTTCTGTTTCAAGGACTCTTGGGTCCAGTTTAATGATAAAGATGGGAGAGAGCTGGAGTCTGGATGTGGCCCATCAACAGTTCACACCTAGAATCACACATTACCTGGCCTCAGCCTTACCTGCTATGGATGGCGAAATGTAGTTCTATTTAAATTTCAGCAAATTTCAGAAGATCATTCTGAAGTTTTCTGCTGGCTGGGGCTGATGTGAGTTGTAGTCCAGAGAGCACTAGGTTGGTAAAAGCTTACCTAGCCCCCAGCCTAAAGCATCATCGGTTAGCTCAGTTGGTTAGAACGTGGTGCGGATAATGCCAAGGTTGCAGGTTCAATCCCCATATGGGCCACCAGCATTGCAGGGGGTTGGACTAGATGACCCTTGGGGTCCTAATTCTAAGTCAACTTCTGCATTCTTATGAATCCTTTTCCACGTCCCCTGCAGCCGATTTGGGGTTGGGACAGTACAAAGCCTCCTTTCAGCTTGTGGGAAGAACATGTTTCCACATTAATTCTGCCACAAGCTCCTGCTCTTTCATCTCCACCCGCTTCCTTTACAATTCCAGCATGGAAATGGAATCAGTGACCTACGAGCACTCAGGGATTTCGTACTCTGTCAAAAGGAGGCCTGATGTTTTCTGCACATTTTCGGCTTTCCCCTCCGTCGGCTACCGTCTTTAACGTTTCTGGGATTCCAGATGGCATCTGAGCACATCCTCTTGCAGAAATTCACATTTCTTATGTGTCCATGTATCGGCTGCTTTCCTGCCTTCCTCTGGGCTTCATTTTTCATGTCTCAATAGCTTTTTGAGCTGCATGTCAACAACCCTGGGTAGTGACACCAGCATGAATTATTTCCAGCTTCCTTGCTAGGTTTTGTGCTCCAGCACAAATGGAGTTCAGGGTGGGAAGTTGCCCTTTGGCATCTGAACCAACAAACAAGGTTCACCTCCAGACTTTCAGCATTTTGCAGGAAGGATTTAAACACACGCTGTAAATTTGGGTTCCACCTGTAAACTGCTCTTTCACCTCAGCATAACAAACCCACTACTTGTATTTTAAAGGACTGGTTTGCAGTTAGGAATGTGATGAAGAATGAAAGGCAGAGGAAGAACGAATGGCTAACAGGAATATGTGTGAACGCCACACGAACAAATATGATCATGGAATCACAGAATTGTAGAGTTGGAAGGAATGCATTAGTCCAACCCCCTGCAAGGTAGGAATATGCAGCTGTCCTATAGGGGGATCAAACCTGAAAACAATGAATGTTCATTGCTATAGCATATGTCAGTGTAAACCTTCTTTGGGGGCAATAAACCATAATTCAAACCATGTTTCAAAAGGTAATCATAATAGAAATGAAGCTTTCACTTTCATTTACCTCTCAGTCCAGGGAACCTCCGGCTTTTAGGTGAGCTGAGTATAGATAGAAAGTGCCTTGAATTAGAACAGCCACTCTTGGGGAATGCTGCCTTAGGTGTGAATTCTGAATTGTTTTTAAACCTATTTTCAGGTTTGTACTGTTTAAAAGGCTACTTTAGCCATTCTTACGACACAGCTAAATTGCCTTGAGACATATGCATGTAAAATGCAATTCATAAATTCATAACAGCTAGGAGAACCCAACATACTGAATCCTTAGGAAGTTGTAGGTTTGCTTTAATAAGTTGCAATTTTTATCCCATCAGACACCAGGGCCTGAAAACTCTCATGATGGCAGGTGGACATGACTTTGCTAAAATGGCCGGGGGGTGTGTGTGCAGAGGTTCCCATACCCTCCAACTGTCCTGGAAGTACAGAAGCCATCCCAGCTTCTGAATTGATCCCGGAATGTCCCGGGAATGAGCCAGTGCCACACACTCGTAAAAAGGTAAAAGGTAAAGGACCCCTGGATGATTAAGTCCAGTCAAAAGCGACTATGGGGTACGGTGCTCATCTCGCTTTCAGGCCAAGGGGGCTGGCATTTGTCCATAGACAGCTTTCTGGGTCATGTGGCCAGCATGACTAATCCGCTTCTGGCACAACGGAACACCATGACGGAAACCAGAGCGCATGGAAATGCCATTCACCTTCCTGCCACAGCAATACCTATTTATCTTCTTTCACTAGTGTGCTTTTGAACTGCTAGGTTGGCAGGAGCTGGAACAGAGTAAATCCCCATCGTGGGGATTCAAACCGCTGACATTCTGATTGGCTAGCCCAAGAGGCTCAGTGGTTTAGACCACAGCGCAACCCGTGTCTCAGCCACACTGTCGTACGAGTCAGCTAGATCTCACCTTCTGATTTTCATCAGGGAAATGATGGAGATTTCTCCCCACTGAACTAGATTCACTGGGGGGGGGGGGTCAAAGGTCAAAATCTAGAGCTAGCACTGGAAGCTCCTTATGCTTTCCGGCACTACAGCGAGCTGAGCATGTCCCGTTTTGTGAGAATGCGTACGTGTGCCTCTGCCTTTCTCTTCTCTTCTTCTGTGCAACTAATAATTAGGCTGCAAACTTCATCCATCTACATGCATACCACAGTGATGGGGAAACGAGCACTATGTCCCCATAAACTCTATTCTGTCGAAGAGTGAGCCTATAAATTGTCAGCAAAGGCTCTGGGCTGCTTTTCACAAAAGCCTATTTATTCAAAGCTTTCCCTATTAATTTCTCCCCGTTGCAAACACAGAGTTGAAAGCAATGTAAATGGATCTACCACTGCCCTTTTAAACCAGTCTGGCAAAGCTGCCTCGTGACCTGACAAAGTGATCTATGTGTCCACACAGCCCAATCCGGTGTGCGAGCTAAGGAAGATTCTTTCTTACAAACCAGTTTGCAATCTTTGCTTCTATCTCTTGAACCACTCCCTAGGGGTCTTTTGAAAACAGGGCAGAAGAAAAAGAGAAAGAATTTCCTGACCACTCAAAGGCAGAAGGCAAGACGTTGGCGCAAAACCCTGCAAATTTTACTTGAAATACCTTGCATACAAAAGGTAACAAGAAAGGGAAGCAACCTCTTAACCTGGTAATAAAATGGAGTAAATCGCAACTTTACAGCCTTAATGCAATCATATACTTTTTAGGTGCCAAACAATGAAATAAACCATATATAGTTTGGCTCCTGCCAATCCCAGAATTATCATTCCACAAACACAATCCAAACAACCTGCAGAAAGAAACTGTACTCTACAAAAGGTGTTTGCAGTGGAAATGCCTCTTGGAAGATTTGAGCAAGTGAGTCAAATCCCATGTGTCAGAGGAAAGAAAAACAAACTGGGGAGGCTGGAAAGGTTACCGTAATTTACTGCCCAGTTATGGAAATACCCCAGAATAAATAAGTTGTCTGTACAGTTTCAGTGCAGGGACTGTACCATTTCACACTGCAGGTGGAGGGTTTGCACCTTGGAATGTTCCTTCACATGGAGGTTCTCACATACTGTTCTCTGTTGAGAACTAGCCTATCAGTTTTCTACATTAAGAGTGTCATGGTTTTTTTAAGACACAAAAGGAATATGCAAACATATTTAATCCTCCATTTGCGTTGTCAGATGATACAGTCTCAATAGTCTTGTATCATGTGACAATTCTCAGAATCTGTATGAGCAGATTAGCTCAAACCTCAGACACATTGCAAGCAATAAACAACAATTCTCAGCAATCCCTGCAGAAATATGTTGGAGGGAGATATGATGGAGGAAGTCATCATAGCAGTCAGCCAAACACTCAGATTTTTGCAGAACAGATGCAGTCCTTGAAGCTTGGCATCCTTCCCTTCAGGGCCAGGTGTTAAAGACTGCTTAGCAAAACATATACAGAGAGAAGCAGTGGTGTGGGATGGAACAATTTATAGCGCTTTGTTTTTCTGTGGAAACGAATAACATTAATTCATTGTTAATGGTAGATGGATGCCAACTGCCAAAAAAAGAGAACACCAGAACAGTAGGCAAGCTTGGCAGTTTCAATGTTTTTTAGCTTTATTTCCTAAACAGAAGGAAAATAAATATGCTAAATCAGATCACTCAGGCATCAGATAATTTCCCCATTCAAACTGGAAGTGTCCCTATGCAAATTATCTTATGGTATACTGAAATAACCCCCTGGAAAGTTTTGCATAGTAAACTTTTCCCCAAAAAGTTCCCAATTGAAAATATTCCAGAAAACCCATAACACTGGACAGTAGACATGGAAACACAGCTTTACTAGCTGCCACCCAGCTTAGACCAGACTTGGATAGAAAAATATCTGATTTAGTGGAAATCAAAACAGCTGAACAAAATGTTCTGTATTAGCTAAGTCCAGCCTTGCAAAAACAGTTTGTGATTTTGAAATCTCTCCAACTCTGGGCAGTCAGCTGAGGAACCCACACTTAGGAAGTGTTAAGAGTTTGACCCTGCTGCAATGACATGAGAATACATGGTGCTTGGCTATCACAAATATACTGTGCAGAGATAGTTGCCCTTCATGAGATTAATACAGTGGCAAACTGGAATGACATCTTCTGCCCAACAGACTCAGAGCATTATTTCAGCTCATGATTTTTGGCTTTCTAGTCCATGAAACACATCCAACTACCACCAGAACATTTGTAGGCAGACAGAACAAAAGAGGTGACTTTTGCAAACTTTCTCTTTCTATTTTTCTGGAAGAGGTGTTAGTGGGCAACCCTTCACTTCTTCCTATTTATTTCCACCCAGACACAGATGTAGGTTTACCATTGTAGGAGAAAAAAAATGGTGCTGGTGACAAACTTATGATGAGCACCATGCACTCACCATATGGGCAACTGCAACAGTGGCTGCCTGGCAATCCTTTAAGCACCAGAGGTGAGAGGCAGAGGCATCACCAGCAGTAACTATGACAACCCAGAACACTGCCCATAGGGAACTTGGGCTGAACAAGGTTTCTAACTCCTCTTTCACTGCCTGTTGGGAACTTTTGCATGTCCAGATGTTGCTGAGCCTCAACTCCAAACATCCCTGATCACTGACCATGCTTGCTGGCACTGATGGGAGCAACATCTGAAGGGCAAAAGGTTCGCACACAGTCTAACCTATTGCTCCGATGGCACACCAAACACCGTAGCAGCACATATCAGAAAGTTTTTAATGTTTGGTGCTTTATTATGTTTTTATATGTGCTGTAAGCTTCCTAGAGTGGTTGGGGAAACCCAGCCAGATGGGCGGGGTATAAAATTGTTGTTGTTGTTGTTGTTGTTGTTGTTGTTGTTGTTGTTGTTGTTGTTGTTGTTGTTTGCAGTGCCTGAATCTGTCGCTTCCCCATTCTCTCCCCCATAACTCCTTTCTGCCAGCTTTTTGCAGGCTTCTTTCGAATGAATGGCTCTTCAGACAGAATTTTATCAGCAACGACTCCCCTTTTTTTAACCAAAGGAAATGGTCCGATGAGTAAATCAAACAAGTCTATTGTGCTACCAGCCGGTTGTTGCGCAACCTCGTGCAACAGATCGCCAAGAATGCCATTAAGGCAAGCCCGACTTAATTAAGGAAGTTCAACGAGGCCAAAGTGTTGGAACGAGCAAGTGGTCCTCAGGAGCAGCAAGACAGCCTGGGTTCTTCCAGATACAAAACCCTCCGTTGACCACCTCCTTGCACAAAAGGCAAAAATCTATGTAATTAAGAGATTGATTAAGAGATAGACTGTGCTTACTCGCAAAGCGACGGAAGAAATAGCACTCCTGCACCCACATAATGTAATTAGCAAATAACTAAATAAATGGTTGTTGCAGCCAGTTCTCTCCCTAGCAGTGAAGCAAATGTGTGTTTACGGAATAATGAAACCAATTATCTCGATGCAGAAACTCAACTCGCGCTGCCTTTTGCACACTTTCCTTTTCGTTCTTTTGCTCTCTCTCCCATTAATCTCCTGGCATGCAGTTCTATGGAAATTCAACTCACTTAAAAGGCTCTTTCAGGCCAATTTGCCATTTATTATCTTTCCTACTGCATCAGCTCTGGGACCAGCTCTGAAACTCGAGATCGGCAACTGGAGGCCTTTGGGCTCACAACATTCCTTCTCTTGGCTTTCAGTTCGGCAAGAAAAATCAGGGACAGAGTGCCATTTGAGAAAAGGAGAACAAGATGCAGACCTGTCTCATTGTACCTTATGTCCCTTATGGGACCTGGATAGGGGTCCGGAAATCTGTCAGTGATGCTTTCTCATTTTTCCAGTTTTCCCACATTTCCACATCAATTTGCAATTGTTTCCAAGTCCACATGAAAAGCCATCAACATTTTAGTGCTAATTTCTCCAATGTTTGTATGCAATTTTGCCTAATATGCACATTTTTGCAAAGCATAAGTTCTCTAATGTAACAATTTTTTGTACAGAGACATCACCTTGCCAACAACGGTCCGTATAGTTAGAGCTATGGTATTCCCAGTACAGTGGTACCTCGGGTTATAAATGCTTCAGGTTACAGATGCTTCAGGTTACAGACTCCGCTAACCCAGAAATAGTATCTCAGATTAAGAACTTTGCTTCAGGATGAGAACAGAAATCGCACAGCAGCGGCACAGCGGAAGAGGGAGGCCCCATTAGCTAAAGTGGTACCTCAGGTTAAGAACAGTTTCAGGTTAAGAACGGACCTCCAGAACGAATTAAGTTCTTAACCCGAGGTACCACTGTACTGATATATGGAAGTGAGAGCTGGACCATAAAGAAGGCTGATCACCAGAGAATTGATGCTTTTGAATTATGGTGCTGGAGGAGACTCTTGAGAGTCCCATGGACTGCAAGAAGATCAAACCTATCCATTCTGAAGGAAATCAGCCCTGAGTGCTCATTGGAAGGACAGATCTTGCAGCCGAGGCTCCAATATTTCTCTTCATGAGAAGAGAAGACTCCCTGGGAAAGACCCTGATGTTGGGAAAGATGGAGGGCACAAGGAGAAGGGGACGACAGAGGACGAGATGGTTGGACAGTGTTCTCGAAGCTACCAGCATGAGTTTGACCAAACTGAGGGGGGCAGTGGAAGACAGGAGTGCCTGGCATGCTCTGGTCCATGGGGTCACAGAGTCAGACACGACTAAACAACAACAAATAATCAAAACTATATGCATTTTATGCAACTTTACCCTAGCTTATACTTCTTCTCTTTTTTAAAAACACACACGTCAGTTGGCAGGAGAAAGGCATCTTAAAATTCAGAAAAGTGTAACTCTTAAAGAATGGCTATGTTTTGGTTTGTGAGTTAAGCTTTGTGGTAAGTGCGAAAAAGGGAGATTTGTATTCAAATGTGGACTGAATCAAAAATTTCCCCAATCCCTACACTTGGGTAATTTACCTTCTTCTATATATTGCTTCTCACTAGGGATGTGAGTCTGAGTTCTGTCATTTTCTTATTTTTTTCTAATCTTAAATTCAGTTCTCTACATTTTGCAGCAATTTGTGACTTTTTAAAAATTAAAAATCCTTGCTCAGTCATGAAGTTCACTGGGTGATCTGGGGCTAGTCATTGTCTCTCAGCGTACCCTACCTCACAGGGTTGTTGTGAGGATGAAATGGGGACACTCAAGGTACGCCACCATGAGCTCTTTGGGAGAAAAAAAAGTGGCATATAAATGTGATTAAAATAAAAAATTAAGAGAACCTCATGAAAATTCACCAGCATTTTAGTGCAGATTCTTCCTAATAGAACACATTGTTATATGCAATCTTGACTAACGAATGCACAATTTTTGTAAACGATTTCCCCTAACACAATGCATTTTTGTGTCATTTTTACTAACATGTCCATCTTTATGCACACTTTCACCGTTTTTGTAAACCTTGTTTGGGCAGCGAACTGCATAGCGAAATTTGCAGAAGTGCAAATTTCTTTTTTTAAAAAACAATAATTTTTATTAAATTTCCAATTGACAAACCAATCATATCACATTAATTCCAAATTATACCAATACATAAAAACTCCAAATATTTAGCCAAATTTTAAATTTTTGTTGGGGGTACCCATGCTTTGAGTTCAGAAAGGGTCCAATCATCTCCTATTTCTCAGAAGTGCAAATTTCAAAGGCTAGCTGTGCTTCTGTTCACATACTGTTTCAGAAAAGTGCAAATTTGATAGATTCAGCTGGGATCAATTTTCTCCCCAACTCCACTCCTCACATGCTGTTGTTGCCGTCTGACTAATCCAGAACCCCAAACCCATATGGCGTAGTGGAAACTCCCTCAAACAGAGGACTGTCATTCCTTAAGTAGGAAATGTGACCGCTACATCTCCCTTAGGATGGTCATTTTTCAGGAGGGTCTTCTTTACAAGAAGAGCTGCAATAAGCCACAACTCTCTGGCAAACATGCATTTCACACGGACGCATCTTCAGACTTCTTTTACATAACAGATGCAGAAGTGGCTCAGGGGCCCATTTTGCACACGCAAAAAGAGTTGTTGCTAGTAGCAAAGGTTTACCAAGCATCTGAACAAGGCTTGCAACCTAACCAACTTTCAAACGCGTTATTTGAAAGCTCTACGGAAATTCCAGACTGACCACTTGACAGGCCCGTTTCTCTTGGTTTATATTCTGAGGCTTCCCAGCACTAGTTTCGCCAGTCTGTTTTTAGCTTTGCGAGGAAGCCTTTAATCAAGGCGCTGGAAAGGGAAAGAAAGCTTGCTGAATACACCCTAAAAAGAAATCTCTCCTTAGGATCACTGGCCCAGAGATGCAGGAAGGACCTCCTTCAATGGCACCCATGTTTCTGGGTTAAATGTTAAGAGTGCACTGAGATTCCTCAAAGCATCCTTTCTTGGGTCACCACACCTTCAAAGCACATTTGTACCGTCACCGCTCCTGGGATTCTTTGGGGAAGTTATGTAGGGTGTGGATGTGATCTTGGGGGAGGTGGGAAGAAACAAAGGGTGATAGTCTAGTAAGTTTTACTCAGAGCAGACTTGCTGAAATTAATGGCCCAAACTTAATGTTCACTAATTTTTCTTCAGTGGGTCCACTGTGAAACTTATTGCAGTACCACCCTGAGGAATTAAACTGTTCTACTATCTTGTATTCCATATATTCATCTTTGGAAAGCCAGCATATGGCATATATTGAGATACGTGCTAGAACCCAGAGGCCCTGGCAAAGCCCATTGCCACTACTGCTTGCCAGGTCCCAAACCACTCCTGCTGACACTGCCACTACCACCACTCCTGGGCTGGCAAGAAGGACTAGGGGATGGCAGGGAACTGACCAGAGCAATCAGCCATGCATGCAAATTCCCCATCAACACCAGTTTAATTAGGCCAACAATGATTGGGGAAGGGCTGTGGCTCAGTGACAGAGCATCTGCTTTGCATGCAGAAGGTCCCAGGTTCAATCCCCACCATATCCATATCTCCTGTCTGAAAGCCAGGAAAGCTGCTTCCAGTCATTGCGGACAATACTTAGTTAGATGAGACAAAGGCCAAAGTACAGGGCAGCTTCCTATGTTCCCTACCATGCCTATGTTTGAGGGTGAGGCGGGTGCTATTCAAGCTGGTGGAGGCAGGGAGTTTGTGTACATAGGCTGGAGTTCTGATCTGCACCACTGCTGGGCCCCTCCTGGGTCCTTGCTACCTGAGGCTACCTGAAGGTGTGGCATTGTGCCGCTCTCAGCACTGGGCCACATGTGCAGACTACCTGGGGCCATCAGCTTAATAGTGCCAGCCTTCTTCCTGAAGGCAAGGACCCTTCAGGGTGTGGATGGCAAAAGCCAGCATCGCCAGGGAATTTGTGTGCAGTGTGATCAGCACAGCCGCCACCACCATGGGCAAGCACCGGGGACCCCCCAAGTGACAGGAGCAAGCCAGCAGGAAATCACACCGAGCAAGTTGGAATTCACTCTTTATTAGCAAAAACATGATCTTCACAGATTTGGCTGAGTGTCAGGCCTAATGAGCAGAGCAACCCATCTCTGGTAGGTCTTGCCCCATGAAGCAGAGACTAAAGGTCCCCACCCTCCACAGCCATCTATGTCTCCTCCTATCCAGAGGTTTTTTCCCCTAAGCAATCGGAGACTGCATCTGCATGCCTGCCTTTGCTCCTCCTGTTTCATGCCTCTCCTTGTTCTGGGAGACCAGAAGGGAAGGGAGCTTGTTGCAGCAGGATGAGGAGACACCCATGCCTCTCCCTGACCCATCTTTGCTTCTTGGCTTCCTTCCTCTCCTGCTTCAGCTTCTGCCTTTCATTCTGGGCTTCTCTCAGCCACAGACCCTTTCTGCTCACTAAATCCTATTACCTCTTCAGGTTCCAACACCTCCTCCGCTCTGTCTGCTCCCTCTTCTCACTCTGACCACTCATCATCATCCCACCACCATTCCCCGGGCTCTAAGCCTTCTTCCCTTGGGGGTTCCCCAGCTGGTGACTTCCACCATTCCTCTGCATCCAACCAGTCCATGACCCCAAGGGCAAATGAACTGGGGACCCCAAATCTTGGAGCCAGATCTGAACTTTGGAAGACCATAAGTGTTTAAGTCTGGCTGTTGGTTAGAAACTATGAGCCGCACCAGTGATAGAACAACCGTCCGGGACTCCTGGCAGTCCCGGTCATCTTATTTACTGTTGCATGCACTTTTCTCTTTATAGTGGATCAAGGCCTCCTCCTCCGGGATCTTGGCTAACGTTTTTGGATTACACTGCTTGGCAAGGGCCTCCAGCTGTCTGGCCAGCCCTGTCAAGTAAAGCAGGCAGTGCAAAGAACTGCCACATAAGTCATAATGCTGGATAGACTTTCCTCCTGGCAGCTTCGCATTCAACAGCGGCCTCCCTTTGATGGTGCGGAACCCTGCAGATCTGGAGAAGGAGAAGCTCATCCATTAGGCAACTATCTACTTGAACTGAGAGTTGAGCACATCCATCAAGGCCAGGCTGCTCCAAGCAGAAAACCCAGTGGCTGTGCTACAGTCCAGAGACTTCCCCTTTTGCAAAGCGAGCACCACACTTTGCCAAGAAAACCATCTGCAGAGCAGAAAAAGGAGGAGGGCGATGGCATGGTGTGGTGTCTGAGAAACCCCTGCTTCAGAGAGGCTGAGCTAGCATACTGTTGTGGCTAAAATGCTGGACATGCTAATAATTTTTATCAGCTTTTCAGTGATAAATGCACTGTATGAAGTCAGAAAATAGAAACTGAATGTAACAAGAAATACAAAAACAAACAACCATACCTCCCTCCCATCTATGCCAGAAGCCAGGAAAGTGATCTTATTCATTCTAATGTATTGAATGAATTCTTAATGTATTTTTCTTATGTATTATGTATTGTTGCCTACATCCTTCATTTTCTGTGTTGCTCTTGCAGGGACCTTGCAGGGCATATCATCAGGACAATGTCACTGTTTTCATTGGCCAGAAGAGACTGATACCCAAGCACAAAGTTCAGAGCAGAAATATAATCATGGCATTCAACGCTGGAAATAAGGTATTTTGTAAACCGGTACTTCGGCATATGTAATAAACGAACACCAAATAGCACAACATACATCTGGTTTCTAAATTGTTGGCATTTGTGCAGGGTGATTTGGGTTAAAAAAAAATTACCCAATCTCAGAGCTTCCTGGGTGATCTTGAACCAGTCCCTTCAGCCCTCTTTCTGCATTTCTTCTAGTGCCATGCCCCCCCCCCCAAATCATCCAGCAGTTCCTCACCTCCCCACTCAACTATCCATCAAGAAACTGCACTTGCAAATTATCCAAGGGGAGAGAAGATTTCAGTTACATTCTCATGCTTTGGGTACAGGTATTGAACCTTCCTCCTACTTTACAAATCATCACACCAGTGTTCTGCACTTTGCAGCCTCCCCAGGTGCCAGCACTTTAATTAGAGCCCAGTTGGAGCTGTCTTATACTGAGTTAGATCCTTGGTGCATCTAGCTCAGCACTGTCTCCACTGACAGTGGCATGTAGTCAATACACAGACACTGAAATTCAGGTAGAGGTCTCTGCCAGCCCTACCTGGAGATGCTGAGAATTGAACCAGGAACCACCTGCAAGCAAAGCAGGCACTGAACTCAGGCTCCTCCCCCAACATTGCTCCCTGGAAATGAGGCGGGGCTGAAAATGCTAGCCAAAACAATGCTTTCAGTCGTTCATTCCCATTTATCTACAAAATTGGGATCCTCACAGCCTGCCTCTCAGGGATATTGTACTGACGATGTCTGCAAAGGACTTGGAATGTGCTATATGAAGACTAACTATTAGCATTCAGAACCAGGCGTTGACATTTTACCATTTTCCGCAGCAGCAACTGATTTGCTTTCACATTCATCCCCTCAATACGCTTGAACCTGAACAATTCTTCCAGTCAGAGGACAAAAACTGGCAAACTGCTAATTTTTAAGTGGAGACCATAAGGGAGGGAATCGGTTAAGCAGCAGGCTGGCAGCTTTTCCCTCCACGCAGCCCCCGTTCCAAAGCACTAATGCTTTGAATGAAGTAAAATGCAGCAAAGCTGGGTCATTCCAGAAAGTCATGCTGACCTCCTCTGATGAAACATTTCGTTTGTTTACCACTGACTTTCTATGACAGGAGGAGGGAGCCTTTAGCAGCTCCAGGGCCACATTCTTCCCATGGGAAACCTTCCAGGGGCCACAGGACAGAGGTGGTCAGGGCCAGAGGTGTACCTCTTACCCCGTGAAGAAAAATCAGGAGGTTTCTACATACGCATCTCTTTATTCTCCATCCAGGCAGACAAGAGGCATTATCACAATTCAAGAAAAAAATTGCTCAAGGAGGACACAGTGCATTGAGGGGGTGTGGCCTGGGGCAGGGGGTGTGGCTTCAGGAGGGGTGTGGCCTGGGAAGAGTCCTAAAGACCAGACCAAGACAGGCCTGGGCGGCTGCTTCTACACCTGTGGCCTGAGGTTTTTTCACCTATCTTCCAGGAAAGGCTACTCAACCAAGCTACCCTACACAGGTTTGTCCTAGTGGTGGCCAAATTTTTATTCCACAGAAGGGTGAAGACAGTCCACTGACCATGAAGGTGCCTGAGACCCTCTCCCATTGTCCCTATTTGCTGCTCCAGAGGACACAGTGAGACCATGGTGGGTAGTCGGGTTTGGTCACCAACACAATCACAGCGCGACGCCTGTTTTAAAAGAAACTCCCACATCTTGGCTCAGTCAATTCTTGTGAACTTTTCGGTGTGCAGCAACAGCTTCAGAGTTTATTTAATGCACCTAAAGTGGCTAAAATGTTCCAACCTTTTAAAAAATAACACAGAATTACGGGTGTGAGAGGCCTTAGCTGGATCAGAACTCTGCTGTGTGTGTGTTTGTGTGAAAAAATACATCTTGAAAACACGAGAAAACGAAGCCGAATAAGGAGCAATGGAAGTGAAAGCAGACATACCTGACTTTCCTACTCCGGCTCGGCCAAAGATGGCCAGTTTCACTTCTGCGCTCTTAGCCATGGCGGGGAGAAAATGGAGGATGGCGGAATCGTCGCTGGCTGAACCAAACTGGCACGAAGGATGAATGCCCAAGTCCTTTCTTCTGCCTTACCATGCCATTGTGATTTTCAAGCAGGGCCTAATGGGAAAAGACCCACCAAAGAGAAGGAATGAGCAGGTGAACAGGGGTGCTGCCAGCCACTGCCAAGGTCTCAGCAGAGGGTTGAGGTGTGTCCTGTTTCTCAGGAGAGCTTTTCGTCAGACGCAGCCCTCAAACGATAAGCCATGAACCTAGAACCAATCTCTTTCAAAAACTCAGGGGGTGGTTCTCTGTCTTCGGGCATGGGGAAAGAAGAAAAAGAGCAAAAGCTATATTTCTTTATATTATGTATTACATTTACCTAGGCTAGGCTGAGAGAGAGTGACTAGCCTAAAGTCACGCAGTGAGTTCCATGGCTGAGCAGGCATTTGACCCCTGGTCTCCCAGGTCCAGGTCTGGCACTCTAAACCACTACATCATGATGGCTCTGTTCAGAAGAATCACATGTTACAGCCCCCTCTCTTCAGATCACAGCTGGGGCGATGGACAGACTTGACTCCATTCCTGAATGATCCCATACACACACACACACACACACACACACACACACACGACGCTAGGCTTGTGAATGTGATCTGTGCGGGATGCACGTTTGCAACCTGCAGCGTTTGCAACCCACAGCAGTGCGTCTGCGCATGTGTGGGTTGCAATTTGACGCTTCTGCGCATACGTCACCGCCGAAACCTGGAAGTAACCTGTTCTGGTGCTTCTGGGTTTCGGCAGTTCGCAACCCGAAAAAACGCAATCTGAAGTGTCTGTAACCCGAGGTATGACTGTGTGTGTGTGTGTACACACACACACACACACACACACACACATATAAGCTTGCATACCAAAGATGTGCAAATCATGTGGAAATCTTGGCAACAACCCTATTCCCTGAGATGCTACATTTCCACATAACTTTATGATAAGAGCTTTGCTGGATCAGGCCAAAGGGCCATCTATCCCAGCATCTGGTTCTCACACTAGCCAACCTAGCGGAAGTCCTAAAACAGGATCCAAGAAAAGCCACAACTCACTTGTGATTCCCAGCAACTGGCTGCGCTTCAAGACCCCCAAGCCAGCCCCAGGAGAATGAAGACACAAGGACACAGAACTTAGGTTAATGTTAATGGGCAAAATTTAGGCCTGCTCATCCACTACACAATGCATCTGCAGTGACCTTTGCATTATTCCTGTAACCCCCCCCCCAATTTCTTTTTATAGAACTAACATACTAAACAGTACAATCCAATGTGCTGTTGCATGAAGCAGGGAACACAGATTAAGTGCTAAGGCCCCAATGTGGCCTTAATGGATCAATCCATTTTGCAACTGCACCACAACCAACTAAAGCCTTGGTGCAGCAGCAGAAGCCATTGGTACTACAACACATGCATCTTCTGCCAGTTCCTGTGCAGCTGAGTTTCAGGAAAAAGAAGTTGTGCAGCAAAGTAGATGGAGGAGTGTAGCTTCCAGCAACCCATGGTATGGAGCCTAGAGAGTAAAATTGACAACCAGTCCCTCCATTTGGTCCCTCCCTCCCTGGCTCCAAGCATCACCCGCAAACCCAAGACCTCACCTCCCTTCTGCTCTTCAATCACATTTGAGGACAACACAGTCAAGCTATCTTTAGCAATTCCTCCTGTGTGGGGGCATCACAGCTTGAGCAGAGCCCATGCCTCATTACGCACAATGGCTGGTCACTTCAAAAAAAACAGAAGCACAAAACAGTTTGCCTTAAAAACATACTTTAAAGGGCATAACCAGGAAATAACTCTGCACAAACTTCTTTTACAATTGGGAGGAAAGGGTTAAGCAGCCCGTTACTAGCCGTCAACATTTAATCATTTCGAAGTATGGCCCTTGTTTAAAAAATGATCTGCCAATCCAGATTCAGACCGCTTTTGAGGGTGCAACTCTGTGCTTTCCTGTTTTTAGGGGAGCATTAATTTGGGGCTTTTTGGTGGTTCTGTCTTGCTTGCATAACAGAGATTGTCAACGTCATGTTTGGCAAAATTACCTAACAGTTAATAGATACCACAGGACACACAACCGCTGAATAAAGTCTCGACATTCTTCAATATAATCGGCTCAAAATACTGAAAAAAGTCCCATTTCCACCCCAGCCAAGATAGCTGCAATTATTATTGCCAGCAGTTGGCCTTGACAACTAACTTCCAATACAGGTTTTTACGTTTCTGAATGGATGAAAAACCCATTAACGCCGTTGCAGAGTCAGCTCCCCACAGCCTACTGCAACTCCCTTTATTGGTCCTCAGGAATTACTATAAAAGCCACACCAGTTGGGAAAGGTATGCTTCTCAACATTTTCCCTTAAACAAACCTCTGTGCTTTAAAGTGCTCAGAAGCCCTTTGTGCATTCTGCATCAGGGGCAGAGTGCAGGGTTAGGCAAGGCTTAAAAGGTGTTTTATTATAGGCCTCGGAAAAGCTTTCCCCACCCTGCCCCATCCCATCTCACTCATCGGCTTGATGGAGGAGTTCTTTGTGAGAAATGCTAAGAGGTGGAGTGGACCAACACTGACCCCCTCACCCTTCTCAGTCGCCCATCCCAGAAAAGCATGAGACAACTGACAACTGTGAGGAAAAGTGTGGCCATTTTTGGAAGAGGGTGTGAGTAATCTTCAACTATGAAGAAACGCTTTGCCCAAAATCAAAGGTCCCTCCAGATGTCCTTATTATTGTGCACCCACAATAATTTGTGCTCATGATAATATTGGGGCAGTTATAAGTAATCAATGACGCAGGCTCCCAGTATGTTTCGGAGCACAATCCAAAATGTTGATGCTGACTTTTAAAGCCCTAAATGGCTTCGACCTTGAATACCTGAAGGAGTGTCTTCACCCCCATTGTTCAGCCTGAGGTCCAGCTCTGAGGGCCTTCCGGCAGTTCCCTCACTGCGAGAAGGGAAGTTACAGGGAATCAAGCAGAGGGCCTTCTCAGTAGTGGCCTCCCATCAAATGCCAAACAGATAAATAACTATATGACTTTTAGAAGACATCTGAAGGCAGCCCTGTATAAGGAAGTTTTAAATGTTTGGTGTTTTATTGCACTTTTAATACTTTGTTGGAAAATGGCCAGAGTGGACAAATAAAAAAGTTGTTGTTGTTGTGTTACAGAGCATATCTGCAAAAAGACTCTGGCCTGGAGTGTCATTTAAAGCCATCGTAACAAGACTTATTATTATTTTGCTATGCTAACAATTGACAAGCAACTGTAGAGAGTATTCTTCATCAGCCTCTATTTTCACAGGGTGGCTACAAATGACATCAGTTATGTGGGAAAACACAGAAACAAACGTATGTAGAGTTGGACCCCCTGATCCATCTAGTCTCTAAATTGACTGGCATCAGCTTTCCAGGGTACCAGACAGTTATCTTTTCCACTGCCCAGTCTTCTGGGAGATGCTAGAGACCAAATCTGAGACCTTCTGGCATGCAAAGCAGATGTTTTACCCACTGAGATACAGCTGTTGGGTAGCTATTGCTACAGGAACATGCCACATGCTCAGAGATACTGCATCTGCATTTATACTAAGGGGGCAAAAGTGTGTGTGTGTGTGTGTGAGAGAGAGAGAGAGAGAGAGAGAGAGAGAGAGGAGGGGAACCTTAGTTTCCTCATTGTTTCCACATCTGTGTTCTAATTTACATTTTTTAAATGTGATTTCTATTCAGAGTCATTGAGAGCTGGTGACTACCCAGTTGGCTTCATGGCTGACTGGGGATTTGAAGCCTGATCTCTCAGATCCTGGACCAGCACTCTAACCACTAAACCACACTGGCTCTTTCCTTATTTTTGCAGCTGCATCACACTGTTAATGATCAACTACAGTCCTGAGATCCTTTTCACCCATACTATGGCCAAGCAACCATTATTTGACTTGAGGACTGACAGCTGGGCATGTGAAGAGATTCCACTGGGGTTTTTTTTTGAGAGGTAATTGAATGTTCTTGCACAAATGCAGACTTTAGTGCTCGGTGCCAAGTTATTTCACTAAACACTGACTTATTTCACTTTAAGTAAGTTTCTAACACTGCTCTTGCCTGATTTATTGGGCTGGCAGTAAGTAAATAAATCCAACTTTGCTTGAAACAGACTTTAGAATTCATTTTTTTATGTGTAAGAAGCACATAGTTGGGCTCTCCAAGCTTAGCACTCTGATGGGATACCTCAGTCTGTAGAACATGAGATTCTTAATCTCAGGGGTCGAGGGTTTGAGCCCCATGTTGGGTAAAAGATTCCTGCAATGCAAAGAGGTTTCGACTGAACCTCATAGTCCATTCCACCTCTATGATTCCAGGATCCAGGACTTTGCAGTCAGACAACACGGTGACCACCATCCAATAAATTCAGCTCACTGAAATAATTTGGTTTAAATATGTTTAATTCTGTTCTGGATTGCAGCTGATGCTTTGTTCCCAGAGCTATCTTGTTGGCTCAGGGGTGTTTATAATACTGGCAAAAAATAATAATCTACTGAAGGCCTCAGTAGGCCAAAAGGCTGGTGAGAAAGATACAAGTAAAAACAAACCAACACTCTACTCTCCGAAAACGTCTCCCCAAAGTGTAAAAGCTGTGAAAAAGGAAACTTCTATGTCATGGGTCATAACGAAAGGGATTGAAAATAAAGCTGCCAATTATCATAATTCCTTTGTGCAAATCTGTGGCACGGCCACACTTGCAATGTCATGAACAGCTCTGTATCCTCACCTCAAAAAAGGTGAGGTAGAGCTGCAAAAAGGTTTAGAAAAGAGCAAGCCAAATAATCAAGGAGACAGCGCAACTCCCCTGTGAGGAAAGATTACAACATTTGGAGCTTTTTGGGGTAGAAAAACGGTGAGCAAGGGAGAATGCAACAGAGGAATACAAAGTGTACACAGTGGGGAGGCGAAAAGTTGGTAGGCTTCTCTCAAAATACTGGAACTCAGGGTCATCTAATGAAGCTGAATGGACAGAGGGGAAATTATATTTCTGCACTTGGCACATGGGCTCATCCATACTTTTGCTTCTCCTAGGCCTAGAAACTGAGGTTTTCCGCTTGCCCTGTACTTTCTAGGAATGGGTCTGAGAGACTTTTTGTTAGACCCACCACTTTCCCCAGGAAAACCTGCCGTTTATCGCTCAATTGGAACAAACGTCAATCCGCTTTTACGCTTGTTCCGATTTGGCAGCAAATAACAAGTTTTCTGGGGGAAAGTGGCGGAAGTGTGGACGAGTCCATAGTTAAAGCGATGACCTTCACTACCATAAGATGTGATAATAGCTTTTGTTTTCAGTTGATTTGGTTAACCCCTTTTAAAGCCATCCAAGTTGCTGGCTATCAATGGTTAATAGTCAGAGAGCGATCAGTGTTACCTTAAGTATCAGAGACAGCATGCCTCTGAAGACCAGTTTTGGGGAATCAGAATAGAGGTAAGGGCTGTTATATCCTCCTTGTGGGCTTCCCGCAGGAATCTGGTTGTTTCACTGTGGGGACAGGATGCTAGGCTACATAGCCCTTTGGTCTGATCTAGCAAAGCTCTCCTTATGCCTATTGCATGTTGCAGAGATCCACCACAAAGAACACATATTATATTCCACACCTGCCCCACCTCTGAAACTGGTCAGTCTCCAGCTCAAGAAGATGTCCAAAGCTGGAAGACAGCCATCCCGTACAGAAGATTGCCTCTCTATTATTCATTGCATCTTGTGGATTTCTAAAAGGAGCATCTCCACCCCCATCGTTCTACCCGGACACTGAGATCGAGGGCCAAGGGCCTTCTGGCGGTTCCCTCACTGCGAGAAGCCAAGTTACAGGGAACCAGGCAAAGGGCCTTCTTGGTAGTGGCACCCGCTCTGTGGAACGCCCTCCCACCAGATGTCAAAGAGAACAACAGCTACCAGACTTTTAGAAGACATCTGAAGGCAGCCCTGTTTAGGGAAGCTTTTAATGTTTGATGTATTACGGTATTTTAATATTTTGTTGGAAGCCGCTCAGAGTGGCTGGGGAGGCCCAGCCAGATGGGTGGGGTATGAATAATAAATTATTATTATTAAAACCTTTTGTGTGCCTGAACAAGAGTCAAAGACACTTGAACACTGATAATATTTGCAAGGAGATGGGGGGGGGGAGGAGGCAGAGAAGTTGGTAAGGTGACGTTAGCAAAAAGAATGAAGGAAATGTTCTTGAGCTTTGCAAAAGTAACAGAAAAAAATCTGACAAGGAGCTCTGTGAAAGTCAAAAGCTGGCAGCTCTTCCGATGTCTTGGAGCTGTTCTAGTAAGAGATAATACTGTGGTACATCTTTTAGGTTTGGAGTAGAGTATCCTATTCCAGAGACTAACATTTTCATGCTAAATTAAACAAAGCAGGAGCTTTCATTCATCCTTGCAAAGCTATTTTTAAAAGCCACACGTAAACAAAGCAGGCATATGCATCTATTTCCTGTCTTGGCTACTGTGCAGCCTTGTTTCTTGGACACAGTCAGTATGCCAGAGAAACGCAGCATTGACAAGGTGTCCTGATGAAAGTGCTTCTGATCACCCAGAAAGTAAGAGTCAACAACTGGCAACGCTGGGTATAAATCTGCCCCACCGATTGCTAACCTCAGAGGCAAAAGAAAAGCACAGATGAACAACTCATGGAACTTGATAGGGAGACTATTAAAAAAGCAGCAGGTGTAAAACTAAAAAGTGCTGCTGCTGTTCAGGGCTTATTTTGGAACAAAAACTTTGCCTAAAAGGTGGGCATGATATACTATTTTCAAAAACTGTACTGTGATTCTTGCCTCCCTTGAGTTCCTTTTTTGAAAATAAGGCAGGACAGATTTTTTTTCTAAAAAATAACATGCTCCATTTACTTTATTTTGATAACAAGCAAGTTTTTTTTTAAGAAATGAAAGAAAAGTTAATGTTTTAAAAGGGAAAGTTGTCACAATTGCCAGCAAACAAAAGTATAGGATACAGTTTTGAGATTTACCGAGTCCATAATAAGGCATACCAAGAGGGAAGGGATGTTTGGTCTATAATTACAAAGCGTCTCATGGTCTAAATCAAAACAATTACAAGTTTTTATTTTAAAAAAGAAGACGACAAAAAGTAACCTTCAGCTGTACCAAACTGACACACTAGCATAGCTCTTTGGTAGCTCCTGAGCTACCAAATGATCTCAAGCATTTTGGCCCCCAGACACTTTTAGCTTATGTAAGGTCCCCCCCCCCCTCCCCAGAAGGGTGATTTGCCAAAGCCTGGAATACTGTACTGGTAGTTCAGATTATTGAGCTTGAAATAGAGCAAGTTTTCTGTGCCACTCAGATCACCCTGAAAATACATGAATTAAGGATGGAGGTCTGTGCCCTCCAAGCATGTGCAAGAGCACCTTTCTCAGAGCATTGAGATAGCCACAGCTGATCCCCAAATATCTACATTTGGCCTAGGCATGCAGTGAGAGTGCAGGACTTCTGAGCAGCCATGCTCCCAGGCAAGGTAAATTAAACTCTGGCCTAGATTTTGGTGGTGGAAACATATACAGTGGTACCTCGGGTTACATACACTTCAGGTTACATACACTTCAGGTTACCGACTCCGCTAACCCAGAAATAGTGCTTCAAGTTAAGAACTTTGCTTCAGGATGAGAACAGAAATTGTGCTCCAGCAGCGCGGCAGCAGCAGGAGACCCCATTAGCTAAAGTGGTGCTTCAGGTTAAGAACAGTTTCAGGTTAAGAACGGACCTCCGGAACGAATTAAGTACTTAACCCGAGGTACCACTGTAACATGAACTTCTTTTAAGAAAAAGAAAAGAAAACTGTGCCTCTGAACACATGCAGAGTACCTTCACCATTCATTTATAACCCACCCTTCTTCCAAAGAGTTCAGGGCAGCATAGCTAGTTCTCCCTCCTTTTAACATCACAACAACCCTGCAGTGTAGGTGGTATGTTAAGAGAGGGGGGGGGGACTAGTTTAAAGTCACCCAGTGACTTATGGAGCTGCAGAAGTGGAACTGAACCTCAGGGCCCTTCCAAGATACCCTTTTTATTGTGCATCCATGCTGATTTGAACTCATGGTATCAGGGTGGTCATACGCAAACCCACCATCAATATTGTTTGCACCTGCAAAAGTTTTGGGGCGGACATACTGTTTCATTCCCAAATCAGTGCACGTCCCGTAACTTCCTGCAGAATTTCCACTTTTAAAGACTATAACTGTTACTTTTGTATTTGTCCGGCTTTTGTTAACACTTTCGTCGCCTCTATAGCAATAATGAGATGACATCGGAGAAGCGTCACAGAAGAACTGATGAAACCAGCTGAAGTTTGGATGGTCCAGTTGGTGCTCTGAGTGCTGGATCAGGACATGGGAGCAGTGGCGTAGCGTGGGGGGTGCAGGGGGGGGCCGGCCGCACCGGGTGCAACATCTGGGGGTTAGGGTTAGGGAGCGCAAATCCATGGGTTAGGGGGTGCAAATTACTTGTCTTGCGCCGGGTGCTGACAACCCATGCTACGCCACTGCCTGGGAGACCAGGGTTCCAATCCACACTCAGCCATGAAGCTTGCTGGGTGACCTTGAGCCAGCCCCAGTCTCTCAACCCCGAACCTACCTTGCAGGTTGTTGTGATGATAAAATGGAGAGTAAGGAGAACCACATTGGAGGTTCCTTGGAGGAAACGCTGGTATATAAATGCAATTCAAAAAGAAAATAAGTACCAAAATCCACGACTATCGTTGCATCACCCCCCCCCCACAAACAGTCTGGAGGGGCTCCCAGTCTCTCCAGTCCTAGCAGCCCAACATTGCCTTGGCGGGTGGAAAAAGTTCCTAAGATTGAGAAGCCAGGATTCCTAAACAGCCCAGGTGGCTCTGCTCTGCGAATGAGCCACACAGGTAACAGATGAGAGAGCTCTGTTGCTGAATCCCAGATTTGTGGGTGTGCGGCTGGGGAGAATACCGAGCCATTTTATAGTCCAACAGAAGCAGCAGCTTTGGTGGACGCCTGCCCACTTCCTCAGAGCCTCGAAAGCTTCTACCCCCATAAATCTAACAGCCTTTAAAGGTGCCAGGAGATGCTTTCGGCGAAAGAGCAGAAGACGCCAACCTCTCTGCAACTAACTCCCTCAACCTCTTCTACCCTGGAGAGGAGCAAAAAGCTTCAAAATATACACCCACACACCACACCTTCCTGCACCTGCCTCCTCAGTGGCAGCGATCCTGGCCTCCTCCCTGGGGGTAAGTCCCAATGAACGTACTTCTGAGCAGACATAATAGTGAGCGTGCCTGACCAGGACCTGGGAGGCCAGTGTTCGAATCCTCGCTCGGCCATGAAACTTGCAGGGTCACCTTGGGCCAGCTGCTGTCTCTCAAACTAACCTACCTCGCAGGATTGCTGTGCAGATTAAATGAGGAGCAGGAGGGAAAAGGTGGGGCATAAATGCAATCGATAAAAATAATAAGCAAGATATGTAAGCTTGCAGTTTTGTGGTGTTGTTGCTGCAAAAAGGTCCCTCACACGCAAAAGAAGGACCCCCTTCCAGGAAGTGCGTCTCCTTTTTCACTCTTTCTCTCGCTGTCATTTTCTGCCTGACAATCATAGAACCTCTTAAAAGGTTTTAAGAGGTGGCAGAAAGATATTTCGAAATTTGTCTGGCAGGGCAAAAAGCCCAGAATTAAATTTAAAATATTGACAGATGCTAAAGAAAGAGGGGGTTTTGCCCTGCCGGACTTGAAATTGTACTACGAGGCAGCAGCATTTTGCTGGCTGAAAGAATGGATGCTCCTCGAGAATACAGACATCTTAGATCTGGAAGGTTTTAACAATGCTTTTGGTTGGCATGCATATTTATGGTATGATAAAGTCAATAGTGCCTTTAAGAATCACATTGTTAGAAAAGCATTGTTCAATGTTTGGATAAGATATAAAGATCTGTTGGAAAACAAAACCCCTAGATGGGTGTCACCAGTGGAGGCCAAGGCAGTGAAGAAACTTAATATGGAGGTCGGATGGCCGAAGTATTGGGAAATTTTGGAACAGGATGGAGATAAGTTCAAATTACAAAGTCATGAGAAACTGAAACATAAGGTATAAAATTGGTTTCAATACCATCAAATAATGGAATTTTTCAAACAGGACAGGAAAATTGGCTTCCAGATGGAAAAATCAAAACTAGAAACTGAATTGTTAGAACCCAGTACTAAGAATTTATCTAGAATGTATAACTTGTTGCTGAAATGGAATACACAGGATGAAACAGTCAAATCAGCTATGATTAAGTGGGCACAGGATGTCGGTCACAACATTATGTCAGATGACTGGGAATGGTTATGGAACACCGGTATCAAATTTACGGCATGTAATGCCTTAAAGGAAAATATTATGAAAATGGTATACAGGTGGTACATGACCCCAGTCAAGCTGGCAAAAATTTATCATCTGCCCGACAACAAATGTTGGAAATGTAAAGAGGCTGAAGGTACCTTCTACCACCTTTGGTGGACATGCCCGAAGATTAAGGCTTTCTGGGAAATGATCTATAATGAAATGAAAAAGGTACTTAAATGTACTTTTCCTAAAAAACCAGAGGCCTTTCTCTTGGGCATTGTCGGCCAATTGGTGTCAAAGAGGGATAGAATCTTTTTTATGTACGCTACAACAGCAGCAAGAATACTTATCGCAAAGTATTGGAAGATACAAGATCTACCCACTCTGGAAGAATGGCAGATGAAAGTGATGGACTATATGACTTTGGCCGAGATGACAGGCAGAATCCGTGACCAAGGAAAAGAGACGGCGGATGAAGAATGGAGAAAATTCAAAAATTATCTTAAGGACTATTATAAACTTAACGAATGTTAGAGTGTTGTGGTTTTCAGAAACAAAGGGATACAGTGATATAAGGTCAGAATGCAGAGATGACTAAGACGACAGAGGATGGAAAGTAACAATTGGGAGTTGCTATAAAATTATGGACATTGGGATGCAGAAAGGGGGGGTATGGGGAAGTCCTAGAAAAGAGGTTTATGAAAATATGTCATGAAATTATACATGTGTGTTTGTCTTTTTAAGTGTTTGTTTGTTTCTTAAAATTTTGTAAAACCAATAAAAATTTTATATATAAAAAAAAGACAATCATAGAACCGTAGAGTGGCAAGGCACCCAAGGGTCATCTAGTCCAACCCCCTGCAGTGCAGGAATCTTTCGCCCAAAGCGGCACTCGAACCCACCACCCTGAGATTAAGAGTCTCATGCTCTGGCTTTTAAACCTGGGAGACTTCTCTCCGCTCATCCTTGGGAAGGACGAAACAAAACTCTTCCTTTCCGGCACATTTTACATGCAAATTACCCGCCCACGATCCCGGAGCTTGTGGCGGCGGCACTTTTCTCCTCGTGCTTTTGCCGCAGCGATGGAGGGGGGGGGGAATCACCCTTCCAAACGCGCAGCGACCCTCGGTCTCCCATCCGGCGAAACCGACTCACCTCGCTTAGCCTGCGCTCCGGGAGGCGGCCCCTCGAGGTCAGGTCTTTCCCTGCCCGCCTCCAGCCCGGCAACCCTGCGGCGCTGCAGCAAACGAAGGGACCCGGCGTCCGGATCAGAGGCGCCGCCGAGCCATGGACAGCCTCCCGGATTCTTCGGCTAGCGGCAGAGACTGCGGCGTTAAAAAAGGCGGCGCGGCGCGCAGCGCTCCAAAGCAGCCCGACGCGTCTCCCTCGCTTGCCGGCAAAGCTGTGGGAGCAACGAATCACGCCGCCGGTTTTTTCAATAGGGGGGAAAGGAAGCTCTAGGGCGCCACCGGCAGGCCGCCGGGCTTCAAGGCGGCTCGGGGGACCGCATACCAAAAAATGGCAGCCTCGAGAGGTGGGGAGGCAGAGTTTATTTTCTAGGGCGCGCGTATTTGCGCAGCGAGAAGAACGCACGACCCCAAAAGTTGGAACAGCTCCCCGATGAGGAAAGGTGGCCGCACTGGTTTTTTGTTTAGTTTGGGTAAAAGGCGAGTAAAAGGGAAGCATGGAGTACAAAATAATGCGTACGGAATGATAAAAGTGGCCAGAGCAGCAGTTCTCAATTTCCCCCCCTCTGGGCCACACTTTCAGCATAAAAATTTGCTCACCGAATTTTTTTCTCTATAAGAAATACATTGGAAAACAAAAAGAAACAACTCCTAGCGGTGCTTGATGAATAACATAGAACACAGCTGCTTTATAATATAATCAGGGGACATCCAGGAGGAATAAAACAATGCAGCTACCGAAGAACACGAATTATTCTCAAAATATAATTATAAACGGCAACTGGGATTGTCCTCAGCTTCACTGGATGCTCTTCCTCTCCTTCTGAAAAGATATCTATCCATATTCTGCAAATAAATAAATTGTGGTAGTATACTATATTACACAGAAATGTCGAAACGTTTACTGGAATGTCCTTGAATCTTCTCATCCTCTTCTGCCAGACCCGTGTGGTGCACCATGCCCTTTGAGAACCACTAGGATAAATAAAACTTTTCCTGCTCTCCTAATACTGAATGTTGGCTAAAGCGGAATGCTGGAAGGTTCAGGGCAGGCGAAAAGAAAATGCTTTCCCCCCATGGTGCATGTAGTTAAACTGTGGAACTCCCTGCCACAAGAGGCAGCGATGGCTACCAACTTGGATGGCTTTAAAAGAGAATTAGAGAAGTTTGTGGAAGGCTGTCAGTGTATGCTCCAGTGGCGTAGCGTGGGGGGTGCAGGGGGGGCGGCTGCACCGGGCGCAACATCTGGGGGTTAGGGTTAGGGGGCGCAAATCCACGGGTTAGGGGGCGCAAATTACTTGCCTTGCCCCGGGTGCTGACAACCCACGCTACGCCACTGGTATGCTCCACTTCTACTGTCAGCTTGGGTTCATTCTTAATATTAGCCTGGTGCCCTTCAGATTTTTTTGGACTGAAACGATGATCATCCCTGACCTTTGGCCATTCTGGCTGGTGCTGATGGGAGTTGTTCAACACATCTGCTTGGGAACAGATGCTGTCTAGCCTTGGCCGCTTTTCAATACCAGTTCAAATTATGAACTTACGGGATGCGCTTTCGAGTGAAGTAGCCTCTGGAGCAATTTGTGACTAAATTCCACGTCTATATATATTTGCTTTATTCTCAGTGAACATTTTTCTTTAAGACCCCTTTAACAAGATATAACAGGGTGCTTTGGGGAGCCAGCTTGTTTCTTCCCTTTGAAAAGAAGCACGTTTCCAATCAGTTGTTACTGCTCAGAGGTTATTTTTAATTCAAGGTACTCTCTTAGAAACGAGACGAGGCTTGCAAGAAGGGGAGAAAGAATCAATACCAGTCCATAGAGGTTTTCCGGCAAATTGTCTTTGCAACCCACATGAGGTCTGCTTCAATGCAGGCCTGGAAATTGGCGATGAGTCAAACCCCGATAGGACTAGATTCTCTGTTATTCTTTTTCCATAATGGCTCTTAGGCATTGAGCTAGAGGCTTGTGTAACTACCATCCCTCCCCTCCCAAAATAGGCCACTCCCTGAAAAGCCAGCGCCTTAGGTACATGCTCCCCCGTTTTGAAATAATATATATTTATTAACAGCAGAAAGATGAAGACAAAGATCTGGCAGGTTAAGTGCTAGAATTCAGGTCTCAGCCCATTCATATGGTCCTTCTGTCTTTGGGCCTTGTTCAAGATTTACCTCCATCTCCCACCTGCTTAATTGGTCTCTTAATCAATTGCTTTCAATTCCCCTCCTCAGAAGCATGCCTGAAGGTCCACCTTCTGAAAGAAAGCAAGGCATTGATATCCCCCACCCTCCCATTCTTCAGAAAGTACATGCCCCTTAGTGAAGCAGGCAGCAGAGACATTAGTGTGCTATGTTGACACCTATTGTGGCAGTTTATTTTTATTTATTTTTTTAAAAAGCAAAACTCACCCAAGTGGAATGTTAAAGTTCGAAAGCTACATAGCAGAGGGGGAAGCAATAATGCTTCTTCCATGAGATCATTGGTGCCAACTGCCTGGTGCAAACACAGTTTGATAGCACCACCTACAGGCCACATTTGTGCTCACAAAAGGATGGATTAAAACGCTCCCATCAGCAATCTATCCTTTCGCTGTGGGAACCGGTGAAACTTTGTGACTTCTATTAATTTTCAGTGTCTATTTGAGGTATGCAAATCAACCTCGCACCATGAAACTTAAAAAGAGACACCTGATTGCAAATGGCTTCAGTATATTTTTCTCTATAGTATTGTGGTTTAGTCGTGTCCGACTCTTCGTGACCCCATGGACCAATGCATGCCAGGCACTCCTGTCTTCCACTGCCTCCCGCAGTTTGGTCAACCTCATGCTGGTAGCTTCGAGAACACTGTCCAGCCATCTCATCCTCTGTTGTCCCCTTCTCCTTGTGCCCTCCATCTTTCCCAACATCAGGGTCTTTTCCAGGGAGTCTTCTCTTCTCATGAGGTGGCCAAAGTATTGGAGCCTCAGCTTCAGCACCTGTCCTTCCAGTGAGCACTCAGGGCTGATTTCCTTCAGAATGGAGAGGTTTGATCTTCTTGCAGTCCATGGGACTCTCAAGAGTCTCCTCCAGCACCATAATTCAAAAGCATCAACTCTTTGGCGATCAACCTTCTTTAAGGTCCAGCTCTCACTTCCATACATCACTACTGGGAAAACCAGAGCTTTAACTATACGGACCTTTGTTGGCAAGGTGATGTCTCTGCTTTTTAAGATGCTGTCTAGGTTTGTCATATAGTAAGCTGGCTATAAATCAACTAAATAAAGGAAAGAAGGTCTTCACACTGTGTTGGAATGCCCAGCAAGCCGTAAGCAAGATGAACTTCCCTACATAAGGAATTACAAAGTCTGGGTACAGTGGCATATCCAGGATGCTCCCATTCACGTGAATGGAAGGAGACAGCTGAGCACCCTCAAAGGGATGCGTGTGAAGAGAATCAATGCTGGTGGAGGGTGCTCCATGCATTTCACAGAATCGTAGAGTTGAAAGGGATGATGAGGGTCATCTAGTCCAGCCCCCTGCAATGCAGGAATCTTTTGGCCGACACGGGGCTCGAACCCATGACCCTGGGATCAGGAGCCTCATGCTCTACTGACTGAGCTATCCCAGCACTGGAGCCCCAGGGTCTACAGCAAGATGGTTGATTGGAGTGACTTGAGAGGAAGGTAGGTGCAGTTGTTGGATTATCTAAAGACAAGAGTGCACCTCAAACTGTTGGAGAGTTACAACACCTTCTGTGGCTGCAGAGACCGATATGGGAGAGACATATTTTATTGCAAGTGGGGCAGATGAAGGCATCCCGCTTTGTTGCCACAGGTGCACCATGGCGTTTCATAGAACCTCACTTTCTATCACTGCCCTATTCACACATGCATTAAGCAATCTCAGTGCAGTGCTGCCAGCTAGTGTTTCATATTTAGCAGAATACGGATTGCTGTATATTGAAGGTTTGCTTGCAGGGGGATGAAATCCCTTGTCCAAAACATTGTGAATCAATTGGTCTAAACATGAATGGTTCTGAAGCTAAGCAGCGATCAGCCAGCAGTGAGCTTTCATCTGTGAATCAATCCTGCCCCCCCCCCATTGCCTTAGTGTTGCTAGACCAAAAGGACTGGCCCACAGATTGGCTTGTTGACCAGCCCCCTTTTTCCTTTTTCTTTTTTGAATGAACAAAAAGGGAAGCGGATGGAAATATTTACCGGCTCCGTTGCCTGGATACTGAAAGACAATTTGTCGACTGCAGCCAATAGGGTACCATGAAGCATTTGGATGAAAGGCCACGTTCTTTGTTAGCAATTGGTCTGAAGAAGGCAAACTAAAGATTTCGCTTCATAATCCATTGAACGTGAGATATGAAAAGATCTACATGGGTGGCACAATGGGTAGTAAGGCCATTGTACTGACTGATATGGCTACCTATAGTGTCAGGCAGTTCTTTGTTTGTTTGTTTATTTGTTTGATCCTTCCTTCCTTCTTTTTTTTTTGGATACAAATTGTTGTATCCTATTAGAAAGGTAGGGACATGGGTGGCGCTGTGGTCTAAACCACAGAGCTTAGGGCTTGCCGATCAGAGGATTGGCGGTTTGAATCCCTGGGATGGGGTGAGCTCCCGTTGTTTGGTCCCAGCTCCTGCCAACCTAGCAGTTCAAAAGCACGTCAAAGTGCAAGTAGATAAATAGGTACCACTCCAGTGGGAAGGTAAACAGTGTTTCCGTGTGCTGCTCTGGTTTGCCAGAAGAGGCTTAGTCATGCTGGCCACATGACCCGGAAGCTGTACGCTGGCTCCCTTGGCCAATAAAGTGAGATGAGCGCCACAACCCCAGAGTCGTCTGCGACTGAACCTAACAGTCAGGGGTCCCTTTACCTTTACCTATTAGAAAGGTATGCAGCTGTGAGGGGACGTGGCTATGACTATAGGGAAGAGATACAGCACTGGTGAATTTGCCAATACCCTACTGCTGCTGGGCTTTCCAGGTTCACCTGATCACTTCAGAGTTGCAGTTTCCCTTCCTGCCATTCTCAAGGCGGGGGCACTGTGGAGCAACAATTCCTCTCCTCGTACACCAGGTTGCTTGGTTCAAAGCTTGAGCCTGCTGCTGCCTCCACGCGACTCGTCTGGCCTTGGTGGAGCTACTTCAAGTGGCCACTGAGTGGCTGCTGTTTTGTGTCCATGGCCCAGACCATAGACAAATTTAGTTTCTGTAATCGTCCACTCTCCGTCTAGAGACAGACTGATTACCGTTTCCGAGAGACAGAAAAGGTGGCCAGATGGCATCTGTTTCACGGAGAAATCTTTCAAAGAGGATTAATTTTAACACAAACTCAACACAGTAACGGGCAACCAGTCTAGGTTAAGCTGGATGTTTCCACAAGTCGGTGCAATTAAAATGGATTTGCGCAAGTTTTCGAGGATCTCCTGAGGCTCCAGAGAAATCCACCACATGCAGAGAATTTTAGCAGTGGAAACAACCACTTCCAAATGTGGAAATCAGCATGGCCGACAGATTCTAGGCCCTGATTTGCTTGCACAAAGCTTACAAGGAGGTTAGATTCTATCTGGTCTTTATTGAGTGTCCGTTCTGGTTTGTTTGTGAGTAGGTTATTCAGGCAATGAACATTCATCCTGATTTGACTACAAGGTGTTTAGATGTCTTCCTGTAAATCATTGTTCTCCCCACGCTTTTCGATGTATACCCATGCCACTTTCCTAACTGCAAAAGTCAGTTTTGATTTAAAAGTGGATTTGTTGTGCTAGGGTATACACTTTGGGGACCTCCAGATGTCCATTTTATTGTGCCTTGGGGGCAATCCTAGACAAGCACAGAACCATACAGTGGGATGGAACCGCAAGCATAATCTAGTCCGACCCCCTGCAATGCAGGAATCTTTTGCCCAACGCGGGACTCAAAGCCACAACCCTGAGATTCAGTCTCAGCTATAAAAGATCACACTTTCAATACCATTTGCTTCTGCTAAATGCCTATAGCTTTTTGTGCCACAGCTGTTCTGGATTTTTGTTGCCGTTTTGCTTTCGTTGCACTGCAGTGCAGTAGCACCCCTCCAGATAGCACTAATGTGGAAGCATTGGGGTAGCATTATGGAACGACTAATCAAGTGTGCAGTGGTGTGTGGACAGTCCAGTATAAATCCACATTAATGCAGTACTAATGCATCAATGGCATGTTGCAGGACACACCTGCAAAAACACACAAACCCTACACGCTGGTCTCCGACCGTAATAATAATTATTGTTAAACACAAACCCCACAACCCCAGCAATCTGCTTGGGCTCTTTAATGGCACAAAGCTAAATTTCCCAGTTTGTGCTTAAATCCCTTCTTCAAATTGCTGGCCGTATGGAGGTGCCCTGAAACACTGAGCAGCAGCGCTGCAACATTTTGTTGTAGATCTCACTTTCCATCTACATACATCTTTGGGGGAAATGTCACCCAGGCTTTTTTATTTGCCAGACTGTCTTCCTGTCTTTGGAAACAATTGCTATGTCGCCCCCGCCCCCAAGGGTATTTTAAGCTGCAAAGCCTTCAGAGGAGATCTCGGTCAGGCTTCGCTTCGGCTGATTGAATGAAACCATATTTTGCCTGTCCGAGGGGCTTTCCTTAAGCTGATTGAAATGCAGGCTACAATGGGCTTGTTTACTCGTTTGATAGGAAAGGCTAGGAGCTGATTTTACAGCTTCTTCTCCTATCAAGCAGCAGGTAGACATGACTTCTGGGTGGGTCAGTCAGCAAGAGTGGAAGGCAGTAGTTTCAAGACAAATAAAAGGAAATGTAGTACAGTATTAATAAGTGGAAGGGGCATGGGTGGTGCTGTGGGTTAAACCACAGAGTCTAGGACTTGCCGATCAGAAGGACGGTGGTTCGAATCCCCACGACGGGTTGAGCTCCCATTGTTCGGTCCCTGCTCCTGCCAATCTAGTAGTTCGAAAGCACACAGTGCAAGTAGATAAATAGGTACCGCTCCAGTGGGAAGGTAAATGGCGTTTCCGTGCGCTGCTCTGGTTCGCCAGAAGCGGCTTAGTCATGCTGGCCACATGACCCGGAAGCTGTACGCCGGCTCCCTTGGCCAATAAAGTGAGATGAACGCTGCAACCCCAGAGTCGTCCGCGACTGGACCTAATGGTCAGGGGTACCTTTACCTTTATTAATAGGTGGAACTCAGTGACTCAATATGTAGTGCATGGACCCGTCTCTCTGTGCCTCCCCACAAGCGAAGTGAGACCAGAATGGGCCTTTTCGGTGGTGGCTCCCTGTCCCTGGAGGAATTCTGTTCCCAGAGAGGCACACCTGGTACCATCACTATCTGCTTTTAGGCACCAGGCAAAAACACTTTTATATCCATGCAGACCTTTGGACCTTAGTTTTCTGCATATTTGGAAGTAGGGCTGAACTGGATCTGTTCATTTATGCACAATTGCTTTTAGTCTTGTTTTTAATATTTATTTTTATGTTTGTTTGTGTAATCGTGGCTGTTTCATAACCATGGGGGGAAACCATGCAATTGGCCCTCATCCACATCAGGATCAAAAGTTATTGATTTGCTGTTACAAAACTTACTGTATTGGCCTGAATATAAGCCTCACCTTTTTTGCCCCAAATTCTGACCGTGAAAAGTTAAAGTGCGGCTTAAATTCACAACCTTACAAAAATGGGCTTTCATGATATCGCTGCTGAAACAGACCCATGGCAAAATGGAACAGATTTGAGTGCCTACAGAATTTTAAGGGAGTGGCTCATATTTGGGTATTGTCTCCCCCCCAAATTGTTTTTAAAGGTGCGGCTTATATTCGTGTGTGGCTTATATGCGGGCCAATACGGTGTATACCGCTTACTAAAACGAAAGATCTCTAAGCAGTTTTTAAGGCCAAATAAAAGACCAAATAAAATAAAAAACATTAAAAGCAAGCTATGTTAAAACAAAAGATAAAGTAAAACCAGTAACTTTTAGGAACACTTATCAGTCTCTACAGCCACAACAGGTGCTGTAACTCTCCAACAGTTTGATTTCAGTCCTGAAGTCACACTCTTTCATTGTTTCCCAAGACAAACAGGTGCCAGCAACAACAACCTACCTAGTAAAATCATTTGTCAAAATTATAGGCCTGGGGAACTTGCTGGAACAAAAGGGTTTTGGCAGGCACCCAAAATAATCTCAATGGGCAGGGAGTTCCAAAGTTCCAAATCTGTTGCCATACTGTTCTGCCTAGGAGCTCCGAAACATCACCACCATGTTCTGCTCATGACATTTCACAACTGTGTAGTTTATGTGATTAAATATGGAAATGGAATATTGAGCTAAATGGACCTTCCAGAAAGGCAATTCTTTTGTGTGCAGCCAGAGAGATACGGTTGGACCCAAATTTGGGCTGCAACCCACCTAGGAGCAAGCTCCATTGAATTCAGTAGGTCTTACTTCTGAGTAGACATGATTATGATTGCACTGAAAGTCACGCTCAGGATAGATCCAATGGGAAACTTCGACTAAGTGAAGGGAAGGCTTGGTAATGCCACTGTGCTTATTTTAAAGGTACCTAAGTCTGGATCTATATCAGATTCTGATAATCAAACAAGAGGTAGAAGTGTTTCCAAGCTTTATTCCAAATATCCTGTTTTGACTGTCGGTTTTTCAGGTGGCGACCCCGTGTCTGGCTACACCATTTCAGACATATAGTTGAGACATATATTTGAATGCTCCTAGAAAAAAGAAAGAATGGCAATAATAATCCCCACACAAAGAAAGCTAGCAAATCAGGGCTAAACTGGATCCTAGTTGCAGCTTGGCAAGTTTTTTAAGAATACACACCCATCTCTCAGTCTCTCTGTCCCCTCTTCAAAATTCAGCGAAGCTTCCCCAGGATGGCGAGTTAATAAAGAGATCTCGCTGAATGAGTGGTTTTAATTGTAAATGTCACCCAAGTGTGCGCAAGCATTCTTTAATTTCTCTTAGTTGCTAATGACATTCCTATTCCTAGGGGCACGATACATTCATTGCAGGGTTTCCCACCCACCCTGTCTTTCTCGCAGAAGAATACTAAGCAGTTGATATATTTTTAATGCCAATTTAATTAATTCTACTGTGACGGCACTAATTTATTCAGAAAAGCAAACCACAAATTAAATGTGCAGGATACTGTATGGAATAGAATGTCTTTGGTAATCTGGGGTTGATCTAATTTAATGCGGCGCATTAATATTGATTTTTTTCTATGCCACATTCCGTTCCCCCTCCTTTGCAGATGATGTCCTTGGAATAATTAACATCTTTGTTGTTCATAAACATTGATGGATAGACGGGGAACCTGCAGCCACAGATGCACTTGGAGATTGAGAGCTGGTGTATAGGGATGAGTGAATCTTTCCATTACAGCTTTTGGGGTCAGTTTCTCATTTTTCCAGTCTCATGTTCAGTTCTCACATTTCCACATCAGTTGGAGATCTTTTTTTTTTTTATCTTGCAAAAAAGTTATCGTGAAAATTCACCAGCATTTTCTTGCGAATTTCTTCTAATATAAGCATTTTTTTGCATGCAATTCTGCCTAATATACACATTTTTGCAAAACATTTTCCTGTAATGTGATGCATTTTTGGGGGGTATGTCATTTTCACTAATATATGCACTAGTATATACCTGGTTTGAGAACTGCGCCGCATTGTATTGGAGAAACGCAGATTTCAATTGATGGCTGTGTTTTGCTCTGCGTTTTGAATTGGAAAGTGCGAATTAAGTAGGCTTGCCTTTAAATATAAAAGCAAACCTAAAAGCTATGTGTGATGTAACTGTTAAAAATCACAAGCAGTCCAATAAGAACAGCAGCAAAAGCAAAAAGAGACAGCGCCACAGATCAGTTTGCTTAGTAGTAACAGAATCAGAAAAAGCATGTTTAAAATGGAAAGTTTTCAGTTGTTGGCGGAACACGAATAAAAGCAAAGCTAAACTAATCTCTTGGGGCAAGAAGTTCCACTTATTGAGTGCCACCACAGAAAAAGCTGGATGACCTGAAAGGGACACAGCATCTGAGGACTTGGGTTCATTGATAAAACACTGTACAAGAGACACCTTGATGCAATTATTAATTTGTTACGGTGCTTTATCAATGCCCTTGGGTAATGTAGAGTTGAAAAAGATGCCAGACAAGTGGAAGGGACTCTTAAGCTATAGCAAAATGTTCAGGCTGAAGTTCAGGGGTAAAGTTTAGAAAAATTCCCAATTAAATCTGTGTTCAGGAATGTGGAAAGCAGGCAGAGGGAATCCGTGGAACAAGAAAGTAACAGAATGGGAAAATCTGCTCACCCGTGCTTAAATATTCATCTAAATAATCCCGTCTCGGGAGGGAACATGTCACTCTATGACCAAATGCCAACAGAGGCAAGGAATGTTTTTGATGAAACCATGCGGATGGCTTAAATAATGAGCAAAGATGAATACTGAAAGGGGGGGGGGAGAAACGCAAGCTTTCTGACACCATTATGTCGATCTGTCAAACCCTGAACATCAGTCAAAAACCATCTGCCAAGCTAACAGAAGAGGGAAAGAACAACCTTTGCCCTCTGGAGGAAGACCACTGCCTGACACACTGACCTTATAGCTCAGGCGGTAAAGCATGAGACTCTTAATCTCAAGGTTCAAGCCCCACTTTGGGTGAAAAATCCCTTATTGCCTTATCAGACTAGATGATGCTTGTGGTCCCTTCCAACTCTACAATTCTGTGATTCTAACATCTGAAGAACCACAGTCCTCCCCAACTCCTATAGACTATAGTCCACTATAGAAAGGATCAGAGGGCAGATTTTGATTGGATGGGTGGCACATTACAGATACAGATTTAGATATTTAAAGCTATACAAGGAAGGTGCCAAATGCACTTCTGATAATTACATCATTAAGAACTACTCTCTAAGTTCATCCAAACTAAGGATGCAAATACTGACAAATGTGTACAGTAAGGTGAGTATTGACTCTTGATTGGCCGGCATCCATCTGTCTCAGGAGACAAGGAAGGAGTGTGCCTTTGGGGATGAGGTTGGATGGTTGCATCTACTGCTGTGGCTATAGAGACTGACATGGGAGAGACATGTTTTGTTGCAGCCGAGGCAGATGAAGGCGTCCAGTTGTGCTGCTGCAGATGCACCATGGCGTTTCTTCTCTCTGCGCTCCTCCCAATGGTACTCTTAGCTACTTACAGTTTCCAGTGCAAGGAACCCTTGCTCTTCAATATTTCATAACTGCAAATTTCCCAATATTGGGGGAATGTCAATGGACACTTTGCTCCGACAGGCGCTGGTAGTTTACAAACAGATTTGCATTCAATTATTGCAGCTTAAACATGCACTGTTTGTTTCTTCTGAGGCTTCCCTCGTGTCATTGTGACATGTACTGTAAACAGTATTGATTAATTGGCTGCCTGGCGTGAGTTGCATGCTGCTGATTGGGTGGGTGCATCAGAGCATCCTCATCCGTCCAAAAGCATCAGATTGTTCTGACAATTTCAGAACACCTTCGATTCTCGTAGGCATCTCTGTAACACATAGAACATTCATACTTGGGACTGGTCCTATTCTGCTATATGAAAATGAAAAATGGGAGGCAATTTCATGCTATGCTAAGCTCTTTGAATTTATTTATTTTTAATTAGACCAGACATGGAACTGGGGGGAGGGGGGAGTTTTGTGTTGTGTTATTGATGCACTTTTCAAATGAAAGATTTCCGAGCCCAATTCAAAGTGTTGGTGCTGACCTTTAAAGCCCTAAACAGCCTCGGTCCAGTATACCTGAAGCAGCGTCTCCACCCCCATCATTCTACCCGGACACTGAGGTTCAGCGCCGAGGGCCTTCTGGCGATTCCCTCACTGCGAGAAGCCAAGTTACAGGGAACCAGGCAGAGGGCCTTCTCGGTAGTGACACCCTCCCTGTGGAACGCCCTCCCACCAGATGTCAAAAAGAACAACAATAACCAGACTTTTAGAAGACATCTGAAGGCAGTCCTGTTTAGGGAAGCTTTTAATGTTTGATGAATTACTGTATTTTAATATTTTGTTGAAAGCCGCCCAGAGTGGCTGGGGAAGCACAGCCAGATGGGTAGGGTATAAATAATAAATTATTGTTGTTGTTGTTATTTCATAGCTGCGTAATTCATTTGACACTTCTTTGAATTGCAGGTCAGCAGGCAGTCTGAACAGGTAAACCGTGTGTTTGCTATGTGTTGATGATTTTGGCAAAGCTGATGGAGCAGAAACCTGTTGCTGTTCCCTGACAGACTTGATGATGTTGTGCTGTTTTTCTGTAACAAGCCAAACAGGACAGTCAAAGCCCTGGCTGGGCAGTTGTAGGCTGTAATGTAGTGGCAGCTCATTCCTGTATCCACAGCCTCACTGCTCATGTCAACTAGGGCAGAAGGGAAGTCAACTGACTTCAGCACCAGTGTTCCAGCGTGGAACAGGCCGGGTTAGGACCTAATGCTAACAAGTGATGGCAGGAGAGTCACCTCAGACCCTTGCTGCCCCTGGAATGCCCCTTGGGGCTTTCTGCATGCTATCACTGGTGGAGATTCCTCTGGTGGTATTTTGGTCAGCCAGCCAGCCTTGATTACTAGCCATGATTGCTAGTAATGATTGGTCATGTTGTGCGGATGCTTGATGATCGTCTTCCAAAGCAACTACTCTATTCCGAACTTAGCAACAGAAAGCATAATGCTGGTGGTCAACAAAAGAGGTTTAAAGACTGTCTCAGGGCAAATCTTTAAAAAATGTAGTATAAACACTGACAACTGGGAAACACTGACCTGCGAGCACTCCAATTGGAGAACAGCCTTTACCAAAGGTGTCATGGGCTTTGAAGACACTCAAACTCAGGACGCAAGGGAGAAAAGTGCTAAGAGGAAGACACACTTGGCAAATCCAGACTGTGATCAACTCCTGCCCGGAAACCAATGTCCCCATTGTGGAAGGACGTGTGGATCCACGGGCGCATTGGAAGATGGCCGACAATACCATCTCTCCGACCCACACGGGGTAATTAAGAGGCTGTTATGGGAGTAGGCAGCCTCCCTTGTTGCCCCAAGGAAATGGGGAACCACTGCCCTTGCCTGCTGTGCCCATAAATCACCCCCTAATTCGAAAGAAGGCAGAATGCCCCCGTGTGGACCTCGGCTCTCCTGGACGCTGTCTCTGATCGCGCACTAGCTGCAGCAATTTGGAATAATTAATTACAAAAGAAGCAAATGCACATATTTCAAGTGAAGAAGGGGAGTGAAGTCTGCTAATTTAAGTGACCTCTGCGAAAGAAGACGACGGGTTGGAGAAACAGGAATATTTTACGATGAAGATACACCAAAGGCTGGGTATGTTGACAACAACGGGACTGAATGGGGGGGGGGAACCTTTTTAACTTTCCTTCTATGTGATTTACCAGAACCCCTCCTCATTAGAATCGTCGGTTGAACTGACCCAAGCAGGATGATTAAGGTCTGTGTGGAGATAAACTTTAACCAAAAGTATGCTTTATGGAGATTGAGAAGCAATAAGAGCTTTTGGGAATGGCGCAGCAATTAATTCGGAGTCGCCATCTTGCCAAAGGATTTATAGCCGAGAGAAGGAACGGACTTGTTTTTAGACTGCATTCCTAGTGAATCTCCTCAGAGGTTTTGAGAAAGGAGGCAGATTGGTGAAGATTAATGACGCTAAGACTGTTTTGATGTATGGAAGTGATGTTACATGGAAAACGTCTGGATATGGCTATTGGATAAAAAATAATATCCACGCAGGATTACAAACTGTCTAACCAGCTTGTGGAGACTATCAGAGGTCACAAAGAGAAAGGAAAAATATATGAAAATAACAACAAGAGATGTGGAAAAACAAGAAGAAAGGACTGGATAGTACTGTGAACATCATAAGGTTAGATTTGTGGTCATTAAAACAGCAGTAAGAAGCAAGACGTTGATTGGATCCCCCTCAGAACTTGAAATATGGGTACCCCCAACAAAAATTTAAAATTTGGCTGTGTAATTTGGAATTTATGTAATTTGGTTTGATTTGATGTGATTGGTCGGTTAATAAAAAATTATTCTTTTTTTAAAAAAAGACAAGACCTCCCCTCTTGGCCTCACTCATGTGGTCCAAAGGAAAGCAGAGCAAGACGTTTGGCACCAACTCGCCTGCTGGAGTTTTTGGAAAGAGGTGTACAAGGTGCCACCCAACCATCTTAGGGACTCCACTCCGGATTTGTGTAGGCCTTGGCCTATTCTTCTCCTGAAGATATCCCACAAAGCAGCAGAGGCTGAGGACCAGAGTTTGCCTTCTCCTGGGTGGACTACCTTCCCAGGTTGGTCAGCCCCTCACTTCTCTCTACAGCAGGTGCAGAAACCCAAGTGCAAAATGTGACTTGCAAAGCAGACCTAATGATTTCACATAACAACTGTAGCAGCTGTATTTGCAGAAGGTGAAGGGGGGGGTTGCTGACGATGAAAGACCTCGGCAGTCTTCCATCGACCGCACACACAGCCTTGAATGATACAAATAGAGAGCAGGGGGAGATAAATGGCTAGTACAAGGTAATCCAGAGAGTTGAAGAGAGGGTCAATGCCTCACCAGAATAGAAAATCACCTACCCCATTTGCTTGCTTCTTCTTGCCAACTGAGCTCATGGAAACATACTGGAATACTGCATAGGCTTTTAAAAAAATATAATGCCCCAAACTAGCTCTGCTTCTGGGTCTTCTCCTCTTCATTCTTGATTATGGCTAGATTTGGATCAGAAGCTGAAGTGGCAACAGACTAAAGTAACTGACAAGGGTTTTTTTTTGGGGGGGGGAAGAGGGTGTAAGAAGCAAAAAGTCATGAGGCATCTGAGTGTTTAGACACATTACTGCTGTACGGAGAGACCCCACCATTCCTTGCAGATCCAGTGTGATTGAGAATCTTTCAAGCTGCAAACTCATTGCATGCCTCATGTCACGACACATGTGAGCGGGAAGAAAACTGCTTGCCACACTAAACAAACACACTGTACCCCCTAGGGCTGGTTTTAAATTTTAGGCGGTCCATGGCAAGATGCCCCCAATGGGTCTACCGCCTTCCTACAAGGAAAGCCCATCTCTCAGTAGCAGAGCGCAGGGCTTACATGCTACTCTTACTTCTTATTATAAGAAATTAAAATATATAAATATAAATAAATAAATGAAATGCAATAATGTATTTATAAATAAATAAATATATAAAGACAATGAAGGATTTTTGTTTTTTTTAAGGGTAGGGAGGATTTGATTAAGGAAGGACCGACTTTGGATGGAACGAAGACAAAAGGTGTTAATTTTGCTACATTGCTCATGTTGGCGCATGAGTCAATGTGGCCCACCCCCATCGTTCAGGCCGGATGCTGAGGTCCAGCACTGAGGGCCTTTTGGCGGTTCCCTCACTGTGAGAAGTGAGGTTACAGGGAACCAGGCAGAGGGCCTTCTCAGTAGCGGTGCCCGCCCTGTGGAATGCCCTCCCATCAGATGTCAAAGGAATAAACAACTATCTTATATAGAAGACATCTGTATTGGGAATTTTTTAATGTTTGGTGCTTTATCGTGTTTTTAATATTCTGTTGGGAGCCGCCCAGAGTTGGGGAAACCCAGCTAGATGGGTGTTGTATAAATAATAAATTTATTGTTATTGTTAGCCAGCTCTGGTCTAGAGCTACCCTCTGCTAAGTAACTAGTTATTCACAGGTTCCTCCTAATTCCTTGTTTTGCTCCATATTAGCTTCAGTATGAATAGCTATTTATGATTATATTTGTTCTTGAACTGTACTTAGCATTTTCTTTCACCATTGCGATTTGTCCTTTATAGGGCTACGGCGCAGGTTCCTGGGTTCTTGGTTTTTTCTGTGTGTGTTTTCCCTAAAAGTAAATATAAATATATAATATTTTTTTAAAAAGAAAGGAAAATAAATCAGCAGCAGAACTCCTGCTGATTTCATTGGGCCAGGATTGCAGCTATTGTGGTCATCAGCCTAAAAAAGGGATATGTGAGAGCGGGAGGGATTGCTAGGAAAACAAAGTCCAAAAGGTCAGAAGGAAAAACACTGAAAATGTGCGCTTCTGAATTCTTGAGAAAGCCAGCAGACCCCGCCATGTATTTTGATGCTTTCCCAGACATGATAAGAATAATATGAACACCACCGCTCAACGGGCCAGCCACTTGAGAGCTGCCAATCATCTTCCTTATGAAAAGTGCACGGATATAAAGAGCTGTCAAACATACCTGTTATGGGATGTAAAATACAAATGTCTTGGGGAAAACCAGACAGCCTCTTGTTACCAATCCCTCCGCCCATTACCCGTTTTCTAAAATAAAGCCTAGCTAAGTATGCTACCAGTAAATACACACACTGCACCTTCTGTAACAAGAGTCCACCCACATTTAACAGGCTATAGTTTATTTAATGGCCAAGAAGTAGAGAGGAATATTTTCACCTGGTGCCTAAAGATCTGTAATGATGGCGAGTGAAATATACTCAGAGTCGCAAAGTGATTTCATGCTCTTTATTCAGCTCATAGTGGTGAGGAGGAATGAATGAAAGTCCCCTCAAAGTATCTGCTTTATATACATTATTTACACAATGGGCTGCACATGATTGGTTAATTCTGGAATTCTACTGTAAGCCAATCAGGTTGTGGATTCACTCATATCTGGAGCATGATTGGGTGGTTCCTGCCAACCAATCATACTGCTGCATTGTTCTTGGACCAATCAGACTGCTGCATTCTGAATCCTATTGTTCTAGGACCAATCAGACTGCTGCAATTTGGATCCTATTGTTCTAGGACCAATCAGACTGCTACAGTTTGGATCCTATTCAACTCAGTACATAACAGCGAGCCTCACAGGGGAAAGCATTCCACAGGTGGGGAGCCACCACAGAAAAGGCCCTTTCTTGTTTTGCAACCCTCTGAATCTGTAGGGCCTCATAAGGGCCACATAGAGAAGGGCTTCTGATGATAAGCATAGGGCCCAGTTCGGTTCGAATGGGGGGAGGCGGTCCTTAATTTACAGGGGCAACACACCCAGTGCCACAAAAATGCATTAAAATGATTTTTGTGTTGATCCTCAAATATCATGGGAGGCCGTAGCCCAGTGCCAGAGCACATACAAAAGGTGAAGCATAATAATTTTCAGTTTTGTCCCTTGTCACCTAGGATACCTGATTTATCCCATTGTAGAAGTGGTAAAAGACACACTGAGTCATTAATTTCACCCAAACCCAATTGATTATTTAAATATCCCACCTCTCCTTCTGAGCTCAAGGAAGTGTCCTCTCCCTTTCTCATTTCCTAATATATGTTGGCTTTAATCCCTTTCGCAGGCATCGTCACACTTCCTTTTCTGACTTTCCATTCGGCATTCAAATATAAGGGCTGATTAAGCTGTTTTTCATTTGGAGAAGCTGTTCAGTCAGTCAGTCAGTCAGTCAGTCAATCAATCATCACCTCACTCTTGGGAAGGTTAAAATGAATGAAAGAGTCCCGCATCTTGATACAGGTTCATGGGGTTAATGGGCAACGTGGACCAAAGTGTAAGACAAATTCCTATGTTCCTAAGGAGATGTGCAACATTTCAGAACTGGCACCCCACACTTCTCTTGTACACCCGATGTTACAACTAAGCTGAGAGTTGGCTCCACCCCACACCAGTAAATGTCACGGTTGTTTGGAGATTTGGACCCAGGTTGGAGAGTGTTTTCGAAGCCACCAGCATGAGTTTGACCAAGCTGCTTGAGGCAGTGGAAGACAGGAGTGCCTGGCCTGCTCTCCTCCATGGGGTCACGAAGAGTCGGACACGACTAAACAACAACAAATAACGACTCGGTAGGAGAGCTAAAGCCCTTGGAAACCGGCCTGAGCGTGGCTGGGGCGTGGGTATGGATGGCTCCGTCAAGGCAGGAGGGGGCGGAGCGCAGGGAAGGGCGGAGGCTCCCGCGAGGTAGAGGGCGTCTCCTCGTCGCTTTCGGCGGCGTGCTTGGCATGAAGGCGCTCCATTCATTCCGAGACAGCCAGCGCGGGCGGCAGCGGCGGAGGGGAAAGGCGCGAGAAGGAGGCAGCTAGCAGCTGGGCAGCGCCAATCGCCGGTCCCTGGTCAGCTCCCTGGCCATTTAAGCCGCCGGAGCTGCGATTGAAGGAGGATAGGAAGAAAGGGGAGGGGGAAGGAGACCCCGGACTTCTCCAGCCATAAAGGAAGAGGAGGAGCGAGGAGGGGGGAGCAGCGAGGAGGGTGGGGGGAAAGAGGAGATGGGTCTCCCCCAGCGAGACAGGAAGGCTGCGCTGCGGATCTGACGGTGCCGCAGCTCCGAGAAGGCTCGCCATTGTTACCCCAGTTTGGAGAGGCGAGCCCACAGGCGCGCGCGCGCGCACATACACACACACACACACACCTTCCGGCTGCCTCTGTGTCTCTGTCTGCAGGCGCTTCGTCTCTTTTCTGGGCTCTCCCGGGGCGCTGCCTTGCTGCCGGAGCTCCACATCCAGGCGGCGTGGCGGCTCTGCTTCGGGGTCCTTCTCCCCCCGCGCCTCCCCTTTCCAATGGTCAGGGGTCATCTCGCCCAGGGACGGAGCAGCAGCGGCGCCCCGATGAGCTGCCTCTCCCGGCTGTGGCTCTTTGTTTTGCTCCTCAAGGTAAGAGATCGCTCGCCCCAGACATCAGACATCGCTCCCTGGGCCAGGCTCCTTGGCGCTCTTCCTTTGGCCTGGGAAGGGTGGAAGGAGCTAGTGCAACGCGCCTGTGCCTGTGGAGCAAAGAGACTCCCTCCCCGTTTCTTTCCCCTGTTTGTGTATTTATTGAGAAATCTCGGCAATCCTCCACGGTGTTCCTCTCTCTCTCTCTCTCTCTCTCTCTCTCTCTCTCTTCGCCCCCCGAGCTTGGGACTTTTCTGAAGCATGGCTAATAGGAGCTGGCACTCAAGGTCGCTTGGTGGGGATCCGCTTCCCAAGGCAAAATGAGGTCACTTTCAACACCACGAGAATCTCTCTCTCTCGGTGTCTGTGTTTGTGTCAGCCAGGAATGGCAGGCAAATGGGCAGCTTGGCTGGTTTGATCACCGGGCTGGTTGTCTGGTTGGTGGTGGAGATGGAGGGCTGGAAAAGGTGGCGGTGCGTTTGGTGATTCGAGGCAAGGTGTGCGTGGGCTGCTTTCCGGGTCTTTGTTGTGGTGCTTCTTCAAGGGAACGTGTTGCGTGGCTCTCCTCTGCTCCTGCGACTGGCCTGGAGGAGCCAGGATGAAGGGGGCTGGGTGAATCTGCATCTCAGGGCTTAATCTGAAGTGGGGTGGTTCAATTGAGTCCCTCCTGGACTCCCTCCTGGCTCAACCCTGGGGCCAGGGTTTGCTTCATTGCTCCTCTTTACAACTCTGGTGAATTGAAGGGTAGGAAAGGTCCACAGCTCAGGCGGAGAACACTTGCTTTGCATGTAGAAGGTCCTGGGTTCAATCCCTGACGTCTCCCAGGTAGGTCTGGGAAATACCCCAGTCTAAAAGCCACTTGTCAATTTAGTTAGACCAAAAGAGCATCTGATTCAAAAGAAGAGACAACTGGTCTGTCTGCTTCAGGATTGTTGACTCCTGCCTTTGCAGACCTGGGGTCCTCCTGGTGTTTTGTACCAGGTTGGTAAAAGCTGGTCTACAGGGTATGAGATGGAGGTCTTTCTAACCCCTGCCTGGGATTGAACCTGGAAGCTTCTGTATGCAAAACACCTGCTTGACCATAAGCAGAGAGAAGTGAGGACAGATAACTTGGCTTTATAGTCCTGGTGAGGTGAAGTGCCTCCCTCTCAATTTGACAGCCTGTTTCATTCCCTGGAGGCGAGTGAAATTCTCATCAAATTTTGGGGTGCTACCTGCTTGCTGTCAGTGTTGCCAGTGTTTCCCCACATTCTTTTGAAACTTAGTTTTGCCATCACCTGTTGCTGCAAGAGCAGAGACACCATTTCTCTCCTCTTGGAATCCCCTTTGGAATTCTGGCAGAAGAAAGTGCACCCAGGTGGATCTCCATGGATGAAATACTAAGTTTAAAAAGCACTGTGGGTTAAACCACAGAACCTAGGGCTTGCTGATCAGAAGGTCGGCGGTTCGAATCCCAACGACGGGGTGAGCTCCCATTGCTCTGTCCCTTCTCCTGCCAACCTAGCAGGTCGAAAGCATGAAGTGCAAGTAGATAAATAGGTACTGCTCTGGCGGGAAGGTAAACGGCATTTCTGTGTGTTGCTCTGGTTTCACCAGAAGTGGCTTAGTCATGCTGGCCACATGACCCGGAAGCTGTACGCCGGCTCCCTCGGCCAATAAAGTGAGATGAGCGCTGCAACCCCAGAGTCAGCCACAACTGACCTAATGGTCAGGGGTCCCTTTACCTTTACCTACAAGGCTCTGTAGCTTTCTGTGGATTTTGCCAGCCCCCGCACTCTCCAAATCAGCCAGAGTTTCATTATAACTTCAACACGCACACACACCATCTTGAGATGAAAGTTGTTCATAGGGAACTCTCAGCTCAGCTCTACATTAGCCTGTGGTTGTAAGAGTAAAGATACCTTGGGACAAATCAGGGATGAGAATCCTGTGGCCTGGCAGAAACCACCAAGACTCCATCTCTCACCATCCCTGAGCCTTGGCCATGCTAGATGGGGTTGATAGGAGCTGGAGTCTAACAAGCTGTAGGGCCACAAATTCCCCGTCCCTGAAATTAGCGATTTTTCTTCATTAGTTTCCAGTATAGATCAGAGTGCTTCAACCCCACCTTCCAGAGTGCCTTAATCAGTTAAAACAAGGCAATCCCTCCCCATGAGCTGTCTAAAAAGACAGGGCACACAAGGAAAAGGGGATGGGGAAGAAGAAGGGGGGGAAGCAAACATTTTAAAAAATAATATAGAAGCCAATATTTTTTTAAAAAAACAACAACACACCATTTCTCCAGCTTGTTGCAAAGAAATTTTTTAAAATTGGGAATCACATCCATACTTGGATCCAACTTACATTAGATTAAATTATATTATATATAAATGGATCAGCGCCAAATATTTGCACCTCTGCTATGTCAAAACAACTCCTTCCTTCTTTCCACCTTTTAGTATATTAAATATTTGTTGGATCAAAAGTTGTCTCCTAATTCCTCAGATATTGGCAAACATGGTGACAGCCCTATCCATATATATTATTAGGCAATGGTGACTGAACAACAGTTGCTTTGTCATAAGGCCCATTAGCTTCTGAGTTTTCTGGATTCTGATGTCTTTTTCTCAAGTCACCAACTTACAGCTAGGAAGAGTTTTGAGAGAGAAGGAGCTATCCGTTCAGCACTGCAGACCCAATCTCCATTCATATACTACTGTGCAGAGCAGCTAAGGAGTTTTCCATAGCTAATGGGCTTACACGCTCATACCTGAACACACTCTTTGAAAATAAGCTAAACTGGTTTCAGCGGAATGTACTTCTGCATAATGTGCTTAGGATCAGTCTGTTAGAAGGAGAGAAATATGCAGCCTGTGAAACTGCCTTAGACTGAGTCCATCTAGTTTGACATTGTCAACACAGATTGGGAGTGACTCTCCAGGGTCTCAGAAAGGGGTCTTTCCCAGCCCATTCTGGAGATTGAAGCTGGGATTTTTTGCAGTCAAAGCATGCACTTTTTACCACTGTGCTAAGGCCCCAGTTCCCCGCAGTCCCATCAACTCTTGTTGATTACTAATTGAACATGCAAGTAGCCTATATTGTTCTTGCACCCAGCTGGGTGTGCTTGTACCCAGCTGAGAGCCAGTGTCCAGGAAGGAGCCATTGTGTGGACTCGGAGCAGGGACTGGAAACCTGTAACCCTCCAAAGTTGCTGGATGCCAGCTCCCACTGGCCTCAGACAGCATAGCCAATGATCAGGGATTATTTCCTGACTCAAATCAGTGTTCTGGCTCTTACCTTGAAGACCCCATGAGACATATGCCCATCCTACCTTAAGGATTGCCTGCTTCTGAATTATTCTCATCCCCACCCCCATTCCCTCTGCTCATCTGGAGAGGCTCTGCTCCACAATGGCACCTGCTTTGCTTTCCCTTTGCTTTCCCAGTTTGTCCAGCTGCCTTGCTTGTTGCCAGATCAAGACTTTTATTGACGCAGGCCTTTCTGAGCCGATCATTTTGTCTCCTTTATGCTGCTGCTTGTAGAAGAGGAGGGGAGGTTTTAGGTCATGGTGTCCATTTTGGTAGGACTCTGTGACTGAAATCTTGATAAATTACTGCTGCTTTGGACATTTTTATTGGAAAAGCTGCTGGTGGATGTTGGGAAGCCCATAGCCGTGTGAGGACTGTCTCAACCTGTTGATCAGGTGGACATTTTGACATGCTTCTTTCCACAACTGGGGTGGGGAACCTCAGGCATGAGGGCCAATTGTGACCCTCTAAGCCTCTCCCCAATGCTGTTCTAAGACCTCATCTCTCACCAGTCCTACTCTGCACTCCCCTCGAATGCTTCTGCCTGGCTGGAATGTGTCCTTGAACTGTGAAAGGAGCTCTTTCTTGCATGGAGGATGAAGATGTGTGTGTGTGTAAACCTCTGACTATGGTGTGGCTGGCTGGAATGTACCCCACTGTTCAAAGGAAAGACTGGCAGCCTTTGCCCCACCCACTTTCCTCCCTTGTCCCACTCACCAATTGCATGCTGCCCCTGGAAAGTTGCTAGTGAAGGAATGCTGTCGAACAATGGCTGTCAGAGGCATTGGCAATCCACTGCATTAACAGGGCACTGGTCCACCAAGCTTCATATTGTCAACACTGGCTGGCAGTGACTCCGTACTTCAGACCAGGGTATCTCCCAGCTCCTCTAAGTAGGGAGGATGGAACCTGAGAGCTTTTGTGTGCAAAGCAGATGCGCTACAGTCTTCTCCAGTGACATGGAATGAGTTTCACTTGTCTTTGGCCAGCTTTGTGGTCTTAGCTGTTGTCTTTTAGCTTTTATTGCATTGTGGCTCGTTTCATACTTCAGCTTTTATTATAGTTTATTATTGCTGTTATTACTGGCTGGGATCTATTCCAGTGATGCATGACTTAGATATGTTAAAAGTAAAATAATCCATGAGCTACAATGCCTTGGCTTCAGATCCTGCCTGAGCCACACGCTAGCTAACCTTAGTCGAGTCCTTCTCTCTGCTTCCAACAAACAATGCAAGAGGACAATAGCAGTGTCTTTCCTGCAAGACTGCTAGAAGTATCACTGAGCTAAAGAGCTAGAACCATGGTTAGATGTGATCTAAATGACATGCACTGGTTAACAAACCAGGATATCAAGCCATGATTCAACCCGAGTTGGTTTTAACAAACTAGAGTTAGAATAAGCCACAGTTCCTGGAGTCGGACATAATGGGAAACTGTGGCTCTGCTCATGTGCAGAGCTATTTGTGATCAAACGTAAATGGTTGGTCCTGATTGCCCTGTCCTGAGATGGGTTGCCCCACTGAGTCTGCTCCCTGATACTCACACATTTCGGAGGGATGCCTTCAAGAGAGCACCTACGCACTATAGATGTCCTGATCTATACATCAGTGTTTATACATCAGAAGCTGCTCAAATGTAGATGCTTCCCTGAAAGCAACCACACTGAATGCATGACTGTTGGGAAGAGAGGGACATCAGCCAGATGCATGGTCCTGTTTGCCTAGTCCTACACCCAGGTAACATCTGAATAGGCATTGACGTTTAGTCAAAAGTGGAAGGGTTTCAGTTTCTTTATTGATACTTGGCCAAAGATATACAAAAGTTCACACCCACCCTGTGGAACGCCCTCCCACCAGATGTCAAAGAGAGAGAGAAAAACTACCAGACTTTTAGAAGGCAGCCCTGTTTAGGGAAGCTTTTAATGTTTAACAGACTATTGTATTTTAATATTTTGTTGGAAGCCGCCCAGAGGGGAGGGGGAAACCCAGCCAGATGGGCGGGGTATAATTATTATTATTATTATTATTATTATTATTATTATTATTATTATTATTATTTACTGAAATAAAAGGGATTGTTTATTATAAAAAAGGAACAGAGGCGGAAAGAAAAAAAATAAAATAAAAAAGGAAATAAAGGAAGGAAGAGAGAGGAGAAATAAAGAAAGATAAAAAGACTTCCAGTTCTCTGTCCTGCAGCTAAATGTAGTATTTACTCATTAATTTCCAACCATTCTATCTTCTATAAACCCTTCTTTTTTTTTCAGTCTTCAAATCCAAATATTGCAATTTCAAATCTGGATATTACAAGTGGATGGGTTTCAGACAGGGGTCTCTCCACAAAAGACAAAAGATATATATGATCTGAAGAGAAACTAGATTATCAGGCAGGGGTCTCTCCCAGCTGTACCTGGAGCTGCCGGGGATTGAACCTGGGACCATCTGCATGGAAGGCAGATGCTCTGCCACTGAGCTACAGCCCTTAATGCACGCAACTAACTTAGGACTAATAATTTCAATGGATCGATTCTAACTTAGTTGGATACACCCTATTGTCTTTGGGAACCTATTCCCCCCTATCTATTAAAAAAAAGCTCAAATCTCTAGGTCAAGTGTGCTGAGTGTTTGAGTATCACATTGTCTGTGCTCACAGCATATTCCCAGTCTCATGGCAGCACCAGTGACACGCTGATAGAAGAAAGAGCCAGTGCCGTCTATATTACCTTTGCCCCCCTCGCCAGCCCCTTCCAATTACTGCAGAGCCAGATAGAACAGGGTCAGCGTATTTTCTTGACGGATTCATTTCTCTGAGTTCTGCTTAACACTGCAAGCTTGGTTACACATGGCATTTTAGTCTGTGAGCCTGTTGGTCCTTCTTCCCCCCTCCACCCCCCTCCCCCGGAGTGCATTTCATACGCTCCACGAAACTTTGCTACAGAGAGAGCTGCCAGCCACCCAGGCTCTGCGCCATTGGCCGTAATTAACATTGCGCTCAGATGACAGCGTTCGGCACATATGCAAAAGAAAGAAATAAAAGCCAGCGCCCAAGAGTTCCCGATCTCTTCCCCAAGAGAGAACGGTGATGGTCATTTTCCACATGACTAAGCCTTAATCATTGGCATTGCTTGGAAATGGGTGTGTCCTCTGCTTAAAATCCTGGTCCTGTAAACCTCCGATTCAGCAGCACAAGCATGAAACTTGCAGAAAGCAGCTGGCAGGGATGCCAATTTGCATAAAATATTGGGGGGCAGGTAAGACCCGCCCTAGGTAATCAAACACAAAATGCGGCGCATGCACCCCATTTGAATGGCACTGCCCATCCACCTTTGGGAGTCTCATGCCCCTCAAATATTTTGTGGGGGGCAGGGGGTGAAGGGACCTCAGCCCCTAGGAGTTGGGCTCCTATGATATTCGGGAACACTAAAGCCAAGAGAATCTCATTGTGCTGGAGGGAGGAAGCTCTGCTCCACTGGTCTAAACAGGCCTGTGAGTCTGTTTCAGCCAAGTTATATCTATGTGCCCTACTGTCAGGCGTCAGGGAATCTGATCCCCACCCCCAGGCAGGCTGCCAGGGATAAATAGACAAGAACAACTCTTACCAAAGTCCTTTATTCAATATTCACAGAGAGAGGTTTCAAAAGAGAGCCACTTGGAGTAATGGCATTGCTCAGAGTAATCTCCACCCCCTTCCCTTCTCAATCGTCAACAGCACCACTCCTATTACGGCGGCTTGCCTCTTAGCTCTTTGCTCTCCTACTTTCAATGCTGGGAGAAGGGGTTGTGGTGGTCTGGAATGCTTTCTAATGATAATGTGTCAACCAGCTGCTCTGGCTCTGCTTCTCCCCTCCTTTTCTCCCATTTTTCCTCAGCTTTGTCCCTCATCTATCTCTGCGCTGTGACCTTCTGCAAACCACTGTTGTAAATCTACACTGTCTCCCTCTTCTCTGTGTGGTGTAGGAGGAGGGGAGCAGTCTCCACCAAGTGGGAATGTTCAGGGATGCAGGAGAGGATAGATTGTTCGATTATAGCCTTTCCAACTTGTGTTAACAAGTTCACAATTTAGCAGACTAACATTCCCCTTTTTAAACTCACAGCGGATGCGTTTGCTCAGGCTCGCCAAAGCCTCTATAACAACTGTTCTGGTATTTTCCCCTTATTCCCTCATAAAAGATAAGACACGACACAGTCTTCTATAAAAGTATAAAATGAGTTTACTCACATTCTGTTCACAATCGGATCCCAGAAGGCAGACTTAGCTTAGAAAAGTAACAAACACCTGGAAACTATCTCATAAGGAGACAGTCCCTTTGTCCTCTCTTGGCTGGAAGCCAAGAGAGCATCTTTGGCGAAACAGATGTTGCTTCTTCGATGCTTGTAGTCAAAGAGAGAGAGATGGTGGCCAGTCCTATGCTTTTGTTACCTGCACAGGTGAGGCCACGCCCACCTCTAGTCACATGCAGAGGAAGTCTGTCCCAGCCCAGAAGAAAACAGGAAGTTTACCTGCTGGCTGGACAAACATTCCTTCCCGTGTGTAAACATGTTCACTCTAGGAATGTTGTACTTGACTGCTCTTGTGTTTCACATCCCACACACCATTCCTCCTCAGTCCAGCCGCTGACACCTACTCTTGACACCAGAACTCTCCCTGAGTGCAGAGCTACATAAGAAGAACCCTGCTGGATGAGGTCAATGGCCCATCTAGTCCAGCATCCTGTTCCTACAGTGGCCAACCAGATATACCTGTGGGAAGTCTGAAAGCAGGACCCAGGAGCAACAGCCACTCTCTCCACTGGTATTCAAAGGCATAATGCAGACATAGGCAAACTTGGCCCTCCAGATGATTTGGGACTACAACTCCCATCATCTCTGACTACTGGTCCTGTTAGCTAGGGATGATGGGAGTTGTAGTCCCAAAGCATCTGGAGGGCTGAGTTTGCCTATGCCTGGCATAATGCGTCTGGCAGTGGAGGTGGAGCTTAGATATCATGGCTAGGAGTCACTGACAGCCTCATCCTCCATGAATTGATCTAATGTTCTAAAGCCATCCAGGTGGGTGACCATCAGTGCCTCTGATGGGAGCAAATTCCAGAGGTTAGCTATGCACTGAGGTTAAAATATACTCTGTGTGCAGCATTACGGCCAGGATGGATAAGCCTGTTGCCCTCCAGAGATTGTGAGAATGCAGCTCCCATCAGACCCACGTTTGAGAGTCCAACAGCATCTGCACAGCCACAGGTCTCCCTCCTTGCACAGCAAGCCAGAAGATGATGAAGGCAACAGCTTAGTGTTGACTCCGAAGGCTTGGGTGATGGTTTGAAGCAGGGATGTTCAAAGAAGCACAAACGCCTCGGTTTCAATGAAAGCAGCCCTACGTGGAGCTCCCACAACTCCCTTCCCTTGAGCATGCTGGCCCAAATTTGGCTTGCACCCAGCTGCTGCCACTCCCTGCTCACTCTGCCAGCCCTGCTTCTCCTGGGGGGGGGGAGGGAAGAAGAAGGAGACGACTTGCTAACAAGGAGAGGGTTGGAAGCAGCAGTGGTGGCGGACATTCCCAGAGGCAGGAACTGATGGCAATTGCCTCTTTGCTCTGGGGATTCATAGACATGACTCTAAGCCTCATAATCCCTGGCTGGCAGTGATGCTCCACTTGTCATTTGCTGCTGAGGAGGAGGTGGAGGTCTGGGCTACTCTCCAGAAGTTTTCGCTTGTGCAGAAAGTAAGTGCTCTGTGGCACTCTTGACAGCACCCTGGCAAAATGACAAGTTGTCTGGATTCCTTCTGTCCTCTGATCCCAGTTGATCCTCCCTCGAACCTCAAAGGCCTCTAAATACCAGTTGTTGGGTCCTGCTTGTGGGTTTTCCATTAGCACCCAGTTGGCCACTGGGAGAACCAGGTGCTGGACTTAGATGGGCCTCCAGGCTGATGTAGCAGCCCTCTTATGTGTAGATACCTAGTTACCAGTTACATATTCTACATCACATTTTATGGGTGCATTTCTGTATAATTTTCTGTCTTTACTCTTCTGGTTTGCCCTTGAGTGCCTGTACAATTAAACACTGTGTCTGTATCAAGCACAGTGCAAATTGACTTCAGATAAAATTAAAAGCCAATAAATCTACATTAAGTAAGGGCCTTCGCTGTATTTTCAGCACCTGCTCAAAAGCCTTTTTATTTAGGCTAGCCTGCCCAGATGTTGTTGTGTTTTGATCTCTTTTTAGTTTACTGTTGATTTTAATATGTCTTTCATATGTTTTAACTACTTCTTCTTAACTGCTTTTATCGAGAATTTTAATTTCTTATAAACTCCTTAGAGGTTTCGTTACTAGGAAGTGGTATATAAATTTTGCTAAATGATTAAATGATGTACCAATGCCAGCTAGCCAGAGACCTAAAACCTATAAAGTATGTCATGAGAATAAATAAAATCAGATTGGTCAGGTTAACCAATGGCTTTCTGAAATTAAGTATGTCTTGGCCAGCCTCATAACAAACAGAAGTGAATGAGTGTCAGATGATCACAATGAAACTCAACACATTTGATTGATGGGGCCTTTGGAGTGACCTCAAAGCACATGGTTGTTGGCTGAACAGCATTTTTGGTACCTACAAAATATTTTCTGAAACGTTGGGCTGAAGGTGTGGCTAGAGCAGTGATGGCCAAACTTGGCCCTCCGGCTGTTTTGGGACTACAATTCCCACAATCCCTGACCACTGGTCCTGTTAGCTAGGGTTGATGGGAGTTGTAGTCCCAAAACAGCTGGAGGGCCAAGTTTGGCCATCACTGGGCTAGAGAGACCTATATCATCACTCAGCGGTCCTGTTCTATCTCCTAAATATGCAAAACCCGAAATGATCCCTTCTTCTTTTTACAAAAAAAAAAGGAAAACGCATTACTCTTTCCAACAAATGAAATAAATCCCTTTTGTATTAGGATTATTGAATTACTTATTTTGTGGTTGAAACAAAATCTTTAAGCAGTGCTTTCCAGCTTGGCGATGGATCTGAAATGAAGTAAAAAAAAAAAAGCCCAGAAATGTGCAAATGTAATACCGAAAGCAAGGAGAGAGGCTAATCTCCGTGTGCTGGGAAATGACTTTGTCTTTGAAATGAAGCCAAATGTATGGACTCATTTTTAATGTAGCTGCACATTGCAGTAGTCCATCCGCCCTTATCACCCCTCCACCATGTAACTGTGTATATTATAAGGAGAGCTTGTTGTACAGGAAGGAGAAAGAATAGCCAGACCAAATTACTGTAGATTGTTTGCAGGCTTCTGAGCACCCGGCTGATGGAAGAGCAGGATATTCATTTGCATCTGCGTCATGGCATTGGCTAGCTGCTCTTGTTGCCAGCCAATATACACCCCTGCCAGAGACCGCTAGCTGTTGCCTGTGATTTGTGGAGCATGACTATAGGTGGTTTGCTGGGAAGCCAGGACCCCCTCCTGACTAGTATGCCATACCCTCCAAGTTCCCCGAATTTCCAGGGACAGTCCTGGAATTATGAAAGCCATCCCAGCTTCCAATTTGATCCCAGAATGCCCCTGTTTTCCCCACCAGTGCTGCCACTGCTGAGCTCAGGGAAGAGGATGAGCTGATTCTTGTCCCAGGCAGGAGTGATGAAGGAGCTTCTCATTAGCCATCCATGCCTTTCCATGGCTGCCTCTGCCAGCCTTCTCCCTTGGGCAGCTCATCAGGGCTGCTGGAGAGAGGGCAAGGAGCAGGAGAGGCTTCCATTTCCAAGGCCCAGCTCTGTGTGAGGCACCTGCTCTGAGGGACTGGGCCGCCCTGGGCGGGAAGAAAGGGGGAGTGCAGCAGAGCGCAAGAAGTCTTGATTTTAAAAATAAACATTTTGTGCATCTGCAACTCATCTTGCCCATTTCTAAAATTTATTTATCGGTGTGTGTGTTTTTCTTTTTGTGACTCTACCAAGAATAAAATACAGTGGTACCTCAGGTTAAGAACTTAATTCATTCTGGAGGTCTGTTCTTAACCTGAAACTGTTCTTAACCTGAGGTACCACTTAGCTAATGGGGCCTCCTGCGGCCGCTGCATGATTTCTGTTCTCATCCTGAAGCAAAGTTCTTAACCCGAGGTAACCTGTAACCTGAGGTACCATTGTAACATAGAATCAGGATTAAGGGGTTTTCTTAGGATGGTTGAGGGCATGTTATCCATTGGTGTAGTGGTGCCAGCACTCATCCTTCTTCTGACAGGAAGTGAGGGGACAAAAAAATCAGAGGTCGAGGAGGATCAATTTTTCTTGAGGGGGGCAGTGAGAAATGTCCCTATTTTCATCTGAGGAATGTTGGAGGGTGTGGATGTAATTAACATCAGAATATCCTGCTGCATCAGGCCAATGGTCCATCCCCAATGCTAGCTCGTATATTTGGAAATGTTCCTCATGCAACCTGAGAGTACTCATCAGAAAACCAGGATTAGTTGCTGCTCTCCATTGAGAGTATACTGCTGGCAGATGTGAGGCTGGCGCCACATAATGGTGTAAAACATCCCTTATCAGGGCCTTGGAATTAGACTCTCTCCAAGTGAAAACCCTAAGTAAACAACAGAGCCCCGTGATTCCTCTACAAGAGAACAATGCGTCTTCAAGAAGGTTAGAGGGTGCATGTGTGTTTATATGAGTGAGAGCAGCAAATAACGGATTAGCAAATCCTTTCGCAAAAAAGCCTTATGTTTCTGAGAGCACTTCTTTGATTTTGAGCAGGAAATGTAAGCAGAATAACCGAAACAAACAAGAGAAATAATCAAAACAAACATAATGACTCTCAAAGTGTGTATTCCTCATTGTCTTCCCCATCAATCCTGCTTCTGTAGAGCTGTGATGAATACATGGTGGTTTGGACCTATGGGATCTCTCTTTGAAGAGTCTCTTCAGCTTACGCATTGAGGCTTCCTCACTGTAGACTTTCAATCATCTGGTAGGTTAGGATGGTCTGTGTGAAGCCAGAGGTAGAAATACCTGGCATGGCTCCATTATCCATTCACTTGTTGCCTGAAAACTTAATCATTTCGGACCGAGGGCCTTCTGGCAGTTACCATACTGTGAGAAGTAAAGCTACAGGGAACCAGGCAGAGGGCCTTCTTGGTAGCGGCACCCACCCTCTGGTAAAAAGGTAAAGGACCCTGGATGGTTAAGTCCAGTCAAAGGTGACTATGGGGTTGCAGTGTTGATCTTGCTTTCAGGCTGAGGGAGCCAGCGCTTGTCCACAGACAGCTTTCCAGGTCATGTGGCCAGCAAGACTAAACCGCTACTGGCACAACAGAACACCGTAATGGAAACCAGAACCCACAGAAATGTTGTTTACCTTCCCGACGCAGCAGTACCTATTTATCTACTTGCACTGGTGTGCTTTCGAACTGCTAGGTTGGCAGAAGCTGGGATGGAGCAACGGAGCTCACTCCATCGTGGGGATTCGAACCGCCAACCTTCTGATCGGCAAGCCCAAGAGTCTCAGTGGCTTGGACTACAGTGGAATGCCCTCCCATCAAGTGTCAAGGAGATGAGTAATTATATATCTTTTAGGAGATATCTGAAGGCAGCCCTGTATAGAGAAGCTTTTTAAGGTTTAATGTTTTGCTATATATGCTGGTAGCCTGAGCAGATAAGACAATACTCCCTGACCCCATTACAAGCTCTCTGGCATCCAGGCTTACTTGTGGGTCCCAGGAACTAAGCGCAACCACTGCCATATCTGCATAGGAGCTGCTTAAGTTGGAATTAGATTGTGCTCTCCTCTATAAACTTAGTGGCACTTTCATTTATTACTTCACAGTCTCACAGAAATTGGCCCCATGCTTTTCAGTTTTGCTGGCCACTTAGAGCAGTGTTTCCCAAACGTTTTTGGGCAACGGCACACCTGCTTACCGGAAAAAAATCTCGCGGCACACCACCATTAAAGCCCCGCCCCGTGACGTCAGCGCGCAGCGTCACGCCGGGAGGGACGCACAAAAGTGAACGTTTTTTCCCTCCCCCTTGCCGGGGTGGGAGGAGGCAGCAGAGCGAGGGCAGCTGAGGCGGCGGCGGCAGCTGAGGCGGCGGCGGCTGCGATAGCGGGCGGAGGAGGAGCCGTCGCCGGGAGTTGCTGCTGCTGCTGTTGCTGCTGCTGCCTGGACATGCCGGCCTCCTCCTCCTCCGCTGTCTCGCGCTCCTCCCTTTTGCGCGCGCTGCCCCGCCGCTCGGCACCACCACCGCGGAGCCGCCCTGGCTCGACGCGGATTCTCGCCGCCGCCTCTCGCCCGCCTCCCTCCCACGGCACACCAGCCGGTGTCTCACGGCACACTAGTGTGCCGCGGAACACCGGTTGGGAAACACTGACTTAGAGAAAAATAAATCTTTTAAATTATTGCACCCAGTCTTCGAAGTTTCCCTGAAGAGCTTTTGATTCCTTCCCCACTTACCTCTTCCACCCCCATGAGAGCCTTTGCAATGAATTTGTTTAGGTCTTTGTATCAGAGTCTTGAGTGGATTACGTATATTCTCCCCATTAATCGTGCACAGCCACCCCCAACCTTTCTGGTAGGCAAATGTGTTCTCCTCTACATGAGAACAAATCGATGGCCCATAAAATAGATACTTGAGCATTATCGTTAAGATGATGGGATTTTACACCAAGGTCCCCATGAGTTCTAAGCCCATTTTCAGCCATATATTCAGTAAACACTTTCCAGTCTTCTTTGAACGTGCATTCTCCTTGTCCTCTTATTCTATATGTTAAGTCTGCAAGCTGCGTGCATTCCATCAGTTTAAGCTGCCATTCATCTTTGGTCGGGACCTCACTCATTTTCCATTTTGGGGCTAACAAAACACGGGCCGCAGTACTAGCGTACATAAGCAGTCTTTTTTGACACCTGGGAATTTCCCTCAGAATTATCCTCAACGAAAAGAACTCTTTTTTTAAAAAATGTACTTCAATTCATTATATATCCTTTCCCAATACTCTTTTACCCTTTTACAAGTCCACCACATATGATAAAAGCAGAATGCCACTTTTAGTGCGGTTGGCAGTTCCTGGTATGGCAAGCCAGGAAAGCCAATAATCAGCAGCACCCCCTCCTCTCTCTAATATTCGACAAAGGCCCTAAAGGGACAGGCATGTTGCATCCTCTCTGTGCCTCCAACTACCCAAGCTTTGCCGGGGTGCGGTGCCCACTGTGCAGAGCTCTGTCTGCTAGGGGCCTTGAATGGAGCAGGCCATTAGGGAGTGTGAAAATAATTGGGTCCCTATTGCAGTGCATTCAGCCTAGCAGCAGAATCAGCTGCATACCCTTGGGGTCTCTTGGAGAACCATAGACAGAGGGTGAGGATCATGCCCGCTCCATTTATTCACCACAAAATTGTGGTGTGTGGTTTTTTGTTGATGTTGTTTTTTGTTTTAAGGGAAAGGCTCTGCAGGTTTTTGCATTAAAGGAAGTGATTTATAATATGTGTCAGTAGAACACTGTCGTACAGGGAGAAGATTAACATGCATAATTTCAGACGCAACAGTATTTAGAATTCAGAATTGCCCGCTTAATGCAAATGTCCTGACTTAAATACTGTGCTTCGTCTTAATTAGATAAAATAATCCTTCATTGCTTGGGTAGTTCAGTAAATTAGTCGCTGGCCTAACAGCCCCAGAATCGTGATCACGCATTACTTAATCCATATGGATTTTGAAAAGGGAGACAAAATGGGAAAGAGACAGATATATTTGCCTCTGACTGAACCCATCAGGTGTCATTTATTAAACTGTATTCCACGACCCAGATATAAAGCCATTGGGGCTGATTTGCAAGGATTGCAAAGGTCTGGCTTGGTGGACCCTGCCTTGGAAAGGAGGTGGGTACTTAGAGCATCCACACCCAAAAGACCGAACTGTTCATAAGCTTTGCTGTGCTCTCCAGATACTGTGGAGGAAAACTCCTGCCATCTCTGACTATTGGTCATGCTGCCTGGGTCTGATGGCTGTAATCCAAAACATCTGGAGGGTACCAGTTTGGGGAAAGCTTATGATCTGTGAACTATTACAGTAGAAGCCTATGGATTCTCACTCAGAGGTGAGCTCCACTGTTTCCAATGGAATTTGCTCCCTGTATAGGATTGGGGGAGGGACGCAGGTGGCGCTGTGGTCTAAACCACGGAGCCTCTTGGGCTTGCCGATCGGAAGGTTGGCGGTTCGAATCCCCGTGACGGGGTGAGCTCCCGTTGCTCGGTTCCAGCTCCTGCCAACCTAGCAGTTTGAAAGCACCTCAAAGTGCAAGTAGATAAATAGGTACCACTCTGGCGGGAAGGTAAACGGCATTTCTGTGCGCTGCTCTGGTTCGCCAGAAGCAGCTTAGTCATGCTGGCCACATGACCTGGAAAAACTGGCTCCCTTTGCCTGTAAAACGAGATGAGCGCTGCAACCCCAGAGTCGTTTGTGACTGGACTTAACTGTCGGGGGTTCCTTTACTTTACCTTTATAGGATGGGGGGGGGGGAGTTTTGTGTGCATTTTTTTCACTTCTGTAAAAAAGTGATCTACTTCCAGACTTTGTTTTTTTAAAAATGAAACACAGAACTGCATGCTGTATCAGTTCTGATTCTGAATAGTGCACATTGCATAAACTCTACAAAAAAACACATGAGCAACTCTCTTCAAATACTCCACCCCCTTGCAATACCACATTCCCAGGTCAGAACCCCACATGGCTAGTACTTCTTTCCTCTTAAGATAAAGCTACAAATATGCATTAAGTGCATGCTTGTATTATCTAGTTTGCACCCGAGTTTAATTCCAATATACCTTTCCTTTCCATGCTTAAAAAGAAAAAAGAAGTCTCTGGTGCTTTTTATGAGCAAATGGTACTGATTGGCCCTTTCGCATGCCATTGCACAGTAGTTTCATAACTATTTTCATGTTGCATTTCCCCCCCCCCCAATAAGATGGGAAAGAAGCATAGATGAGGACATTAAAATAACCCCAAACACCCCAAAATGAGAGAGAGAGAGAGAAGGGCAAGCTGAAAAAACGCACAACTGGGTTCATTGGTGTGCGCCCATCAGTCACTTGCTGAGCTTGGAAGATGCCAAGCTCACATCACAGCTGAGCAACCTGAGAATCTCGAGGGCCACATTTGGCCCTCGGACCAGAGGTTTCTCACCCCTTTTTAATGAGGGTAGGGAACCTCTGGCCCTCCAGATATTACTGGACTCCATCAGCCCTGAGTGTTAGCTGTGCTGGCTAGGATTGATGGTAGGTGGAGTTCTGGAGAAGAAGAAGAAGAGTTTGGATTTGATATCCCACTTTATCACTACCTGAAGGAGTCTCAAAGCGGCTAACATTTTCCTTTCCCTTCCTCCCCCACAACAAACACTCTGTGAGGTGAGTGAGGCTGAGAGACTTCAGAGAAGTGTGACTGGTCCAAGGTCACCCAGCAGCTGCATGTGGAGGAGCGGAGACGCGAACCCGGTTCACCAGCTTACAAGTCTACCACTCTTAACCACTACACCACACTGGCCACAGGTTCCCCATCCTTGATCTAGGGGAGATATTCTGGCCTGTAGTCCACAAGGCTCACCCCACAGGGCATCTTTGGACAGAACTGGGGGCTTCTGGTTCTTGCCTTGGCAGCTCCTGGCAGACTTAGAAGTAAGTTCTGTGGCTTGGTTTGTCTGCTTAGGATCAGCCCATTTGTAGAAAGTGTGTTGCCATGGCTTTCCCCCTGGTCCATCAGCTGGACAGTCACTCGTCCTTAGCTCCTTTGAGAAGAGGAGCATTTGAAACTCTAATTGCCCAGTTGGATGTGGTGGATCCTTGCCAGGAAAACAATTTTTTTAAAAGTAAAGTGTTTTTGCTGCACGAACTGAAACTCCTTTAGCTGCTTCTAGCAGCATTTGCATGGCATTGCTTCCATTTCAGATGATATCACAGCGCTCATCTGTGGGTAAACAAAAGACTTCTAGTACCACATGAGACATCTTCGTCTTTTGTTTCCACTCGCTTCCATGCCGAAACCCTCAATTGCTTGTTGGAGGGAAAGGTAACTATTTTACAGGATATCCAGAGCTCTGTAATTTCCTGGTAATGACTGCATAACAATGGGAGCAGAGCACAACCTGCACATCACAAGACTATTATCTAGCACTTGGAATTTAATACGATTCTCTGCTGTTGTGCACTTCAGGTTGATTGGCTCACATGGCAATTCTGAAGCTCCCCCAACCTGTATTGTTAGAAATCATTTCTGAAGTACTCTTCGCTTAATGTACAATCATTTGCATTCATCTTCAAAATGAAATTTAAATGGAAGGTTCTGGCTTTGGCTGGTAAACACTCATTAAAGCTATAACAAGAGTGGTCTGTTTTCGTCTTGCTTTTTTTTTTTTAAAAAAAAAAAACCATGGTGGAACTTCCAGAGTCCATTAGCGCAGGGGTAGATCAGTATTTCCTGGTAGATCTCTGAGTAGATCTCTAGGTCAGCAAAGATTTCTGACTTGCCACTGTTTTTAACCATAGGAAAAAGACATGTTTTCTTTTTGGCCACCTAAATTAGGTTGCTGGGATGATGAAGGTTAAGAAGGAGCAGAAGGTTTTGTAAATGTGTGGTTTCATTTTGGTTCTGGTACTGAAAATAAATTGTTAGGCTCAGAAAATGTGCTTGGAGGCACCCTGTTCACTTCTAACTATGTCTTTTTGCACTTTGCTCTCATCTTGGGACTCTGGCAAATATATAGAGAGAGATGATCTAATGAGACTGGTGTCTGTCTACTCCTGCAGTAGTGAGTGCATACTGACGACTTCTTAATGCGGGGACAGGGAACCTGTGGCTCTCCAGATGTTACTAGACTACAACTCCCATTATCCTTGGCTAGTGGCCCAGCTGAATGGCTAGATGTGAGTTAGAGTCCAACAACCTTCAGGAGAAGGGCAGTATACAAATTTAATAAATAAGAACAAGAATTAGTGGCTGGCTGATGAATGCCCGTAATGTTTACATTGCCAAAAGCCACATTTTACAGAAGAACACACGCAAAGCGATGGGGAACCAGCGGAAATCGAGCATCATAAATAAATTGGCTTATTTTTATGACTTCCTAGAAATCATGGAAAGCAGCTCTTAATTGCTTATAAACTGGATTTCCTATTAAATAAAAAACTGCAGATGGTGAGCACTTTGTCTGGTTCAGCTGTTCACATGGTCCTCTCCCTTTTCTCGTGGGGGTTACATAACATACGTACCAATTTTATATTTAAATTATTCCTATGCAGCCCATCATCGTTGTAGATCCCGGTAACAACATCTGTTTAGCCTGAACAACACCTGCTATCTGCTATCCATACATGTCTACAATCCTCTACTAGTTCATTCATACATGATCCCAACTATCCCTCTCTGTCCAGTCATAAAGGAGCAGGCTTTGGTGACAGCTCTGATTGCAGAGAGAGAAGGAAGCTCTTGTGCAGAATGGCAATTGTCTTTGGTAGCTGTGCCCAATGCCCAGAGTTAGGGCAGACTGGCATGAATCCATTCCACCCTCCACCAACATGTTTTGGAGCAGAGTGAATTAAATGAAAACACCTTCAGTTTTTAAAAATGAGACTACTTGCAATGGGTTGTTTTGCTTCTGTACAGCCTTCTATCATATTATGTTTTTTTTCCTTCCAAAAATTTTATTGGTTTTTACAATATTAACGACAAACAAAAACACAAAACGAACAAACATAACAAACATAAATCATAACCTTATTGAAAATAACAGTTATTAACTTTGTAAAGCAACTTCCTCGTTTCCCCTTAGTTGAATTTCATTGCATATCCTTATAACGGTTTTCCAAATCCCAATTTTTATACACTTTCTATCATATTATGAAAGCCACAGACTAGAAAAAGGTCCTTCAATTTCTTGGGCCTGTGGCCACATCTGTAAATCTAATAAATTGCTATGGGTACTACAAAAATACCCATTTCACAGTAAAAAAGAGAGTGGCTAATCCTCCCACAAAACAGACACCACCAGCTGGAAAAAAACAAAAAGAAAATAATTTAAAAATGTTTAAAAGAAGGCCTTGGCAAGTACGTGTGCTTGAGAGTGCCATGGTGTCTACTAACTCCTTGTTGCAGACTCCAGGGATATGCAAACTAATATTCTTTTTTTATTACCTATATCTCATGATACAGCAACAAAGGAGTAGAAAACATTTTTTTAAAAAAACAAAACAAAAACACCCATTGTGTACTTTTAATTATGATGGAAGTCCCCCACATCCCTCCTTGCATAATGAAACCCGAGCTGCTTTTAATTTCTTCATTGGCACTAGAATGCTTGGGGCCAGAGTTCAAACCAATTGCCGTCATCCAGAACTGACGTTAGGAACTTTGGCTTTTGTGATTTCATCTCTGAATTCTGGCGAATCTCACTTGGGAGCTGCACTCACTCTGCAAGGTGCTCATTGTCATTGTCAAGGAGGGCACACACAATGTGCGAGGCATCGTGGCACATTTATAAGATTCAGGGGGGCCTTGAATTGGGAAACTTGTGGTACTGGGAACCACACAATGGATCCTAACTGTTGTTGTTGTTGTTGTTGTTTAGTCGTGTCCAACTCTTCTTAGTCATTTAGTTGTGTCCAACTCTTCAAGGCAAAGCAGGGTCAAGGAAAGCTCAAAGCAAGGTCAATGAGGGATCTGGCCTGGAGAGAGTCCAGAGGGCCAGATAGAGAGGCTTGGATGGATGCATTTGGCCCCTGGGTATGAGGCTCCCATTCCCTGATCTAAGCCACTAGGAAGGAGAAGGCTGGCTGTGTTGCAATTCAGCACTAACATTGTGGACAGCCAGAGGGTTTGAGTGTAGCTGCTAGTTTAGCAGGAGCCAGATGTCGGATGCCAACAGGGCTCCTTGATCTAAGCCTCTGGGTGCTGAGGTGTAGACCAAGTTCTTAGAATGCCACCAATCCCTGCATATCGGCTTCCCTGCTTCCTGGCTGGGTTCCCAAACTGCCAACTCTGACAGCGGTTCAAAACAAGTGACAACTTAAAAACAAAACAAGGAAACTTGAAAGGCAGGTAGAACATGCAGAACTCTCGGAATTAATCGGAACAGTGTGCTAGAAGATCCCTGTAAACAAAACAGTAGCGTCGTGCCCATCACAGACCTTGAATCTTAACAGTTTGCAGAACAGGAGAGAAATGTGTGTAACAGCAATATCAAAGCTCAAGACGTATATGCTGTCATGTCTACAACTTAAGCTTTTTGCGGGGGTTTCGTGTGTGCATATTTCCAACCTCTGGAAGAGAATGCAATGCTTTCAGAAAAAGAGCCATTATTATCCACCCGCTGCCACCACGCACCCGAGGATTTGCGGCCTTGATGTAATTCTTCCTCCTGCTTGTTAATAGAACTCGGCGTCGAGCAAACACATGTGATGCGTGATCTGCTTTTCATTTTAAAATAAATGGGGGCGAGGGGGTGGCAGAGATGGGTAGCTTCTTATCTTTGCAGCCGGGCAGGAGCTGTAATGGAAGGTGTTATTCATGAGTGCCGCCTCATGGGGAGATAAATGCTAAAATGATATTTGCCAACGGCAGCAAGGGTATTATAGATTGGCTTCATCAGAGAAGAGGTCCAACAGGCAGGGAGGGGAAACCTTTCTTATTACGGAATTGCTGTCTGCTGGTCAGATATTTATGGGAGGCAGGTTTCAGTTGTTGGGCTAGGCTTTGCTAGACCAGAACAATGGAAAGCCTTCTTCAACAGAAAAGCAGAAGGAAACAAACAGGGGGTTGCCGGGAAGGCACTGGTAGTGGTTATTATTATTATTATTTATTAAATTTTTATACCACCCTTCAGCCGAAAATTTCCCTTGTTCCTGATGCCAATCTTCACTCACTCCTTGTTCCCTGGTGCTGCAGGTGCAATTTTGTGGTCACTTCCTAGTAATTGTTCACAACATAAGAATACAAAAAGAAAGGTGCAGAATACATAATGAAACAAAAGCAAACAAACCAATAACCCTGCTCCCACAACACATTTGAAAGGTCATAGAATGTTAACCAGCCAAATGCCTGATTGTTGTTGTTTAGTCACTTAGTCGTGTCCGACTCTTCGTGACCCCATGGACCAGAGCACACCAGGCACTCCTGTCTTCCACTGCCTCCCGCAGTTTGGTCAAACTCATGCTGGTAGCTTCGACAACACTGTCCAACCATCTCATCCTCTGTCGTCCCCTTCTCCTTGTGCCCTCCATCTTGCTCAGCATCAGGGTCTTTTCCAGGGAGTCTTCTCTTCTCATGAGGTGGCCAAAGTATTGGAGCCTCAGCTTCCAGATCTGTCCTTCCAGGAGCACTCAGGGCTGATTTCCTTCAGAATGGATAGGTTTGATCTTCTTGCAGTCCATGGGACTCTCAAGAGTCTCCTCCAGCACCATAATTCAAAAGCATCCATTCTTCGGCGATCAGCCTTCTTGATGGTCCAGCTCTCACTTCCATACATCACTACTGGGAAAACCATAGCTTTGACTATACGGACCTTTGTTGGCAAGGTGAGATCTCTGCTTTTTAAGATGCCGTCTAGGTTTGTCATTGCTTTTCTCCCAAGAAGCAGTCATCTTTTAATTTCGTGACTGACTGCTGTCACCATCTGCAGTGATCATGGAACCCAAGAAAGTAAAATCTCTCACTGCCTCCATTTATTCCCTTTCTATTTGCCGGGAGGTGATGGGACCAGTGGCCATAATCTTAGGGGGTTTTTTTTGATGTTGAGCTTCAGACCATATTTTGCGCTCTCCTCTTTCACCTAGTGCCTAAAGAGTTCTAAGACCTTCCCAAAGTCAGGCATCTCCTTGCTCCACAAGGAATGGCGTGTGTGTGCCAAATTTTGGGCTCACACAGGATGCCATAGTGCCCAAGTCCGCCACTGCATGACAGAGCCCAGCAAAACAAGATGGAGCCCTGCCTCCCAGGGGACAATGCCACCTAGCCGGGTGCTTGCACTGCAGCCGAGTGCCAGCAATGTGTGCAAGAAAACTCATTGAAGATGAAAGGGCAGCGGGTGGAATTGGCTGCTAGATAGCAGCCCTAGACAAATACTGGCGTGGCTGGAGGGAAGATAATCACAAACACGGATTACATTTATTTATGAGGACGGTGCTTTGGCTGGGGCGGAAGATGGAACAAAGCTCCTTCCTCCATGGAATGCCTTTCCAATTTTGCAGTGTTTGCCTCCTTCTGACTTTGCCCTTTGCAAAGATCCAAGCCATCCTCCTCCAGTGACCCAACAATAATAAGCAATTAACTCTCCTTCCCACTCTTTAATCATTATGGTGCTTTACATGTGGCAGCTGCTGCTGTTGCGCTCTCTCTCTCTCTCTCTCTCTCTCTCTCTCTCTCTCTGTGTGTGTCGTTCAGTGGCAAACACTCAGGGAGAGAATGCAAACATTATCAGCCGGGTCAGTGGAGTTGCCTTGGAGAGGGGGCTTAGTGCTTTGCGGGATTGGGGCCTTCGCAGAACTTGAGTGGAAACATATTGAGACCTGGAGAGCAGGGAGGCAGCGCCAAACAACTCCACCCTTCCATTTCTGCTGCAAGTGCTTCCCAAATCACCACCCTGCTGGCAAAACAAACAAACAAACAAATCTCATTTTGCCTGTGAAGCTGCTGGGCCTGCCTTTGATGTGTGTCTAATTCCTGCTTCTTTCCCCTTCACACTCATTTCCCCCCTGTTTCTTCCTGATTGCTGTGGACAAAGAGAACAGCAGAAGACCATTTAGCACATTTGTCAGAGAAGAGTCCTCAAGGGGCTTGGGAGGGGGAATGAACCCAAGTGCAATTTTCTCCCCTTTTGTTTTTCAAACCCTTCTGTACACAAGTAATTGCTTTGCCATTGACTAGATTGCCCCATTCTTCCTTGTGGTGGAGAAGATAGATGGATTTCTGGTGGTTTAAGCATCAGAGAGGAGTTTCTCGAGAGAGTGGAGTTAAAGTCCTAGACATTCTGCAATGCTCTGATCTCTTGTGGAAATGCCCAAAGTGAAACAGCCATGCATAAGCATCAGAAACAACATTACGTGCGCCCTTGATGGGTTGAAGCAAGGGACTCTCTACTCCAGGGGTCCCCAAACTAAGGCCCACGGGCTGGATACCCCTGACACCCGCTGCCACTGCCCACTCTTACCGCCACTGCACTGCACAGCTGCCCACTTCCAGGTCAGAGGAGCACCAGAAATAGCTTGTGCGCATGCGCAAGTGTTATTTCTGGTCCATATCCGGGTCGGAGAAGGCCCGTGCACATGCACACAAACTATTTCCGGTACTCCTCTGTCCCGGAAGTGCGCCGGAAATAGCGTGTGCGCACATGTATGGGCATGCGCTCCCCGCCCTCTGGCCCGCCACACAATTGGCGCTGGAGATACCGACCCGAGGTGCAGTAAGTTTGCTGACCCCTTCTCTATACCAACCCTCCTGCTTTTGCTTCATCTGCTGGATGCTCTTGGGAAGCTCATAAGCATGGGGCCAGCCCACCCATGAGGCAAAGTAAGGTGACCGCCTCAGGCAGCAGGATCTGCAGGGGCAGAAGGTCCGGCCTCCAAGGAATACATTGCCTGCCGCTGTGGCAGCAGCAGTGGCACAGTCCTTGGGGGGTCAAATCTGCCCAAGCTGAGCTGATGCTAGAAGGATAGTCAATAAATCCTTAGTCTTTGTATCAGGCTTTAGGCCTTCAAAGAGGGGCAATAAGCACAACAGGGGTGAGAAATCCAATCTAAAGATTTTTTGTTTTATTTTAACCACTGCAAACCTCAGAGTTTCATATTTTTTTAACCTGCATTTTGCTTTCTCCATTATTATTATTTTCCTGATGGGTAGCCCTTTTAGTCTCTCTTAGCAACGAACAACAGAAGAAGCTTAAAAACTAAGCAGTTTATTGTGGCATAAGCTTTTGCAGACTTAAGTGCTTCGAAGTCTGATGAACTGGGCTCAACTCCACAAAATATTGCCTACCATCATACATTCGATAAAGAGTCTTTAAGGTACCACAAGCCATTTTGTCATTTATTATTATTATTATTATTCTGGTTACATTGCCTTATTTGTTTGCTTTGCTTATTTTGCTAACCCTCTTGAGGCTCACGTGAAAGGCGAGATACTGTATACGTTCCCTTAAATTCATTCTTATTCATCGTATGCAAACATCGCATATTCCTAATGGCAGCTAATGATGTCGAACATGAAAAGGGAAACTTGCAGCATAATGATGTCAGGACAACTAGGCAATTAGCGCTACCATGTGCTTGACTGCAGGCTGCCATTTTCCAATGTGTCTCTCTGGGCTTGCCTATTCCGCTCCCCTCTCCTTTGTATTGATATGGGGGCACCCCAGCCTCTGAGCGGAAAGAGCTCTCAGCGCTCTCAGCACATATTCCACATTTCATTGCCTTGGAATGAAGGTCACTGGAGGCTTCTAGTGCCTTTGTGATGTATGGGGTTCTTTTTTTTTTACACATCTATACAGGCTGCATATAAGATAGATGATTCACAGCATTAATATTCCAACACATCTTTGACACACACCCCCATTAGGTTTTGTTGGGGGGAGGGGTCAGCAAGGCTATACTTGGATTCTTGTAAAGAGCAAATTGGGTCTCTTCCAGTTCTGGCACAAGACAAGACTATCTTTCATATCCCCCCCCAGTGGCATGTGTGTGGCATGCACACAGCGCTGCCCCCCTCAATTGTGGGGGCAAGCCAGCACACTTGTCGACCTACGGCACACTGTCAGTGAATGAGTCTAAGGAATTTAGTTTCTACATGTACTTGTATGACACTTGGTGCTCTATAAATAAAATGTGGCAATGATAGGTGGTCCTGTTTACTGCTGGGTTCAGTTTGCTCCTGAAGGAAAATGCAGTCCGTCATGTCTGGAAATGGAACCAATTGTGACAACAGTTTTACCAATGACAAAGGAGATTGTATTAGCCAGACTCAAAAGAGAGGAGAGAGAGAGAGAGGTTTAATATTTTTCTGTGCAGTGGTGCCTCGGGTTACAGACGCTTTAGGTTACAGGCGCTTCAGGTTACAGACTCCGCTAACCCAGAATTAGTACCTCGGGTTAAGAACTTTGCTTCAGGATGAGAACAGAAATTGTGCGGTGGCAGTGGGAGGCCCCATTAGCTAAAGTGGTACCTCAGGTTAAGAACAGTTTCAGGTTAAGAATGGACCTCCAGAATGAATTAAGTTCTTAACCTGAGGTACCACTGTATAGTATATTCTAGTGGCTAAGGATTCTGTGGAGAAGAAGTTTAGTTATATACAGTACTAGAAATCTATGTATGAAAGCTGAGATAAGAAAATTATTTCATACAAGCAAGTTAAAATCTGATAACCACTACAGTTTTATCTGATAACCACTTCTGTTTTAAGCTGCTGTCCTTGTTTCTGGTGTTTTTTAAATAATATATATATATATTAATTTTGTTGTGTTTGTATTGCATGTTAATGCTTGGCTTTAGTTGTTACCTGCCCTGAAGCACCAGATTGGCAGGATATGAGTTTGTTGGGGTAAGAGAGGGGAGATCATCCTTTCGGAGAAAGAGAAATGCTTATGATGATGGAACAAACTCCTTAGTGCTCCACTGAATACAACCTTTCAGTTTCTTTTCTTTTTTTTAAGAGCTGCAATTTCTCCAAGATTCTTCTAAGGGCAGACAAGCCCACAGATATAGCTACACCAATCAACATTTATTCCATTGGCTGTCATAATAATCACGCTGCCATGCCTCCATTGTAAAAATGTCCCTCAACCACTAAACTGATATTTCCTGTGTATTGTCTATAGTCCAACCGCAATTGTGTTAGCAGAGGGCAAATCTACTTCGGTGTCATAGGGGCCCTGGGTGTCTGAGCACCCACAAAATTCCCCATGAAGAGGCTGGGTACCCACAAATTTCAGTGCCAGGGCCATGCACGCTGCATGCCACCCATGGCCCCAGGAACCCACAGTTGTGGGGCCAAGCTGGCACTGCAGCTTGGTGTTATCTGCTCTCACTCACAGGGGTTCTCCAGAATTTCAGGGCACTTTCCCATCATCAGCTACCTATTCCTTTCTTACCTGGAGGTGCTGAGGATTGCAAAGCATGCTTGAACGTCAGAAGCACCTACCTGATGGACCAAAAGTCCATCTAGTCCAGCATTATGTTCACATGGTGTCCAACCAAATGTCTCTTGGAAGCCCACAAGGACATGAACACAATAGGACATGAGCTTTACCACTGAGCTATAGCCTACCTGCCCCCCAATAAATGTCAGTTGTTGCAGCAGAACATGGTTGGCCAATGATGTCATTCAGATGTTAAATGTGTTGAACATGAGTTGATGGAAGTTGGAGTCCAGCAACATCTGGAGAGTACTATGTTGACTACCCTTGTGCCAGAACCTCACCTCCTTTTGCTTTCACAATCTTGACTGCTCCAATGTCTGAACCCAAGCAACTGTTCGGTCCCATTGTATTACTATCTAGCCAAGATTCTGTTTCCTCTCATTAGCTGAAGCCAAACGCATGAAGTCTTCCACAATGTCCTTTTGCTTTCAGCACGAGTGCTTTCCTGAATAAGAATGCACAAGGTTTGCGCTTTTAATTAGCAGAATAAAATGCAGTCCTCCCTCTTCATGCTTTCATCCAGACTACGGTAACCTTTTCCTTCCATCTGTTGCTTATCAAATCCCAGGCGTAGCGGTGGCGGAATTTCCACATACATCAGTTCTGCATCAAGTAATGAGTTGGGTTAATGACCTTGATTTCTCGGGAGCAAAATGGAGACTTTTGCCATCGCAGTGGGTAATTAGGAACCTCAGCTGTTCTACGTGGGATGAGCTTGAACTGACAAGGAATCGGAGCTGACGAAGAAGTAATTACACTTCAGTGCATCAAAAGAGCAATGCTGTGGGCTCTAATTATGTTCTGCCATGAGTTGTTGATACTTCTCATTTTATTTTGTGGTTGCTTCTAACTTCATTATCTTTAGCTGAAGTAGGGAGGATGCCAAGAAAAACACATTTAGTGTTGTTATGCTGAACTGGTGTTTCTGGCATTCTTAGCAAAAGCTTCACAGGGATTGGTTTGCTACCTGTCATGATTCCTCTTCAGACATTTGTTAAAAGTGAATAGAAGGCCAGAGCCTTAAACAAAGCTTTTGGATAGAGATGCAGACAAAGTTCTTTGAGCTTCAGGGGGCTTGTGAAACTCACCTAAAATAGAAAGGGTGAACTTTACAGGTTCCCAAATTCTTCTCTGGATTAGATTCATATCTGACCTGGAAAAGAATTCCTGGCTTTCTCTGCAACTATTCCCTCCCACCCAACTACCTTTGTCTTAGGCTTGATACAACGGTGTGATTCTTCTGTTCTTAGACTGTTTGCCTTTTGGTAGGCCTATTAAGGCAGTGTTAGACCCAAAGGCTCTTGTGGCGGGTCATAAAGGCACTATACACCTGAACTGTCTGATGTTCTGGTCAGGGTAAAGAAGTGTGTCTTCATCATTCTCTGAAAGCTGAATAGTGAAGAAGCTAGATGTGTCTCTGTGGAGAAAGAGTTCTGCAATTTAGGGGCCACCATAGAGAATGCCCTCTCCTCGGCCGCCACTACCCTAAACTTCTGAGTAGAGCTACCAAGAGGGTCTCCTCTGCTGATCTTAACACCTAGGAGGATCTGTAGGGAAAGAGGTGGTCTTTCAGGTATTTGTGCCCTGAGTCAGTTAAAACTTTAAACAATAATGTGGGCCACTTGAATTGATGGAGTTACTCTCCTTTTTCACTGAGGTCAGTGGTGGTTCTGACTGTCTTGTCCTCCTTTAGAAGCACCTTCTGTCCTCCATTCAGATTCAGGACCAGGTGACCATGTCCAGACAGCCAAGAGGAGAAGACAGTTCCTGCCACACAGTTCTTCCCTTGGACAGCTTTCCTTAGGCATAGGCAGGGGTGGGGAGAGATGGACACCTGCACTGCGGTGTTGCCCCTCTTCTTTGAGGATCAGGATCATGATCTGAAACAGAAGCTTTCCCACCTCTTCCACTTGACAGCCAGGAAACTGGCTTTCCCCTGTACGGCTGTTGTTTTTACATCCATAAAGTTTATTACATGTGCATTCCTTTTGCTTGATTTATGGAGGGATGTTGGCTGAAGCCAGAGGAGGGTACAAAGAGGTGTCATTAACTTTTACTGCAGCTCATTATGGACAAACCACAAGCCATGCGGTCTGGAGTGTCCCTCAAGGACTGTTAGAGGAAGAGTGTGTTTTCGTGTGCGTCTGGGATGGGGGCAATATGTTTGTAAAGGCAGCCGGTATCAAACAGGTTCTTGTCTATAACAAGAGTGCCAGCTTTTCAACCGGCCGCTGTAGCTGTGCCTTTAAGAGTGCCTCAGTGTCCAGACTTTATGAAGTGACCAGTGTTCATCTCCATGCTGTGGAAAGCTTCACCTGCTGATTTGGATATGATTTTGCCCAGAACTATAATTCCTAGAGTGGTTTCACCATCAGCTCCTCTTCACAGGCAACTCTCACTGAGAGCCAGTGTGGTATAGTGGTTAAGAGCGTAGTCTCGTAATCTGGTGAACCGGGTTCGCTTCCCCGCTCCTCCACATGCAGCTGCTGGGTAACCTTGGGCCAGTCACACTTCTTTGAAGTCTCACAGCCCCACTCACCTCACAGAGTGTTTGTTGTGGGGGAGGAAGGGAAAGGAGATTGTTAGTCGCTTTGAGACTCCTCAGGGTAGTGATAAAGCGGGATATCAAATCCAAACTCTTCTTCACTAAGACATAGCTGTCAACGTTCCCCATTTTTAAAGGGAAATTCCCTTATTCCGAATAGGATTCCTCGCAAGAAAAGGGAGAAGTTGACAGCTATTCTCTAAGAATTAGGGGCATCAGGGACCTCCTAAGAACTCTCAGCACGTTTAACAAACTACAGCTCCCAGAATTCTTTGGGGGAAAGCTATTACTGTTTAAAGTGGCATCATAGCACTTAAAACGTGTGGTGCGAACATGTCGAGAGCCAAGTCAGCAAGTTTTATTTACCGTATTTTTCGCTCTATAACACGCACCTGACCATAACACGCACATCGTTTTTAGAGGAGGAAAACAAGGGGAAAAATATTCTGAATGAAACAGTGGACGTATCATTTTTGTGCTTCATGCTGTGGCCACAGACATGTGATCTGATGGTGAATTTGGGGTGACCCAATGCAAAAATCCTGAGAATCCCTGTGGATCCATGCTTTGTAACCACGTTTTTGCACCATTGCAGCCCCAGGCAACAGTGGGTGCGTGATTTTTTTTGGGGGGGACAGGCTGTAGTCATGGACATGCTATGTGCTCTGATGGTGAATTTTGGCTGACCCAATGCAAAGATCCTGAGGATCCATGTGGATCCATGCTTTGTAACCACGTTTTTGCACCATTGCAGCCCCAGGCAACAATGGGTGTGTGATTTTGGGGGGGCAGGCTGTAGCCATGGACATGCTGTGTGATCTGATGGTGAATTTGGGGTGACCCAATGCAAAGATCCTGAGGATCCATGTGGATCCATGCTTTGTAACCACATTTTAAGTGGGGAGGGAAGGAAAAACACAGAAGGCTAAGAATGCAGGAGAGGGCTATAACGTGAGGAAAGGAAGGCAAAAGTTTCCCCCCACCCACCCACCCAAGCCAGCCAGCGTGCGCTCTCTCTCTCTCTCTCCCTCTTTAAATGGAAGAAAGCATATTTGAATGCTGTGTGTCTCCAAAAACAAAAAGCAGGAAGTCAAATCAGAATTTTAAGCCGAACCTGTAGTCTCTCTTCCCTTCACAAACATTGTTCCTCCGGAGCAGGGACAGGATAGAAGGACGGACGCTCTGCTTTCCCTCTCTACTTGCCTGGAGGGGAGGGGCTTTCCCTGCTCTTTGTTCGGACGCTCTGCTTTCCCTCTCTACTTGCCTGGAGGGGAGGGGCTTTCCCTGCTCTTTGTTCGGACGCTCTGCTTTCCCTCTCTACTTGCCTGGAGGGGAGGGGCTTTCCCTGCTCTTTGTTCGGACGCTCTGCTTTCCCTCTCTACTTGCCTGGAGGGGAGGGGCTTTCCCTGCTCTTTGTTCCGTTTGAGCAAACACAGCAAGGAAACAGAGAGGGCGGGCAGTAAGACCCTGAGGCAGAATGCAGGAAAGCTGCCACTTGCTCTCTTCAGGCTTCCCTTCTCCCTGAAGCGCGGTTTGATTTTTGCCTCATTTTTCGGCTCCAGGGACCACACATTCGCTCCATAACACGCACAGACATTTCCCCTTCCTTTTTAGGAGAAAAAATCTGCGTGTTATAGAGCGAAAAATACGGTAATGCAGGATGAGGTACCATGCTACTCAATTAAACATTCTACTGGGGAGAACATTCCCAGTGTGCAGTCACCCTTATCTGTGCTGCAGCTGTCAGACTTTTGAGTTACAGGTGCCTCTGCACTGATAACAGCCAATTACATTTTATTGTCTCTGTTAAGGTATGACAGCTCACCTGAATTACAGCTCTGCAATTGGGCGATGAGTACCCTTTTAATGTAAAGCAGGCTGGTTTGATGGATCTTGCGGAGATTGATTAAACGGTGAGCCTTGATAAGGAGTCAGGGTTGCTGTGAGCTAATCAGACACAGGAGAACTTTGCCTTTCATTCCCCTTGAAAGCATTAATCACATGGAAATGATTCATAAAGTAGTGAACACCAAAAAAATACAGTTGGTGCAGTGTCATAGCTAAAAAGCTGAGATGCGATCCAGGAAGCCCCTCATTCAAATATCAGGTAAGTCATCAATCTTTTAGTCCTTTTGTAAAAGACATCTCATATTTGATGGCGTTCGAACGACTTAGTGTGACAAATCACATCGGAATCACAGTGCAGCATTAGTGTGTGTGCGCACTCACACACACTCCTTTCCCTTTTTCTTTCTTTCTTTCTTTCTTTTTTTTTTGGGTCTTTATCCAAACCAATCTGCTCACGTTTTCAACCCAAAGTGAAAACAGAATAAGCAGCTGAAAACTGGCAGAGCATAAAATGTACATAGCCTTCAAACTCAATTGTGCTCAGATCGAATGCCGACTGGCTCCTTCTAACTCGGGAGAAAACAGGCTTCCACGCTTTCTCTTTTATTGGATGCATCTCCGCCTGCCACTCAAGATGAAACTCTGTGTGTAGAAATGAAATATCATTATTGTCATTAGGACAATTTTGTTTGCCACTATTACAAGGTTGTTGGGGGTGGGGTGGGGGTGGGAAGACAGCAGCGCCAAATTATATTAAGAGATGGTTGAAGAAAGGAAGCCAAATAGCTGTTGAGAAACATTTTTGCAAAAACAAAAGAGCCCACCCATCTCTTTATGCTTTCTGATGGTGTAATTAGATGAGGGTTTTTTGTTCCTCTGTTCCTTTCTCTCTCTCATATACTGCATGCCACCCCAATCTCTGAACGTTGCAAGATTCCAGGGGTTCCAGGCGCTTACCCAAGGTTCATATTTCCTTTTGGAAATAAGGCACAGAGGAGACTGTGGTGTCTTTAGGATATAGGGTTTATTTAAACATATTTACAACCTGAGCCTACAGTGATGGGGTTCACAGCCTTGCTTCTCCCATTGCCTTAACTTCAAACAGAAAACCAGCAGTTCTCAGTCTGTTATTTTCCCTCTATTCTAAAGTAGCCATCAAACTTTTTCCTATGTAAAAGCAATTTTAGAGGTTCCTCCTTCACAGGGTGTGGATTATTATGCCTCTGCTCCTCCCTTTCCATCAACCTCGGTTCTCCTGGCCATAGTTCAGAGGTGGGGAACCTGTGCCCCTCCATATATTGTTGGACTACAATTCCCATCATCCCTGACCATTGGCCACGCTGGCTGGGGCTGGGGGGATTTGGAGTCCAACAACGTGTTGAGGAACGGAGGTTTCCAGACTCAGCCATAGCCTCATAAATTGGCTTGAATAATGAGTTAAATGGGGACCATAATCTGTCCATTGTCCACTAGCTATGCTTTCCCTCGAGGTCAAAGGCATGTAGTGTCAACAAAAAAGAAAGGCCCATCACAGATATAGTCTTTTGAATGCTAAAGACCTCCAGATACAGTGTTCGTGAATTTCATGTGACACAGAAAAACCAAGAGTGTGGTTCTAGTTGCTTGAGATTGTCATTCTGGGATTAAATGCAAGTTTAAATGAAAACAAAGCTAGCTCTTCTGATGTCCAATGCCCCAATTACTGATGAAAGAGCTAAAGCTCTGCTAATTTTTTTCTTGTCACAAATCTCCATGATATCTCACCTTTGTGTGTCTTTCTACATATGTAGTACAACCCACTATACTTTGTTTCCACAAAAGTAAGTCATGCTGTGCACAATTGGACTCCAATCCCCACCCTCCCCTGGAAATATGCGTAGCATTTTAGCTTCATTTGCATGTATATGAAAACTAAAATGCACAACCCCTTGCATATTTACTTCTGAGTAAATCCCACTGAACGTCTGAGTAAAGATAGGTAGGATTACATGGAAAATTGCTCAAAATGATCTGCATTTATCTTTCTCCTTCACTCTAATCTTGCTTCTAGTAATATACAGATAGACAGCATGGAGTCTTCATAGCTATCAGCTGAAAGAAAGCTATTCCTGTTATCTTCCCTTGTCTATGCGGAAATAAATTTGACTCTCAGTCTCATATAGAAAATATATGATCTTTTAAGAATGCTTTATATCAGGCATTCGGGAGCACTGACCCCTGATCAGCCATTGGTTCTGCTATCCAAAAGCACAGATACAGCAGTCCTTCAACAGTGAGTGGCATAAATCACACCCAGAGACATTGGATCATGGATGAACCATTGATCTGTGCTGGAAGGACATGGATATAACACTATCATGAGCCATGTGATCCTTCAACAAGGATTACTCAATAGCTATTGATCCTGTGGCTTTCAGTGGGTTTGTTGCATGCCAAGGATATAGTATTGATATTTTATGGGCAGGCTATACTCATGGCAACAAACTCACATGGTTGAGCAGCTACCTATCTGGAAGTGAAGCAGAGTCATCAAAAATTAAGGTACTGGTGATTACATACTTGGGGAAAACCCTGGATATGCAGAAGAATCTATATTTCAATTAAATGAATTAATTCAAATGAATTCAATTAAAAAAGACGTTCTTCCTTTCATATAAAGGAGAATAGGCACTCCTTGCTCAACTACTACTGTTTTTACTCTTAACCAATCAATCAGCTAAAATGTATATGGTTTACTGGCTTAGATCAGGTGCCAACCTCAATTGCAGGATCCAATTTTTCAGTGCACAGAAATTGGGTTCATGGTTTTAGGCTTTTGCTTTGCTTTTGATTACAGAGTAGTATAAATAATCTGGAGTAACCTTTGCTGGATTGACTCAACTGAAATACTTGAGTCAAAGCAGCATGGCGGGGGCGCTTCTCTCTAGAGAGCTGCTGGCTGGGGATTGTGACTGATAAGTCTTTAGATGATGCAATGGAAGGGTGTTGATCTTTTCAAGGCCCCTGATTGAAAGACGTGGAAGTACATTATTATTGATTAAGCACTTTCAGGGTTTAGCCAGCAACATGAATTGTTGACATTTAATTACTGAAACAGCATGCCTATCAGACTTCTTATGGTAAGTAGAAATAAATAATGCAGATGACTTCAAAGAACCTGGTCGACATCCTCTTGATGTCTGAAGCAAACACACCAGAGATGAAGCACGGGCTTAAAACCTTTTCTGAGGAGAAGGATAGCTTAAATAATTCAACCGGTACACAAAGAAAGAGCCTTCGCTGTTTGACTGCTTCTTTGCCTACAGTCTTAAGCACACTTAGGAGAGCGGGGTGGGTGGGTAGTGTGGTGTCCTTCATATCTTGGACTCATTTCCCATCATCTCCATCCAGCATGGCCAATGGTCAGAGGATTATAGTCCAACAACATCTGGCGACCCCTAGAACTACCCCATGACTTAAAGCAGGGGTAGGCAACCTAAGGTCCATGGGCCACAGGGGATGTTTAACCGGCCCTCGAGCCGCCCGCTTGGCGAATCCCCACGTGCTGTGCTAAACTGGTGCAGCGCAGCGTGGGGATTCGCTTCTGTGGCACCGGAAATCGTGTCTGCTCAGATGCTGGAAATCATGGGGGGGGGGGCGCACTCACACACGCACACAGTCCAGCCCACAGAGGGATCTCTGCTGGAGTGAACCAGCCCAGGCAAGATAAACATTGCTGACCCCTGACTTAAAGTCTCATTGAACTCAATTGTTGTTGGCATCCATCTGTCTCAAGAGACAATGGAGTGCACCTCTGGGGGTGAAGTCAAACCAGTGCACTAGCAGCACCTCTCCGAGGCACAAGCCTGAGCAGTGTGTTTGGAGGTCCTGGGCTTCCCAGATGACAAGACCTCTCCTCTTGGCCTTACTGATGTGGTCCAAAGGAATGCAGAGCAAGACGTTTGGCACCAGTTGTTGGAAGGAGGCATACAAGGCAACGCCAACCATCTTAGGGACCCCGCTCTGGATTTGTGTAGGGTTTATTCCTTAGCCTGTTCTTCTCCAATGTATATCTGCCCTGGGTTGGCAACTCATGTAGTGTACTGGGCTTGGAGGGCGCTCATCACAGGCTATCTACACAACTATAACCTCAGCAGCTGAAACAGAGGGGGTGAATTAATATAGCATGGGAGGGATTCATACAGATTTAGACTCCATTGCACCCATTTATCATCTTATATGACAGGGATAAATCATGCAGGCAAATAATCCATCAAAGTCATGAAACGGGCAACAAAAGCCATTTTTAAAAATGAGCAAAAGGAGGTGCATGCCTAAGATGCTCCTTGCCTGGGACATCATCTGGCCATGTGTCTCTCATGTTTCTACATGCTTAGGGTTTTGCTGTTGAAAACGAGTGTACCAATTAATTTGTTATAGACTTTTTTTTTTTTAAAAAAAAAGATAAATATGCCCAGTGATTTTCAGTATTTCTTCATCTTATTAGTTCCTGTCCTAGCATTTTCCTCAGAAGCCAGTTCACCTCCTTGGGGAATCCCCAGGAGCAGAAGAACAGCTTCTTTTGAAATCAAGCAACTTATTGGGACTGCAGAGATAAGAAAAGCAGGAGTCACTGCACATCAGTGGGACCTCAGCCATGTGTGTGGGCTACTAATGGTGTACAAATGAGGCAGTGCACCACAGAGATTGAGTTAGAGCAGTTTCTTCTGTTTCATCCATGTTTTGCCCGTGGATGCACTGGCGGAGGACAGGAGTTTGGAGGGAGTGGACCGCCCCCTGCACCACTATTCCAGTAGGGTGCCATTGTGGTGGGGCCCCCCAGCATGTGCCGCGCACCCCTCCATGCACTTGGTGCCACACCCCAAAAGGCGGCATGCCACATCCCCAGAACGCCTGCCATGCCCCTGCGGGTGGCGCGTCATGCCCCCGGGATGTGCACCACACCCCCTGGGCACATGTCACGCCCCCGGGGGCACCAGCCACGCCCCCACCTGCTCTCCACCCCCAGTAGCGGAGCATGCAGCTTCGCCACTGCGTGTATGGTCCCTTTCACCCGAGAATCTAAACTGAGGGGCTGTGTGTCACTCTTAACTCTTCCATCCCTATCTCTAGGGTTCAATCTGTGCATCACCTGGAAATAGTTCTAACATGCTAGAGGTTCTGACTATGCCCCTCTTGCTTCTGATATTGAAGTTCAATCTCTGAACTATCTGGGGGAATTGAGGAGGTATTATTAAATGCAGCAGATGTAAAGTCATGGAAGGGCAGACTGAAATTGGCCTCCTTTTCTTTTTTAAAAAACCCAAACAGGTGAATTAAAGGGAAATCTAATAGGAAGGAACCCAAGATTAATCAATTGCTAATGGTTAGTTCCAATCTGAAGAGATGCCTAGGCCCCAATGGTCTTCTGATGACATCATTGGCAGCACTCAGCCTTTGCTCTTCCTCCTCCTTCTCTTCCCTCCCAACACTATACTTAGTGAAGATTCAGATAGAAGAAAAGCCCTGCTGGATTAAAAAAAACACATTAAAAACTCCCTGATACAGATATCTTCTACAAGTTGTGTAGTTCTTTATCTCCTTGACATTTGATGAGAGGGCGTTCCACAGGGAGGATGCCACTACTGAGAAGGCCCTCTGCCTGGTTCCCTGTAACCTTGCTTCTTGCAGTGAGGGAACCGCCAGAAGGCCCTTGGAGCTGGACCTCAGTGTCCGGGCTGAATGATGGGGGTGGATAAGCTCCTTCAGGTATACTGGACCGAGGCCGTTTAGGGCTTTAAAGGTCAGCACCAACACTTTGAATTGTGCTCGGAAATGTACTGGGAGCCAGTGAAGATCCTTTAGGGCCAGTGTTATATGGTCCCGGCAGCCGCTCTCAGTCCCCAGTCTATATGAGTCTTAGCCTGGACAACAAGGGAGTATCCTTTGCTACTTGTACCACACATAAACTACGGAATTCACAAGAGGCACTGATGGCCAACAGTCTGCATGGTTTTAAAAGAGGATTGGACAAATTCATGGGGGGAAAGGCGATCAGCATTCTATCTCCACTGTCAGCGGCAGTGTGCTTCTGAATACCAGTTGGCAGGAATCTCCAGTGGAGAGAGTGTGGTTGCCCTCAAGTGCGTTTGTGGGTTTTGTACAGGCATCTGGTTGACTACTTTGAGAGCAAGATGCTGGACTGCATTGACCTGATCCAGCAGAGCTGCTCTTAGGTTTTTATGTAGTCCTTCCAGCTTAGGCTGAAAGCACCCTGGCCAAATCTAGATTCCAGTGTGGATGCCCATAGCTTCAGCCTGGCCCTGATGGACACCAGAAAGAAACAGTTCAGTAGCAGTACAGTTGCAGAGAACAAGGTTGTTGTGCATCCTACTTGGCAGAGGAAGTCGTCCTCTTTTTGAGGGCTGTCAGAGGACGGTCCTCTGTTTGAAGGCATCCTCTGTTGGAAGAGTTGCCTAGTCAAAGAACCCTAAGAAAGGAGAGCAGAAGGGAACTTGAAGTTGCCCATCACCAATTCGCCCTTGGACAGCAGACGGAGCAGGCACACAGCTTTTGTAAGCAGTCTTCACACCCATGGTGAATGTATTTCTATTCAAGCAGTGATAATTATTTCTAAATTTGCATCTGTACATATAAATCAGCATATGCAAATGTTTATGTAAATCTGTGCCTCTTATTTTTTGCAAAGCATCAACATCTCTCCAGTACTGATTTTTGTCAGTTGCCTTTTCAGTAGAAGGTGGAATAATATCTTCTTGCTTCTGTGGTCTGAAATACTGATGCTTGTCTGTCCATATTAAGCTGTAGCCTAGATCCTCTCCCCTTTCATGTCACCCCCCACCTTGTGCCTTTAATGCCGTAAGTAGGTCACCAAAGATCTAAACGCTGTTATTTCCATTTCTCCCTATTACATCTGGCGGTGGCTGGAATGCATGTATTTGCAAAGCAACACATCAGAGCCAGGCCTGTGGTGTTTGCTCAAAGTGAATGATTCCCCCTCCCCAGTTTTCCCCTTAGTGCTATGTCGGCAAATAATAAATAAGTAAAAATGATTAACTGTTATCATGATTCTCAGAAGAAAGCAGGTCTTGCCTTGCTATCAGTTCTGATGTTCAAGGCATTGTGCAGCCATGAGACACAGAGCAATCCATTGCCATGCAAAATTAGACGGTTGACTTCAATGCCAAAAAAAGTCACATACATATTAGACACATCCCCTATCATAGCTGAATAGGGTGGACCTCTCTCTCTCTCTCTCTCTCTCTCTCTCTCTCTCTCTCTCTCTGGTTTTTCAGATTAAAATTTTACAGTCACATGGCCAAGATACAACATAAAAACAAGATTCCAAGGAATCTCTTGGGTCCTATTGTTAATCATTTCCTCCTGCATCTTTTATAATATTCCAAATCTTTTATCTCCCCATTGTATCCAAAATTCACCATTAAATTACAAGTGATATTCCAATCCTACTAAAGATTTTAACTGTTTGCAACGGTCTTTAAGATAAGTTATAAATTTCCCCCATTCCTTTTTTTGTCTTCCTGGTTTCTGATTCTTCCGGTCATTTTAGCCATTTTGGCATAGTCCATCAACTTGATCTTCTTCTCTGGTTGGGACTTTATCTTCTTTCCATCTCTGGGCCAATAACATCCGTGCAGCCGTGGTCGCATACATAAATAGGGGGTGGACCCTTACAATGCACCATATTATTTTTCGTATATTAATTTAAAGGCATAGATGCAAATTTAGAAAGAATTGGAATACATCTCACTGTCATGCACAAGGTGGGGACCCAGTGACCCGTATGCCTGGTCAGACTGCTGTCCGACTGCTCACTGTTGATATAGCAGAGAGAAACAAGAGTAATTCTGATTTGCTAGATGTAGTCATAAATAGAACTGGGATTTGACCTAATCTGGACCAGGAGAGCTCAATATTACCTCGCAATTCTCATTATTTGCAGACTCACCAGCTAGACAAGACCCCTGACTACATTTCTGCTTCCAGTGCACAGTAGGACTGAATTTTTATATTTTGTGGGAATTTTCAGCAAAGCCTGGAATCAAGAGTTTGGCTAATACTGGCCTGTGCATATGTTTCTTATTGAATTCAGCTGCCTTGCCAAGCTACAGCTACCTTCTGTATTAAAAGCAATTTGATCTGAGCGAGTAACAAGGGGTTTTGTCATTTGGCCAGACTTGTGAATTCCTTGGCCAAATGAATACATGGTTTATCAAGAGCAGAATTGATTCTGGAGCTGTAGAAGAGAAGCAAGAAACCAGAATACAGTGGTACCTCGGGTTAAGTACTTAATTCGTTCCAGAGGTCCGTTCTTAACCTGAAACTGTTCTTAACCTGAAGCACCACTTTAGCTAATGGGGCCTCCTGCTGCTGCCGCACCGCTGGAGCCTGATTTCTGTTCTTATCCTGAAGCAAAGGTCTAAACCTGAAGCACTATTTCTGGGTTAGCGGAGTCTTTAACCTGAAGCATATGTAACCCGACGTACCACTGTACAAAAAAGGGAGTTGCAATAGCATTCTGTCTTGTAGCTGTAGTTTAGCATAGGTGCTTAAATGCCACAGGTAAAGTCACAATACTTAGAATCATAAAATTATAAAGTTGGAAGGGACCCAAAGAGTTATTCAGTCCAACTCCCTGCGAACTTTAAAGTTTTAAAGAATGTACAGATTTTTCTAGGTGATGCTTAGGCTCCATACACACTATATATTTAAAGCTCCTGCAGCCAATTGGAAGCTGCGTAACCCATATCAGACGTTTGGATTCCAAAGAATGTTCGCAAACTGGAACATTCACTTCTGGGTTTACGGTATTTGGGAGCCAAAACATCGACTCGCAAGGCGCGCGACTTCCGAGGGACGACTATATATTACTTTTTAGACTAATGCCGGTGTATTCCATGTCTCCCCTCACATCCAAAGCAAGGTGCAGTCGCACCCCCAAAACATTATGGTAATTTGCTTGCGGCTGTAAGGTTCTATATGATTTCTTCTTCTATGTAAGGGGTGAAGATGGGTGGCGGATCAAGCCCTGTATAGTTGCATATATGAGAAACACTGTGCTGTAAAAATTATGCAAAGCTGACAGTTAATTTTCGTAACGAAAAGAGGGCCTGTGTGCAATTAACTTGCTGAAGGAATTACACAGACAATTATCTTATATTTGGGGTAATGAGGAAATACCAGCTCTCTAAATTGATGTCTTGGAGAGAGTAAACAGCTACTTCCAGCCTGAACCTCATTTATAAAATGGATTGTATTTGGAAGTGTAATACATTTTGAAGGATAATGGATACCCTCCGGGGCACCCGCTAATTTAAAATGTGTCTATAGTTAAAAGCTTCCTTTTAAAAGGGCAATGTTGACACAATGGACATATCCTCTCATGGGCACCAGATGAATGTTAATTGCTATAGGCTGACAAGGCAACTCTTCAGAGAGTGTGTTGCTCTACCTGTGCTAATGCTAACTCTAATAGCCAAAGAAGAAGTGCCACATCTTTCAGCCACAAATATGCAAAACACACATGGGTGTCATCTGGTGCAGCGGAGCTGAAATGAATTTGCTCCCTGTGATTTTCTGTGAATTTCAATGCCTGTTCTCTGAATCCTTGGTGAATGTTGTCTAGTGATTTAAAACTGCGGGAGGGAAGCCTTTTCCAGGCCAATGTTATATATTTATTTATTACTTTTCTATACCCACTTCCCCCCCAAAAGGAGCCCAGGGCAGCGAACCTATGCAAGGGATAAAACAATAGAAGCAGACTATGAATGATCTCAAGTAAAAAAAAGGGGGGGAGGCTAGTTGCAAGAGGAAGGTCAGAAAGCATCAAAAGGGCTATATAAGAGGTGCCTCCAGCATAAGTGGATAATCATAGAGGATTATGCAGAATTATGTGGAAATAATCGCTCCCGCTAACAGCGAACTCAGGTGGTGTTAGTGATGACATAGCCAAAACAGGCCCCTTCGAGGCACAAGAAGATATCCAGCTGCTTGGGGGAACCTTGCAGTTTGCAGAAGTACAAAAAAATTTTAAGATAATAAAATATTAGGCAGCAAAATATAAAACAAATATGACCCAATGAGGACTGAGCATGCTTGCTCCTAGTTGAAGAATGTTGAGCTACATAGCGGATAAAAAAGATGGGAATGAATGGAACGGCATGTTCCAAAGGAGTGCATTGCTGACTGGAGGCTAGGGATGGGGAGGAAATTATTCAAGAATGCAAAGTAAGCAAGCTCACCTTCAAATAAGAACAGAAAATAATATGTGAACTGAAAAGCCACTGTCCTTTGAAAGTTACACTTCCCTGAATTCTGTGCTGCTGTTCTCCAGCCAAGTAGCGGGTACAGAACTTCATTTAATCAGGTAAAATCTGCATAGAATTGCACACATTGATGACGATAGTATCAAAGGTGCATTGCATTAGGAGAAATTTCTTGCAAAAATGTGCGCATTAGGCAAAAATGCATTAGAGTTAGAAGAAGTGCATGCTAAAATGTTGCTGAATCTTCACAAGGGCTTAGAAAGAAAAATCACAAAGAGATGTGGAGAGACAGAGAACCAAACTAAAGATTGGGAAAATGAGGAACCCAAAATGTCAGTGTTCTAGCATTCCTGCTAGAAGGTCAGAATCCAATGCAATATTTTGTTGCGGGACCCACTTGTAATGCTAAAATCAGTAGCTTAACTAAGTGAAAAGGCAGTGAAGCAACTGAAGAGTAAACAGGTTAGCACAGGAAGACTTCAGGAGCTGCATCTGAGCCTATGTGCATCCAGGCCTCTGAGTCCTCTTCAGATGCAGATGGGAAATACAACATTGGTGCCTGTGACTGTGTCTTTTAGTGCCTGTTGGTTGTTAGCACCCCAAATGTATCTATTCAATAACAGCAGATCTTTGGAAGTCCAGCTGCTCTTAATTTGAATGAATACCTCCCTGAAACAAACAAGAACCTCCTTAAATTGCAAGTTTAAAGTGCTCTGCTGCACTTACAGTAGTAGCAGCAGCAGCAGCTAAAGGAGGTATGTGAATCTATGGCTCAGGCAGAGGGCCTTCTCGGTAGTGGCGCCCGCCTTCCACTCAGCTGTAAAAGAAATAAACAGCTATCAGACTTTTAGAAGATGTCTGAAGGCAGCCCTGTTTAGGGAAGCTTTTAATATTGGATGAATCATTGTATTTTGATATACTGTTGGAAGCCGCCCAGAGTGGCTGGGAAAACCCAGCCAGATGGGCGTGGTATAAATAATAAATAATAATTATTGTTGTTGTCGTTATTATTATTATTATTATTATGGATCATTTAAGCATTCTTAGCACAGTGGTGGAAAATTTTGAGTTCTCAGTGCTGGGTGGGTGACGTAGGCAGAATTCGGAGCACAGATTTAGCTAGATTTATTGTCTTATTCTAAAGATAAGCTCTCCTTTCTTAAATGGGACAAGTCGAACACCTACCTGTTGAAAATATTCTTGGCACTGAAACAAATCAGTGCTAACAGGGTAGTTGTGGTGTGTGAGGGGGCAAGGCAGCAGTGGCCAACTTGGATCTCTCCTGACCTTGCCCCACTGCTGCCTTGCCCTGGTAATGCAGAAGGAAAGGAGAAGAAAGGACAAGAAGAGTGATAGACTCATAATCTGGGGAACCGGGTTCGTGTCTCCGCTCCTCCACAAGCAGCTGCTGGGTGACCTTGGGCCAGTCACACTTCTCTGAAGTCTCTCAGCCCCACTCACCTCACAGAGTGTTTGTTGTAGAGGAGGAAGGGAAAGGAGAATGTTAGCCGCTTTGAGATTCCTTAAAGGGAGTAAAAGGCGGGATATCAAATCCAAACTCCTCCTCCTCCTCCTCCTCCTCCTCTTCTTCTTCTTCTTCTACTACTACTACTACTTCTACTGGTTAATTGGTTGCTTGTCCTGCACCTGCACCTAATTAATCATGTTAGAGTGAGTCAGCAAGCATGTGAGAGTGACTCAGCAAGATCTAAAGTCTAAATGCACTTGTGTTTGAAGCAGGTTTGCTCTGGGCTACTGCCTAGTATGGGTTGGAATGCTGTTGGAAAGACTATACTACGACTGTATGTAACTGCTAAGCTTTAAAACTGCATTGTACCCTACTTAGAACTGTCTGGTATTTTTCTGTTCCACTGGCACATTCCGCTGGCACACTGAATGGGCACTCTGCACATGCTCCATCATGCCCCTCACCCATTTTCATCTCGGCGAAGGGCATTGCTCTCATTGTTGGTGGGGCAGTGGGTTCTTGATGCCACCCAGGCCAATTATCTAGTTACCAAACATAGCTTTCCCCCTTGAGTTGTTATGTTCACTTTTCCAGCTGCTGCATCACAAATTTGCATTCATCCATAATTTTTTTACAAAGGTAAAGCCCAAGGTAAGCAGAGGGCAAGGTGGCACCGTCCCATTAAGACCAGGGCAGTTGATACAGTTGCCTCTGGTCAGTGGCGTAGCGTGGGGGGTGCAGGGGGGGCCGGCCGCACCGGGCGCAACATCTGGGGGTTAGGGTTAGGGGGCGCAAATCCACGGGTTAGGGGGCGCAAATCCACGGGTTAGGGGGCGCAAATTACTTGCCTTGCCCCGGGTGCTGACAACCCACGCTACGCCACTGCCTCTGGTGAAGGACAAGATGCCTTCTCTCCCATTCTGACCTGGGGAGCTGGACCTTACGTCAGTGTAGCAGCAGAACAGCATCCTGCACTTCATTGGAGGGCAGCAGGCTAGCTGGTGATGGGGGAGGGCAGACATTGTTCTGTCCTCCAATAACTTCATGTATCTCCCTGTCCCGTGCTGCCTGAGGCATTCTGCCTAACAGTAGGGCCGGCTGTGGTCTTTCAAGACATCTCACACTGTTCACCATGCTATGGTCTTTCAAGACATCTCACACTGTTCACTAGGCATGTTTTATGGCAGGAGGAAGCAATCTATCTCAGTCAGCCCCTCAAGTGTTGTTGCAAATGGATTAAGGCAGGAATTGGTGGCTCAGTGGTGCAACAAAACATTTAAGCAGGGTGCGAAAATGTCTTGGGTCTGTAGTGCCCACAGTGGTAAATCTCTGATGTAAACATCTGTTCAGGCTGAATGTTGATTTCAAACCAAGCCCACTTTCTCCTGTTCTTCCTCCCGTGCAACATCTATCTAGTGCCAAAGAGAGTCAAAAATCAAAGGCACTGCCGTTGATCCAAGGAGATTCTGACAAATGTAACAGATTATGATACTTTTCTCACAGAGAGTAACTGGATTAAAGGATTGATTTTTTTTTTCTGTTGTCTTTTCCTTTTTTTCTCTCTCTCTCCCTTCCTCCTTTGTACTCTCAAAAAATTGGAATCTTTCTTACAGGAAGAAATTGCTTCTCAAGTCTGAGGTTGTGGAGGTAGAGATGCCATTCTTGAGCATGACTTGGATAGTTCAGAGAGGGGATTGTTTCTTTCAACGCTAGACCAAAATATCTTAATGTCTGAGGCAGAGCAGCAAATGCAGCCCTCCAAGTCAGAGGGTCCATGATAGTGATGCTGGAGGCAGAGCTAGTATATTTGTCCCCTGCAATATTGTTCTTCATCAGGGTGGGGAACCCAAGCCTCACATTCCCCTCATGTGAGAACAGGTTACTAGACTAGATAGGCCATTGACCTGGTCCAGCAGGCTCTTATGATGTTCTTATGCTAGGTAGAGAGGGTCTGTGTCTGAGTTTCCCTTCCCTAGCTCTATGTACTGACATGCGGGTGGCGCTGTGAGTTAAACCACAGAACCTAGGACTTGCCGATCAGAAGGTTGGCGGTTCGAATCCCCGCGACGGGGTGAGCTCCTGTTGCTCGGTCCCTGCTCCTGCCAACCTAGCAGTTCGAAAGCACGTCAAAGTGCAAGTAGATAAATAGGTACCGCTCTGGTGGGAAGGTAAACAGCATTCCCGTGCGCTGCTCTGGTTCACCAGAAGCAGCCTAGTCATGCTGGCCACATGACTTGGAAGCTGTCTGCAGACAAACGCCGGCTCCCTCGGCCAATAAAGTGAGATGAGCGCCGCAACCCCAGAGTCGGCCACGACTGGACCTAATGGTCAGGGGTCCCTTTACCTATGTACTGACATAACACCCCAATGAGGCTAATGCGTCAAGTGTCCATCAGCCACAACCCAACTCTACTTTTCAGTTGCTGCATTAAGCCACAGGTCACCCTTGGCTCTGTCACTGGTGCTGTAGCTCAAATCCTGAACCACCCTCCCAATCTCTTTGTCAAGTCAGAACGAGCAGAGAAAAGTCCATATTTTGCCATCTTCCCCAGCATAAAAATCTTGAGTCGTGTGTCAGCAAGTGCTTTGCCATCATTTCTTATAAGCCAAGACCCTTCGTTAATTATAAGTACACATTCTCAGCAAGGGAGTAATTCAGGCTGGCTATAATTCTGGTAAGATTTCAAGAAAAAGCACTTACATTACTAGATGCTTTTCTTAGAACACTCCTGTGAATCAATGTTATTTTTTTAAATGGACTGGCAGGGAAGTGCGACTGTGTACAGCAACCTTCCCAACATGGTACCCTCCAGCTAGGTTAAACTACAACTCCCATCAGGCTGGGGGTGATGGGGGTTGTAGTCGAAATCAGCCGGAGATCATCAGGTTGGGGAAGACTGGCGTAAAGCAGTCTGGATAGCTCAGTTGGTTAGAGCATGGTGCTGATAATGCAAAGGTTGCAGGTTCAATCCTTGTATGGGACAACTGCATATTTCTGTGTTGCATTGGGGTGGACCAGATGACCCTCATGGTCCCTTCCAACTCTACATTTCTATGAATCACAGGAGGCTCTGTGCAGCATCTCGAGGTAGGATGTTTGTGTTCAGATTAGGCATGAACCCAAATGTTCCCTATTTGACTACAGGTGCCGAAATGGCTGGAGACATTTCTGCAATTTGTGGAGGGCAGGGGTAACTCAGCGGAAGAAGTGTGTGTGCATTAGAAGTGAAAACCACTGGTTGCCTGAAGCTGTCTTTATCCTGCCATTCTCACACAGTAATTAAGAAGTGCTGAGGAAGATGGTGCTATTGCATCAAGCTCTGCAGTGGCAACTAGAAATCATACTGACCCTGACTCTATGGAATGGGTGGGGATGGTTGGAGTGTCATGGTTATCCCACTGTGAGTGGGTTGGTACCACAGGATAGGGATGGAGAGGTGTGACTTAACTTCTCAGATATTTCTTTTGCTGGCATTTTTTATTTAATTATTTTGTCTTTTGCAGCTGTTGTCTTGGTTGTTGGTGATTAGTCATTTCCTATAATTGGGTCGGAGGGTTGCTTTATTGTTTGCTGATAATTTAGCCAATATTGCCATATGATATGCAAAATGAATTCTTTAATTTTGCTGACTGATTTTCAAGTTATATTTTGGGTTACAATAGGAAGAAAGGCCATCGCTCACTGGTGGAACATTTGATTTAGATATAGATGATGCTGGCTAAGGCTGGAAATACCTCCTGCCTGAAACCCTGGAGAACTGGACTAGACTGACCAATTATCTCACTCGGTCTAAGGCAGCTTCCTACGGTGGCACTGTGGTTTTTGTTGTACATTTTGCCGTTTTTGTTTTGAGTACAGGGATATAGAAAGGTGGTTTGCAATTTTAAAATGAATTGAAAACGCGTGGCTGGGAACTGATTAGTGATGGGGCGGCAAGGATTGCTCATGTAGCTGCAGTTTACACCCCCTTAAGTCACCTAGGAATGGCACAAGGGAGCATTGTTTTCAGATAACTACAGGAGAGAGAGCTAAGGGACGCGGGTGGCGCTGTGGGTTAAACCACAGAGCCTAGGACTTGCCGATCAGAAGGTCGGCGGATCAAATCCCGGCGAAGGGGTGAGCTCCCGTTGCTCGGTCCCTGCTCCTGCCAACCTAGCAGTTCGAAAGCACGTCAAAGTGCAAGTAGATAAATAGGTACCACTCCGGCGGGAAGGTAAACGGCGTTTCTGTGCGCTGTTCTGGTTTGCCAGAAGCGGCTTAGTCATGCTGGCCACATGACCCGGAAGCTGTACACCGGCTCCCTCGGCCAATAAAGCGAGATGAGCGCCACAACCCCAGAGTTGGCCACGACTGGACCTAACGGTCAGGGGTCCCTTTACCTTTACAGGAGAGAGAGAAATGAGCTACTTCAGGGAGAAGCTCTTCTTGATCCCTTAGGTCATGGGTGAAGAACCTGTGGCCACCCAGTTGTTGCTAGACTCCCAACTCCTGTCAGTCCCAGCCAACATGGCTAGTGGTCAGGGATGTTGGGAGTTGTAGGTCAGCATCAGTAGGAAGCTGCAGGTTCAGGGGAACTGTAGGGAAGAAGCACCCTGTTTGTTTGGAGCCCTGCACCCCCAACTCCTCTGATGGGCTCATCCATGCTTCCATTTGTACCATGATTTGCAGGAAACCTGATTGACGTTTGTCCCAATTTAGCAGTAAACAGCTTGACTGGTGACTGGGAGCGGCTGCTGAGACCACATAACTCCCAGTACGTTTCCGAGCACAATTCAATTAAAGCCCTAAACAGCCTTAGTCCAGTATACCTGAAGGGGCATCTCCACCTCCATCATTCTGCCCGGACACTGAGGTCCAGCGCCGAGGGCCTTCTGGCGGTTCCCTCGCTGCGAGAAGCCAAGTTACAGGGAACCAGGCAGAGGGCCTTCTTGGTAGTGGCACCCGCCCTGTGGAACGCCCTCCCACCAGATGTCAAAGAGAAAAATAACTACCAAACTTTTAGAAGGCATCTGAAGGCAGCCCTGTTTAGGGAAGCTTTTAATGTTTAATAGGTTACTGTATTTTAGTGTTTTGTTAGAAGCTGCCCAGAATGGCTGGGGAAACCCAGCCAGATGGGCGGGGTATAAATAAATTATTATTATTATTATTATTATTATTATTATTATTATTATTATTATTATTATTATTTCTTCCCCGGGGAAAGCAGTGGGACTAAAACTAAAACAAGAACCCCTGCTCAGACCTGTGCCTACAAATCACAGACCTGTGCTTACAAATTGCAGCACAAACGGAAGCGTGAATAAGTCCTATCTCTCACTAATTAAGATCACCCACTGATTATGTCTTGCTTGAGGACCCTCAAACAGGGTGCTTCCCTAGAACCCTCGCCTTCACCGAGACTCGCAAAACAGAGGCTGACTTCTCAGAGTTACAGACCAAGTAGGCATCTCTTGTAACGAAGAGGATGTTTTCAGCAGCGTCGCCATAGCAACAGTCAGATGTTGCTCCAACCCCCGGAATGAACTGAATGCATCATCATCAAGTTGGACCTTCAGTTGGATTCTTCCCACCTGGTACTTGAGATGCGTAGATGGCCCACTTCACACCAAGAAAAATGAATCCATTAATATTTGGAAACGGGAACAGCCTGTTAGAGAGGAATGGTGGTCTCTGCAATTTTTCAGGTGTTGCTGATTCAGAGTCTAATTCAGGATAAATACATTTAACCAAAGATAGCAATGATGATTAAAGGTGCCTTGGAGGGCTCTCTGTCATGTCGCAGGAACATGGGAAGCTGCCTTATAGTGAGCCAAACTATGGATCATTGTTCCATCTAGATCAGTGTCGCGTACAGTAACTGACTATCGAGGATTTCAGACAGGGGTCTCTCTCAGCCATACTAAGACATCTTTTCCAGTTCTGAAACCAACCCTCCCTCCTATTTTGCAGTCCCCTTTGTTTTCACCTTCACCCTCATTCCCATGCCGCCTTTGCCTTCCTCCTTTTTTGCAAACTGCTCTTGCACAGACACATATAACCCCTGAGATCTCCCCACTGAATGCAGTTACTAATCCCCTTTTCACGAAAGCATTTCCAAAGTCACACAGTGCCCCTCTTGCCCCCCCCCATTTTCACCTTCACCCTGCTTTAGATACCTCCTCCTCACAGGCTTCTTCAGCTCTCAGGGAGCACTAGATGGTTGTAATTCTTTTGTGATGCTAGCACCATCTGTCAACGACCGCATGAACTACAGTATGATGACAGACCAGTGCATAGAGAAAAACGAAAGATTCAGCACAGCTCTTCCCTGATCAGCCTGGAACCTGCTTGTGAAAGGATTGCCTTAAAACTAGAGACAAACTAATCTCCCAATTTTTATTTCTCTGTTTCTCATTTTTTTCAAATTTTAAGTCCAGCTAATTCCTTTCCCGCATCATTTCACAATTTATTTTAATTTTTTCATGGAAATTCATCAGCGTTTTAATACACATTTCTTCTTTTAAATCTAGTTTTGGCTAATGCATACGTTATTGCAAGCCCCTTCCCGTAATACAATGAATTGTGTGCATGTTGTTTTTAATAATAAAGGCATTGTTATGTAACACTTTCCCCCAATATAATGCATGTTCCCACCTTTTTTTAGTTGGAGAACTGTGTCAGAAAATTTAGAGAATTCAGTGACTTCTGAAGGGTAGCTGTATTTCAGTTTGCATACTTCTCTTGGAAATGCAAATTGAACCAACTTTCTCTTCCACCCCTCCTTCATACATGTTGTGAATCTACCCAAATTTTCAGATTCACCATCTCAGTCTCTGGTCTCCCTTTGATATCTGTGTCATGCCCTCTTCGCTGTGTGCATTTCAGCTTTGGGTATTTTTTTCATTCCGGAAGGCTTTTATGATTAATTTCTGTATATGCTGACTTTGCTTGTCCTTAAAAAAAAATGTTGTTGTTTTTAATGATGTTTAATGCTTGGATCTTACGGTTGATGTTTTTTGTTGTTTTTGAGGCAATTATCTATAAGCCACCTTGTGAGATATTCCCACCCCCCAAAGAGACAGAAAAGAAATATGCACATAAATACATACAAATTTAAAATTAACTTAGTGGGGAAGTGGTTGGGATTGGTAGTTCAGTATTATAAAGTATTTTCTCTGTCCTGGTTCTGTTAATTATGTCCTTGCCAATGGGCATATAAAGCTTACAGAAATTAGCACTTTTAAAAGTCTGTTCCTATACAGACTTCATTTTTTTCTTGAATGTTGTATTTTCATTAATCATCTGCGAAAGCTGTGACTTGTTTATGGATGCTAGGTAATGACCTCTAGTCTCCCTGGCATGCAATTGTGGATGTTGCATGGGGCAAGGGCATCAGGTACTCTGGAACCTGAACTGAAAGCCTCCTCTTTTTGTAATTTGGTACCCAGCCTGGGACTGAGTCTACTGGGAGTCTTCTTCATGAGCCGAAGATGGGCGTGCAGCATTAGCCCTTGCCATAGTTCTCTGTCAGGTAGCATGAGGACTTCTGGACTTCAGGGCAGGAACTTTGTTTTTTTTAAATAAATATTTATTAAGATTTTACAAATTATAACAAACATATCAATACACACACACACAAACAAAAATAACATAAAAAGAACAAGTATAATTTCAATACCTTAATTTCTTAAAACTTATTTCACCGACCTCCTCATACCTCCCCTTTCTGCATTCCCATTTCAAAAAATTAATTCAGCAAGTCCTCACCCTTGATTTTATCTAATTATCATCCTTACTTGTTTGGAGGTTCTAGAAGGGGAGCGCAGCTATCGTATACCCTTGACCGAAGAACAGTACACTCCTTCTATCTGGGATGGTCGTCCTCTTCCACCGAGCGCGCAGCTTCGGGAGGGACGCACATGGAGCGGTGAGGGAGGAAGGGGACACCCACCTAGCCAGCCAGATCAGCCGAATCAACCCTGGCGATCAATGGGGTGACAGATGTCGCAGGGGTTACCAACATAGTTCCCTTCAGAAGTCATTGGACTTCAACTCCCACCAGCCTCCGCCAGCATGGTCAATGGTCCAGAATGATGAGCATTGTAGTTCAGCAGCATCTGGAGAGCAACTTGCCTTCTGCCTCTGCTCTACAGGTATCTCTAAGACTTTAGCTTGCATTTTTGACTTTCACAGGCAAATTACGCGGTCAAAGTGGGCATATCACATCCATAGATGCTCCCCTGTTGTGCGAGCAGGAAGTCAAGCGGCCACCAAAAGAGGGCATGAAGTGACTTGTCTCTTTCTGGTCGCTGGTCACACTGAAAAAGCAAAGGGCAATCGCTGAGCCACTAGGGCCTTTCCAAATTTCAAAGCCAAGCTGCTCCAGCTTCTGCTTTGTGAACCATTAAATTGCACTGAAGTTGTATGCTTGTTCATTTCCCTGCAGCTCAGCCCAGATCTCTCGCTTTTCCTGCTGTATTGATCCATTTTTAGTCTTTCTTAAGGTTCCAGCTGCCCATCTCCCTTCATTCTTACTACTTTTTGTTTTTAAAATGGCACATTAAAGAGTGAGAGAGAACGTAATGCATAAACTCAGTTGTGAACTTGGGTGGTTAAGTGTCTTTCGGAGGGGGCCACCTAAAAATAAGATATTCTTGGAGGACTCCCAAGGCATGCAGAAATATGCAAAATTATAAATCGAAAGAAAAGGGAGAGGAGAAAAACCCAAACAGTTTGTAAAAGTGGAAACTCAGGGAGGGAACTGAGGCAGGAAAAGGAGGGTGGAGGTGGACATGCAGTCTTCCCCTTCTGCCCCTCTCCTCCTGATATTGACACATGCAATGCCCACTGCAGCACCATGCCCACTGCAGCAAGTTCTGCCTCCTGTTATGGAGCAGTGCATTCAATAATAAATGGGGTGATGGATGGAACACCTCTGCATCTCACAATGTTTGAATTCAGTATTCTTCTAGGAAAATATGAGCAAATGCCCATATTCCTCTTGGTTAAGATTTGGTAGAATCTCCAAGGGCCAAAAATATTGGTCCAGGCCAGGGGTCAGATCTAGTCAATCAGTCATTGATTATCTATCATTGGCCTGATGTTACACCCATATGAACATAAAAAGTGTATGTTGGAGGGACTTGGGAAACTACCTGATACCAAGCCAGATTATTGATCCATCTAGCTCAGTATCATCTACACCAGGCTTCCTCAACCTTGGCCCTCCAGATGTTTTGAGACTACAGTTCCCATAATCCCTGACCACTGGTCCTGCTAGCTAGGGATTATGGGAGTTGTAGGCCAAAAACATCTGGAGGGCCAAGGTTGAGGAAGCCTGATCTACACTGAGTGGCAGTGGCTCTCCAGGATAGCAGATGGGGGTGTCTTCTCTGCCCTATCTGGAGATGCCAAGCGTTGAAGCTTGGGCTTTCTGCATGCAACCCTCTGAGCTGCACCCCTTCCCCCAAATGCAGAACAAGGAGCAAATGCAGAACAAGGACTACATGCAGTTCTTCCAGCATCATTAGTGTTTGGGTGAGGAATTGTTCTCCTCACAAAAGAGAACAGCAGGTGGGATGAGGGGAGTCAGCTATTGAGATTCATACTACAGGGACCAATTAAACACTGGCAGGGAACTCAGGGGATGATGCAATAATTGCATTCAAAGTTTTAGATTTATGCTTCCCTGACTCTGTGTGGAATATCCACGTTCCCCAGCTGGCAAACAATTGTGTTGTAACTGCAACTATCGGTTTCCTGTGCTCATGTAATGTAGCATTCCTTTCACCCTTATATCAAGACCGCTCTCATTAGCCAGTTCCAAAGTCTAGTGCTTATCCCCTGTCCATGGTGCTGAAATACCCAAGCCAGGCCATTGTGGCCTGTTGGGGGAATGAAAGACAGCTCACAACATGAGTGGTTGCAGGGGGGAAATCCCAGTACAGTCATACCTTGGGTTACAGACACTTCAGGTTGCGTTTTTTTGAGTTACGGACCGCTGAAACCCGGAAGTACTGGGACGGGTTACTTCCAGGTTTCAGCGGTCGTGCATGCGCACAATCTCAACCCACGCATGCACAGACACGCCATTGTGGGTTGCGAATGCTGCGGGTTGCGAACATGCATCCCACACAGATCATGTTCGCAACCCGAAGTCTCTAAAAACTTGTTTGGGTATTGATTAAAACCTCAAATATTGAACAACTACTGTTCATTCCTAACATAGAAAATCTAATCATCTACCTACCTACCTACCTACCTACCTACCTACATGTCAGAGGGGTGTATGTGTGCGCAATTTAGACTAGAATTGCACTCAAGAATTGTACTATTGGGAATAATCTGGCATTGGTAAAGAGATCCATTAGATGAAGTCATCTATCTTCCCTGTTTATATCGTCCTGGGTTTTGAATAAGGCCTGTGTGGGAAGGAGCTTTTTAATTGCATCGTATAATTCATCTTGCACTCATTTGTGTATTTACATGTGCTTATTCACTAGGGAACAGCTAAAGTTTAATTGTCATTGCTTCCTAAGTAGCTGAGTAGGTGGATGCATACGGAGCTGGTAGTTTGTGCATATGGATTAGTCTCATGTCAGAACAGATTCCTTGCTGAGGAGACTGTACAGATTTATAGATTTGTCTTAATTGCTTGAATGAATGCTTCACATCTGTAGAACATGCATTTCAAGCATCCAAAGCAGTCTGCAAATGTTACCTTTGTAATCACAAAAAACAGCCCCGTATCGTAGGATAGCATTATTACTCTACTAATGCAGGTGGAGGGGTTGGTGCATGTGTGCCACAATAGCCCCTGTGCTTTTAAGTGAGTGGAGGTGAGATTTGGAACTGGGAATGAGATTATAGTACATTCACTTAGCCAAGATACTAGGGAAAGAACCATCACTCAGTGGAGGAGCGTGCATTTTGGTTATACAGGAGGTCCTGATTAAACCCATAACATCTTCAGTTAAAAAGGTCAAGCAGAAGATATTGGAAAAGACCTCTCTGCCTGGTATCCTGGAGGGCTAATCCTGGTCAGAATCAAGTGGACATTACTGGGCTAACTGGATAAAAGTTACATTCCGGAATTGGGTTTATTAGTTTAGATTTCCTGGTTATACTAATAACATTGGTTCCTGTGTTCCTTGTACTGTATACTGCACTACCTGTTGCATTAAGGAACTGTAGTTTTTTGATCGATATACTATCATGCTAAATTTTATTTGCACCAATGGCTGTGGTGTGACACAATCATGGATATTATCGGACATGTTGCCCCTCTTTATGCACATGTGCAATTCTGTTCCCCCACCAATGAATATGGCAGGAAGGAGCTGTATGATGGATGTACTGTATGCTGGAATACTGCCCCAAATTCTGTCCCATGATTTTCTGGGTTAATGGGGATACAAATGGATTTTTTTTCTGGAAGCAATTAACATGGAAATGAGAGCTAAACTTCCACTGCATTTTGTTCACTTTTCAGAAGTGGCTTTTAAAAGATAAAGGTAAAGGGACCCCTGACCATTAGGTCCAGTCGTGGCCGACTCTGGGCTTGCGGCGCTCATCTCGCTTTAGTGGCCGAGGGAGCTGGCGTACAGCTTCCGGGTCATGTGGCCAGCATGACGAAGCCGCTTCTGGCGAACCAGAGCAGTGGACGGAAACGTCGTTTACCTTCCCGCCAGAGTGGTACCTATTTATCTACTTGCACTTTGACGTGCTTTCGAACTGCTAGGTTGGCAGGAGCATGGACCGAGCAATAGGAGCTCACCCTGTTGCAGGGATTCGAACCGCCAACCTTCTGATCGGCAAGTCCTAGGCTCTGTGGTTTAACCCACAGCGCCACCCGCGTCCCTTTAAAGATCACGTAGAATGCGAAAATGATCAAGTAAGGAAATGTTGGGGAGATAGAATAAAGTTCTGTCTGAATGCAGCTGAAGAGTCTGACCTGGTATAAGTCAGTGTTCCAAGTTACTCTAGCGTAGTTATTGTATTGAATTAATTGTAAATTTAGGCCACAATGTTTGGTCTGGGTTTCCTGAAAGAGCACATGCTTTAAAAGATTGGTGGGTGGGGTAGGGGGAATTTGTTGGGACATCTTTATTACTTCTGTTCAGTTCTGAACTTCTTGCCCTACCCATTCCTGTGCTGGAATCATGACTCCTGAACTCTGTACCTGTTGCTGAGCCTATTCCATTACTTGCCTGAATAAGATCTCTTTCTTACTTACAAGAGTCTCTGCCTGCGTGTTTTGGGTGGGAGCCAGGACAAATGTGTAGATAGGACCAGTGAATGGAAGAGCAGGCATGACTGGTGACAGTTTGCCCCCAAGGTTCTCGACGTTTGCAGAGGAAGGTTGTGCAGGGATGTAACCTCTGAAGCACCACTGGAAGTGACAAATTTGCCACCACTTATTGCAGTGGGAAGTCACTGTGAGTCGGGACTGACAGCATCAGTATGGCAAATACACATTTCATTACTTCTGGTCAGCTACCTTCAGGATTTAATTTGCTAGTGTCACAGCTGGAGAGGCTGTTTCACACCTCCAGGGAAATTTGGCAAGACCTGCCTCCTAAACCAAATGATTGCATCTAGCCTCCTTCACGGTTTATTATTACAATCATGACAAGCCCAAGTCATACCAAAGCCCTCCGAAAAGCTGGGAGCAGACAAAGACCCTCAATGTACTACTACTACCTGTTTGCTTTCTCTCCCTGCAGAAACACATCTCACAAAGATTTGAGGCCCAGCCTCCAAATAGAGTTAAGGCCAGAAGGTGTTTTGGACTACAAGTCCCATCGTCCCGTACTCTTACCTATGCTGACTGGGGATGGGCTGAAAGTTAGTCTGGGGAGCATCAGAGAGGATGCACTTGGCTGGGGAAAGCTGGTTTACACCTTCAGTTTCATGGAAATAAGTGGGGAAACCTAGAATGTGCCATAAAATCTGTGTGCCTCCTCAACTCTCTTTACTCTCATATGTTCTTTCATTGTCAGTGGGTGGGGGAATCTGAACCCCCCTAAACCACAAGAAAAGCCCTGCTGGGTCAGGTTAATGTTTCATCTAGTCCAGCATCCTGCTTTCATAGTGGCTGCCCAGATGTCCATGGGAAGCTGCAAGCAGGACCCAAGCTCGATAACACTCCCCCCTCCTGTATCTTCCAGCAACTGGTATTCACAACCATTACTGCTTCTGGCTGTACCCCCTATTGGTACATGAAGCAGAAAATAATGTTGCACACCACCCCAATCTCCACAAGCGGTGTGACATGACAAGGATGTCAGATGCACTTTAGCCTGGGTTTTCCTTTGGAAATGAGGCTCTGCCCAGTTGGTGGTGTCTTTATGATATGTGGTTTGTTTACACATATGTGCAACCTGAGAATATGATGGGGACTGCTCAGAGCATTCATATTCCAAGAGGGTCTCTTGCTTCTCCCATAGGCACAGAAGGCTTGGGTCTCAGAACAGAGAAATCAGCCATGCTCTTTGTCTCTTTGTCACAGTCAGCCCATCTGGTGTTGTTCGCCCCACTTCCTCTTCCTTGTATGTGAACCAAGTGAAACTGTTCCCCTCTAGCATACATCATCCAAACTCAGTGCTTTTTCCCCCCCTAAAAAATGTTTAAGGGTACTCTCATTTTGACTCAAGAAAATCACTTCTTTATAGTTCAAATTGGGGGTGGGGTGGGGAATACAGTAAATGGACAAAAGTACAAAGAACATGTATTACCTCACGCATTAAACACTCGCTTCCATCTGAGACTCGGGAAAGGAAATGAGGCCGCCATTGGGAGTAGTAATGGAACTGACAATTCACTGTGCTAGAGTACAGTGGTACCTTGGGTTAAGAACTTAATTCATTCTGGAGGTCCGTTCTTAACCTGAAACTGTTCTTAACCTGAGGTACCACTTTAGCTAATGGGGCCTCCTGCTGTTGCCGCATGATTTCTGTTCTCATCCTGAAGCAAAGTTCTTAACCCAAGGTACTATTTCTGGGTTAGCAGAGTCTGTAACCTGAAGTGTCTGTAACCTGAAGCATCTGTAACTGGAGGGACCACTGTATTTTTTTTATTAAAAAAAAGTTTCTTCTCCTGCTGGATTCACAAAATGTTTAGGGGTACACGTACCCCTGCGTACCCCCAGAAAAAAGCACTTTCCAAACTGAAATCCTAAACCCTTATTTGTCTCTGCCCACTAACACACAGCTGGAGGAGGGACTCCATCCCCCTTTGCTGTCTGCCATTGAACATCCCGATGGCTCATCATTTGATGGGATGCTAGAAGCCTTTGTTTCCCACTCAGCTAGCAACCGCCAGGCTGGCTTGGCTTGTTAACATAGGCTTAATCCCGGGGTCCAGTGTATGGCACAGTTTAACTCTTCAAACATTGATTAATTCCAACTTTTATTGGACCCAGGAATTTAGGGTGTGACTTGCACCCCACAAAGTCATAACAATAAATCAAGGATTGCTAGTGAGTGGCAGAGGCCTAGCGGACTATTTGCATTGCTGCCCATAACAGCCTTTTGTTGCTTTGAATACAAGAGAGGGTAAAAGAGAAGTTGTGTTTGATGAGAAATTTTTCATGAATGGGTAACAGATAGAGCTTGCACCTGGTTTCTGAGCACCTGGTTTCTGATTGGTAAGAATGATCTCCAAGAAACCAATCAGGTAGGGGAAGCTTTTATTTGTGGCGGGGCAGTGAATGACTAATATTTGGTGCATTATAGACAAACCTTTGTGATATTTGTTGACTTATTTCGTGGGGGGGGGTGATAGAGGATTAGTCACACTGCTGAAAGATTTTCAGAACTCCTTGTGGAGGGACACCTAACTGGCTGGCTAACATCCCCACTCGCTATGTTGCGAAAGCAAAGCCATTTCTGCTGTAGGCGCTGCAGAGCTGAGGCGTTTGAAGTTGCTCTCCTATGGTCCATCAAAGTGCAAAGTGATTCAGAGGAGCTGAAAATATTACCTGGTGCTGACTTTTTGAGCAGCCAAGAGGTAGAGATCTAAGCATTGCCATGCCAATTAAATGGGGGGAAAGGGCTGGGAGTGATGCTGGAACTTTAAATGTGGTCCCTTTTTCATTATAATTACAGTCGCTGCATTTTGGAATTCCTGCAGACCTGGCGGTTTCCTTTCTGACAGATAGTTTGCAATTAATGAAAGGAAGAGGGTTTTTTATTTTCCTTCCAAATCAGCCAAAGAATTGATTTTCTATGTGACAGATGGAGAGAGAGAGAGAGAGAGAGAGAGAGAGAGAGAGAGAAGGTTAAACTGTTCCATTTTCTTCTGTACACTTGAGTGACAGAGTTGTCTAATATGAAAAGGATTGAAGCTTCATAGAAAATAAATTGGGTGAGCAGGAAAGATTTGGGCTTCCTTGTATCTAAGAATGAGTGGATTACCCCTCTTTCTGTTCCTTCATTTTTCTGTGGATTCACTCCACTTCTCCCAAATTCCAGTGTAATTATAGCTTTATGAAGGAGACATGGGTGAAAAAAATCACTTTTTAAAAAAATAATAATAAAAACCCTCAGAGCCACACTATTTGTAAAAGAAGTCACACAGTGGAAACAATGCCCCTGTGCTGGAATCAAACTTTAAAAACTGGGAGGAAAATCCATGGTGGTAGAGGAAACTTAAGGCAATATTTTATATATTAGTGTCTGGGAAGGAAGACTGGCATTGCCATTTGGGTTCGCCCGTAACACACTTGTAGCTTTAATTTCTATAGATACAGAAATAATTGTTGTATACCAGGGTCCTGAAGCTGAAGTCCCTTCTGTCGGCATCATGTCACATATAGGGTGTGATGTCAGAGATGGAGGGGGGGGATATGTGGCCGGAGGAGGCGAGGAAGCAGGATGATGATTCAGGGCAAGGGGCCAGTTGTTTGTGGGGTTCTGTCTGCATTGAATGCCACTCATGGCCAATTTCAGGGCCACTGCTGCCTTGCTCTAGGGGCTAGCAGTGCTGGCATGCAGAATAATCATGTTGCCATGTTATCGGAAGCACCACAAAAACAATCAATGTCCAGAGCAGGGGTGGAGGAAGGGGGTGTGGTGGGGGTAGACTGCCCCGGGTGTCTTTGCTGAGGGGGGTGACATTGTTGGGATGTGTCCAAGGAAACAGGGGCAATTGGCAGGCCCCCAGCTGGCTCCAGCCCACCGGCCGGCAGCCAGGCAATCTCCGGTCCTTGGATCAGCATGTAACTGCGACTTGAGCTTCAGAAACATTCAGAAGCTGAGCACGCAAGCCAGCAGAGAGAGAGAAACTCATCGCAACAGAAGGGCAGATAGAGGCTGTGTAAAGTGTATTTACAGGTATTTCATTCAGCATCAGGACAAAGGGAAGAACATGTCTTCTCCCCTTCGTGTCCAAGCAAGCAGCATAAGCAAAAGCTATACGCACAACGGAAGTTCCCAGCAAGCTGTGCTGGAAGGTAAACAGACACGTGACATACAACAACTCCACACATCTGTTAAGGTAGAACAGAATATTGTAACAGACATTTGGTGTGTCGCCGCCCACGACCTCCAAGCCTACCCCGAGCTGTCGGGAGAAGAGGGGAGCTGCGCCGCTTTGCATATGCTCTGCCGCTGGTCCAGAGACCCCCTAGAAGCAGTGCTTAGAATGGCAAAACAAACTCTGCCAGTTTGTAGAAATGGCAAAATTGACAGCAATTATTAGAGGCCACTCAAATCAGAGAATAATTAGAGAGTGGGTTGGAGTGAAGGAATACATGTAAAAATATGGTTCTGGAATTGAAATATTAATAGAGAATGTGTAAAACGTGCAGGGGTAAGCAAGAAATAATAATAGAATCAATTGAATAATTATTAAATTATAACAACACAACAAGATGGAAGAAGTAAAATATTGAGATCACACATGGGTGAAGGGGAGTGGGGGTATATGGGAACCTATAATATCGTTTATAATATAATTTGTTAATTGCGTTGTATTTACATATAGCGAAGGGAATCCTAGAACAATTAGATATATTTTAATTTAGGTAATCTGTGTTAAGCTTATGTTAGAAAATGTATATGGATTTTGAATTTGATGTTTGTAAAATTATTTTGGTTGAAATAATTGTTTTAATTTTTTAAAAAAAAGAAGAAGAAGCAGTGCTCATGCCAGAACATAATTTTCACCCCGAAGGAAAAAATGCCAAAATTGGGAGGGGGTGTTTCCTCTCCCATCCTGATCCTCTCTTTCTTGATCTGACCATTATTAAAACCTTCCTAAGCACGATCCCTGCCTCTTCTCTGCTGGCGGCAGACAAAACAGCAGCACCTGCTGAGCGGCGTTTGCCAATGCGTTTCTTTTGCTTATTCACTTGCAGAATGCGGCGCCTTTCCACGTGGCAGTGCGAGACGACAACTGCATCGCCGTTTCCCTCGAAGCAGCGGACGTGGTGAGCTTGTCCTCGGTGTACGTTGTCAAAATCACCGGCGAATCTAAGAACTATTTTTTCCAGTTTGACGAATTCAACAGCACTTTACCTGCTCCTGTGGTTTTCAATGCCTCATACCATGGCCTTTATTACATAGTGACTCTGGTTGTGGTGAGCGCAAACATGGTTTCCAAGCCAGCGAGATCAATCACGGTGTTAACCAGTAAGTAACTTTTAAAAATCAAAGTGAACACGTTTGAAACTTGGGCAGTATGCCTTTTTGCAGTTTATTGGTGCCAGACATGGAATGGAGAGAGGAGCCAGTGAGGTGCAGTGGTTTAAGTGTTGGACCAGGGTTCAAATCCCCACTTGGTCATGAAGTTCACAGGGATATCTTGGGAGCCTATCCTCCCTCACAGGGTTCTTGCGGGGATTAAATGAGGAGGGGGAGAACCATATGTGCCCCTTTGAGCTATTTGGAGAAAAAGATGGAATATGAATGCGATCAATTAATAAGAGGCAGGCAGCCCGAGAAGGAAAATTCACAGCACATCCTGAGAGCCAGCTGCCATGAATATCACAACTGAAATAATAGGCAGGCACACCAGCAGACCTACCAGTCTGCCTTCCTTATGCCTCTGCGTTTTCTGAATCCATGGCCATTCATGCGTTTGATTCTAGGGTGGCTTACCTGTGTCTTTTGGGGTGTTGCTGGACTTCAACTCCCATCAGCCCCAGCCAGGAGGGGCACTAGTCAGAGATGTAGTCCCTCAACATTGGTAGAGCCACAGTTTAGCCACCCCTGGCTAGTGATCCATTTGGTCCCCACCCCCTGGACTGGGGTTGCTATTTACATATGTAGATGCCAATGTCACCTTTCATCTCTAGGCAAAGAGGAGCTAGGGAATTCTGCTCTGGAGGGTAGGACCTGTGCCAATGACGTCAAGTTACAGGAAAGGAGATTCTGACAACACCAGGAAAAGCTTTCTGACAGTAAGAGTTGTTTGACATTGGAGTAGACACCCTAGGGAGGTTGTGGACTCCCTTCCTTGGAGGTTTTTAAGCAGATGGTTGGGTGGCCATTTGTCATGGGTGCTTTAGTTGAGATTCCGACACCCTTGGGTCTCTTCCAACATTATAATTCTATGATTCTGGGGCTGAGGAAGGATCACAGGGGTAACACAGTGCCTGGATTTGATTCCTCTTCCCTCCCCATCCCTTTCACCTTGTGTGCCATGTGGTTTGTTTGTTTTTTCGATCGTAAGGCTATGGGCAGGGACTGTTGTGTTTCAACCGACTGCATGCAAGTTTCTCCTGCTATCCTTTTTTTTCTGCTTAAGAGTACAAGCTCGCCAAATAAATAATTAAATGAAATAAATAAGAAATGCCCCACCCCTCTCAGTCTGGACCTGGATTCCCCCACATGCCTGCCTGCTATTTATTAAACAAAAGCCACGCGCCCTGGAGTCAAGCACGTCTAGTTTGGCCCACAGATGGAGAGAAAGCGGTGACAGGAGTAGAAAAATCCTGGCGGAAGACGGTTTGAAAAGATACGAGGAATGAGAAGGGGAAGGCAGTAGGGTTTTCCCAGTGTTCGCCGACACTCGGCGGTTAAAACACCACCTTCTTTATATTGCGATCCTTAATTACCATTGTTGTCAACGGCAACCCGTGCGGCAGTCGAAACTCACCGCGCCATATGGCTCCCTGTCTGCTAAAGATCACTGGCGTATGGAGACCATATGAGAGCATATTGACAGAGCGCATGCCTAATTGCGGCTGGGCCTTACAGACTGGCGTGCCACTTCGATCCAGGCGGGCGTCGTGCTCCCAGCCCATCCGCCGGCGTCGGCTGCCGTGGGACACAGCAAACGAGGCCCCCAAAGAGGCCTCACTCTGCGAAATAAGCATCACCGAAGCAATTGGTCCCTTAGTTGTCCTTTGACATTTCACCACAGTTCCTCGGGGCCTATTGATGTTTGCAGGAGAGCTGCTCATCACTGTCACATCTCTCTTCAGGGAAAGAGCGCACAAGTCTTCAGAACAATGGCTTGAATGTCAGCCTAATATGCATGAGGCTTGCGCTTTCCTGCTTAGGAGTCGCATGGGCATCTGGTACATGCTATCTTCAACTACCTTCACTATGAGTCGAGATAGATCCTGTTCACATTTTTCTTGGGTGTTAATGCAGGGTGCGTGGAAATTGCTCAGAATAGAGTCATAGAAATGTAGAGTTGGAAGGGACCACGATTGTCATCTAGTAAAACCTGCAATACAGAAATCTTTTGCCCAACGTGGGGCTAGAACCCACAACGATAAGATTAAGAGGTTTAGGCTGTCAGGAGGTTGATCAGTTAAGCCTCCCCTGAAAAAGAGGAGGTGTCTCAATAAATAAAAGAGTGGAAGGAGGGCACAGGTTTGCATAACATCTGCCGGGGCTGATTTAATAATAATTATAATAATTATTTATTATTTATGCCCCACCCATCTGGCGGGGTTTCTCCAGCCAATCTGGGAGGCTTCCAACAAAACACAATAACCTATTAAACATTAAAAGCTTTCTTAAACAGGGCTGCCTTCAGATGTCTTCTAAAAGTCTGGTAGTTGTTGTTCTTTTTGACATCTGGTGAGAGGGCGTCCCACAGGGCGGGTGCCACTACCGAGAAGGCCCTCTTGCCTGGTTCCCTGTAACTTGGCTTTTCATAGCAAGGGAACTTCCAGAAGGCCCTCAGCACTGGACCTCAGTGTCCAGGCAGAATGATGGTGGTGGAGATGCTCCTTCAGGTATACTGGACCGCGGCCGTTTAGGGCTTTAAAGGTCAGCACCAACACTTTGAATTTCTATGTACAGGTGCCCTTGTGGAAAGGATTAGTGCAACAGACATAGGATGCCATGCCTCTCACCTTGGCAGGGGAGAGTGTGACCAGGTGACTTGAGGGTCTGCTCCATCTGCTGTCCAGGGGCTCGCTGTTGATGACAGGCAGTTCTGACGCCCTTACCTGCTCTCCCTTTTCAAAGGTTTATTTCTCTTTAAACTGGGCTCACACCAGACAGCCCTTCAAATGGAGGGCTCCCACAAGTAAAAGCCACAGGACTGCCCTAGCTGGCAGCCAGCTTGAGTGTTATGTAGCATAGTGAGAGACGACAGACAGACAGAGAGAGAGAGAGAGAGAGAGAGAGAGAGAGAGTTCTTTCCATCCCAATTGCTTCTTGCTGAAGTCACCCTCCCACCCCCAGGTTTCAATCAGCACTACAAAGCTCCTTTCCAGGCTGGCTGGTTCCCAGGGGGGAGGGAGCACTCTTATTAGGGTCTGGGGAGACACTGTTCTATTTTGATCTCTCCCCCCCCCCGCCGCCCCATGTGCATATGAGGAACTCTAAGAAAATAAAATACCTAGGGAAAGTTCCTCTATTTATTCCCAATAATTAAAATTTGACTAGGCACTGGATTCTTAATTATCTGCTCTCTCTGCAATGCCTTAGAGAGGTGGGGAAGCAATATTAGTGGAGCCTAACAGAAGTTGTGCTCAGAGCAATACCATAGCATACCTTCGTCAGTACCAAACCGTTGGTTTAATGAAAACAACTTGCCATATAATAGTAATTTTTGGAAGTCCAGAGACCCATCCTTTGTCAATTAAAACACACAATAAAACACTCCCGTCGAAACAACTCGGTAATCAAATCAGGTTGGCAGATTAAAAGAATGTCCTTGCAAATATCCCATGAGCTGTGGGATAATTTGTAGTAGCTTGGCAAAGATTTCTGTTATCTAGTGGTTCAAGAACAAAAAGGGTTATTGTTGGTTTTTTAAAAAATGAAACACATTAAGTTAGGTATTCCTAACTCAAGTGTAGAGTTGGACTTGCATATGCAGTTCCCCCCTGTGTATGAATAATGAGGTACAGGAGGTCATTGGATCTATTTGCCCATCCCCAAATTCACCATTTTGCATTCAGCTCCACCTCATCTGTTATTTTGCACCTGCCTCCAGCTGGTGGATCTCAAGGTTCTCTGAAGAAACGAAGAACATTCAGCCAGCCTAAAGATTGCCCATGCAATTTTGGTTTCCATAAGGCAGTGAAAACCACTGTACTACGTGCTCCAAAGTCTGCTTACTCCAAGTTTGTTGTGCATGAAGTCAAATGTGACACCCAGCTCAGAGGTGGAGAATGTGCTTCAGCTGAATAAGCTTCAGGTTCTGTCTCTGACATCTCTGGTTAAATGGGAGAGGCCCTTGCCTCACATCCTGGAGAACCACTGCCAGTCAGAGTAGGCATTATTGATCGGGGTGGACAAGTTGCCTAACGAGGTATAAGACATCTTCCTCTGAGAGCATGGAGGTTGCAGCCAAGCCTGTGAATTGGCTTTAGGCATCAAGGAAGAAAATCCCCAGATTTATTTTTCTTTGAATGAAATCTGCAGCATGAATCTCGGCCAATTTTATTGATGCTTTCAAGATACTGTTTTCGTGTTTGGAAAGCAATTTAAAACTTTGCTACTAAAACAACATGCTTGCATCGTCGCTCTTTCTCCATCTAGAGGCTTAGGTTTTAAGGCAAGCCTAATAATATAGTCGAGTCTGGATCAGATCAATGCAATTTATTTCTTTTTTCGTTCTTTTCCTTTCCCCCTCCTCTCAGCTCTGTATCGATCTTGCTCCTTGTCACAGAGCTGATCACACTGAGAGAATAAGAATGATATGTTTATGAGAAGGGGAATAGCAGCCTGCTGTAAATACACTTCTTCCTCTCTTTGGGAAGAGTTGGAAAACAAATGTATTCTTCAACTGGGATATTGACTGGAGCGAACCACCAGTGTGATGGAATGCATAGTGTTGGACACAGATTGCAAAGGTGGTTGCAAAGAGAATATTGCAGGCCTAGGGAGCCTGTGGCCCTCCAGATGTTGTTGGAGTCAACTACAACTCCCATCAGGCCTAACCAGTATGGGCAGTGGTCAGGGATGATGGGAGCTGGGGTCCAGTAACATCTGGAGGGCCACATGTTCCCCATCATTGAGCTGTAGGATAACTCCCAAGTATGACTCTACCCATTCTTCCTTGATGCTTCTTAAAAGACTCCCCTCATTCTACTTCATGTCTAGAACCCCTTGTTTGAATTCAGTGCAAACTTCAGTGGCTCATAGTGCTCACCTAAAGTAATAGGCGAGCACTGCAAAATCCCCAAATCCTTCTCCATTTCAGATTAAAAATCCAAGCCGGAGAAGAATTCCTGGCTTAATTCACTTGCTACGCACCCAGTCCTAAAGAGAACTTTGCATGGCTAGGACTTCTCCTAGCCATACAGAGCTACAAAATACCTCCATAGCTGTGGAAGCTGTTGATGTGAGGGGAGCTTAGCCCATGAAGGACCCTTGAGATAAGAGAGTCACCTGTGGTGGGTGAGTTTTCCCTACCAAACCGATCACTTTTTCCCCATTGTGTGCCATCTCTGTTTTCTATTGGCTTGTAAATGAGTTGACCCATCACCCCAATCTGTGTTTGGAGGTGATTTCCAAGCCAATTTGATCTGAGCCATTAGCTGTTGGCCCAGCTCTGCTCCAATGTGTCACCGTCACTCTTTACCTCTTGGTGCTTGTGATTGGAAATGTAGCCTCTTGATTGCAACGGTTGATTATTAATTGTTGTCAGTCTGTCTTCCAATGCACTGATAAAATGGGAGAAGAGGTAATAGGGGTTAATTCAGCAAATCCCTCCTTTGGCCCTTTTGTCTGCCCTGATTCCTCACCCAAAGCAGCACAAGCAAGCAGTACTATTGCAACGGAAGAATGGGAGAAAGGAGCTGTTTGTCAGGGTCCAGCAGAGTTTAACAGTACAGTACAAACAGCCCAGCGATCAGGCTCCAAAGTAACCTCTGGCAGTCAAGGCACCAGAGGCAGACTGCATGGGCTAAGTTGGCCAGGATCAGGCCTTGTTTCGCACCTTCTCTCATAGACCAGTTCCTCAGACTACAGAATCAAATTTAGGAAAGTTCTTATATAGTGCCTTTCAAATATAGACTCATGGAACTGTAGAGTTGGGAGGGACCCCCGTGCATTTACAAAGAAGCACACTTTCTCCTGGGCTGCAGTACAACAACCACAACAAAACCAGGTCTAGCCTCCTCCTCTGATATTGGGGGTCTTACATCTGATGAAGTAGGGTCCGCTGGCTTGAAAACTGATGCCATTAAAGCAACATTTCAGTGCCGCAAAGGTCTTGTTGCTTTTGCTGAAGCACATTAACACGGCTGCTCTTCTGGAAATCGACCTTGAACAGTGAGTGCGTAGGGTACTTAGCTACTGAGATATTTCCAAAAGACGCAGTGTTGAATGCAGCATCTCCAAATGCTATTCATTAATCCATGTTGATTTGCTGGCTGCAGCTAGAAAGAAAACAGAAGAAGGGAGAGCTTAATGATGCCTCCCACTTGATCTAATCATCACTTAATTAAATCAAAAGATCAGGGCCAAAATAAAATTGTAATAAAAATGAATACCAAGCTTGCATTCCTCATCTGATTTCTTCTGGGAAGAAGTAACAGGGTAATGCAATCGCTCAGTCTATAAAGTTGCCGTAATTAGAAAATTGTAATGTGATTATGGCATAGGAAGGCTTCATCAGGCAGAAAGTCATGAAGGATAGCTAAGCCCCATGTGCCTTCAGACAATAGTAGAGGCAAGCTGAATCCAGGAGGAGTCCCAAGGCAGACCATCATGCCTGATCCTACCTAGAAAATTGTCTGAACCTAACCCTGTCCAAAGGTTTCACTGCATCGGTTACTTTATAATTTGCCTTTCCTCTGAAGACATCAAGGCAGTGTACGTGGTTCATCCTGGCGCAAATTTTATCCTCACAACGTCCCTGTGGGGTATGTCAGGCTGAGGGAGTACAGGCCCAAGGTCTTCTGGTAAGTTTCACGGCTGGGTAGGGATATGCACCAGTTCTAGTAAAACACTCTAACCACTATACCATGCTGTCATTATGTTGCAAAATGCCAGTTGAAACATGGCTCTTGCAATTCACACTTCTGAATTTGGTGAATAATATGTACAAAGCTGCATTTATGAGGGGAAAATGTGCAAAAATATATTAGGGGGAACTTGCTGTGTATATTAGACAAAACTGCAGACCGAAACATCAATATCAGGAGAGTTTTCTTAAAGGCATTTTTGTTGTTGTTGTTGTTGTAAACTATTGTGAAAATGTGGCAAACTGAATTTAAGACTGAAAATGTGAGAGGTGGTGATAAACTGAAATCGGCAGACTTGTCCATCCCTACCTGGTGTGATGGAAAATTAGAGGCATTGGGGGAAATTAAAATAGAGGCTTTCCCACATCCAGTTCCTGGAGCTCTTCTGAATGCCGTGATGCCACATTTGAGAGATGTCCCATTGCAGCATCAGGTGTGTGCCATGCTGGGGGGGGGGCCACTGGGACCCCAAGAGCTGCCCAAGGGTGCCACATGCTGGTCACTGCAGGCAATGGAACAATTCACACATTTACCTTTTACACACTGAGAAATTAAGTAATTTATTTGCATGTACGACTAAGACCCCAAGTCACTGCAAAATATTCATCTCTTTCTAAAAGTATAACCTGATTATCTTGAGAACTAAAATGTTTTCTTTCTTTCTTTCTTTCTTTCTTTCTTTCTTTCTTTCCTTCCTTCCTTCCTTCCTTCCTTCCTTCCTTCCTTCCTTCCTTCCTTCCTTCCTTCCTCTCTCTCTCTCTCTCTCTCTCTCTCTCTCTCTCTCAGAACCTCTACCTGTAACCAGCGTTTCCATCTATGACTATAAACCATCACCAGAAACTGGGGTGCTGTTTGAGATCCAGTATCCAGAGAAGTACAATGTTTTCACCCGTGTGAATATAAGCTACTGGGAAGGGAAAGACTATCGGACCATGTTATATAAAGGTAGGTGGAATCTTAAACAATGGTAGTTGAGGTCAGAGCCAAAAATGAGGAGACAGAGGCAGGACAGCCCCTTTTTCTCTCCCTCTCTTTTTGATACCTCTCCCTTGCTTCTCTGCCTCCCTGTCTTCCTCCGCCGCTCACCAGACTGTCAAGAGAAGGGCAGATTATTCTAGTTAGAAGTCTGAGCAGATCACTTGCAGGGGGCTTCCCCCTCCACCTTAGATCACTCCATCCATCTGGTCTCCTCCTGAACATTTTCCCCTCCTGACCTTCTCTTTCTTTGGACTCCACCCAACCACAGGAAATTAGGCTATGATCCAAAAGTTCCCTACCCCTGGGGATATATCCAATTGTCTTCACATACAGAACAGACGGGTAGTGCTGCCTGCCTACACCCTTCTCTGTTCCACCAACAACTCCCAGCCCTTTCTGTCCCTGGGCCCTATATGCTGACCTTGTCTCAAACCTTTGGGCAAGTTAGAATGTTTATAGCCATTCCATAGCACCTCAGCAGCTGATCCAATGGCCAGGGAGATCTCCTTTCAATATGATGCAACTTAAGTACAGAAACATCTTGTTTTGCCCAGATACTCAGCACCTACTGGAGGTATGAAGTTCACATGAAGCTGGAAATAAGGGGCAATTCACAAAGCCAGCCATTTCATTAGCTGATTATCCTGTTGTGATGGCATTATTGCTTTATGTCAAGACCTGGGGGATAAAGTTCCTGCTAAGAGTGTCATTGAACAAATACTCCCCCTACAGACCATGCTTCTTACTACCCATTACATTAGCTCGATGATCAAGAACAGGCATAGGCAAACTCCGACTCTCCAGATGTTTCGGACTACAATTCCCATCATCCCTCGCTAACAGGACCAGTGGTCATGGATTATGGGAACTGTAGTCCCAAACATCTGGAGGGCCGGAGTTTGCCTATGCCTGATCAAGAACATCCTTTGTATGCTGAAGGTCCCAGATTCAACCCCCAACATCTCTAGGTAGGAATTGTCCCCTGCCTGAAGCCCTGGAGAGCTGCAACCAATCAGCATCAACGGCATTGAATAAGATGGGCCAATGGTCTGTCTCGGTGCAAGGCAACTTCCTATTTTCCTAAGCAAGAATCGTTTTCTGTCTTTTGTTCAGCTGAATAGCTGAAGAAGCTGGAAGGTTACTATTAATTATTATGGGTCATTATTTGGGGGAGGCCTGGAGCTCTGTGCTAGAGCATTTGTTGAATACGCAGAAGGTCCCAGGATCAACATCTCCAGGTAGGGTGGAGAAAGACCCATATCCAAAACTGTGGAAAGCTGGTGCCAGTCAGTCCATAGGGAACACTGAGGTACGAAGCAGATAAGTCACCTAAATAATAATTGCTGTGAATGGGGGGGAAAGTAGATTGCAGACATGGGGGGCAGCATTGATTCAGAATAGGACCATACCATGGTGCGGGGATTGTGGGCTTTAACACTTTGCCCCTCCCCACTGTAACTGTAAAGAAACCCCACAACTTTGCATCTTCGGTTTGCTCCTTGCAAGTTTTGCCCCTTGGCAATTTGTTAGAAATGAAGAAGCTTATATCATCCGTTCCTCGGAATGTTTCATGTCACACCGTACATAATAATAATAATTTATTATTTATACCCCGCCCATCTGGCTGGGTTTCCCCAGCCACTCTGGACGGCTTCCAACAGCATATTAAAATACAATAACCTATTAAACATTAAAAGCTTCCCTAAACAGGGCTGCCTTCAGATGTCTTCTAAAAGTCTGGTAGTTGTCTGGTATGTTGCCACTTGCAATTCCTTTGCCTACTCTCATTTTTTTTTTCCTGGGTCTCGCTTCTAAGTACTTTTGACAGCCAGGAAGAAAAGGGTGGAGGCACAGAGTGGGGGCAGGAGTGTAGAAATGTTGTTGAATGCACACATATCCCGTATCTCTGAGACTGTGCCAAGCAATATCTGTCTCCTTAAGACTGTGACGTCGGGTCTTCTGGCTCATGTAATCCGTGCCATTTGTTCACCATCCTGCAGATTTCTTTAAAGGCAAAACTGTTTTCAACCACTGGCTGCCGGGAATATGTTACAGCAACATCACGTTTCAGCTGGTGTCTGAAGCGACATTCAGCAAAAGCACCCTGGTGGAATACAGTGGGGTGAAACACGAAGCAAAGCAACACCGAACAGGTAGGACAGGTGTGTCGTGTGCACATTGCGTGGACAGGCGGATTCTCCCAAACCCTGGGCGCCCCCCCCATGTAGAATAATGACTCAAGACAACGTGCTATGGGATTAAATTGGCCACAGCTTTATTATATTTCAGATGTGGGTAGACCTTGGCTCAGGCATTGGGCATTTATCCCTCCCCAGTCCCCAGCCAGGGATCTAGGGAACATCAGGGTTATCCAGTGTGTGTGGGGGGGATGGGCTGGCTCTGGAGAACACATGCTCAAGCAGAGATAGCCGCCCCCATTACGCCGCCGTCGCAGGGGAGAGCAATGACAACCTCTCAGCGTATGGTCAAAGCCTCCCCTCAGAAACCCCTTTAACGGGGAACCCTGGTATCGCCACCGCAAAGAGGAAGGGGGTGTGGGTTACCACTGCACGCCCCTCCCCCCATTCAGGAAGATAGACTAAAGGGTTCCGCCCAAGGCCTGATACCGCCAAAGTTGTGACGTTTTGCTACGGGAAAGGCAAAACCTGCCAATGCAGGAGAATTCCTTTCCGGCCCTTCAACAGCGACCTTGACGTAGCAGCGCCCGCATACCTGTGAAGAAAAGGTTAACCTGCAAAAGAAGTCTTAACTGAGGGTGGGTAGGGTGGGAGAAGCTCTGGAGCCACCTGAGGATTCCCAGGTAAGATCCTCCCTCTATTGTGTGGGCAGGGTGGTCCCTCCCCCTACCTGGCCTGGTCTCCTTGGCAACGCCTCCCCAGGCGGGATTGGGCAACTGGCTGAGGTAGGCGGAGAACTCCAGGTATCCCACCTGGGGAAGGCGAAGCCAAGCCTATGCTGATGGAGCCTCATAAGGTCCAGGGGCTGCGTACGTCCACACAAAGGGCGCCCCCCATTTAATGTGGGGAGCGGTCATTGTATCCAGATACAATGCATTGTCCCCATAAGCAGGAGCCTCTTTCTTTGGCCTGAGAGAAACCCTGCTGTGAACCTGTGCTTTAGAGACCTCCCCAAGACCTGTACCCTATATGCCTGGGATGGGGCAGATGGATGCTGTGGCCCTCTAAGTGTTATTAGACTCCAACTCCCATCTGCCTTAGCCAGCATGGCCAATGGGCAGGGATGAGGGGAGTTGTAGTCTTGAGGACATGGAGGCTTCCCATCGCTAACCTGCAGTAGAGGCCAAGCATGATCTATTATGATGGGATATTAGCTCCACCCAAGGCATGATGGAGAACAGCAGCAACTGGGAAAAGATAGACATAATATTTTACAAGGACAGGAAGAAACATCACGGATAGAGTAATTGTAACACACAGGAAGAATAAGGATATAGTTTGAATGCTTCACTTGTAGGTGTGTAAATCATTTAATGTGTCAATATGAATGGAAGTCGCTAATACTATAGTTGTTGTATAACATGTGAACACCTCTTTGTTAAAGTATTGAGAAGGGAAAGGCAGGTCAGACAGTTTAAGGCATTTTGAGTTAATTTGGAATTTATCTGCTATTTTGTGTGTGTGCCATATCTACGTTCATGATAATCTTAGGGCAGTAGTTCCCAACTGTTTTAGTATGGCGAACCACATGTCCAAATTTACTTGGTATGGTGACCCATTAATTTATTATCCCATGAATTTTGGACTATAGGTCTTGGGCAGCTACTGATTGTGTGCATTTGAACTACAAATTTGCTTATTTTATGATCATTACTTGAGGCATCCAAGGAAGAAAAACCTGTTTAATGCCCCTATTAATGTGGAATTCATTAAAATATGTATAGTACTTACAAGGTTATTCAGAGTTTTGCTCCTGGGAATGTAAGCACACCATCTGATTGCAGGCTATTTGAGGTTCACTTATAAAGCTTTGTGACCCAAAGTACTTGTGGGTTGGGATGCACAGGTTGAGAAACACTGATCTAGGAAATGAAAATTGATGAGTATTATTTATTATTGTATTTTATGCATGATACGCAAATGGGAAAAAAGTGTTCTATCTTTTCCAGTTCCCTACCCTCCTCGAAACATTTCTGTGCGTATCATACATATGAACTTCAATGAGAACTGGGAGGAGCAGAGTGGAAGTTTCCCCGAAGAGCCATTCTTGGGGACGCAGAAGACAATGCGACAGGACAAAGCCACCCAGATTCTGGATGATCTCGCTGAGCTCCCAACTGTGAACACTTCCTATACGTGGCCCGATTACCGCTACAATAGCAGTGACTATGAAACTACGTCTCAGCCCGACTGGTGGATTAACGAGCCCGACTCCCCAGAGAATGAAGATGAGTTTGTCAACGCGATCCCAAGAGATTATGAGAGCGTCAACCCCACCGAGGAGTTTGGGAGCCCTACGCCGGAGCCTTCCTCATTCCTCCCAGTGAAAATGGTGCTGAGTTGGCTGCCTCCCAAACCGCCCACGGCGTTTGATGGCTTCCATATTAACATTGAGAGAGAAGGTAAAAGGTCACACGGCTCTGTTGAGAATTATGACACCAAGGTTGGCATTGAAACCTGGTATCATTGAGTCCCAACAGGTCTCTTAGTTGTTGCCTGGCCTGGCCTTTCTCTCACCTATCCTTTAATTGTTTTCTGGGCTGGCATTCCCAAATGGTACTACAGTGGTACCTCGGGTTAAGAACTTAATTCGTTCTGGAGATCCGCTCTTAACCTGAAACTGTTCTTAACCTGAGGTGCCACTTTAGCTAATGGGGCCTCCCGCTGTCGCTGCGCCGCCAGAGCATGATTTCTGTTCTCATCCTGAAGCAAAGTTCTTAACCCGAGGTACTATTTCTGGGTTAGCGGAGTCTGTAACCTGAAGCGTCTGTAACCTGAAGCATCTGTAACCCGAGGTACCACTGTAGATAGCAGAGCTGGCCCACCCATGAGGTGGGGTGAAGCAGCTGCCTCAGGTGGTGTGAACAAAAGAGGTGGTGCCCCGTGGGAACCATACCCACTCACCCTGCCACCGAAGCCACCCAGGTAAGGGAGGTTTTGGCGGCAACAGAACAGCACAGCTTTCCTCTGCTCAGCTTTGCCGCCTGTCTCCCCCAACCTTAGAGTCGGAGAGGGACTGGTGCCAGTGCTGAGTCTTGCTGAGTTGGGAAGGGGCTCCTTAAGGAAAAGTGCTTTCTGGAGCCCCCACTCAGCCCAGCGAGGTGGCAAGGCTTTGCAAGGGGCCTCCATCATGGAGGTGGCAGGAGGTGTTTTGCCTCAGTTGCCGAAATGTCTCTAGATCTAGTTTGGCCTAGCATCCATTTGATTCCTCCCAATACCCTAATGTGGTGTTTCACCGTAGCATTGTGGGAAATGAAAATAATGGTTCGAACTAGCAGCCCAGGGCTGCTCAGAATGATTCTGCTGCCACCTCCCACCCATCGGTCTAGCCTGCCAGGCCCACAGCAAGAGAAGAGGGTCCACCAACAGAGATCTTGCAAAGAGCCCCTTCAACCTGCAGGGTAGCAAAAGCACTGAGCAGCTCCAAAGCTAGCCTCAGATTTTTGTGGGCCCCACGGGCACACCTGCCATTGCTTCGCTCACTCCAGGTGGCCTCTAAACAGAACAAGAAGAAGCTCCATAGACATTGCAGAAGCCTCTCCTGAACTCTTCTTCTGCCTCAGTTGTGTTGCTTTTCACTTTCATGCTTTCATGAACACGTTCCTTGATGGCTAGCACCAATCGAAGAGATTTGTCCCATTTTTTAATATATCCCTTTGCTCCCATGCATCAACTCCAGATGTTCATAACCCTCTTGAGTGATGTTGCAAGAAGGTAGAAGGAGTATATAAATAAAATTTTATTTAGTTATTTGGTTATTTTATTGTTGTTGTTGTTGTTGTTATATTACTCACCAGAATTAATCCATTCCTTTAGCCCTGTGTTAGGGCACTGGGACATAATTCAGTTACCTCTGTCACTAGAAACCCTATCAGATTCCAGCTAATGCACACCTCTTCTCTTGATTTAGAGAACTTCACAGAATTCCTGACTGTTGGCGAGGACGTTCACGAATTTGCCACGGATCTGAAAGAACCAGGGAAATACACAATATCTGTTACAACATTCAGCTCTTCTGGTTCATGTGAAGTTCGGGAAAGCCAATCTGCCAAAACACTCAGTTTTTATATTAGTAAGTCTACACATAGTTATATAATATACATCAGTATCTGCAATAGTATATCTGGTCGGTACTTAAGTTCATCGATGCTAAATGTTACTTCTCCTTTGCCTTGTTTAAATCTGATTCTTATTGTTTTGGGTGCTTCCTCAAGTCAGTTCCTCAGTTGAAAGTTCTGGGAGCTGTAAAGACCAGGTCCAGCTTCCTTTGAAAGAGAGAGCACTGGGGACCTTAAGGCAAGGGTGGATTACCTGTGGCCCTCCAGATGTTGTTAAACTCCAGTTCCCATCACCCCAGGCAGCATGGCCAAAAATCAGGGATGATGGGAGTTGTAGTCCAGGAATTTATGGAGGCCCACCTGCCCCCACCCCACTTTAAGGCATCAATGTCATATTTAGATTCTCTTCAATAAATGTATGCAGATGTGATGGACTGACAAGCACAAAATTTTCTACCGCTTGTTCACAGTTTTCAAGCATGCATGTGAAGAATCTTAGGTATACTTTTTAAAGGCAGTGGGTTGGATCCAGAATAACACTGGTTCTCAGTTAGTGGGGAGATCCAGCCTTTGAAGGTGATTTCTCCTTGCTTCTGGTGATGCTTTAGGTCCCACGGGGGAATTGATAGAAGAGCTCACTGAGAAACCTCAGAACGTCATAGCGACAGTGCTGACCTCTACCACGGCCTCGTTGTCCTGGACTACTTCACAGGAGACCAGCAGCACTAGCACTATCATATCTGTCGTGTCCTTGACATGCCAGAAACAGAAGGAAAGTCAAAGGCTTGAAAAGCATTATTGCTCAGAGGTAAGAGGAAGAAAACACCATTTTCCAGGCCGTCACTGAGGTGGGACTGAATTGCATATTGTCAAATTTGGGTTTGCACAGTGAATGTGGAATTGGCACTCTTGTGCAACAAAGAATCGGGTTATTTATAATTTCCCACAATGCTACGGTGAAACACCACATTAGGGTATTGGGAGGAATCAAATGGATGCCAGGCCGGAAAATGAAGCGGGACCTCAGACGGCTAGAGCGAGTATGGCGGGGTGCCCGTGACGGAGCCTCAAGAACATCTTATAGGGCTCTTATGAAAACCTACGAGATGGCGGTGAAGGCTGCTAAGAAGTCATACTTCTCGGCCTCCATTGCATCTGCTAGCTCTCGCCCAGCGCAATTATTTAGTATAATCAGGTCTTTAACGTCCCTTGAGGGACAGACAAATTTAAATAACAATTTGACACTTAGCTGTGAGGCATTTGCGAGCTTTTTTGCGGAGAAGGTCTTGTTGCTCCGCCATGACCTCCCTGCCAATTTGGATACAATAAAGGAACTGGAGGCCCCTCGACTGTCCTCGGGTCCAGTATTGGACCACTTCGACCGGATATCCCCAGCCGATGTGGACAGACTCCTCCGAGCTGGAAAGCCCACCACCTGTCCTCTCGACCCGTGCCCGTCTTGGCTGATTAGAGCGTGTCCAGACGAGGTGCGGGCCCTCCTGGGGGATATCATCAATTTGTCCCTTGGCACGGGGACATTCCCAGGGGAACTGAAGGAGGCAGTGGTGCGCCCGCTCTTAAAGAAAACATCATTAGATCCTTTAGATCTATCCAATTACCGCCCGGTTTCGTATCTTCCGTTCCTGGGTAAGGTGATTGAGAGAGCGGTTGCTGAACAGCTTGGTGGGTTTCTGGATGAAACATCGGCTCTGGATCCATTCCAGTCCGGCTTCCGCGCTGGTCATGGGACCGAGACGGCTCTGGTCGCCCTAACAGATGATCTTCGTAGACAGCTGGATCGAGGCGGGTCGGGGCTGCTGATTCTTCTAGATCTGTCAGCAGCTTTCGACATGGTCGATCACGAATTTCTGGACCACCGCCTTGCCGACGTGGGGATCCAGGGCACAGTCCTTCAATGGCTGCGCTCGTTTCTCTCTGGTCGGGGACAGAGGGTGGCGCTTGGGGGGGAATTGTCATCGCGCCACTCCTTGGTGTGTGGAGTACCTCAGGGTGCGATACTCTCCCCAATGCTTTTCAACATCTTTATGCACCCCCTCGCCCAGCTTGTTCGGGCTGGGTTGCCATCAGTATGCCGATGACACCCAACTCTATCTGTTGATGGATGGCCATCCTGACTCGGCCCCAGACACACTGACCAGATGTTTGGAAGCTGTGGCTGGATGGTTACGTGGGAGCCGGTTGAAGCTAAATCCTTCAAAGACAGAGGTCCTGTGGCTGGGACGGGGCGATATGGGATTGGGGGGGGCAACTCCCATCTCTTGCAGGGGCGCAATTAGTGCCAGCACTGTCCGTTAAGAGTTTGGGTGTAATCTTCGACACCTCCCTTTCCATGGAGGCGCAGATTGCAGCTATAACAAAGGCGGCATTTTTCCATCTCCGCCAAGCTAAGCAGTTGGCTCCTTACCTCTCTCGCCCGGACCTAGCCACTGTGATCCACGCGACGGTCACCTCCAGACTGGATTATTGTAACTCGCTCTACGTGGGGCTGCCCTTGAGACTGACCCAGAAACTCCAGCGGGTGCAGAATGCTGCAGCGAGACTCCTTACAAGGTCTTTGCTGCGAGATCACATTCACCCGGTGCTACACCAGCTGCACTGGCTCCCGGTGGAGTACAGGATCAGGTTTAAGGTGCTGGTTTTAACCTTTAAAGCCCTATACGGCCTAGGACCCTCGTACCTACGGGACCGCCTCTCCTGGTAGTTTCCACAGAGAAACTTACGGTCTTCAAATAAAAACATCTTGAAGGTCCCAGGCCACAGAGAAGTTAGGCTGGCCTCAACTAGAGCCAGGGCTTTTTCGGCTGTGGCTCTGATCTGGTGGAACACTCTGTCACAAGAGACCAGGGCCCTGCGGGACTTGACATCTTTCCGCAGGGCCTGCAAGACAGAGCTGTTCCACCAGGCCTTTGGCCAGGGCACAGCCTGACTCCCTCCCTCGGCAATCTTCGCGGAGCTCTGGCCCAATGGTTGCCAGTGGCCTGAATTAATTAATTTTATAATGAATGATTTTAGAATGTTGTTTATGCTATACTTTTATACTGTTTTATTGTTGTTAGCCGCCCTGAGCCCGGCTTCGGCTGGGGAGGGCGGGATATAAATAATTTTTTATTATTATTATTATTATTATTATTATTATTATTATTATTATTATTATTATTTGTGGTAAGGAAAGTGTCAGGATTGTGCAGAGGAAACAACCGCTTGATCTGGCATTGCATAGCATCCAGACATAGGAGGCTTCCTTATACGGAGTTGCACTGTTATTCCTACTAGTTTGGTACTCTCTTGAATGACGCAGCCATTCTCCACGGTCTCAGGCAGGAGATATTCCCAGCTCTGCCCGGAGATGCCGGGAATAGAACCTGCAACCTTCTACATGCCAAGCAGATGCTCTGCCACCAAGCTATGGCACTTCCCTTAACCTCCCCACAATGAAATCATTGCTCCTCCCAGCACATGTGGCACAAAGAAATCAGGATGAATGCTCAGTAAAGGAGGCCATCTGGGGTGACCATGGGGCATGGAGGATATGGGCACAGTGAAGAAGACATGGCTGTGTTTCTTGGGCTGCTTGAGCTTGACTCATAGGGCATTTCAGAAAGACTTCAGTGACATTGGTTTGGCTGTGAAGAAATCAGTGGCACTTCAGTATATATCAGAGGATCAGTAAATCTAACTGAACACCAGGGAACTTTCTTCTGAGTAAACATGCACAGGAAAGCACTGTACGGCTACATTCCCAAGCACACACAACCAGGGAGAAAGTGCTATTGAATGCAATGGAACTTACATCTGAGTAAATAGGTGATTGGTTGTACAGTGGATGCTTGGGTTGCAAACGTGATCCGTGTAGGATGCACGTTCGCAACCCGCAGCATTCGCAACCCACATCTGCATGTATGCGCCCCGCCCAGTACTTCCATGTTTCGGCGCTCCGTAACCTGAAAAAACGCAACCTGAAGCGGCTGTAACCCAAGGTATGACTGTACTGTCAATCCAGCCCTACCATCAGGCAGGTGCTTCTGGCAGCAGATTCTGAGTGCCGTGAAAAGGCAGAAGCGTTATATAGTTTATCTTTGTATTTTCACAGCTGGGGTGGCATGAAACTCACATGCCAAAGTTAACATGGCTGGCCTTGGCTACTTTGCACCTTGATTTCGAGCAGGGAGGAGGCACCATTTTCTGCTCTGCCTCAGGCAGCAAAAGGTCTTGAGCTGGCCCGGATGCTCAACATGCCTTCCTTTCCTTACACATCCTCTGTCTCATTTCTGCAGGTGAATACAAGCAGCAGCTTTATCGAAAACCTGGTTCCTGGCGCTCAGTACCAAGTTGTGATTTACTTACAGAAGGGACCGCTGGTTGGGCCTCCTTCCGATCCTGTGACATTTGCCATTGGTAATGGGATACCTCTGCATACCTCTGTTGTTTTGGTTGCTTGAAACCAGACATTTTAGGCAGAAGAATTATTGGTAGAAGAATGAGAGTGGTGCTGCTTCTGTAGAAGCCTGCAAGGCCCATGGGTTGAGTTAAACATTGGTTTTGTCTGCACATCACAGAAAGCAATAGATAACGCTTTGCCAGGAATGCGCCAATTCTAGCCACTTTGCTCCTCGCTCCTCACACTAGGAGGAAACAAGCCACCATCACTGTCTTAGCATTACATTTGGATTAGGGATTATAGTTTGTTTCCTCCCAGGGCAAGCAAGCAGTGGCGTAGTGTGGGTTGTCAGCACCCGGGGCAAGGCAAGTAATTTGCGCCCCATAACCCGTGGATTTGCGCCCCCTAACCCTAACCCCCAGATGTTGCGCCCGGTGCGGCCGGCCCCCCCTGCACCCCCCACGCTACGCCACTGCAAGCAAGAGGACAACTATGATAGCCATGGATCCATAGCTTACTGATTATGGTTTGTTGGAGCAAAACAAACCAGAATCTATGCTTCAGTTTTAATTCTAAACCAAGAACTGTAGCATGTTTTCTTCATGTTCTAATCTGAAGGAGAGAGTCCAGATAACCTGCTCACTGGTAATCCATTTATCCCCTTATACCTGTAGTTGGTGGGGAATGAGACTAAGGGTGTGCCTTATTTACCCAAGACATTGGCTTGGCCCCTGTTTGATCACATGTATAGTACTGTATGCCTCAGAATTTTGCATGATGACTAAATAGCTCTTGTGGATGAGGTGGGAACGAGGTGACCCACCTCTAGCAGAAACTTTATGTGCTGAATTGCAAATGTATTAATAGCTTTCCATTTCTGTTTTACAGTGCCAACTGGGATAAGGGATCTAACACTTTACCCTTTAGGCCCTACTGCTGTGGTCCTCAGCTGGAACAGGCCTCTCCTGGGTGTTTTCCGGAAATACATTGTAGAAATGTTTTATTTCAACCCGTCAACAATGACCTCAGAGTGGACAACGTACTACGAAATAGCAGCAACCGTCTCCTTAACGTCATCAGTGGTAAAGCACACTTGGATGCTGTAAATGTCTCTCACATGTTCATGCCCAAACTTCATCGTTCACACACAGAGAGAAACAAAATTAATCTAAAACAATATCCCTTTTAAATGCAACTTCATGTAAATACAGTCAATATGCTTAACAACAGAACTACATTCGACTATTTTAATCTGTGGAACTGGCACTATTACAAGAGGCACATAATACTCATTCCACACTGGAATTTTAGCGTGGCAGCACCTACACTTTGAATCCCCCAACCTATTGACATCAAGCAAGTGCCTTCACTGTAATATTTTGCCTGCTTAAAACATGTTTTTTGAGGGGCAAGCCTATCCAGAGACTTAGAATTACATGGGTTTCATTTCATTTTAGCTACTGTTGATTTTAATCTTCTTCTGAATATTTCAAAATACCTGTTTTAGCTGTTTTTTTATACATGATATTTTATATTGTTGTAAAACTCTTGCCTTTTTTATGACGGGGTGAGCTCCTGTTGCTCGCTCCCAGCTCCTGTCAACCTAGCAGTTTGAAAGCATGCCAAAAAGTACAAGTAGATAAATAGGTACCGCTCCAGCGGGAAGGTAAATGGCGTTTCCATGCGCTGCTCTGGTTTCGGTGTTCCGTTGTGCCAGAAGTGGCTTAGTCATGCTGGCCACATGACCCAGAAAAACTGTCTGTGGACAAATGCCGGCTCCCTCGGCCTGTAAAGCGAGATGAGCGCCGCAACCCCAGAGTCGTCTGCAACTGGACTTAACCATCAGAGGTCCTTTACCTTTACCTTTTAAAATAAATACGTACAGCAATTCAATGCCAAACACTCTTTAGGCAGTCATAGGTATTCTAGGTCCAATCCAGAATGTAGTCTTAACGTCGCTTTCAGATCCCACTTTTTCAGGTGCTAATTCTCTTTCTTCCATGCCTCTTCTTGCTTGCACACCTTCCAGAGAATAGGAAACCTTCTGCCTGCCTGGTATTACAACTTTCGGGTCACCATGGTGACATGGGGAGTCCCAGAACTGAGCTGTTGTGACAGTTCCACCATCAGCTTCATAACAGGTAAATAGAGCTTTGGAGAACCTTTCACAGTTTGTGTGTGTGGTTTTGCTCCTTGATATAAGACAACAATGTGGAGGCTGCTGGCCTCTAGACGTTGATGGATTACAATTGCCACCATCCTTGACTGCTGGCTATGCTGACTGGGGCTGATGACATTTTGAGTCCAAAATACCAGGAGAAAAGCAGGTTATGGAAGGCTGGTCTGGTGGATAAGAGTATTGGATTAGGATCTTTGATAATAGGAAGAAACCATTGGGCCTGCAAACCACTGTAGAACTTTCTTAAATCTGCAGTGACGTATGATGTTTCACGAAGCATTGCTTTAGTGTTTTTTTAAGTTGACAGCAACAGGAACTAGAACCTTGATCACAGTGGTGCCTTGCAAGACGAAAAGAATCCGTTCCGCGAGTCTCTTTGTCTTGCGGTTTTTTCGTCTTGCGAAGCAAGCCCATTAGCGGATTAGCGGATTAGCGCTATTAGCGGCTTAGCGGCCTTAGCGGATCAGCTGATAAGTGGTTTAGCGGCTTATCGGATCAGCTGATAAGCGGCTTAGCAGATCAGCTGTTAAACGACTTAGCGGATCAGCTGATAAGCGGCTTAGCGGATCAGCTGATAAGCGGCTTAGCGGCTTAGGATCAGCTGATAAGCGGCTTAGCGGCATGGGAAAAAGGGGGGAGGGGAAAAAACCTGCAGGAACTCGCAATACATTTTCGTCTTGCAAAGCAAGCCCATAGGAAATTTGTTTTGCGAAGCACCTCCAAAATGGAAAACCCTTTCGTCTAGCGGGTTTTCCGTCTTGCGAGGCATTCGTCTTGCGGGGCACCACTGTATTTTTTTAAAGAAGAAAAAAGGAGATGCTGAGTTTTGCCGTTAGTTCCAAATTCTGTACTTTCATTGTGAAATTGTAGCACACCGCTGATTTCAGGATTATAATCTAAGTATGGACCAGTGTGGCCTGCAACAATATACTGCAGTGATGAGTGCTCTTGTTCAGAGTGTCAGCCAGCCAGCCAGCCATGTCCTTTTCCAGGAGACCCCATTCCATTCTCCGGTTTTCTGTTCCCACACCCCAGCAGTCAACCAGCATTCTGTGGCCACTGAGCATGCTGAGTTTTCACTGAATTGTTTTGGAATTTCGCCCACTCCTGCGGCTTTGATTCCCTTAATGTCTGCAAACATTCATTTCCCCTATCATGTGTAGGTGGTACTGTTATGGCTACATAAGGATCCACACTAGGAACATGGGTTTGCTGTTGTATATCCAATTGTGAAATGCTTTGCAGCCTCAAATTAGGTGCACTGTTTTTCTTTCTGATAGCTCCAGTATCTCCTGAAATCACTTCAGTTGAATATTTCAATAACCTTCTCTATGTCAGCTGGATCTATGGGGATGACAACACAGACCTTTCCCATTCTCGAATGTTGCACTGGATGGTTATTGCAGAAGGGAAGAAAAAGATAAAAAAGAGTGTAAGCCTATACACCTTGTACTTCCTTTGGGTTTCACATGCAGAGAGGCACAATGGCATGGATTTTTTTAAAAAGCAAAACAAAAGCTTGTTATGGGGCAGTGGGGGGTTGCACCTGCAAGGGCCTTCGCACAGCACTTTGCAAGCACCAGAAACTAGTTGATTGTTTGCAAGCTGTCGGGGCTAGCAACAATGATCATTCGGTCATTGGGACTTGTTAGAATTGATGCAAATGGAATCCCTGTTCTGGACCTTGTGCAGGGTAGAAATATATAAGAAAGAGTCCTAAAAAGTATTACTGCAAACTGTCTTAAACTAGTTACAAAATAAATGTTTCAAAAATACAAAGTAACACATTGTTCTTAAACAAACTAACAATGCGGTCCAGTCTTCTTTAAGTCCTTAATATAGTTTAAGAACATTCCTGCTTCCAGAGAGATATCCTATACAAACAACTTGTTTGTTCGGCTTTATAGCTGCAGATATAATGTTTTAAGTGCATTTTAAGCACATTCTTCAAATGTGACCTTAGATGGTGATGGTGAACTTATGGAAAATTCAATATATTTTTCAAAACATTTAAAAAAGAATGTTTTATATGTGTCTAGATTCCAACCAGGATTGCTGAGCTGAGCTCTTACTGCTGCTGGCTCCCATGCCAGCTGAGATATAAGAGTTCTCATGTTTCCCAGCAATGAGTCATTACTTAGTACACACACCAAAACTGAAATCTCCAGTCTCTCCTTATTTCAGCGTTTATCTAAAACTGAACCTTCTGCGTAATGCAAACTTTTCTTTGCAAATGCAAATCTTTACGTAAGTTTTAAACTTCAGTGCATATAGACATTACATGTTATGCACATTAAATCTATATATCTGTATCTTTAGCAGGGCTCCCCTTGCAAGCTGATCCCCTAAAATCAGCTGATCATTGGTGCTTGCAGAGGGCACTGCAAAAATAGATTCCTCTGGCATTATTGTGGCAGTGGATGATTGGCAGGTGGGCGGTCCTGTCTACCTGTCAGACTTGACCTACAGGGATGGGGGAAGATAAGGATCTGTCCTGCCAGCTGGGTCCAGTTCTAGACAAACTGGGCTAAAACAACCACTCACTGGCGCATAATGCTCCCACCCACTTGACAACAGGGTTCAAAGTAATTTCAGTCTGCTGTGGAGTCACCTCCTCTGTGGGCACTGTTTCACGCACTGACTATTTTAGGTGACGCGAAACGTCATGAGCGCCGTGCTCAACCTGCCACCCGGGGACATCTACAATCTGTCAGTAACTGCTTGCACCGAAACAGGAAGCAACACATCTGCGCTTCAGCTTGTGAAAGTTGGTAAGTTATTCCCTAAGGAAATGGGCTGCAATTTCATGAAAGCAAAATATTGCCTAAGACCCGGGAGGCGGTAAAACTGAGAGCACCACAGACAACAGAACTGCCTGTTTTTTTGCAGTTAACATGAACTGTCGAAAGAGTAGCACTGACCACTAGGTGTTGTATTTTAAGTCTCTTAATAAAAGTAGACAGGGTTAGATACTAGTTTCTTGGCTTCAGTGATAAGATCAATAAATGGAGGGTCATGAAAGGTTCCAGTCACCCCTTCTCTCCCTCTCCCCCAGGCTGGAACATCCTGTTCTGCCCCAAAAGCCTCTCTGGATAGTCAGGGGTCACCCCTGGACCATGTAGGATGAGGCACAGAGAGCTGCTAATGGGAGAGGGGGAATCACTCAAAGTTGGACAGAGCTTTGCCTAATCTGGAGTGATTCCTCCCTCCAGGTCCCTCCCAACCTGACAATTCTATAATGCTATGATTCTCCAGCAAACCTCTGCAGGCCCACCTAGCCTTGTTCATGGGAGGTTGGGGCGGTGGCTCCTGAACCTCCAGAGAAGTCTTCCAGGGGGAACAAGTGGCCGGGGGCAGGGATGGAAAAACCTCCTTCTGTTCATCTATTTTAGAATCCAAGCCATTAGGTTCTTTAAGAGAGAGAGAGAGAGAGAGAGAGAGAGAGAGAGAGAGAGAGAGAGAGAGAACTTGGTCCATTAATTAAAGCACAGATGCAAGCAAATTTAAATTAACAATTTGGTGAGGGTCAGTTTGGTTTTCAGAAAGAACTAGGAGCAGAACAAAGTCACCTTTGCAATTCCGATTTTAATAGCAAGAGGACTAGAAATTTAGGTTTATATGTAGAAAGTCTGTGTGTGTAAGAGAGAGAGAGAGAGAGAGAGAGAATTAATCTTATATCCCACCCTTCCTCTTCAAAGTAAGAACTTTATATGCCACACTTCCTCCCTTCAGATATGTATAGACCACTGGATAACTCAGTTGGTTAGAGCATGGTGCTTATAACACCAACATCACTAGTTTGATCCCCATATGGGGCAGTTGCATATTATTGCATTACAGGGGGCTGGAATAGATGAAAACCAGGGTCCCTTCCAGCTCAAAAATCTTAATTCATGTGTGTGTGTGTGTGTGTGTGTGTGTGTGTGTGTGTGTGTTTAATATAGCCCAGAAATAGGTTAGGTAGCTTTGACTGAAAAAAATATGCCCAGTATATTTCAGAAAGCAAGAAAAAAATTATGAGGACAGAAGAATACTATGCAATAATGCAAAACCCCGGAAGCTATATTTAGAGTAAATTATATTGAACAAAGAGCCAGAATTAGTAATAGTAGAGTCTGTCATGGATGCCCACCGCCCCCTACACTGTTTAATACATTTATAAAGGATGCAATTAATAAAATGGAACAAGTACTACAGCCCAGCATTAAAGTAAAAGGGAAGGAAATGGGTATGTTTTGCTGATGTAGCAGTAATGGCAGACATAGCACTAATGGAAATATTATTATTATTTTAAGATATGGAAGTGCTAAATACAATGAAGTCAGGCTTTTTGAACTCCAGCTAAAAATGAACAAAGCCACTCCCGAGTTAAGGAGGGGGGGGTTGCGGGCTCACGTCCCCATCCCCATTCTCGCGGGGCTGACGCCAGCCCCGCGGGATTTAGCAATCCCATTATTCATGCCCAGCAGCACCAGCCAACGGGCGGGCGCTGGGGGCGGGCCCAGCGGAGGGCACTTAAGGTCAGGACAGCCCGGGCTCGCCCCTTTTCCTCCGCTTCAGCAGCCGCAGTTTCCCACCCACCCGTCCTTTAGGTGTGCATTCGGACTTTGCTATGGGCTTCGGCTGGTCACCGCAAGGGGCCTGGTAGGAGTTCTTCCATTTGGCTAATTGGCTGAATTTTGAAGCCACTTGGTTTTTTCGCCTACCTCGTAGCAAAACGTCACAACTCCTTGGTTTTGGTGGTTAGGCATTGGCCGGGGTATTGTTATGCAAATGTGGTCGGGGGGGGGGAGGTTCGCTATCACCTCCCCCAATACTTGAAGGGTAGTTCGTTAAAGGACTCCAGGGGGCGTCACCTCGTCCAAAACCTACGGAGGCTAGGGCCTAAAGCGCGCTCCCGAGCGGTAACCCCTTGGGGAGCCCCTAGGGATGTGCATCTTGGGGGGCTCCCCCTGTTGGTGCTTAACCCTTCCCGGTTAGACCGGATAGTCTGTTAGGGCCAATGCCTAAGGCCAATACCGCTCTTACCTGTAATCAATAAAGTTGTGGCCATTTTACGCCCATTAACCTAAATTCTGGTGTCCGTGTCTTCATTTATTCCATCTGGGGTGGGGGCGGGTTTCGCCACGCAAAGAAAGATTTGAGAGATAGGTCAGAACCTGTCATGGCCCATCCCAGATAAGGAAGGCTTGTGCCTGATAGTTAACTTTTTGTTGGGAAGAGAAACGCCAGCAGCAGCTTCCATGGGGCTCCAGATGCACCTTATTACATGCTTCTAGCTTCTAGGCAGCTGTCCACAGGTCTGGGCTCTATGAAGCAGCTGCAGCAACAGTGAGACCCTACCTCTCTGCTGGCTTATAAACTCTCCTCTGCTAGGTTGCATGCCTACAACCTAACGACTTTTCCTGCACGGAAGTCATCATTATTCTTATTAACTTTGAGAAATTGCTTGTCAAAATCTCCTTCAAATAATAACCCAAGGAAGCCGGATATCAACATGAGAAAAAACCAAGTATGTGAACTTTCAAACGTAAAATTTAAAAAATGACACCAACTTTTTCCTTGGGAAATGATATAAAAATTCTGAATATGACGGGCTTTTGAACAGTCAAGGGTTGTGTGTCTTAATGAGCTTCCTTAAATATGGCACACACTCTCATTTTGACCATCTCAGACGCGCAGCAATCTTAGGGTCAGACAAGCCAAGAAGAGAAATGTGTGGTTCTAGCTCCACAAAATAACAGCTTCCGGAACCCTCTTTCAAAAGCTGTGCAAATATCATTTATCTTCCTAAAGGTGCACACACACACACGCCAGTTAAGACTCAACAGAAAAAAGGAAATGAAGCAATAACTGAAAATAGGGAAGAGGGAGCAGCCCACTACTTAAGGGTGTTTCTGTTTAAAAATTGCCTGTTTACTGCTGACAGAGCTCTGGGAAAAGTAAAAAGACATCTCTGTGGAACCACTAGATAGCAAGTTCTTCAACTGGTTCTGCCTGCAACATCTTCCCATTGGATTTGTAAGATACCTCTGAAGTTACTCTCCTCCTGTCCCCAGACCCAGCTCCTCCGAGGTCACTTTTCGCTGTGAATAAGACCCAGACGTCTGTGACTCTCCTGTGGGTGGAAGAGGGAGTCGCTGATTTCTTTGAAGTCTTCTGCCAGCAGGCTGGTTTGAGCCAAGACACAAAGATCCAGGTATGTGTTTTCTTCTTTTTCAGAGATGTTCTACCTCCTCTTGTATCTCGATGGTAAAGATTTTGGAATCTGTTTTGTCCCCCGCAATTACGTTATCTTCTCCCGTTTGAGACTCTTATAATAACCAACATGGTAGTTCTCAATTCAATAGTGCAACCCCAGTTTCTGCTGATTTAATAAATGAAAGCTGTCCTACATGAGCCCTTTTCAGGTGCTGAGATCCACATGTTCAGGGAATCCATCGCGTGGGATGGGGAACAGGACAGTCCCTCTGGCAACACTCTTAGCTTTATGAGAGTCGGGCTTTAAAAGAAGATTGTATAGGTTCACTGGGGAATCATGCTATCCGTGGCTACGAGCCACGATGACTATGTTCTACAACTTCTGAATACCAGTTGCTGGAAAACACCAGTAGGGAGGGTGTTGTTGGACTCAGAATCTGCTTGGGGGCTTCCCATAGGCATCTGATTGGCCACTGTGGGTCTTTGGCCGGATCCAGCAGGCTCCTCTTATGTATCTGAATTCAGTTCAATCAGGAATTGTGTACTATCAGAGCTCCTGCTTACATGAGAGTCTCTACTGCAATACAGCTGTTGGTCACAATTTCACATGTTCAACTCAATGTGTGACTCGCACTGTGGCCAGAGGGGTGTGTCAATGTCTGTGCCAGTGTGACTCGCTAGTGAACGCCCTTCCCCTTCCGCATGCTCCTTGAACACATGGTGGAGAACACCTGAAAGGGATATAGTTTTGATACTTTTCTGATTCCCTCATTATACTAGCACATCAGGACCAAGGTTGCTTCACAACATGAATGTGTCCTAAGCTAGGAGTCCCATCAATTGACGTTTTCATTTGCCTATTCAATTTGCCTCCCAGCAATTAATCAATGAAAAGGTAATTCCATAATGTGCAACATCCAGCCCTATTTGTTATATTTAAATAGCTTTGCATGTTTGCAAAACTGCAACGCAGGTGCCTTTTTAAGATCCTAATAGGAGGGTATGATTTTCCTGAAGTGCGACATAGTTTGGGGATGACCAAATGCAAAGGAAAATAGGGCTCTTTAGTGCAGAAGGGGGAACTGGAATAGATACATCTTCTTATGCAAGCATAAGAAAGGGTGCTCCAAAATGTAATTCTCTCTTACATCTAGGAACCAAGGAAGCTGCCTTATACTGAATCAAACCACTGGCCCATTTGGCTCAGTATGATTGGCAGGTGCTCTCCAGAGGTTCAGAGAGGGTTGCAGGGCAGCTGGTCTGCCACTGAGCTACAGCCCTTCCTTGGCCACAGCGCTTCTAAACAACTACTCAAGATATGATGTTGCGGACTCCAACTCCCATCAGCACTAGCTGCCATTGCTATTGGTGAGGGATGATAGGAGTTGTAGTCCACAGGGAGCAATTTCGATGACACCTGCGCTATAGGGTGCCCGTTTACATATCACCAAAAAGGAGGACACGTATTTGCATAAGATTGAATGTATTGATGCATGTGAACAGTTGCAAATATGGGTATAATTACTATAATTTAAAGACAAATGCCATATATCTCACCACAGTGGCAATGGCTGTGACCAGGTGAGCTGTGTACCTGTTGCTTCTGCTGACAAAGTGCTCATGGTCAATGGGTCTCTCTGAGAGCCTTCTTGCTCTCCCTTCTTGAGGCTGTTTTATCCTTAAACACGACGTGGAGCGGAGATCCTGCAAAAGGGAGGACTCCTTCAAATAGAAGACTGTCCTTTAACAGCCCTTCAGGTATATGAAGGTCCTCTATAAAGCACGACACTCAGCCACTAGTACCCAGAAAGAAAATCCTTTAGTATTTTCGTATCCACCAGTTTGGGAATCTGCAGCAAAGCACAATTCATTAGGAAGGAAGCTCTTCCCTTTATTTCAATTTCTCTGGTTCTGCTACCCTTGGGCTTTCCCCCATGGGAGTTCTGGCTTTGAATGCAAAAGGGAAAGCCAGCAATAATATGTCAGAGAGGGGGAAACAAGCAAGTTAAAACTAGTTACAGTTTGCACCCTTCATTAGAACACCACTTCTTGTTTTCTTTTCTTTTTTTTTTTTTTTAATAAATTTTTATTGGTTTTACAGCATTTTTTAAAAAGAACAAACAAACACAAAACAAAACAAACATACAAAATACTTTCAAAGATATTTTCATAAACCTCTTTTCTTGGACTTCCCCATACCCCCCCTCTCTGCATCCCAGTGTCCATATTTGAACTAGCAACTCCCAGTTGTTACTTTCTAATCTCTGTCGTCTTAGTCCTCCTTTATTATCTAACCTTGTATCCCTGTACCCTGTTACTTCTAGCAACCACAACATTTTAACATTCGTTGAGTTTATAGTAGTCCTTAAGATAGCTCTTGAATTTTTTCCATTCTTCTTCCACCATCTCTTTACGTTGGTCACGGATTCTGCCTGTCATCTCAGCCAGTGTCATATAGTCCATCACTTTCATCTGCCATTCTTCCAGAGTAGGTAAATCTTGTGTCTTCCAGTACTTTGCGATGAGTATTCTTGCTGCTGTTGTGGCATACATAAAGAAATTTCTATCTTTCTTTGTCACCAATTGGCCGACAATGCCCAAGAGAAAGGCCTCTGGTTTTTTAGAAAATGTACATTTAAGTACCTTTTTCATTTCATTATAGATCATTTCCCAGAAGGCCTTTATCTTCGGGCATGTCCACCAAAGGTGGTAAAAGGTACCTTCAGTCTCTTTACATTTCCAACATTTATTATCGGGCAAATGATAAATTTTTGCCAGCTTGACTGGGGTCATGTACCACCACTTCTTGTTTTCTTGGTCACATCCACACTGTGTATTGAAAGCACATGACTTCCACCAAAGACTCAGTTCCTAACCTGGTGTGTGGTAGAATTAAGGCATAGATTTCTTTATTTTAATAACTGAGTTATAGAGGTGTTGGTGTTGGAATCCAACAACAACAACATATTATTTATACCCCGCCCATCTGGCTGGGTTTCCCCAGCCACTCTGGGCAGCTTCCAACAAAATATTAAAATACTGTAGTCCATCAAAAATTAAAAGCTTCCCTAAACAGGGCTGCTTTCAGGTGTCTTCTAAAAATCTGGTAGTTGTTCTCTTTGACATCTGGTGGGAGGGTGTTCCACAGGGTGGGTGCCACTACCGAGAAGGCCCTCTGCCTGCTTCCCTGTAACCTCATTTCTTGCAGTGAGGGAACCACCAGAAGACCCTCTGCGCTGGACCTCAGTGTCCAGGCTGAACGATGGGGGTGGAGATGCTCCTTCAGGTATACTGGACCAAGGCCATTTAGGGCTTTAAAGGTCAGCACCAACACTTTGAATTGTGCTCGGAAACATACTGGGAGCCAATGTAGGCTGCAAAGAAAGGCTGAAAACACATTAATCATCTTTTGTTGATATACTTTTATGATATACTTTGTTTCTGCTCTGGTATAAAATAATTGTATTTCCACAAAGGTCAGTAAAAACGAAAGCACACCCAAGATTCTGGGTGGTATGAAAAAGTAGACAATGGTCATTTGTTGGTGATCTTCCTGAGGCTTTTCTCCTGTTGTATCATCACAATTTTTGGTTTCTATCTCTCTACACTGCTTGACCCTTCTAAGGGTACATTCAGATGCAGGGAATATTATGTTAGTTTTTCTGATTGTAATGCAGCACGTTTCTTTCACACTGTAGTTGCATTATGGAACTGCGGCTTGTTGGCTGATATATTGGCAGGTCACGCCAAATTTCATTCACTCTGGTGGGTGTGGTGTGGCACGAAAGCAAACATAATGGACAACATCACTGCTGTTCCACCCTGTGTGCTTCTGTTCCCCCATGATCCCCCCATAAACACAGCAGGAGAGAACAGCATGCTGGGAAGGCGCCCCAAATTGTGACTTTACTTCTGCGATCTTGGGGGTTTATGGGCTCGCAGAGGGATTACCATATGTCTGGAGCCAATTAACATGGAAATGAGCCATAAACTTCCACTAGATTCCACTAGATTTGTGGCTTTTAAATCCTGTGAAAGCTCAAATATAACGTGGAAAGTAACAGGTAGGGGAATATCTGAATGAGGCCTCAGAGGCCTCTGCTAAAAGAAAGACTTTGCCTCATCTGCTTGCTTCATCTAGGTCTAGGACAGCGTCTCTTGCCTTTGCCACGTGCTGGCATGAGTCACGTCACTCTTTCAGAACTGGTTACAAAGCCAGGAAGAAACAAAAAGGTTCACAGAGTTACTATGACGAAACTGTTGATTTGTGCTTGTGTCATGATTTGGTTTTATCGCCTTCCTGCACGGCATGCTGTGGTCAGGAACGGAAGAGCTAAATTCCACATTTGTCTCTGTCACATGTTACAGCCTTCCCAGGACTGTACACAAAACAAAAGAATTGCTGTGAAAATCCCTGAAACAAGAAGTAATCAACTTTAGAATTAAATTAAATAACAAAAATCAAAAATTTAAGGAAAAATTAACCTAGAATTAAACAAAGACTTTACGAGATGCTGGCTACAAAATTCATTTCACTGAACTAATCAGTTTGCTCAGAAGGAAATAAAGAATTTTATAAACCTTAAATGATTTTAAGTGATATCAAACAAACTCAAGAGCAGGGCTGAACCGCTTCCTTGAGTTTACAAAAAAGGTATAAAAACCTCAATGACAAGTTTTAAACATAGCCCTATTTAAGAGAACATTATAAACCTTAAATGATTTCCAGCAAACTCAAGAGCAGGGCTGAAACGCTTACCTAAGTTTACAAAAAAGGTTTTGAGAAAAACTTACAAAGGAATACGAGATAAGCTGTTTAAGTTTCAAACAAACTCAAAAACAGGGCTGAAGCGCTCCTGACTGCTGATGTTAAAGACTGATTACATGTTACAGCGTTCCCAGGACTGTACAGCTTGAGAATGCTTTGTTGCTGCCCCACACTGCTGCTATCCATAACTGTAGTTTAGTGAGTTGTTGTGCTGCTGTTTTTAAGGGTGACAATATTTGTCGGATTTGATATGTTCTTTTAATCTCATTTGTTTTTCTTGCAATCACTTTGCGGCTTGTGCAAAGGCCAGGATATAAGTTATCCAAAATGAGGACATAAGTACAAATATGTAGAGGTCTGAATGGTGTGGTTTTCCATGCAAAGCTGGAGTTTCAACACTCGCAAACCTAAACTTTTGCATATTAAAAGGCGCAAGGTGATAGGATAATAATATTCTAAGGATGGAATAACAAATAAAGTGAATAATGCAGCAATAATAATGTCTACTCAGAATTAAGGCCCTCAGCGTTCAATGGGGCTTGCTTTCTGGTAAGCCACCCGGCATCTGTCATGAATGCTCAGTTGAGATTTCTGCATTGCAGGGGATGGAACCACATGACCCTTGGGGTCTTCTCCAATTCTATGTTTCTAAGCACATACAGGAGTTTAGCCTGCATTTGCTTGTGGGGGAGGGGGAGGCATGTAATAATTGGAGTGATCACTAACCACAAACTCTTTCCTTGCCTCCCCCCTACATATAGGAGCCTGTTACGGTCTCTTCGCACGTAGTGACCATCTCCAGCCTCCTGCCTGCCACGTCCTACAACTGCAGTGTGACCACCTTCAGCCACAACAGCCCCAGCATCCCCACCTTCATTGCTGTCTCCACAATGGGTGAGCAGAATTCCTTTGATTCGTCACTCACTTCACCCATTTCTCTCCCCCTCCCCCCAAAAAGATGGCCATAGGGCAAGGACCTGTGGAAAATACCCCCAAATGGTTTTCAGAAGATTTCTACATTACAAAGGGTTAGACTTGATGACCCTCGTGGTCCCTCCAAGTCTAAGATTGAGATATTGGAGTTCTTGTTGAAACTGCACTGAAAAGGATATATCAAGAACTCTGGCCAAAAGTTTCAATATAAGGAATAATTCCTACTCAAGAGTTGAAATGAAAAACGTGTGTATTCTGCTAAGAATAACAGTTTGAAGCTAGTGTAAGTACGATAACAGTTTGAATACAACGTGTAAGTACGATAGTTTTAAAGTAATGGTAAGTTTGGATACAACGTTTAAGTACAGAAATAATGTAGTTTCAAATATACAGTGATATAGTACAAAGGTACATGAAATACCAGTGCACAACAATTGTTTTATACAAGTCTCAATAGCAGTCAAAAAGAGTCCACATTATATAAAATCAGAATAAAGAATAAAGAATAAAGGATCAAATGGGGCCAAAAAGGAGTACCCGGAGTGTGAATCAGATGTACGACTCAGTAGTGGTAACCAGGACAGGGCCCTGTTTCGGAGTACACGCCTTCTTCAGCTGGTAATATCAAAAAATATGTCAAGATAGATCAAGGTGCTTCAATCCATAGATCATAAATATAATAAATTATATACATTCTAAAGTATGTTAACACATATCATGATATTTGGTTCCATACCTCGGTTTTTTGACGACTATAAATCTGTTGGAAGTCTGTATCATTTAGTTCTTTTATGTTTCTTTTTCGACATACGTCTAGAAATAAGGATTTCCAAGAGTTATTATTTCCAGTCAAGTTATATTGAAACTTTTGGCCAGAGTTCTTGATATATCCTTTTCAGTGCAGTTTCAACAAGAACTCCAATTTCTTTAACGATTACTATGGCCAAATGGGCTGAGACCTTTTCGTATTCCGCTGATGAAAAAGAGAAGATATTTGGTTCCTTACCTTCCCTTACAAATGAAACTCCTATCAAACCTAACAATGATTGGAACACTTATCTAAATATTCTAAAAAGACAAACTAGATACAACCTACACGCTAGACTCATGGCCGATTACACTAAAATTCAGAGGATACCCAGAGGATTATGCATTCAAAAAGCTCCAACTTTATTTTCCAATAATGAAGAATTTAAAATTAAATGGATGTCTATTCTAAATAGATGTTCTTTTGACCTGATGACTTTAATCACAGAATTTGCAATTAAAGAGACTGAAAGTTTGGACAAAGAAGCTGTTGGAATCACTGAGGAATTACATAAACAATTTGATTTGGAGACGTTTGAATCTAAATTTAAACAATTACAAGTAGAACTTAAGAATTATTCGGATAATATAAAAATTGAGAAACTAAGGAAGTTTGAACGCGATCGTAGGGATTACGAATCAGATCACGTGTTCCCATGGATGCAGAAATCCATGAACACTAGTATTCAACCTAGATCAACAACTGAATTTTCATCCAGCAGTGCTGAATCTTCCGAACAAAGCGACTCACAGGAACAAATTCCACATCGACAGATAAGACAACCCAGACAATTAAGACAATACGATTTACGTCCACATACCATTGATTATTCTAAACAACAGGGTTTTCCCAAGCGCCGCAATCAACAACGACGTCTTTAGTTGTAAATTTATCCAAACGCACACTAACCCATGAAGAAGAGAGAATTTTAAATCTTGGACTGGGATTTGTTCCCACACCTAAATATAATGCGTTCCAGACAAGGGTGGACATCTTCAAACTTGTACGTCTTGTTAAATTAAGGTGCCACTTTGGCAATTTTCAGACTACACCATCGCCATTCCGCGTTCATTCATCATTTAACCCACATGTAGATAATGCCCGCCTGAATGCATTCTATCAGGTTTTACTATCGTACTTACACGTTGTATTTAAATTTACTACTAGCTTCAAACTGTTATTCTTAGCAGAATACACACGTTTTTCATTTCAACTCTTGAGTAGGAATTATTCCTTATATTGAAACTTTTGGCCAGAGTTCTTGATATATCCTTTTAAGATTGAGATATGGCAGAAGACCATATTAGGCAAAATGTACATTCCTAAGCATTGAGTTATTAGTCAGATGCTACCTTTTGGGATAGCATTAATGGGCATGAAATTGTCAGTTGTTGAGCTTATTATTACATTTTGCCCACCAGGAAACAGAGAGTGCACCATCTGCATTTTTTGGTCAATTGCCCATCATTTTTTGTCATCATTTTTTAAAGGACCCCTGTAGTCATTGCAGAAGTGCTCTCTGAGAAACTATTATATGCAGAAATAATTCAGGATTGTTGTCTTTTCCTTAGCATGTCTTGGTATCGTTCCTTAACCTGGCTCCTCCTCCTTGCATTTTCAGTTACAGAGATGAATCCCAACGTGGTGGTCATCTCTGTCCTAGCCATCTTGAGCATCCTTTTGATAGGCCTGCTGCTGGTCACTCTTGTGGTCCTTCGGAGAAAACACCTGCAAATGGCCAGGTAGGTCAGCTTTGACTTCTAATGCCAGAGATGATTCGTAAATGGCGAATGGAGCAACCGTGTGCCTTGCTGAACTAGGGACTTGGGCCACTGCCTATCGCTTACACAATGAGTGGTGATGACCACCAACTGGGATATCTTTTAAAGGGGATTGGACAAATTCATGGAGAATTTCCCCCAAAGCTCAGTGGCTTCTAGCAATGATGGTGATGTTCGACCTCCACCTTGGAGGCAGTATGCCTCTGGATTCCAGAAGAGGGAACATCTGGCATCTGGTTGGCCACTGTGAGAACAGGATGCTGGAGTAGATGGACCATTGGCCTGGTCCAGCAAGACTCTTCTAATGTTCTTACGAGACCCATAATTTATATTATGATGAACCATGCTCTATGAGGAACAGTTGAAGGAGCTCAATAGGATTGCAACTCAATGAGAGAGCATCTGCTAGGCATGCAGAATTTCAGTCCCCAGCAACTCTAGGTTGTACGCCTCTGGGGGTGAAGTCAAATCACTGTGTTAGCAGTACACAAGTGACCTCCCTGGGACACAAGCCTGAGCAGTGTGTAAGGAGGTCTTGGGCTGCCCAGACAAGCTAGGCAGTTTGTGTGGAGACCTCCAGTCTTGCGGTTGGAATATCTAGGTTCAGAAGACCTCAGATTCCAGATTTGGATTGGGCTGAACCTGACACGGGCAGAAAGGAATTGGATGAGCTGACCTCCTAGGGCTTCTTTCAAATCTAAAATTCTATGGTTCTGTATGGATGTACCACAGCTAAACCAGGTATTCTCCTGCAATATGTTCATCTCTTAAGTGATAAGCAACAAGTGGTTCCCTTACTTACACATATCCAAATGAATTAACTAATAAGCAATTGGTGATTCCATCACCACCGCAGCAACCTTGTTTGCATGACCTTCGCCACTCCTGAAACTCCCACCCTTTGTCCAAGGACTGTCCTCATCCTGGTTGCCAAGTTAATCCCATCACTGATTCATTCTGCAAACATCTATCAATGAAAGCCTTGCAGAAGGATTAAGACTCCCTATTTCCTTACAATTTCCATGCACACTGTGCATAAAAATAATTTCCTCTTTCCTTTCAAGGTTAACAAGGTATGTAATTGCATTTCAAAGCATCACTTTGAGAGAGGAAAAAGGGGGGTGTTAATTGGTTCTCCTGCAGACATGGTGTTTTATTAAATGGGATGTATTTGATGTACTGTACACATTTCAGGTGAAACATATGCACTTGGAATAGCAGAGCTCTTTTAAATTGGATTATGTCTGCTTGGCTCTTATTTATAGCTACAGCTGTTCTCCAGGTGATGCTCACCATATTTTTTCTGTTCCATGACCTGGCAATAAACGCAATTCTCCTCCTTGAGTTTTCTCACCGGTACAAATGCAGATGTTACAGAACAGAGGAGAAATATTGCCGGCTACCAAAGGTTGCAGTCAGATCTGCTGACTCTTAATTGTTCTGTTAACCAATTTTGCAATTGCTGGGGAGGGAAGGCTCAGTTCTCTATTCCATTGGGACATGGCTTCCTAAACTTTGGTCTCCAGCTGTTTTTGGACTGCAATCCCCATCATCCCTGGTCCTGCTAGCTAGGGAGGATGGGAGTTGTAGTCCAAAAACAGCTGGGGACCCATGTTTGGGAAACCCTCTACTGTGAAGGAGAAGAACTTGAAAGATTCTGCTCTCTATTGCTCTGTCTGGTTGGGCGCTTAACCATGCTTAGTCAGAAGTCAGCCTCGCTGTGTTCAGTGGGGGTGTATTTTCGTCATGGACAAATTTATTGATCTAGTAAGAAGGAGGGAAGGAAAAGGCAGATCCAGGACAGATAAAAGTGAGAGAGACAGAGGCTGATCTACCAATAATCACTTGAGGTCTTCTTCCAAAACCAGGGAATGTGGAGCTGGAACCTTTGTGAACTTTGCTTCATTGGAGAGAGATGGAAAACTGCCATATAATTGGTAAGCGATGCCCAAAGCGATGCCCTTACATTTGCCTGGCTACTTCTCTTGATGTGTATTGGGGTTTTTTTTGGCCCTAACTCTAAATAATGTTTGCTGTGAGATAGATATTGCAATTCAAACATTAACGGTTGGATCCCACATTTTAAATAGGACGTACATTTTATATTATTTATTCATCTGTATGATTTTTACCCCATTCTTCCCCCAAAGTAAATAAAAATAAATAAAACAAATCTTGAAAAAGATTATTTAAAAAAACTTAGTTCTCTAAGGTACTGCTGGACAATTTTTTTTAAAAAAAAATTGGAAGCAGGAGGTCACCAGTCCCTTTATTTGCAGTCACGTCACCTCTGGGAAGCAGCCCTAGAACAGGGGGTCATTTTTCAGACAAAATGTTCATTTCCCTCCCCCACAGCCTTCCAGAGACCACATGGCACTGAAAAAGCTATTTATTCATTATCTAAATAAATTTCCGTACCGTCTTTCAAGAACAAAATTCTTCCCAAGGCTGCCCATACAACAAAACAGTACAGTACACCTATAGCACTCCTTCCCCCTCCTCTTTGACCTCTTCAAGCATTGCATTTCATTTGATTGAGGTCGTGCCTTTCATCCTCAGCTATTTCCACTGAGAAACTGCAATGCTCAAGCTTCTGGTTATGTGAGTCAGGGAAGACAAATGCTGTTTTTTCTTCCCCTGGACATATAATCTCCCATAGCAATAAAAAGTCCAGAAAATCTGGTCAATGAATCTGCAATGAGTTCTGCAATGAGAAAAATGCTTAAGGGATCATCAGTTAATGCTCTTGTTCACCCATGAAACCCATTTCTTCCACACTGCAGGTGTTTTGTATACCAAGCCTGGTGTCTCCCAAATGATAATCAAGGGGGTTGGACTAGATGGCCCTTGGGACCTCTTCTGTCTTTCTATAAATATTGACTGAGAGAGAGAGAGAGAGAGACTGAGAGCAAGGCAGAGAGACCTGGTTGGCTTTCTCTTCAAGGACTTATTAATTTAAAACCTATTTAGACCCACACATACCTTTGGAAGTTCCCTCCAAGTCTTTCAGCCAGTACAACGTAAACGTGCTTAGGGTCATGTCATGAAATCCTAAACATGTCTATTGAGATGCTTCCTCCTTCTTCTCAGTTTATGAATACCTCCTGCTAGCTACCGCTTCTCTGAAATCCAGAATCCTAGGCAAGGACTGTAGCTCAGTGATAGAACACCTGCTTTGCATGCAGAAGGTTCCCCAAATTCAGGCGGTGTGCCTGTGTGGAAGGAATCTCAGCCATGCAGTAAAACTCTCGTACAACAGCTTCTATTCTACGAAGCTTTATTGTACAGCAGCAAAACAACAACCAGGAGATAGCGAAGGCATGATGCTTCTCCTGTCGCAGCCAAAACAGAAACGTTCACATAACAAAGATGCAAACACCGCCCCCAGTGACAGGATGTCATTTCCCTCTGACCTGTTAACCCTGTAAGCTCCGGGTATCCTCACATCCTCAGTCTGAACTCCTGGAGAGCTGCTGCCAAACAATGCAAAGAGTGTAGACCAAAGGGCAGACTTGGTCTACAGCATCTTCCTCTGTTCCTGTCGTATTAGATCTATTCTAGAGGGCTGAGGAGGAACAATTGTGGTTGCAAGATCCTTTGAGATCCCTCATGTTTGAGCAATCCTGGTAACCTTGAAATGCAAGTGATTTGAAAAAATCAGTTCAGAATATTATTATATTATATTAAGGTAAAGGGACCCCTGACCATTAGGTCCAGTTGTGGCCAACTCTGGGGTTGCAGCGCTCATCTCGCTTTATTGGCTGAGGCGCACAGCTTCCGGGTCATGTGGCCAGCATGACTAAGCCGCTTCTGGCAAACCAGAGCAGCACACGGAAACGCCGTTTACGTTCCCGCCGGAGTGGTACCTATTTATCTACTTGCACTTTGAGGTGCTTTCGAACTGCTACGTTGGCAGGAGCAGGGACCGAGCAACGGGAGCTCACCCCATTACGGGGATTCGAACCACCGACCTTCTGATCGGCAAGTCCTAGGCTCTGTGGTTTAACCCACAGCGCCACCCGCATCCCTATATTATATTATATTATATTATATACTCTCTCATCTCCTATTCTGAATTGTGAGTGCCCTTGGGCGGTTACTGATTTTTTGATTAGCTCATCTGGTAACCAGTTTAGGCTTACCGTGATGTGCAGATGATACCCCGGATATCACCATGTGAGGCATGTGCTTCCCCCAAACAGTGGAAAACCCCAAGACCATGGGCCAATCAGTTAAAGGGCTGGTATGGGGAGCAGGCAGACGTGAAGGTATTTTGCGGATTTTATGAGGTGCAGCCGGCTGGCGCAACTGGCAAAATTGATTTGATATGGCTCCGAAGAAAGTCTTTTGATGATAAAAACTTCCCATACTGAATGAAAGCCACCAGCAGGCCCTGTAAATATTGATGCAGCTAATGAACTAAGCGGAAATCAACCTTTATTCCCTCTTTGAGCTCCCAGAAGCAGAGAGCCCTCCGCAGCAATCATTAATCCTCTTTTCGGGGGGGGGGGGGCTTCTTTGATATGGCACCAAAGGTGGAAGATCAAACGCTCTAGCTAATTAATGATCCAAGCTGGAGTTACGCTAACAAGGAACCCCAAACGGAGCAGCCCAATGCTATGAATTTACTTGAGCCTCTGGGGGTGGCAAGAGGGTCCCTGGGGAGGTTTAAAAGGAGATACGATTGAGGGTGAATAGTGTGGGGAGTAGCTGGTTTACTCCACGCAGTGTAGTTGGTTGCTGCATCCCAGAAAACAGGGATCAATTCCTCTTTTTCATTATATAGCCTTGACTATGCCCATGGTCTTAGCTAGGGCCTCTAACATCCCTACCTCTTCTTCCAGGCTGTCTGTCTAGATTTTAACATGTGACCTATTGATCTCTTGCTTGTCATACTAATCCTCCTGACTTCAATTGTTAATCTCTCTGCATATTATCTATTAATACTCACAGGCGTAGGAGTGTCTTTGCTTTCCTAACTCTGTTGCCTTCCTGCCTATGGACTGATTATCTCTTGGCGTTTTATATTAACCCTTGGTAAGTCTGCATCAAACAGCTTGCTTCTTCCTCGACTGTAACCGAAAAGTTTTCATTTCCTGCTAGGTTTGCTCAAATCTATGTTGAATATGTTCTCGGCGTTAAAACGGAGTTCAACTCTTGAAATATGAAAACAAGAGGGAACTTTGCCCCTTGCACCCATTTTATGATTGGGTGGGGAGGAAATTGGGGGGGGGGGCGTTGCACAGAACTCTGTCTAGCCATGCCCAAGAAACCTCAAGGTTGTATCAGACAAAGCTGTTCTGTTTGCAGAAGGACTTCCACTTGCACAGCGGAACTTCTCCCAAAGAGCAAATCTGAGGCACACACAGTGAGGTGAGAGGGATGGGCAAGCCCTTCCATGAATGGGACAATGTCGCTGGATACTGGTGCCAACAGGGGGTGCCAACTGGGGCCTCCTTGGTTGGCATTGACCCATGACAGCCTTTTCAGTGGCAGTAAACATCCCTGTTTTCTTGGAGATTTGATGGCCTAAACGTACTGTTCTTGGAAAGCCTAAGATACCTGGTTTTGGAAATCTGTAAACTATTTTTACAAAGTTAAAAATAAATGTTTTATTATTGATAGATTTGCTGCCCTGGGCTGCTATGGGGGAAGAGGGCAGGATATTGAATGAATGAATGAACCCTGCATACTTTGCATATAATCAGTGAGATATGGCTAAGCTTTTACCCACCCCTGATGTGGCTAGTATTCAGCAGTTTCTTTATAGGAAAGCAAATGTCCTTTCAGGTTATATGCTCATTATACAAGAGCCTGTTCCAAAAGGGCAATGGTTCTCTCCCCTCCCCCCCAATTAACCGGCATGCTTTTAAGATCTGCCCAATTTTAATCATTCAGTTACACAAATGAACTAAATATGTTTGCCGTGTGCAAACCCCTTGACCCGTGACCTCTCTTGATGTATGCATTCTATAAGCTAATGATGTATTGTGTTTGAAAGACACTATGAAAACCTTGTTAAAGTGTGCCTTCGGGGCAGTTCTCCTAACTGGTGGTTCTCCGAACATCTGGTTTACAGCAGCTGTCATTATTGCAATAGCTCCTTTAATAAACCGGGTCCCTACTAGACGCTCATCTTGCATATCTCTCTTGGTTCCATTTTTTATTTAAGGTTTTGTTCTTTTACCTGGACATGAACCAAGGTGAAGTGGTTTAGAAATCATTTCTTACCACGTTGTGTGTCCTCAAGTGTGTGTTAGCAGATTTATTTCACGGCATTTGATTAACTCTGTCGTCATCCAGAAAATGGCTGTCAAAAGGTAACCTCAGCATTCTCTTTCTCTTTCAGGAGTAAAAATGGACTGAAGAAGAGGAAGCTGACCAAGTATGTCCATTTTGTAAACACTTAATGGAAATGTCATTGTTGCCTTCATGCATCTCTTCTCAACAGGGGCAGGAAACCCTTTTTAACCCCAAGGACCATATTTCATCCTGTGACACATTCTGGGGCCCACATGCAAGTGTGAGCAGGGCCAGAAGCAAAAGTGGGAGGAGCAATGGATGAGGCTCAGGCAGTAGACTGTGGTGCAGCCACACAAAACTCAGTGGTTTGCTACACACACACACACACACACACACTTGCCAATCCTTTGTTTGTTTGTTTGTTTGTTTGTTTGTTTGTTTATACCCCACCCATCTGACTGTGTTGCATCGGCCACTCTGGGCGGCTTCCAACATATATAAAAACATAAGAAAACATTAAACATTTTTTTAAAAAACTTCCCTATACAGAGCTGCCTTCAGATGTCTTCTAAAGGTTGTATAGTTACTTATCTCCTTGGCTCAGGGGGAGTGGTATAACTCCATAACTTCCAACATTTCTCCGATGAAAATAGGGGCGTCCTAAGGAAAGGTGGGACATTCCAATATCAAATCAGAAACCAGGACAGTTTCTGTAAATCTGAGATTGTCCCTGGAAAATAGGGTCTGGAAGGGGCTCTGGCTTAGACAGTGTCCTGAGAGCTCAATACAGGTCTGGAGGGCCACGTTTAATTGATTAATTGATTGATTAAATTTATATAACTGGACTTTGGGCCTGAGGTTCACTACCCCTGCCTTACAGACATCTATCACTGAAGTGAAAAGGGACCAAGTACCCCCTTTGCTAATTCTTATGCCGTATGGAACTCCTATATATTGAATCAGACTATTGGTCTAACTGGGACACGGGTGGTGCTGTGGGTTAAACCACAGAGCCTAGGGCTTGCCGATCAGAAGGTCGGCAGTTCGAATCCCCGCGATGGGGTGAGCTCCCTGCTCGGTCCCTGCTTCTGCCAACCTAGCAGTTGAAAAGCACGTCAAAGTGCAAGTAGATAAATAGGTGCCACTTTGGTGGGAAGGTAAACGGCGTTTCCGTGTGCTGCTCTGGTTCGCCAGAAGCGGCTTAGTCATGCTGGCCACATGACCCGGAAGCTGTACGCCGGCTCCCTTGGCCAATAAAGCGAGATGAGCGCCGCAACCCCAGAGTCGGCCATGACTGGACCTAATGGTCAGGGGTCCCTTTATGGGTCCAACTATCAGAGCCAGGTATGGGGAATCTCTGGCCCTCTGGCTGCGAGACTACAACTACCATCATCCCTGACCACCGCTGGCTGATGTGAACTGGAGTCCAACTATGTTTGGTAGTTTCCTGGGGTCTCATGGTGGGGTATTCTTCGGCTCACATAAAGAATACAGTAACCATCTTGTCTTAATTTAAACTTACAAATCAATTTAAACCAATGTCCAATGATGAGAAGGGTCTCTAGGGTGTAAAAGTGGGTGAAGGACTCACCAGGTATCTTTGCTGACAAATCGTGCTGCCATTTTTATTTTACCCACAATGCCACAGGGTGGTGGAACTTCTCAGACGCTGCACTGGGGGGAGCAAAGCTAGCAGCTCCAGCCACTGGGGACTCAAAAGGCCCCTCAGCTCTGATGCTGCTTCTGGGTTTTCCTGCCCGAGGGTCCTCAAAACCCAAATATGTCACTGACTATTACATTTAAGCAAAACAAAATTGTATGTGCCTGCTTAATCTTCGCCACAGATATTGCACCATAAAAATGTTCCTGGCTGGCAGAAAATTAGGCATTAGGGAAAGATCAATTATCTCAAGTTTACAGTGCTGACAGGGTTTGCCTTTCATTAAAAATGACAAAATGTGAAAAATCTCAGCAACGTATGTGTTATCAGTGCCGTTCCCCTCTCAGCACAGCGCTCTAATGGCAGTTGCTAATTATGCACTGGATCATTAATGCTAACAGGTAAACAGGAGTAATTAACTGCTGATAAGAGACAAGTTCCTTGGGGTTTGCTGCTTCAAGGAAATGGGGGGAATGTGTGTATATGCTTCACTATTTGCTAATTGGAACATGCATAATCAGGCGAGATAAAGTTGTTTGCCTCTTCTTCATTATTCAGAGTATAAATTTAACAAATTAAGGCAAGTTTCCACAGTGGCCCTGATCCAGTTAAAGTTATACTTGTCTGTGTTCCATTTAAAGTAACAACTAAGCCCCAAGACCAGTGAGGTGGTGAACCTGTTTTGGAACTAGATATGTAAGAAGGCATAAATTTTCATTCTGATCTATATTTGTTGCCTGCAGCACTGTTTCCAGTCTGCTGCAGTTCATGTTCTGCCAAAAATTACATTATTCCTCTTTCTGTCCAATGAGGTGAAATTTATGAAACTTACGTCATTTACATAAGCCATTACATACATTATGTAAATTGTGGTGTTGTTACATTATTCAACCCCAATTATTTCAATGGAAAGGAAGCCCAATGCAAATTGTGGTGTGTGTGTGTAATAATTATGTATCGTTTGCAAACTGAAAGCAACAACAGCGAATACCGGTGATTTAACCATGTGAGCTCCTTCCTGAAATGTCAAGTGGTATAGTCCAGACACAGTTTTGCCACTTTATCTGCAGGCCTTACTTTAGCTGGATCAAGGACAATATGGGCTTTTTTATAGTTCTGTTACTGATTTCCTGACACAAAGGCTTACAGAGCTGAGACAAAATTGTGGGAAATAAAAAATCTGGATGGTTTTCAGATTTTTACCCTTTAGATTTTGACATCAACATTTGACATTCCAGTTTCAGAGTCAAAATTTGACATCAGTGGTTCACAGTTTCTCCATCTGTCTGTCAGCAGGGTGCTTATAGTTGGGAAGAATGAAACCATTAGTACAAATATCACTAAATGCTGTTGCAAGTCCAAATGTCAGCTGTGGTTTGCTAGATCATGTCAGCCTCTTGAGTGCTACTACAAATTCATAATTTGATGTCCGATGCTATAGTATTAGATATTTGCACATGTGGGTGACATTTAGAGGTTTTGTGCTTTTTTAAACGGAAGGGAGAGCTGGATATTTTCAGCTTCAGTTTTAAATGTTGGCACTTTCTAAGTCAGCCTCCTAAGAAACCTCACAAGATTTGACGGTGTGTATTTTCTTCATCCCTAGAAATAGAAAAATAAATTAGACCTGACATTAAATGTATCTTCGTATTTAAAATGTACTTTTTAATAAATAGAATTAGCATTAGCTGGGGCCGCTGAGCATTATGGGAACTGCAGAAAATGTGAAAGGAACTCATAGGAAGTCTGGTTGGCACATAACTCTAAGCCATGGTTATAAACCACCACCTGAACCTGGCCCAGCTGCTTAACCATGGTTTATTAACCATGAAGAAACCACACATGTTAACCATCATTTCTACACTGGCTGGCAGTGACTCTTCAGGTTTTTGGACAGGGGTCACTCCCAATCCTTCCTGGAAATGCTGGGTGTTGGACTCAGCCTGAGCCCTTCTGTCACTCAGTTTTAGCCTTTTCTATATCTAGAGATGCGGGTGGCGCTGTGGGTTAAACCACAGAGCCTAGGACTTGCTGATCAGAAGGTCAGCAGTTCAAATCCCCATCACGGGTTGAGCTCCTGTCGCTCGGTCCCTGCTCCTGCCAACCTAACAGTTCGAAAGCACGTCAAGGTGCAAGTAGATAAATAGGTACCGCTCCGGTGGGAAGGTAAACGGTGTTTCCATGTGCTGTTCTGGTTCGCCAGAAGCGGCTTAGTCCTGCTGGCCACATGACCTGGAAGCTGTACGCCAGCTCCCTCGGCCACAAAAGTGAGATGAGCGCCGCAACCCCGGAGTCGGCCACGACTGGACCTAATGGTCAGGGGTCCCTTTACCTTTATATCTGGAGAGCACCGGGTTTGGAAAGGCTTCTTTATTCAGTGAGGTTTTTTTGAATTCTGCCCCCTCTGCTTTGGAATGCCCTCTTCGAGGGGGTTTTCCCTGCACCAAAGCTACTTTTCTTTAGGCACCAAGGGATGGATCTATTTTTATTCATCCAGCCTCTTTCTTTCTTTCTCTTTCTCAGCTTATGAATATCTTATCTGGTTTCCCCCTTCTGTTTCGCTTGTTACATGCTATATCTTTGTTTTTAAAGCCCCGTCCAGCTGGATGATTTTGACAGCTACATCAAAGATATGGCGAAAGATTCTGATTACAAATTCTCTCTGCAGTTTGAGGTATGTCCTGACGCGGATATTAGCTTGCTAGATGTAACTCAGCAAATTGCGCAGAATGGAATGACAGAGACTGAATTGGCAGCGCTTTCATCATTTATCACATTCATATCCCACTTTTCCTCCAAGGATATGAAGGTCATATGTAGGGTTCCCTTCCTCCCCGTTTTAACCTCACAACCACCCTTTGAAGTAGACTAGAGGCTGTGGCCAGTCCCAGGTCACCCAGTGAGTTTCATGGCTACGCAGGGATTTGAACCAGCGCTCTAACCACTACACTACACTGGCTCAAAGCACGTCATTGGCACGGCAGAGTGGAGGTGGCAGATTACATTTTTAGAAGCTTGCCTACATTTTCTTTAAATCCCCCTGCATGAAGAAATCTAGCAGGTAATTTTTTTTACATTCCTTTTCAGTGATGTGCTAGTTTATTTCATGCCAGGAGGTTTGTTAGATGGGGAAGCATTAAAACAACACGTCCAGACACACTCCCTTGTTGTCTAAAGTAGTTCTACTTGGAATTCTGTTGCCTCATCTTATGCAATCCATAGACCCCGCTTCAGCCTTGGCTTGATAGGGAACCAGAACAAGGACTATCTGAATAGCTTATGGCTTGCAGTTCGTTAAATGGCAGCCCACAGGAAGCATTCAGCTTTCAAGATGGCTTTGCCTAGCACAAGTCCCCCTCCATCTGAGCAGCAATTTATTTTCCATTAACAGTATCCATTCAGTAGTGGTGGTCAAGTAAGGTTTACTCAGAGTAGACCCATTGAAGTCAATAACCTAACTTAGCCATGCCCATTAATTTCAGTGGGTATACGCCAAGTAAAATTTAGGAATATCCCGCCTTGTCAACAGAAGCCCTGCAGAAGTGCAATTTTTGCTAGTGCAATGGGACTTTTTTACCCCTCTCCTCTCCTGTGCTCCCCCCACACCCATGAAATTGATTTGGGTGGGGCAGGAGAACCCCCAGAACAGGATAGGGGGATTGTTCTGTTTGGCCAACTGAATTGCTTGTGCAGATGGAAGCAACTGGAAGAGTGTGACGTTGAATTTCACCCACCATGTTGAATTATATCCATCATCTTTTAGACTACGACTTCCATCTTGGTTTGGGTGTGACCTACTTGTAGGTTGAAGACAGATGGGTTATCTTAATGACGGCATTTTATTTTGTGTCTTCTACAGGAACTGAAGCTGATTGGGCTGGATATCCCACACTTTGCAGCTGAGCTCCCCATGAACCGCAGTAAAAACCGCTACACGAATATCCTCCCTTGTACGTTATTGTGGGGATGTGCCTGTTATGGGTGCTTTGACTTGTGCACTCCAGGGTACCCGTAACACCAATTCTAACCTTTAAGAATCAGGTTGATGCATAGCAATTCTGTGACACGTTCAGGGCCTGAGGTCAACTGCTGGCAATGTCAGACACCAACTGAGACCCAGGCCCTAGTAGATGTCCTCATGCTGCTTCTCTTGCTGTTACTGCCTGTTCTCTTCCTCTGATCTAGAGGGAGAATGTGAGGAAAGGAAGGAAGCATTTTTAAGCTGACCTGAGCCCATAAACATAACTCCCATCTGAATTATCACCACAACAGCTGGTTTTCCTATATTTATTCCATTACCAGTTTATTTAACTCCTTTGGGTTGTATCCAACTAAGGTTGCTTCCAGGCTGAATTTTGCAGAAGAGAGTCCAATCAAATCCCAGAATGTTAGATTTGCACTTTTCAGTGGCTCTGTCAATCTAGAGCGGCATTTCCCAGACTTGGGTCTCCAGCTGTTTGTGGACTACAAGTCCCATTATCCCCCACCACTGGTCCTGCTAGCTAGGGATAATGGGAGTTGTAGTCCAAGAACAACTGGAAACCCATGTTTGGGAAACCCTGCGCTAGAGCAACAAGTCCACCTTTTGTTTTAATAAAACAGACTTCTTGAAATATGGAGGGTTACAGGGAAATGCAAAGTGTGGGATGAACGAATGACAACTGGGATGATGTGTCAAGACCCTGCAATCAAGTCAGGATGAGTGCAGGATTGACTGCTTATTGACTGCTCTGGCTGCCCCACAAACAAATCAGAATGAATGCAAGGTGTGACCAGAAAGTTTGGTGAATGGTCACAGAAATCAGACAGCAAGAAATATTCCAACATACATACCTTCCAGGCCTTCAAAGTAGACCCTCTCTGATACAATGCACCGTTGACAATGTTCGTAGAACTGTTGGAAACTTCTGGAAAAGTCCACTTTTTGTACTGCTCCAAGTTCCTTCGTCACAGCAGCTTGGATGTGTGAAATGTTGGGAAATCTGTGCCCTTTCAGTGCAGATTTCAGTTTTGGAAAAGGAAAGAAATCCGGTGGGGCCATATCGGGAGAATATGGTGGGACCACTCAGTAACGAGTTCACGCAGAATATGCAATTCTTCCACCACCATTTGGACGGACAAACAGCGATTCCACAACAATAACTCATGAACTCTGTTGACATTTGCCGCCATTCTGCTCATCAACTGTCTGCTAGACTGAGGGTCATCTTTGATGGTTTGCCGCCCTTCATGGAAACACTTAAACCACTCATGCACTGTCTTTCGAGTCCCAGCTTCATCTCTGTACACAACTGTGAGCATTTTGTGGGTTTCCGATGCCGATTGTATGTTCAAATATTTCTCGCTTATTCGATTTCTGTGACCATTCACCAAACTTTTCGGTCACACCTTGGAGCTTCACCTCCATGTAAGCTTTCTTGAAGCAAATCAGGGAGAATGCTCAAGCAGCAGGTCATTCGGAGGGGTCCTTAGAGTAGACCCATTGAAAGTTCATTCATGTATAATAACTTTCTTGGGTTTGAGTAGGACTAGCATAGAATACAACCCTTTCTGTTTTGGGTAGGATTCAGAATTGTTAGCAATGAATATGCATATATATGTACAGTGGTACCTTGGGTTACATACGCTTCAGGTTACAGACTCCGCTAACCCAGAAATATTACCTCAGGTTAAGAACTTTGCTTCAGGATGAGAACAGAAATCTTGCTCTGGCGGTGCGGCGGCAGCAGGAGGCCCCATTAGCTAAAGTGGTGCTACAGGTTAAGAACAGTTTCAGGTTAAGAACGGACCTGCGGAACGAATTAAGTACCATATTTTTCGCTCCATAAGACGCACTTTGTTCATCCTAAAAAGTAAGGAGAAATGTGTGTGCGTCTTATGGAGCGAATGGCGCTGCGCAGAGAGGGAGAACTGCGTAGCGCCCCTTCAGCGACACGCCTGTCCTGCGAAGCCGGAGGACTTTGCTTGGTTGAAGGGGCGCTGCGCAGTTCTCCCGCTCTGCACAGTGCCTTTCCTGCGAAGGAGAGGTGCTGCACAGAGAGGGAGAGCTACACAGCGCCCCTTCAGCGAAGCGCCTCTCCTGGCTTCTGCCTTAGCCGTGCACAGCCTTTTCGGGCCAGGGGAGCCTTCATCCCGCTGCCCGGGAGAGGCTGCGCGCGGCTATCCCATAAGCCAGGACAGCAAGAGGGATCACTGTGCAGTGATCCCGCTTGCTGTCCTGGCTTCTGCCTTAGCCCCATGCAGCCTATTCCGGGCAGGGGGAACCTTCCTCCCGCTGCCCTGAAGAGGCTTGGCACGGCTATCCCAGAAGCCAGAACAGCCAGAGGCTATCCCAGAAGCCAGATCCCTCTTGCTGTTGTGTCTTCTGGGATTCAGAATATTTTTTTTCTTGTTTTCCTCCTCCTAAATCTAGGTGCGCCTTATGGTCTGGTGCGTCTTATGGAGCAAAAAATACGGTACTTAACCCAAGGTACCACTGTATTCAGCTATGCAACATTCCTAAGTAGTCTTAATGAGTTCCAAGGGACCCCAACTGAAGGATGTTCAGAAGTGACAGTAGTGAAGGGGTCGCCTTGCTCTAAAGATTACAAATTTACCAAAACATTCATTAAACGAGCCAGCCTGCAGCCTCAAAATATCTGCAAATTTATGCTTTAATCTTTCAGAGGTTTAATTAGGAGCTGTCTGGTTTGTGGCGATGCTTTAAGTCTTCTTCCTTTTGCAGATGATTTCAGCCGAGTTCGATTGGTCTCAATGAATGAAGAAGAAGGTTCAGATTACATCAATGCCAACTATATCCCTGTAAGTGAACTGGACTCAAAAGCATCCAGAAGAATAATATGAGGGTGAGGGTGGTGGCTTGCAAAATACCACACAGGCCACTTCAAGAGCCAAACCTTTCAACATATTCCCCACCCACCCCCTTTAATAGAGAACTTGATTGAGTGAAAATCAATTTAAAAGTATCAAAATTAGGGGGGTGGGGTTCCATATGCATGATGAATTCCCTAGGAATGCAGGTGTATATATGTATTTCAATTACAAGCAGAATCCATTTTTAAAGGCTGAAATGACCCACGAACCACCTGTATAATCATGGGATTTACCGAATATTGGTGGCAGGCAGGGCTTTTCTTCGGGGGAGACAGGGACGCAGGGGTACACATACTGTAATGTGTATGAGTTACTCGTGCGTAAACTGCCGCTTTTCTAGGCTTAATTGCCTTGGTTAAACTGTTCTAACTGCACAGCCCATCTCCGCGTGGCTGCCTCAGTCGCTAGCAGAATCTGTCTGTGGGTGTTTCTTAAACCTTTTCTAGCATAGAAGCTGTCTGACTCCTAGTCGCCTCCTCCTCTCACTGCGCGGGAGTCTTCTGCGCAGGGAGGGCGTGGGTAGTGGAGGACCTGTGCTCTCCTCACTGATGTCCAGAGAAGAATCCTGGAGCTCTCCCTCCGCTTCCCCCATTTGCCCCCCTTTATCCCTGGTGTTGCGCTGATTTCCTTCCTCCTCTACTGATCTGCTTCTCCCCCTGGTGCTGGGTCCTTCGCCTGCAGAATCTGAGAGCCTCCCCTTCGCCTCTCGCTCTGATGTCAGTTCCCTGACACATACCCATAAACATTTTGTGAATCTACGTTTGGCCTCATTGAGGGGCAGTATTTCAATATGAGTAGGAAAATGAGAGTACCCCTAAACATATTTTTTTTAGAAAAAAAAGCACTGGTAGCAGGTGAACTTTCAGAGAGAGGAAGGGGCCTTAAGGAGGAACAGACTCTATGAGCTTGTCAATCAAGCTTCATACTTATTTAGATAATCTATATACCACTTAACATTTTGAGAGAGAAAAGCATAGGTGTAGTGGTTGGGAGTTACTCGTGCGTAATCCTGCCCCGTTTGAGCATTGGATTGCCTGGTTAAACCCTCTGGACTGCACAGCCCATCTCAGCATGGCTGCCCTTAGTCACTCGTAGAATCTGTCTGTGGGCGTTTCTTAAAGCGCTGCCAACATAAGAGCTGTTTGACGCCCAATCGTCTCCGCCTCTCACTGCGCGGGAGTCTCCTGTGCAGGGTGGGCGTGGGCAGCGGGGTGCTTGGGCTCTCCTCACTAACTTCCAACGAAGAGTCCTGGAGCCCCTGCACCTCCCTGTCCCGTTGCTCTCCTGGATCCCTGGTGTTACACTCATTCTCTTCCCCTTCTTCCCAGCTGAGTCTCCCCCTAGCGCTGGGACCTTCTCCTGCAGAATCAGAGACCCTCTCCTTCTCCCGTGCCTCTGATGTCAGTTCCCTGACAATAGGCTTGCATTTTTGTTGCAAGGCCCACTTGCAGTGATGAATAAAAGCCCATTCTTAACATTCTGTCCCAGACCTGCTTGATCAGGAAACGGGACCCAGGATGGAGCTGAGGTCCTCAGAGGAAGGAAGGAGGCTCCATCTCGTGCATATTTTGACAGTGTCCCCCAATATACCTCTTTTCTTTTTCTTACACGAGGATGGAATTACATGCAGGCAACCTTACAAGAGAGGAATGGGCAGAAGGACTAAAGTCCCTGCCAAGATTGACTGAGGCTCTGAACCACCATCAGACACGCACAAAAAATAACAATCTGTGATGGTTGTGGTCAAGACCAGTTGATAAAATGGGAAGGACAAGTGCAGTCCCAACCCAGCATGACTCTGCGGAAGGAGAAGCCAAGCTGAGTTGACAGCGAATGTGTGTGAGAAGTAATGGGTGGGGAAGAAATTTGAATCGGTTCCCATTTAATGGTGATTCCACCTCATTCAGTATGAGGCAGTTTCCTATGTTATTCCTGTGCTTTCGAAAGAAATACCCCAAAATCTAAAGCCAATCCGAAGGAGCCATCACACGCTTTCTCTTTTAGGGTTACAACTCTCCCCAAGAGTACATCGCCACCCAGGGGCCACTGCCAGAGACGAGGAACGACTTCTGGAAGATGGTTCTCCAGCAGAAGTCGCAAATCATCGTCATGCTCACGCAATGCAATGAGAAAAGAAGGGTATGTATGTGTGGAAAATTTGCCAAGTCTCTCGAAATCTGCAGTGGATCTACATTCCCTCTTACCCAGAATTCTGTTCTCGGTTACAGTCATTCAGAATGCCATAAAAGTAAAGGGACCCCTGACCATTAGGTCCAGTCGTGACCGACTCTGGGGTTGCGGTGCTCATCTCACTCTATAGGCCGAGGGAGCCGGCGTTTGTCCGCAGACAGCTTCCGGGTCATGTGGCCAGCATGACTAAGCCACTTCTGGCAAACCAGAGTAGCACACGGAAACGCCATTTATTTTCCCACCGGAGCAGTACCTATTTATCTACTTGCACTTTGACGTGCTTTCGAACTGCTAGGTTGGCAGGAGCAGGGACCAAGCAATGGGAGCTCACCACGTCACAGGGATTCGAACCGCCGACCTTCTGATCGGCAAGTCCTAGGCTCTGTGGTTTAACCCACAGTGCCACCTGTGTCCCATTCAGAATGCCATAGTCCTCATAAATAGGGTGTTAAGGGGATAATCAAATATACACTGCCTCAAATCATGGAGGTTCTGTTTAGTTGTCACAGCTAATTTTTATCAATAGAACCACACTCCATTAATTTTACTAATATCTATTTATTTTATTTATATCCCACCCCTTCTCCCAAGAGTTCAAGGTGATGTACTTGGTGAGAACCAGTGTAGCACAGTGGTAAGAGTGTTGGATTGGGACCTGGGAGACCAGAGTTCAGATCCTTACTTGGCCATGAAGCTCACTATGTGATCCTGGGCAAGTCACTGCTTCTCTGCCTAACCTATCTCACAGGGTAATTGAGGAAGGGGAGAAGAACCATGTATGCCTCCTTTAGCTATTTGAGAGAAAGGTGAGATACAAATGCAATAAAACAAGTAAGTGGTCCTTCCTTGTGCCTGTTTTATCCTTAAATCAGTCCTGAGAGGCTGCTTGGATTGAGAAGCTGTAATTGGCCAAAGACCACCTTCATATCTGAGTCAGGATTTGATCCCTGCTGTTCCAGGTGTTGCCCAATGCACTAACCACTGCACCACACTGTCACTTTAAAGTGACCCATCTATTGACCCATCACCACATTTTGTAGAAGTGATTTCCACTGGGTTAGAGTTACGCATGGCCTGATGTGCTTCCTCTTTTTCTGTCTGAAGCCTCCTGCCGCTCAGTCTCATTGAGCACCTACGTTCTAGTACTACAAAATGCACAGACACATATATTTTCTCCACTATCTCCAAAACCATTCATACTTCTGATGTAGGGACATCAAAGCGAATGTTAGCTTCCCACAGCATGCAGTTTACTGACTCCCCGGGGAGCAGTTTCCTTGTTATAATAGGGAGAAGATTACATTCACATCTTATCTCCACATTATATGACATGCTTTCCCTTACGTTCCATGTGTAATCGGGTTTACAGAAAACGTACAATGAAATACAGCCCTCAGTAATCACATTGCTACATATCAGAGGTCAAACCTTTATAGGGAATAGACTCTGTGTGGTTTTTTTGTGTGTGCGTATGCGTACCTGTCATGCACAGTACATGGAGCTGGGTGCAGAATTCAGCTTCTAAAGATTCTTTTTTTGGAAAAACGATGTTTCTAGTCCTTAGCAGAAATTGTGTGCATATATTTTTATACACACATGCACACACAAAGTTGGCATCTTTCTGTTTTGAGAGGCAATAGAGTGCCTCTCTGGAGGTGAAGTCAAATTGCTACATTAGCAGCAGCAAAGCGACCTATCAGGGCACAAGCCTGGGCAGTCTATATGGGGGTCCTGGGCTGACCAGACGACAAGACCCCCTCCTCGACCTTACTGATAGGGTTCAAAGGAAAGCAGAGCAATACGTTTGGCACCAGCTGCAGGAATTGCCAGAAGGAGGCATAAAAGGTGCCATCCAAACGTCTTAGGGACTCGGCTCCAGATTTCTGTAGAGCAGGCATCCCCAAACTCGGCCCTCCATCTGTTTTGGGGCTGCAGCTCCCATCATCCCTAGCTAACAGGACCAGTGGTCAGGGATGATGGGAATTGTAGTCCCAAAACAGCTGGAGGGCCGAGTTTGGGGGTGCCTGGTGTAGCGTTTACTCCTAAACCTTTTCTTATTTGGATTTGGGCTTAAGCTACGACGCTTACCAAGACTTTGAAAAGTTTTCCTTGACTCTTTTTCTTCCAGGTGAAATGTGATCACTATTGGCCTTTCACGGAAGAGTTGGTTCCTTATGGGGACATCACAGTGGAGATGCTGTCTGAAGAAGAGCAATCAGATTCGGTCTTTAGGAATTTCAGAATCAACTATGTAGGTCAATGTAAAGGGTTTTTTTGTTTTTACTAATGCTGTTCGTCCTGCAAACTTTGGATCTAAATTCAAACCTCTTGTAAACAGAAACCTTTTATTAATAAAGTGTATCCATAGTGGGCTGCCTTGCCCCATATATATCCCTGCCCAGCAATTGTGGTTTTTAGATGTGGCACTGCTGAAAGTACTGCATGCCCCCAAAATGCACATAACTTATACTAGAAACTGGGCTTTTAGTGTTGCAGCTCTAGCCCTCTGGAATAGATTGCCGGCTGAAATTAGCCGTGATGTTTTAGCCACTTATTGAAGACATTTCTGTTTAAGTAGGCTTTCCTGGAGGTTTGACCCAGTCATTGATGAAATACCAACTGGGCATCTATGGGAATGGCTTTATAGTTTTGCAGTCTATAGAAATGGGTTTAATTGTTGCGTGGCAAGAACCCTCTCCCATGTGAAATGAAGACACTGGACACAAAATTTAAGGTTAATGGGCATAAAAAGGCCACAACTTTATTGATTACAGAATTGAAAGGTATTGGCCTTAGGCATTGGCTCCTATCGACTACCCGGCATGGAGACCGGGAAGGGTTAACCACAAGCCGTGGGAGTCCTGTTGGAGTATGCCAACTAGTATCCCACGGGTGTCACCGCTCGGGGGCGTGCCGGGGCCCTTACCTCCATAGGTTTCGGACAAGGCAGCGCCCCCCTTGCTCAGCTGGCAAGGGGGAAAGAGGGCGGTCCCCGGGCGTCCCTGGCCTTAAGAATGCTAGGCCACACCTCCCCAGCCCGCCGATTGGCGGGCCGAGTTGCAGGCACGCCCGGGGATTCCCTGGATCTCGCGGGGGCAAAAGGCCATCCCCCGCGCGTGTGGGAGGGGATAGCCCGCAACCCCCTCTCCTCCCGAGTTCGGAAAGGGCTTTCTTAGAATTTGTATTTTATTTTTCATTTTATCTTGCACACCTCTTTGAGGGCCTTAGGCTGTGAAGAGGTTTATAAATTTGCAAAATAATAATAATAATAATAATAATAATAATAATAATAATAATAATAATTATTATTATTATTATTATTATTATTATTGGAATGTTTATTTTAAAGCAGCCAGTCTTGAGTAGGGCCCTGGCTGGGGTTGGGGTTGGGGTGCTTTAACCCTTTACTCCTGCTGTTGCCCCAATCTGGATTTCCAGGGACTGTGACTTTCATCGGGAGGTAAATTCCAATGACTACCGTATTTTTCGCTCCATAGGACGCTCCTGACCAAAAGACGCACCAAGTTTTTAGAGCAGGAAAACAAGAAAAAAAATCTGACTCAAATTTTGTACTAAACTATTTAAAACAGCAAAGTGTGTGGCTCCTGTCCACTTTGCTGCTTTAAAGCGAGCCACGGTATATAATGAAGAGAATGGAAAAAGGACAGACATTCCATTAGAATGTAGCTGTTTTCATCATCACTGGGAAGTCAGTATTGGCAACAGTCACAAAAACTAAAATTTGAGCATTTTACTGTTATTAATCAAGAATATTAATAGTCAGGGAGAGAAACCAGGGCTGTGCAAATGAGAAGTGCTTGGAGTATGGAGGAACAGCAAAAAGATGATGATGATGATGATTATTATTATTATTATTATTATTATTATTATTATTATTATTATTATTATTAATACCCCGCCCATCTGGCTGGGCCTCCCCAGCCACTCTGGGTGGCTTCCAAAAGAATATTAAAATACTGTGAAGCTAAAGATCAAATGATTGTGCTCCAGTTCCTAAATCTCTGAAGTTTTCTCAAAACAGGCATGGTTGTTTTGAAAGGAAGATTCAAAATGGAGTGACTGAGTAAAGAACAGAGGAGGAAAAGAGGGCAGATAAATAGCTTCCGTTCAATACCAAGAGAACACAATGTTTTTGGTTTAGTATAGGTGGACTGTACTTGTAAGAATTTGTATAATGAATTATAGAGTTGGAGTGGAATATCAGAGCCTCTTTTCAGCAGTAAAGATTAGCTACTAGGAACATGGTCCACACACACACAGGATGTCTGGTTATAGCTGTGCAGTTTAAACTGTTCCTGAGCCAGATACCTGCTCAGTTTTAGCTGAAATTACTATTACTGGTTTGTGGAGATGCTTTGTATGTATTTATGACTATTTCCCCAAAACTGCTACTTGAAGAAATCCCCAAACTTACTATTTTTAAACTTCAAATGGAGCTCAGAATCCAGTTAGGCAATCCTTTGCAGTTGAATTAGGAGGCAATGAGAGACAGCAATTTGCTGCTTCCCACCCCCACCCTCCACCCCAGGAGCACACAGCCTTCCCTCTGCTTGCAAACCTTGCAAACCTTGTCCGGACTTCAGGGGAAAGCAAAGGCTGTAGGCAGAGCAGTGTAGCTCCCCACCCCCACCCCCAAAAAGCACCCCAGCAGCACACAATCTTCCCTCTGCTTGCAAACCTTGCAAACCTTGTCGGGACTTCAGGGGAAAGCAAAGGCTGTAGGCAGAGCAGTGTGGCTCCTCCCCCCACCCCCAAAGAGCAGCCCAGGAGCACACAGCCTTCCCTCTGCTTGCAAACCTTGCAAACCTTGTCGGGACTTCAGGGGAAAGCAAAGGCTGTAGGCAGAGCAGTGTGGCTCCTCCCCCCACCCCCAAAGAGCAGCCCGGGAGCACAGGACAACAGCGATTTGGCTCCAGGTAACACACATTCGCTCCATAAGACGCACAGACTTTTTCCCTTACTTTTTAGGAGGGAAAAAGTGCGTCCTATGGAGCGAAAAATACGGTACCTTTCTCACCTTTCAAAACGTCCCTGGCCTGGAGTTGGTGGTCACTGATTTATAAAGGCGACGGCTGCTAAGCACCACTTTTCTTTCTCTTTCCCCCAGGCCGATGAGGTGCAGGATGTGATGCATTTTAATTACACGGCTTGGCCTGACCACGGAGTCCCTCCCACAAACGCAGCAGAAAGCATCTTGCAGTTTGTACAGATGGTCAGGCAGCAGGCAGCAAAAAGCAAAGGCCCCATGATCATACATTGCAGGTGAGCCTCTCCTCTCTGCCTAGAAGACATTAGCAAAGCAAGGGGCAGAGAAAGTTGTTGCAATGCCTTCGAAGCACTCACAAAGATGGCTGTGCAATTTGTTGTTGTTAGTATTGTTATTGTTTCATTTATGTGTTTTTATTGAAATTGAAATTTTTATTGAAATTTTACATTTTTTAAAATCAGAATATCATAACATATAACAAAAATACCATTCCCCAATTCCTCTTCTGGTTTTTTTGGCATATTATCTCTCCCTACTTATTGGTTATTTCTTATTCTTTAACTTTTTTAACACAAATATTATTCTCTTATCATTTCAACATCCTCATTATATTTCCTACATTTATTTTGTTAATTGCAAGTGTTTAATCAAACCCTGCAAATGAGTCCATTTCTTTACATTGATTCTGTAAATATGACATGAATGGTTCCCAGTCCTGAAGTCTTTCCATTAATTTTGCCATTTCAGCGTCTTCCATCTGTTTTCCTTGCCATTCTCCTTTAGTTGGTATTTCAACACTTTTACATCTTTGTGCTAGCGATATTCTAGCTGCAGTTGTAGCATACAGTGGTACCTCGGGTTACAAACAGTCCTGCTTATGAACGCTTTGGGTTACGAACTCCACAAACCCGGAAGTAGGTGTCCTGGGTTGTGAACCTTGCCCCTGGATATGAATGCAATCTGCTTCCGGGGCCACGGGAGGCCTATGTAGGGAATGCATAGGGTTAAGAACAGACTTCCGGAATGAATTAAGTTCGTAACCCAAGGTACCACTGTACAGGAAAAGCTTTTTTCTTCTCTTTTGGTGAATCTTGACCTGAAATGCCTGGAAGTTTTTTTGTTGTTGTTATTGTTTCATTTATGAACTGCTTCCCAGGAAACATCTGAAAGAAGCTTCACAATGGAGAACATAAAGTTAGCCCTCTGCACAAATCTGTCAACGTTTTCCTTTTTTTAAGGGGAATTCCCTTATTCCGAATAGGATTCCTCGCAAGAAAAGGGAAAAGTTGACAGCTATGCCTCTGTAGCATAAGTAATCTCCTATGATGACGGTGGTGGATGTTTGCAATATGAATATTGTTTCCCAAAATGGGGCTGCATTTCAAGCACATTCTCACTTAGGTGCATGCACACGAAAGCTCATACCAATAACTAACTTAGTTGGTCTTTAAGGTGCTACTGGAAGGAATCTTTTTATTTTGACTATGGCAGACCAACACGGCTACCTATCTGTAACTCACTTAGGGATGAGGGATAAATTTGATGGGATTTACATGTGAAGGTGAACCTACGTAATATGCACTTTATTATTTTTTTTGCAAGAATACTAGAACCGAGACACAGCCATCTTTTAAAATGTGTGCTTCTCTGAATTTTGCAATGCAGCTCTGGGTTCAAAAATGCATTGTTTTAGCGGGGAATTGATTTGCAAATTTCCCCCCATATATTAAGCAAAATCACATAGAGGAAAAACTTGCGTAATAAATAAAATTCATTGGAACTTTTATTTGGTTTTATTTTGCAAACTGGTGTGGGGGAAAAAACTGATGTTGAAATGTGGGTCTTCAGCCTGGATAAATGAGCAACAAAAAAATGGATAGAAATGCCCATCCCTATCCCACTGCTCCTTTCTGTTTTGCAGTGCCGGCGTGGGACGGACGGGGACTTTTATAGCATTGGACCGACTCTTACAGCACATTCGGGACCACGAGTTTGTAGATATATTGGGGCTGGTGTCTGACATGCGGTCCTATCGGATGTCTATGGTACAGACAGAGGTAAGACTTTATTTGTGGGATTTATACCCTGTCAATCCCAGGGGGCTTTCAGAAAGTTAAAATGACCATAACCACCGCCACCCCCCAAACAATTGAAATTTAGCAACATGGCAGAGCAGCATCAAAGCAATCTGCAGAAGTGAAACAAGCACAAAGCCACATGAAGGTTTGTAAAGCCTGAGAAAGCTTTTTTAAAAGTCCTTGCCTGCCATGAAAATGACAACAAGATCGACACCAGGTTGTTGGTTATTTTGCAGATTAGTTGCGCTGCAGAAGGCGTGCTGGGGAGATCACACGTTCAAGAAACGCAGAAGTAACTTTTGCGTGGTTTTAATAACAAAAACAAAAACAAAAACAAAAACTCATTTTACACTAAATTACATTATCTCAATAAGTATGACCCATTCGCCAGGGTACTGAGAGAGCTACATGCTGCTCTTTATATACTATACCCAATTGCTGACACAGCTTCATTAACACAACTTAACAGCACCTGCTATACTGCTTCTCAGCTGTAAATCTAGGTCATGTTATTTCCTCTGGCCTTTAAAGAGATACACATCTTGTGAAACAATAATGAACCTTAAAGAAACCCTTCAACACAGGTGAGCCTCCCTGAGGAAAACATTCCACACTCGGTGCCACCACTAAGGAGTCCCTTCTGCAGCCACCTGCCCCACCTCAGGTGTGTGCCCAAAGAAGGAGCTCCACTGAACACCTTAGCATGCAGAAGAAGAGCTGTTCAGGATCAAACCAAAGACCCATCTATCCAGGATTCTGTTCCCACAGTAGCCAACCAGGTGCCTCTGGGAAGCCTGGAAGCAGGGCTGGAATGGAGACAGTGTCTGCCACACTCGAGGGCAGCAGACTAGCTTAGGGGATGCAGGGCCATCCTTAAATACTTGGCCACTCTCACTCACAGCTCTGCCTGGTGCCTGCTCACTGCCTGCTTGAATGCTGCAGAAGCAGTAGGTGCCATATGGACACAGCAATGCATGTGCATGGACACAAGAAGAGCCTGCTGGATCACAGGCCAATGGTCCATCTCACAGTCTCAGACTACAACTCGCATCAGCCACAGCCAGCGCAGCTTTAAATACGGAAGTAGATCGTAAGTTGTCTAGGGCTGGTAGGCTTTATAGCCCCAAATCTCTGGAGGGCGCCAGGTTGGGGGAAAGCTTGCATCACTTAAAATCATAAATTATAGAGTCAGAAGGGACCCTGAGGATCATCTAGTCCAACCCCCTGCAAAGCAGCTGTCCCATATGGGAATCGAACCTGCAACCTTGACGTTCTCAGCACCACACTCTAACCAACTGAGCTATCCAAGCTGAACTGTGTGGTGTGTGGAGAAGCACCTCCTTTCATCTTTCCTGAATCTCCTTCAGCTTCATTGGATGACCCCAGTTTCTGGTATTATGACAGCAAGGACAAGAGGGTGGGACTTCTCCGCTTTCCCACACCATTCTTAAATTTAATGGGGACGTGGGTGGCGCTGTGAGTTAAACCACAGAGCCTAGGACTTGCTGATCAAAAGGTCAGTGGTTCTAATCCCCGTGACGGGGTGAGCTCCCGTTGCTCGGTCCCTGCTCCTGCCAATCTAGCAGTTCGAAAGCATGTCAAAGTGCAAGTAGATAAATAGGTACCGCTCCAGTGAGAATGTAAACGGCATTTCTGTGCACTGCTCTGGTTCACCAGAAGCGGCTTAGTCATGCTGGCCACATGACCCGGAAGCTGTACGTCAGCGCCTCAGCCAGTAAAGCAAGATGAGCGCCGCAACCCCAGAGTTGGCCACGACTGGACCTAATGGTTAGGGGTCCCTTTACGTTTACCTAGCATGCTCTCCCCCTTTTTCCTAAGGAGCATTCAATATTGCAACCTTTTCTCACCGGAGAGTTGTTCCAACCCCTTGATTATTTTGATCGCCACAATTTGTTTTGCCCCTTTTCCAATTCAGTAATATCCTTTCTCGTTGACTTGTGGTAACCAGAACTGTACACAGTATTCCCAGTTTATTTTATTCTCAAACCCTTTGCTTAATGATCTGTAACATGGGCAGGTTCGTGCAGAGATGAGCAGTTTTGCGGGGGTCCCAGTCTCAAGCTCTTGAGGTCTTTAAAGGTCAAGATGAGCACTCTGCATTGAGGCCAGAAACAAATTAGGAGCCAGTGTGGTTGGTGAAGCCCTGGCCTAATGTGATCACAGCATCTAGTCCCAGTTAACAGCCTCAAACTTAGGGATGGGGAAAATTGATTTCACATTTAAAAGGCAAATCTACCCAATTCGCTTTCTAAAAACCATACTTAAATGAAAACACAGCCATCTTGTGAAATTCACTCGTCTCTGAATGTTGTGACGCAGTCCTCCAGTCAAGTGATATGTACGGAAATGCAAATTATTGAAGTGTGCCTAAAGGGGCATTAGTGAAAATAGCATACCATAATGTTTGGCATTAGGGAAAATTGTTTTACAAAACTGCAAATAAAACAATTGTATACTTGGAGGAATTTGAACTGAAGCACTGACGAATTTTCCTGAAGACTCTTAAAAATAATAATCACAAAGAAATGTAGAGAACTGAACTTGAGAATGGTAAAATGAGAACCAAAGAGAAAACTAAACTGACAGATTTCCACATCCCTGGTGTGTATAAAACCAGGCCTTTCTGACACGCTGTACCTCTCTGTGGAGCAGATCAGGGTACTGTCAGGTGAGCTGCTGTTCCTTTCCCCCCCTTATCTATGCCACCCACTTGTTTGCATAGTGGCACTCAATTAGCTTTCCTCCAAAGTGCCCACGCATTAGTGACTGCCAGCTTCTGTGCAGTTTCCGAGTTCCTGCTGTTTGCCAGCTGGCCTCTCCTCCTGTTCCATTGGCAGAGCATCACTGCATCCCCCCTCTCTGTCTCTCATGCACAAACACAGCAGACAGCAGGGCTTTGTAATGCTTCAGCAAACCGGATCTGGATTAAAGAACACCCCCAACTCGTGCCAGTATTTAACACTCAGGAGTAGGATATGATGAACTAGTTGCCAGGGGCTGGAGTGTCCAGGGAAGCGGGGAGGGAGTCAGCAAGCAAAGGAGGAACCACAAGATTTAATCCTCTATATAGGCTTGGGATATAGGACCGTAAATGTGGTCCTCCAAGCCTCTTTGTCTGGCCATTGGGTCCTTCGCCAGTACTACCCTGGGTTATCCTTGATTGCTTTTACCTGGAAAGCATCCTTGAGCTCTCATAATGCCTTTGAAATGGAACTGTGATTTCATCCTGTCCTTTCAATTCTGAGCTTGTTGGCCCAACCTCTGAAGTATGCAGGTTGACCCACCTGCCCATGACACCTGAGCTATTTGATTCAGCAGATCTGAATGCTTCACCTCACCTCTGTTCCCTCAAAATAAGAAGAAGAAGAATGAGCCAGATTGGTAGTTTTGTAATCTGGTGAACCGGGTTCGCGTCTCCGCTCCTCCACATGCAGCTGCTGGGTGACCTTGGGCTAGTCACACTTCTCCGAAGTCTCTCAGCCTCACTCACCTCACAGAGTGTTTGTTGTGGGGGAGGAAGGGAAAGGAGAATGTTAGCCGCTTTGAGACTCTTTTGGGTAGTGATAAAGCAGGACATCAAATCCAAACTACTCTTCTTCTTCTTCTTCTTCTTCTTCTTCTATACTTCTATACTATGGCTTCCAACAGAATATAATGGATCAAAATGAAACATCAAACATTAAAAGCTTCCTGATACAGGGCTGCCTTCAGATGTCTATGGAAAGTCATATAATCAGTGCTTTTTTCCTGGAAAAATAGGTGCCAGTGCTCACCATGAAGTTGTTACAATAAGTGCCATGCTTTTTAACAACAAATTGGTGCCAGTACTGAGTATCCCCTGAAAAAACGCACTGTGTATAATTATTTATCTCCTTGACATCTGATGGAAGGGCATTCTACAGCCCAGCTGCAACTACCAAGAAGGCTCTCTGCCCGGTTCCATGTAACCTCACTTCTCATAGTGAGGGAACTGCCAGAAGGTCCTCGGAGCTGGATCTCTGTGTCCAGGCTGGATGATGGGGATGGAGACGCTCCTTCAGGTATACAAGTCTGAGACTCTGTAGGGCTCTGTAGGGAACCAACACATGGAATTGGGCTTGGAAATGGGAGCCAATGTAGATTCTTATACCTGAAGGAGCATCTCCACCTCCAATGTTCAGCCTGGACACTGAGGTCCAGCGCCGAGGGCCTTCTGGCAGTTCCCTCGCTGTGAGAAGCCAAGTTACAGGGAACCAGGCAGAGGGCCTTCTCGGTAGTGGCACTCGCCCTGTGGAATGCCCTCCCATCAGATGTCAAAGAGATAAATAACTAGCTGACATTTAGAAGACATCTGAAGGCAGCCCTGTTCAGGGAAGTTTTTAATGTGTGACATTTTTATGTATTTTTAATCTTTGTTGGAAGCCGCCCAGAGTGGCTGGGGAGACCCAGCCAGTTGGGCTGGGTACAAATAATATATTATTATTATTATTATTATTATTATTATTATTATTATTATTATTCCCCTCCATGGACAGCTGTGAGTGATGGAAGCTTCAGGAAGTGAGAATCCCCCTGAAACTCCTATGCAGGGGGAAAGTTTTGCAAAAACTCTCTCCACAAAGCATATTTCTGATCGTGTGCCTCTCTCCACACACCACAATGCTCTTTAAATAACCAAACTTGTACATGCTTTCTGGTTTGGTGCTTCCAGGGAAGAACAATTCTGCCTCTTTTAATGGTCCCTCCATCGGTTCATTTCCGAAAGCGAGTTGATCCGAAGGAGGGGAAATACTTCTGTTAACAGCCACTAGAGGTCAGTGCGCTTTAAGGAGCTGGAAGCCAACCAGCCTTGGGAGGGTTGTGAATGTTTCTGCAGAAAACTTGAAACCACACTGTGCTCACCACTCACCTGGTCTCAGGTTACCTTCTGAAGTGGAAAATGAATTGGCTATGCTCACCGCATCGCTCTCAAGCCTTCTGGGTGAGGTGAAGGCCAATGCTGCGTGCAGATAAGAAAAAACTGGAAGCCTGCTTTTCAAAGGAGTCTCTTGGACCCTGACAAGGCTGGTCACTGAGCCTGAAACGCTCAAACGAAACCTGCCACGAAAGTCATGAGAAGGGATATCAAATATAACCAGTTCAGACCCCAGGACCAATCTTGACAGAGCAACGAATTATATGAAAAGTTCCTCCGAATGTTCAGAACAGTTCCCCTTCCTTTTTTTCTTTTCTTTCATGCTGTCTGTATAACATTGATTTTTTATTTTTATTTTTTGCTCCCAACTGTCCCAGGGAAGCTGATGTCATTTCTGGGATCCATCAGGATCAAGAAGACTGCTTTTATTTTATTTTTATTTTTTTAAATGGTATTTATTGGGAATTTAAAGTTACAGAAAAAAGAGAAGAAGGAAAAGCAAAGAAAAAAGAGATTAAACAATACAAATCAATAAAAAATTAAAAAGTACCAAACATACAATACACCAAAATCAAAAACAAGAACAAAAAAATAAATAAAAACAAATCCAATATTCCCATACCCTTATCTTCATTAACTTGTTTCCTCGACCTCCTCACACCTCCCTTTTTTGTATTCTAATTATTAATTATCTCAGCAAATCCTTTCCATCTTTCACTGTATTCTGTCTTTTAGTTGTCTTAATTTATTTTAGCCTTATCTTACCATAAAAAACCATAGAACTTAAAAACTTATTTATACATAACTCCTTATAACATTTCTACTAAAGCCTAATAGTTTCATTCCAAGATTTTCCTAACAGTCGTTAATTTTGCAATATTTCTCTAAATGAATTTTTAAACTTTCTGCCAATCTTCATCCACCGTCTCTTCTTCCTGGTCTCGGGTTCTGTCAGTCCTTTCTATCTGTTCCATCTAGTCCATCAACATGGTGATCTTATGTCCGAGGCTCTTAACTCTTTTCCATGTCCCTTCTGCAGATCTTCTTCATAATTGTACCTGCACTTTACTTTGTCTTCTGCTGGTCTTGTTCTTAATTTCCTTCCTTTGTCTCTGAGGAGTAGATCTCGGGGGAACAACCTAAGAGTGTCTTTATCCCTTCTCGGCAAGAAGACTGCTTTTAGCACATGCGTAATGGATGTGGGTGGCTGGGTTCGTAAAACAGATCCCACTGGATCTGATAGACTGCCTTTTGGTCTCTCTCTCTCTACAGGAACAATACATTTTTATTCACCAGTGTGTGCAATTAATGTGGCTAAAGAAAAAGAAGCAGTTCTGCATCAGCGACGTTATATATGAGAATGTCAGCAAGTCATAATTCCAGGCCAGGCGGTGAGTCCGAGGAGCTTTCTTTGGCTTTCATGCATGAGTTTTGACTGCTCGCTCAGGAGCAGCTGCTGTCATAAATATTAAAGCCCCAGCCTTTTTATTTATTGCAAGGACCGTGCCTTGAAGCCAGATACTCCCATCCAGCTAGCATGGAGTGCTGGCTTGATGGGTCCTACCTGTGCTTGCAACGCAAGAGGCTCAGCCGCCAGAGCTGCCCATTCACAGCCAGGTTTAAAAATAAATGGTAGTGCCAAACGTAACTGCTTGGGAGGAGATGCAGAGCTGGATTTCAACCAGTGGTGGTCCATATCCATTAGGCAGGGTGCAAGGCAGGAGGCCAACAGCAGGTGGAGCCAGAGCCGTTAGGCTGTATTCAGCAAAATAGAATCAGTAACACAAGGATTTCTGCTTGCACTATGTATACCTCTGCCCTGCAGTAAAGGGGGAATTAATAATACTTAATTATCTACACACACACACACACAAGCATTAATGTGCAAGTTGCTAACATGTAAGGATATAAATGACTATGCATCAGGATGCTCTTCCCGTTCAATGCAAGGCAGAGAGGCTGCATCTTCCTTTGAAAATGTATCTCCAGTCTATGTTATTTGCTCCCAGTCCACCCAGGAATATGCCTGTCTGAGCCCTGCTTACATGTGCAAGTTTCTGAACTGCGTCAGGGCAATTGTGATGACATGCGTGCAGAGTTTTCAGCTGCTGTGCTCTGTAAATACAAAGTGTTATTAATGTTAATTGATCAGTGGATGCCAATTTGAGTCAGTGGGGCTACAAGTCAAAAGGACCGTTTATTTATTTCTGGGCCTTGTTTGGCTCCGGGCGTGATCCTGCAATAAAGAAAGAAAAAGAGAAGTAAAGGTGGCTTTTCCCTTTCACAGCGAGGAATTACCGTATTTTTCGCTCTATAGGACACACTTTTTCCCCTCCAAAAATTAAGGGGAAATGTGTGTGCATCCTGTGGAGCAAATGCAGACTCCTTGGCTTCAGCGATAGCAACGCGAAGCCTCCGAAGCGCAGAGGGAGCGCTCCCTCCACGCTCCGGAGGCTTTGCGTTGCTTTCGCTGAAGGCTGGAGAGCGAGAGGCGTCGGTGCACACCGACCCCTCGCTCTCCAGTCTTCAGGGATAGCCACCTGAAGCCTTTGGAGCGCAGCAGGAACTTGAGCTGTGCTCCGAAGTCTTCGGGTTCCTTTTGCAAGACTCGTGGCTTCAGCAGAGAGGGAGAGCTGCGCAGCGCCCCTTCAGCCAAGCGGGAGGAGAAATGGAAGGGGCTCCATTTCTCCTGCCGCTTCGCTGAAGGGGCGCTGAGCAGAGAGGGGGGTATTTTTTTTTCTTGTTCTCCCCCTCTAAAACAAGGTGTGTGCTATGGTCGGGTGCGTCCTATAGAGCGAAAAATACGGTAGCTTTTGGAAAACTTACCTTACACTTTCACCATCACCACAAAAGGGGGCATATGGTTTTCTGTGGTGTGTGCGTGTGTGTGTTTTCACCTGTTAGGTGGAGGTCTAAGCATTGCCAGCTTGTTCTTCTGTGAAATTGGTATTTTTTTATACCCGCGGCCATTTCTTAGATTTCCAAATTTCTTTCATTCATTTGTGAACCGCTTCCCACAAAACATACCAAAGCGAAAACATGAACCACAAGAGCATAAATAAAAACCAATCTCCATGTTGCCCGAGTTAAATTATAGACAATTAATCAGTGCAAAAGCATTTCACTGATTTGATGACCCTGCTATAATATTAGCTCATTTGATGGCTCATTTTTAAAACTAAGGCTACAATATCTTTCTTTCTTTCTCCGTTGCAGGTTAGAACATGAAAGACATCCATCTTCCCTTGCTTCAGATTTTAATTCTCTCTGGGGTTTTTTGTTTTGTTTACTGTTCTGTTGATTTGCCATGGACAACAGTACCCATGGACAAGTGAAAAAAAGAAAGACGAGATTTCACATCCAGGAGCTCTGGGGAGACATAGCCTTAAGGAACCTGCAGTGTCTTGTATGGACTATTTTGTTTCTGTACCTTTTTTTAGACGTTTATAACACTGGACCAAATCCAACTCCGTGCTTCAGAAAGGTTTTCTGTCTTTCTCTTCTTACAAACCCTCTCTTTATTTATTTTGTAAACACGCAGGTTGGGCTTGAAGGTTAAGGAAAGTGCAATATTCAAGGCTCAATCCAAACGACAGTGAGCTTTCAAAGTGTGACTCTGGCGAGGTCTGTCAAAGGCAGGGCTAGGGTATTGGATGATACCTCATTAGCATGGAGCAAGGGACAGGAAGACTGTGGATCTCGGGGGAAGAAGATCTTGGGATACTGCTGTCTATGCTCAAGAGGAACCTCCAAGTTGAGCCGTCCTCATAAAACAAACTGGCTCAAAGCTAGGTGCAAAGAAAACTTCACTTCACAGCCAACGTTTTAAAGATTGACTGAGACGACAGAACAGAGATCAATGGTGACATTTCACAGCACTTTGAGAAGCTCTGGAGATCCGTGCATCTCAGCAGAAATGTCTTCTAGCCTGTTCAACCAGCCTGTGTTATGGATAGAGGGGAAATGAATCCTGTGCGCCTGGATCCGGGGTGGAACTGTGAATGGACACAAAACAACCACTTTGGGTGACGAGTCTGGTCCAAATGTCATCACTATCCCCATTTAGTAGGAGCCTTTGCTGCCTGTTCCTTCTCCGTTGGCTTGGTTTTGTTTGTTATCTGTGTAGTCGCCCTGTGTAAAAAACAACAACAACGAAACAAAAACAACACAAAACTAGGAAGTTTGTCGATGTTGTGGGAAGGGAAGTAAAGTGCAGTGGTAAATACATGTCGCTGGTTTCCAATGGCCTGAGAAAGGTGCAGAAGTGAGGGTTTATTTTAGCATGCTAGGTGCATTGAAACGACTGCTTTGCTCCTCAGTGATGCCCATGTGTGCCGCTCATCAGTTCCCTGCAAGTCATATATTCTGGAATCAGTAGTGCAACTTTTGGTAACCTGGTGTTTTGGACTACGTTTCCCATCAGCCCCAAGGCTGGGCTGGCTGAGGCTGATGGGGGACGTAGCACAAAACACTCGTAGAGCAACCAGCTGAGTTAGGATAACACAGCATTTCTTCTTTTCTTTGGGTTATTGTACTGATTAGGTGAGTCACACGTTGTGACAGAGATGCTGTCAGGATATTGGGGGCATTTTCTCGTTTGTGCCCCTTTTTATTTGACTTCTGTTTGACAGAAAGCTTCTGAAGGGATTGGCTCTGGAACTACTGGAAGCAAAATATAATACCCAGGAGGTGGGCTGAGTTGGAAGAAAGAACAAAAAATGCTGAATCTATGCTCCCGTTTGCAAAAACAGGGCAGTTTCAAGGAGTATGGCAGTGTGGTGCAGTGGTTAGTGCACTGGATCAGGATTGTGAGGATAGCATGTGTATCTGTGTGCCAGGGGGTGAATCCCACCTAGGCCAGGTTGAGCTCTTTGGAACATGGGTGAGATAGGAATGGATTCCCTTAATGTGAATATCTGGAGCTTTCCCCACCTTAAAGGTGTTCAAGTGGGAAGGACCAACCAGAAGATTGTAGGCAGCCTTTCACCTTGAATGAATGGTGTGAAAACATGAAAGCTGGGGTGGGATTTGTGGCTGCCATGGACTGTCCAGTGCCAATGTACCTACCAACCAGGATGCCAAGGAAAGCCCTGGGGTTACAAGCTGGGAAGAAATGTTGTAAGTTGAGGGTTTGCGATGGAGTCAATGAGTGGTGGGGCACCTGCTTGGCATGCAGAATGTCCCAGGTTCACTCCCCAGCATCTCCAGGTAGGAGGTGGCATTGTCCCCTACCTGAAATTCTGGAGAGGTGCTGTCAGTCAGTGTAGTCGGTACTCAGCTGGACCAATGTACATGGTATGAGGCAGCTTCCAACGTTCCTAACGTTGGGTATGGGGGGCATTCAGCCACCAGCCAGGTCTCCATGGTGGAGGCTGCCTGCAGCTGAGCAACAAAGAACCAATATGGTGTGATGGGCAAGTGTCCCAAATGTAAATAAGGCTTATGTCCCCAATTCCCTGCTCAGAAAGAAGCTATTAAATGGTGTAAGAGCTACTGAAACACTTTGAGAATGGGTGCGTGCTTATTTTTGCTGGGTGACTGCAAGAGAAATCACAGTTACAGAACTTGTGGTAGCTGCTCACACCTGCAGTTTAATTCCCATTGCCTGCCACATTAACAAACACATTTTAAAGCCTTTCCCCAAATCCAGATTTTATTTTATTTTTTATTACAAGTGAAGGGTGAACAGAGCACTGTCTTGCTACCCTCAGTCCCTGCAATAGATTTGTGGCAGGCAGTGGACCAAATCTTTTGAGTGCTTGTCTTGGAAGTGCCCTTAAACTCTGCGGCAACCCCACAAGCTCAGCTCTGATCCAACCCCATCCACCTCCCTCCATGGAGCTCTTCTAGCCAAGCCCATCTGCTTTTCCAGAATTTGTGGGCGCTCCTACAGATTTTTTCTCTTGACTGACCAGCTTTCACAAGGACAGAGCATGGGATGTCACAGAAGTGCGCCAGAGGCCAGCTGATCTCAAAAGACTTATTCCTCCTAGATTTTTGGACTATTTACTTACGTGCTGATGATCTAGCTCAGGAGAGCTGTGTGCTTGCAAGTAGGTTTCTAGGTGCTTATTAGGAAACCCAGGTGCCAATCAGATGTCTGGTAACATTTCAGATATGGTTTGCCACAACTCCCATCATACCTGACTGTTGGTCCTGCTGACTGTGGCTAAGTGTAGCCAGAGTCCCACAATATCTGAAGAGCCACAGGTTAGCCACCCTTGAACTAGGTCTTGCTTCTTATGGGATGTGTATTAAAAAACCCCACCCATGTCATCACAAGCAGTCAGGCTTGCATGTCTTTGAAAAGCATGACTTAGATGAGGGTGCTGTCCTTTAATCTGCTCAGTTAAATAAGCAGACTAGTAGTGTGATCCTGTACATGTACAGGTTTAGGATTAGAGCAAAAGGGCTAATCCTCACATCTGCTCGCCATGTGCCTAGAAAGCATGGGGCTAGTGGGTCTGAGTGGTTTCCCCCCTGCTCTTCTTCTTTCCCAGGGAAAACCCACTCTTTCGCTCTAAAGCAGAAAAGAAATGGCCATCTGCAAAAGAAGAAGAAGCCCAATTGCCGTTTACTCCATTTGAATGCTAAAGAGCGGTTTCCCCCAGGCGAAAGCAGCAGGACAAGAGGGAGTGTGGATAAAGGCTAAGTCTTCAGGGTACAGGGTCTTTTTGACTTCAAAATGACCTTGCGCCACCAAGATGGCCAAAAAACTACCAACTGTATTTCTGCAGAGCCATGCGACAACGTAAGCGCCTCTTTGCACGCCTCTAAAGAAGCAATTTTCACAGGTGTTCACAACATGACAAACTTCCTCTGAAGCAAGTCCAGGTTTCGGTATCAAATGCTCTGCGGAAGCAGATCACACAGCACAGGCAAGTGTGACACAATGTTTTGCAAAGTTGCATTTTGGGGGGTACCAAAGGAAAGGAAGAAAAAAACCTCAGGCCATGTTAGCTTGCGTTTTGACCACACATACAAAAAGACGGGGGGGGGGGGTAGGGTGGAGCAGGCATTTTTGTAGTTGATGATACGCGCACTGAAGACGAGCTATGAATGTGCCATGCTCTCATTGCATACCAGCAGTCCCAGAGACCAGCAGTCCATCTGTCCTGGACTCGAGGACAGTGATTTCTGTGTGCTTGACCAAACTGTGCACCTCTTTCCTGCCCGCTGTCCCACTTTTTGGGGGTGCACACTTCCAAAATGAGATAAAAGCTAGCAAGCTGCCAGAGTTCAGACTCAAAACCAACCATTAGCATTGATTCAGGATTTTGATCAGCAAGTTATTAACACAAACTATGTGTGCGAACTGTGTGCGAACTCTCACAATGCGAAAGGGGGATCAGTGTTCAATTTTTACATAAAGAGGTGATGGGGTTTCGAACCTGCAGGTAATTCATGTTCTCTGAGCTGGATGTTCTTTGCTCAGAAACACCAGAAGCTGGTGTTTAGAAAAGGGAGTGCACTTTGCACATGCTCAGGAGGTGCATTAGGAGCTCCTGGCTGAATCATGAAATCAAAAACCTGGTTGTCAGGAAAGTCTGGGTGTGTATGGTTACAGATTCTTACTGCTTTGCTCAAAGCATCTGGATTTGGGGGGTTTAAAAAATGATACTGGTGCTTGTATCTTGATAAAAGTGCCATGGGTACCATCACAAAAAAACACTGGGTGCAGAGAAACCAAACATTATTGTGGTTTAGGGACCAACCTCATAGATCATCAGTTATGCAGGCTTGTCACACCAGATGGCCACAGAAACATGGTTTTGTGTTGCTTTGCAATCCTATGGAAGAGCATGGGGCGACACCTCAAACAATTGTCTTGATTTCTTTCAGTTGGGACTGTTCTGAGTTTTGCAGCAATGTGTGTATTAGAAAAGTATTTCTGTGTTAGGCTTAGCTTCTTCGAGGTTGTAGAGTTATAGAATCTGAACATGGGGGCCAGAGCTGTATGAACATGAACGGCACAAATAACACTGATTGACGCAAAAACACCACCTAGATGGCTTGCTTCGTCTTTATTTTGTCATTGTGCAATTACTTGCAGAACCTTCTGTGTTGAGCAGCAATGAGAGGAAAGGTGGCATCTTTCTGCAATAGCCTGTTCCCGACATTTTCTCTCTTTCTGCCAGAGTCATGCCACTGATACAATTAGTTCACGACCATCTACAATGACTGGCAGGGGCTCTGCAGGATTTCAGGCAAGGATTCAGATTTTCCAGTCCTACTTGGGAGTTGCTCGGGATTCGATCTGGGGCCTTGTTCAGGAATGTTCTGTCCCTGACTTGTGGTTCTTCCTTCTTCAACTCTGCATTTCAGAGACACAGAATGCTGGAACCTGACCTTGAGGAGGGAGAAAGACCTGGGGTCTTCCCTTATTGAAAAACAACACTCCACATCTTTTAGGCTTTTAGCTAGAGTACAGTGGTACTTCTGGATACGAACGGGATCCGTTCTGGAGCAACCTGAACTAAACGTAAGACATGACAGTGTGTGCGTGGGTCGCGTTTTGCCACTTCCGTGCATGTGTGTGACGTCATTTTGAGCATCTGCGCATGCATGAGCGGCAAAACCTGGAAGTAACGCACTCAGTTACTTCCAGGTCGCTGCGGAGCACAACCCGAAAGTATTCATCCCGAAGCTGCTTCAACCCGAGGTATGACTGTATTATAATTCAGTTGTCAGCCTATTGGAACGAAGAAAGCACACACTATTTACAAGAGCTGCTATGTGCTGGGAACAACCAGCAAAAGCACACAAACCTGCAAAATACCATTTGCAAAAAAAACCACACAAAACAAAACAAAACAAAAACCCTTCTGAGCACATTACAAAAGATATCTGCCATTAATGTATGATGGCTGGCTAATTTTGCCCAAAACTGCTCTCATGCTTTATCAAAATTACCAGTCCTCGTTTGGAGAACTGATGGTTTATGTGGGGGAAGAAAGGATCAAGAGCAGTGTAGCAAAAAGAGAAGGATGAGAGCTTTTGTGAGAGAGAGAGCACACATGAGCATGAATGTGGTAAAGAACATGCACATGTGTTTGTTGGAGAAAAACATTAAGGTTTGTGCAAGGAGGGGAGCACCAATCCTTTTCATGTGTGTCTTCCCCACAATGGTGCTGCCCAAACTTTTTCAATTACTTACCCTCAGCTACAACAGTCCAATGAGGAGACCAGTTTGGTGGTGGGGGTGTTCTTTTCATGCCCCCCCCCCCGTGCTAGGATGACTGTCTGTATTGTCATATCAAACAGTGCGCAATGTTGCATCGTTGGGAGGAGGCTGAGTGTGGAGCCCAGCGTGGCGCAGCTTCCTCTCTCATGCTCAGGAGGAGCCAACCGTTCAAATCCGGACTCAGTCTCAAAGTTTGAGTGGTGGTCTTTGGTCACTCACCAACTTGCTGGCTCACATAGTCGTCGGGTGAATAAAATGGGGGGGGAGGGGGAATCCATCACGCAAGCTGCCTGAAGCTCCTTATTGGAAAGGTGAGATAGAAATGCACCAAATTAAATAAAAATCCAAAGTTCCAATCTGCCAAATGCCCTGCTCTGCAGAGAATTTAGCTAGATGATAAATCCCGGTTTTCATACTGGTGTTTCTCCTTGAAGAGCCAATTCAAGCAATTATCGTATTTTTCACTCTATAAGACACACTTTCCCCCTCCTAAAAAGTAAGGGGAAATGTGTGTGCGTCTTATGGAGCGAATGCAGGCTCCATGGCTTCAGCGAAAGCAACGCGAAGCCTCTGGAGTGCAGTGGGAGCTCCTGGAGGCTTCGCATTGCTTTCGCTGAAGCCTGGAGAGTGAGAGGGGTCGGTGCACACAGATCCCTCTTGCTCTCCTGGCTTGGCTTCGCTGGAGAGGCGCTGCACAGCTTTCCCTCTGTGCACAGCACCCCTTCAGCGAAGCGGGAGGAGAAATGGAAGGGGCTCGGTTTCTCCTGCCACTTCGCTGAAGGGGAGCTGTGCACAGAGGGAGAGAATATATTTTTTTCTTGTTCTCTCCCTCTAAAACTAGGTGCATCTTATGGTTGGGTGTGCCCTATAGAGCGAAAAATACAGTAGATTGTCATGTAGATGAGTCCTCCTAGGGACCATATAATGTCGGAATGCAGGTGGATGATCGCATTTAAATGTTTCATCTCAAAAGACCCTTGAAGATGGAAAGCTAGTATGAGAGGGGGGCCTACAGTAGAAATGTCCACAGCCAGAGGTGGCACCACCAGTTTGGCCACACTGGGCGCTGCACTGCAGGGGACACCACAACCAAGCATGAGAGGCAGCGGCAGGAGGAATTTAATCATCACACAGGGTGCCACTGAAATTTGAGAGTCCGAAGTCCATCACTGCCTAACAAGCCAGGGAAATGCTTTAAAAATGCCTCTCTCTCTCTCTCTACACACACACACACACACACACACACACACACACACACACACACAGAAATCTAAGTGCTAGAACTTGGGACTATACCACAGCTGGTTTCTAAATGTCTGAATCCATTCTTTTGGGACAAAAGGGGGGCAGAATGTTAACCTTTCACCATTTGTTTCCACCCTCCCTTTATCACGACAGAGAATGCAAAGCATTTTACATACATCAAATAGTGTTTATTGCAGACTTTCAGCTGAGTCATGTGAAAAAGGCACCATGAAAATTAATAAAACTAGATGATTAATTTCTTCTAAATGACACGATGGGTTTCTTTTCGTAATGCCTTTATATACAGGTGACAGAATAGAACATTTTGCACTGGGGAAACTGAGGTGGGGGAAGAAGTCGTCATAGTACCATAAACAACATTTACTGGAATATTTAACTCAGATTGGCCATGTTTCAAAAGATTTCAGTTGGAAATTAATACTTTGTTCTCTTTCGCAATCGCCTTTCACCCCACCCCCAGAAAACCTGGGTTTCCCTTTCAATGGGTGAAGTTAACACGATGCCCTTCAGAAATAATACTGTGAATGACCACACAGAGACCTTCAAAAGTTCTGATTGCCCCGCCCTGAACCTTTTAAAAAACTGAGACTTCCGTTCTCATTTCTTTTGTGCCTTTATTGGTTTTCTTGTGCTCATCCCCACCGGAACAGCTGTAAAATTGGAATCCAGAATAAGTTACCTCTGCTATCGCTATCTCCGTTAAGAAACCATCTTGTGAATTTGTTGGCCATAGTCTGTATGGAAGATTCAAGCCGTTGGCATCTCAGGTGCTGAGAAATGAGATGTGGAGAGAAAGAGCCCATGGCTATAGATGACAGTGACAGGACAAGCAAAATGGTGCACTCCCGATGCCATGAAGTCCCACTGATTCCAGCAGCAAAGAGCCAAAAGCTCACATACGTTTAACTCCTGTTGACATCAATGGGTCTTAAAAGGAGATTCTCCCTGGCTAGATCATGTGCCTTTGGATTCACACTGGATCACAGATTTCAACATGTTTTGTTGCAGAGATTGGGAGCTGGTGGCCTTCTGAATACGGCTGGCCTATCGCTGTCATCAGCTCTGACCATTGGACAGACTGGCCAGAGCTGATAGAAGCTGGAGTCCTACAGCAACAGTCCCACAGATTTTCCTTGCCTGTTTTAATCAGGTGGCTCAATGGCCATCTTTGCCCCGCAAATAGCGGTGTGATTTTGCTTGCCTGCTTTGAAGAAGAAGAAGGGAGAAGATCAGAAAAGCATGAAATGATTGGCTTCATCCAGCCAGCCTTGGGAGCGCTGGATCATTTCCCATTAAATGTGCTTTTTGAGTAAGGGAGAAGGGGGACACCAGTTGCCCCACCTCCCAGCTGCATGCTTTCTTCATGGTAGTCTTCATCAACCTGGTGCCAACCAGATGTTTTGGATGACAACGCTCATCAGCCCCAGTTGAGTTGTTGTCCAAAACACCTGGAGAACACCAGGTTAATGAAGGCCGGTTTATGGCATCAAGTTGCGTCTACATAAATAGTCATCATCAACCAGACATTTCCTCTTCATGGCTTCCTAAAACAAAGCATGATGGAACAATGCCCAGAATAATGGGAGCTCTTCCTTCTTTTTTTGAGCAAGTACGAACAAAAATGGACAGAGAATGCATTTAGTGGCTGCTGCTCTCGTCGAAAGACTCTACTCCCGAGTCCGTGGCGGCAGCACTGAGTTTCTCTTGCCGTCTTCTCATAATCTCTTGCAATTCTGTACTTCCACTGGTAGCCTTTGAAATCAGAAAGGGGGGGGGGAGAGATTCAAAACAAGCCTATTTTTGCACACGAGCCAAGATTTGACTTCAGTTATGAAATGCATCTATTAAATCCATTTATTTAACAGGGGTAGAAGTGGAGGAAGGTTTCTGATTCAGCAAAACATGTTGAGGAGACCCAAAGCCGAGAATAAGAACATAAGAGAAGCCTGTTAGGTTAGGTTACAGCAATAGGTATCTAGAAACATTTCTGCTTCTGAGCATAGAACAACAAAGCTAGTAGCCACCGATAGCCTTATCCTTAAAAGCATGAGATGCTCAATCACAGGGTTGTGGGTTCGAGCCCCACGTTGGGAGAAAGATTCCTGCATTGCAGGGGTTGGACTAGATGACCCCTGGTGACCAACAGTGCTTCCTGTGGGAGTGAGTTCCATAGTTTCCCAATGAGCTGTGTAAAGAAGCACTTTCTTTTATCTGCGCTGAGTCTTCCAACCTTCAACTTCATTGGAGGTCTGTGAGTTCCAGTTTTAGGAGAGAGGGAGCAGCCATTCAGTGAAGCTGCTACTGGAATGTGTTACTTCAGGTGGAAGGTCGGAGACTGCATGTTCAAACTCCCCACATATTGGAAAGTGGGCTTGCTATTCGAGAAAGGTGGACAGAGTCATTCCGTACAACATTGCCATTTTCTATGTGTAGCGCAGGTCTGGGGAACTGGACCCAGCCAAAGGGTCGGATTCCAAACAGGCCACTTTGACAGGTGGTATGATACGAGGTGATTCAAAATTCTAGCCATGGGAGCAGCCACAGGCTTTCCCCCGATCTTAGCGCTGTGACTCTACAGCGTTAAGATCAGAGATAAGTCTCCTTTGCTTGCTATTTGATACTAAAAAGGCAGCAGCAGAGGCTTATCCCTGATGTTTGCACCACCTCTGCTGCCACCTATGACTATCCTAGAGCAAGCAGAGGCTTTCCGCCTGATCTTAGCGCTGTGACTCCACAGCGCTAAGCTCAGAGATAAGCCTCCTTTGCTTGCTATTTGATACTGAAAAGGCTTATCCCTGATGTTAGCACTGCCTCTGCAGCTAACTATGAATGTCCTAGAGCAAGTAGAAGCTTATCTCTGATCTTAGTGCTGTGGTGTGTTTGCTTATTTTAGGAGGGTGAGGGAGCATTGCAGCATGCAGTTTGAAGTGCTACGAGCTGCTCTGTGTGATTCTGTTGACGGTACAGCTAGGTTCTCAGATAAACTGTTGAGATGCTGAAGGCAGTCTTCTGCCGCATGCCGCAGTGCCTTTTTAGAAGTGGTAAAGCAAAAGGCCATCTAGTCCAAACTCCTGCTGAAGCCCCTTCCAACTCAGCATTTAAATGACACCCAACTTAATGTTCATTCCACTTTTGTCATTACCCTGAGTGGAAGGGCTCAGAGCTCAATGCATGCAGTGTGTTGGTCATTCAATCCTTGGTGCATTCAGACAGAACATGCCTAACACCTAAGAGTATGGATGGGGAACTAGGATGGCAAAAGCTGATGGATTTGGTGGAGAAACTGACTCGGCACGTACCTCCAGTGCAGCTTTCTGAACGGTAATTTGGCTGTAGACTCGAGCTCCTTCAGGGCATACAGTCCTTAGCTCGTCTTTGTTGAGGGAGAACAGCTGAGCGCCAGTCAAAACCCCAAGGCTGTTGACAGTTCTGTAGGATTAGCAGCAACAGATTAGAACAGTGATACTATCTTTTTTAAAATATAAAAACAAACAAGAAAATGCAAAATGTAATACTCGGGTAAAGGAAAGAAATTGCTCACTCATAATATGCAACCAGAAATCGCTGAGGCCTCCCCTAACACCCCCAAGTAGGCTCCTGAAAGCTGAAACTCAAAACCAAACATATTTGTTTGGTCCCAAGATGAACTCAGAAGGGAAGAGAATCAAGCATCATCTTTTAATTTGATCCTGCTTTTGTGAGGTATGCCAGCAATTTGGAGGAGTTTATTCAGAAGGGAACCAAACCACAGGTCCACCTACTGTAGGATCAGTAATGGCAGTGGATTTCAAGCAGGGTTTTTTTCCAGGCAGGGGATGCCAACCTGGTCCTAAATATTGTGGGCCCAATTTTATGGAGCTGCCTTCCAGCTGAGATCAGACAGGCCCCTTTCCCTGTTGAACTTCCAGAACCTGCCTAGCTATCTGTTACATTGATATACCTCCTTTATTTTCCAAGGATGATGGTTCATGGTTCTCCTCCTCCCCTTTTTATTTCACCTTCCTAACAATCCTGTGAGGTAGGTTAGGCTAAGGGATCGTGACTGGCCCAAGGTGAGCTTCATGGCCAAGAGGAGATGCAAATTCTGTTCTCCCAGGTCCCAGTCCAGTTTTATCTCTTTCTCAGCATTCAGTTGGGACACGGGTGGCGATGTGGGTTAAACCACAGAGCCTAGGACATGCTGATCAGAAGGTCGGCGGTTCGAATCCCCGGGACGGGGTGAGCTCCCGTTGCTCGGTCCCTGCTCCTGCCAACCTAGCAGTTCGAAAGCACGTCAAAGTGCAAGTAGATAAATAGGTACCGCTCTGGTGGGAAGGTAAACGGCATTTCCGTGAGCTGCTCTGGTTTTGCCAGAAGCGGCTTAGTCATGCCGGCCACATGACTCGGAAGCTGTACGCCGGCTCCCTTGGCCAATAAAGCGAGATGAGCGCCTCAACCCCAGAGTCGGTCACGACTGGTCCTAATGGTCAGGGGTCCCTTTACCTTACAGCATTCAGTTACTTGCACATGGCTTAGAGACTACTGCACTTAAGCCGTACTGCCAACTCTTAAAATAAATAAACAAACCTGGGACCTTCTGCAAGCAAAGCAGATGTTCTGCCACTGAGCTTAATCCAGCCCTTTTGGACAGGATGGTGTTGAGGACAACGAAGCACCTCAGGTGGTCTACTTGCCTCTTAACTCTGATCAACTCTTATCAGAAAATGTTGCTCCTTGAAACTCACACTGGGTTGAAGCCTTTCGCCTGTAACCAGCTTTTCACGTCTTCGGGAGAGGAGTCGTAGCTGATGTTGATGGCTGGGGCGTTGGATCGTGGCACATGGAACTTCTTTTGGGCAGCGCTTCGGCCAATGGTGAGCCGGTGGATGAGCTCATCCTGGACTTCCTCCATCTGAGATTTCCGCCCTTAAAAAAAGGAGAAGGAAGAAGAGAAAATTGACTGCAGTTTAAAATATGTATCTGAAGAAGCGACTCAAAGGGAAACTGATTCCTGCCATCCACTTTGATTGCTTTTACTGCAGTGCAATCCTATGCAGGTTTACTCAGAAGTAAAGGCTGTGGGGTTTACTCCTCAGTAAATGTGCATAGAATTGAGGCCCTATACCATTTTCTTGCCAACTGGTATAGCTATTATCAGATTCTTTCCTGTTTAATCCAGAATTTTAGGATTAAGGACAAATCATAATCAACTTTGCAGAATTCTCTCTCCCCCCCCCCCATATTTAACAGGATTTGTGGTGAACTCCACTGCAGGCTTAGAGAGCGATCTAACCAAACTTAAGCACTTTTAAGCCCAATTGCATTCAAGGAGAGAGCTAAGGATGTTCTTCATTTCCCCCCATTAAAATCAATGGGACTTAGGAGTTCTTTATGTTGATTGGTTCCTTAGTATTTAGGGCCATATATGTTTAATATATAAGGACGCGGGTGGCGCTGTGGGTTGAACCACAGAGCCTAGGACTTGCTGATCAGAAGGTTGGCGCTTCGAATCCCCACGACGGGGTGAGCTCCCGTTGCTCAGTCCCTGCTCCTGCCAACCTAGCAGTTTGAAAGCATGTCAAAGTGCAAGTAGATAAATAGGTACCACTCTGGCGGGAAGGTAAACGATGTTTCCGTGCGCTGCTCTGGTTTGCCAGAAGCGGCTTAGTCATGCTGGCCACATGACCTGGAAGCTGTACGCCGGCTCCCTCAGCCAATAAAGCAAGATGAGCGCCCCAACCCCAGAGTCGGCCACAACTGGACCTAATGGTCCAGTCATTTATGTTTCATAAATAAGGATGTACTAGGATGGCTCTATATATCACCCCAACAGCACTGGCTGTTCAAGATTAGCAGGGCAATTCTGTAGGCACCAAAAAACAGTCCATCACTAGGGTTTCTTGCTACTGCAGCATTCTCTTCCTTAGCTCCTGTCTCCCACACTGGCTATTTCAAGAGCAAAGGGAAATCATTGCTTTGAATTCTGCCAGCCAAGAAGCCTTGGCTGTGCTTCTTCCTTCCCATCCTGTAAAATTAGCACGTGCCGCACATAGCAAAGCAAGCACAATGAAAACCTGGCACAGCCCTCCAAGGATCGGAGCGCCAGCCTTGCAATAGCTGACAGTTCACTGCTCAAGGCTGCGGCTACTTCTGCACCAAAATTTAACCCAAGCGATTCTGCGAGTAGAATAAATCGTGAAAATTAAACATGTCTGCATTAGTCAAGTCTGCTTTCCACGGCCATGTTTCCAAAGCACCTGGAATTGTTGGGCTGGGGGAACGGCAAAAGTCCGTGCATGGAGACTGAAGGCAGATGGGCTGCAGGAGGATAGAAGAAGCCCATTTCCTGACCAGAGGATACCCTGTACAGTCTGCCTCCATGAGAGCTAGAAACCTGGCTTTCAGAAATGCCCAATAACCTTTGGTTCTCAACACCACTTCTGGTGTCAAATTTTATGGATGACAAATTCTGTTGAGTAGAGTAATCAGAACATATTTTCCCCAAGTGACAGGCTGGTATGCAATACTAGCCATGCTCAGAGCAGAACCAAGGAAATAAATGTATTTTGGCAAGTTAAGCCCATTGACCTAAATGGTACTACTTGGAGTATGACTTAATTGGATATAAGCAGCTGAATTATGTCATTCGACACAGATGATTTTTCTGGTACACAGAAAGAGAGAGAGAGAGAGAGACTCACGATCTATAGGGGGCGGTTTCTGCCTCTGGCCGTCTCGCCCGCCTTCGCTTGAGGTGCTGCTTTGGCGGCTGATGGCTCCAGGCACCTTTGGCACAGGAACTGGGATGGGTGCTGGCATGCTTGGCGGGAGAGGGACAGGAAGTGGCGTCTGGGGCGGTGAAGGGACGACAGGAGCGGGGTCAGGTTGCTTCGGAACAAAGTCCGTCCTTTGCTTCTACAAATGCACACACAAAAAAAGAGGATACATTTTTCATAGCTGTGGGGAAAATCCAAGTTGTTGGGGTTTTGTTTTGTTTTGCAGAATATATGCGTTAACTAAACCTCTGCAAGAGTGAACACTTGTTTGCTTATTTTCCACGCGTCGAACCTGAGCAACACGAGAGAGGCATTGCAGGTAAAGCACATCCATGCATTGCAGGAAGAGGAAAATAGAGAGTGAAACCTAAGTCAGTAGATGATCACCATCTCTTGGCCTTCTTTTTAAAAAATAGTTTTTAATGCATCTGTCTGTCTGTCTACCTATCACCATAGTGTGGGTGTGCATCAGCTCAAGGTTTACTGTTGCAGGTTTACTCTTCCTTCTAACTGCAGAGCCTGCATGCCTGGGGACAATGTGAATTGGTCCACAGTGTTCTTACTTCTGGAGAGAGCAGGCGAGAATGCACTCCCAAAAGGCTAGTTCACACTGCAAACACCTTTACAGTCCCAGCCTGCTAAGTGGGCTACAGACTTTCAAGAGGTCTGACTGCGTAATGTTTTCAAAAGGCTCTATAGTTTTTCGAGAGCTCTTAACAGCCGAGGAAACCACAGTGGAGATGGCAACGCTGGGGCATTTTTTTCTCTCCTGGGAAGCTACATGGGATCTGAAAATAATGGAGAGTAGGAGGTATAGTGCAGAAGGGAGAGTCTTGCTAAATAGCTACCAAATATAGTAAGGCTCAAGCACTGTGCAAAAGTAAGATATTTAAGGACCGTATTAGATTCTTTAATTTGTCTCCTTAATCATGCAGAATTGTGTCATGTCAATGCGCAGGAATATAGGTGCACACCTATGGCCTTTCCACAAACACAGCAGGAGTCACCTACATAGGTCTTACAGATGCATAAAATCAGAGTTGGAAGAGAACGTAAGTCCAACCTGAATATGCAGCTGTCCCATAGGGGGTTATCAGCACCATGCTCTAACCAACTGAGCTTTCCTTAGGTATCAAAATTAACACACACACACACACACACACACACACACACACACACACACACACCGAGAGAGAGAGAGAGAGAGAGAGAGAGAGAGAGAGAGAGAGAGAGAGAGAGAAAGATGTGTGTGTTTCTTTTAGTGCCCATAAATGTTTGATGGCTAATCTAAAGTGAAAAGCCCATGCAAAATATATTCCTTATGAAGTATTTGTGAATAATAATAATAATAATAATAATAATATACCATTCTGAAGCAGAGCATGTTTTCTCCAGACAATCTATGAGCTGTAAACCCAAGATCAAACCTTAGTTACAGCTTGTGGTGCATCGAGAGAGAGAGACAAGCCATGACATGCAAAGCCAGCTAAACCATGGCTTAGCTCATGGCAGAAGAACTGGGGGCAGAAGGTAGTTGCAGTGATTTCCTTTCCAGAACCGTGAGCTTTCTTGCTAAGCTACAGTTTTGCTTAGCATTCCATCTGCACCAGCTCAGTAATAAGGAAGACAGACCAAGTTTTCTGACCCTGCATAGGGCAGCTTCAGATGTTAAGCCTCGCTTGAGACTCCCTAAGGCTGGAAGTTGAGAATTTGTTAGAGGAAACAGTAGTGAGGTGGGAGAGAAGGCTTTTGAGGAGCGCGGCAGATCTTACGGACAGTTCCCAAAAAGCTTTTAACAAGACACACTGCTTCATCCATTTTATATGAGAACAATTTGAATTACCTCAGAGAGTTCTCCCAGTAATTGCTACAAGAAAAACGAAGTAAACCAAAGCAAATTAGACAAGTTGGAACAACGTTGAAACGTCAACCACAGAATCAGCAGCCTTCCAGCATTTTAAGTAGCATTCATTGACTCTTGATGGCAGCAATTACTTGCCAATTTTTGAATTCCTATTAGAATTCCCACCATCACCAGCTGGGACGACAATGTGCAGTCACAAAGCAAACCAACCATGGCTTGTGTTATATTAGCTCAGGAGTGCATTACGGGTGTGTTATATTATACTAAAATATAATACAGTGGTTTAGACTGTATTACCTATCTGCCTCCTGGGATAATAACAACTCCTGGGATAATAGACTGTATCATGTGGTAATGCAATGCTTTTTCCAAGTCATGCGCTTTTTAAATGGGCAATATGTTCTCAGAGATACTGATATTCACTGGGCCCCCACAAAGTCAATGGGCAAAGTTGAAGCCCTTTGTTGCGGTCACCCACAATCTCCAGCACAAGATGGCACCTACGCTGATGTGAGTCATAAGGACCAGAAACTTGTTAAAAATAGAAATATTAGGTTCTAAATAAAAATCCCTCAAGTTGCCTGTGGGGATGTGTAACTCAGGAATTAAATGGATACAACTATTGGGGGGGGGTCAATGTTAGCCAGGGAGCTCTGTGGACCATGATGTGAAGGCAGGGGACAGGAAGAGACATATAGAGGTGGTTCCCCACTTATGTGGGGGTTACGTTCCGGGTCCCCATGCACATAAGAGAAATGTGTGCAAGTGGAGAACACCCTAGAGAGTCCTTGTGGCTCGCGAGGAGACGCTCCCCAGAGTCCAAAGTGGACATCCTCTTGGGGCTCTGCACAGGGGCCCCACATAAGCCAGAGGCACAGTGGGGCTTTGTTGAGGCTGCTCAGCCTCCCCGACTAACAGCTAGTGCACAGGGTAGCGCAGCAGCAGCCGCTTTCTGCTGAGAAGGCTCAGCAACGCCCCGCTGTGCCTCTGGCTCGCAAGGAGACACCCACACACCCGAAGCCCGAAGAGGACATCCTCTTTGGGCTCTGGGGAGGGCATCCTCACGAGCCACCCGCCACTTCCAGATTCCCAGCACTGTACATGTGCGTGGTCATGCAGAAGAACATCTCACACATGTGGGGAGTTTCCTGTATTGTGATTCCCAGGAACTGGTATATGTGGATACAAAGCACTAGACAGTGGTGTCATAATGGCTAACAGCCATTAAGAGCCTTCTCTTCCCTGAACATCCAAAACATCTGGAAGGCACCTTTCTCGCCCTGACCTGGCCACAGTGATCCATGCGACGGTCACCTCCAGGCTGGATTATTGTAACTCGCTCTACACGGGGCTGCCCTTGAAGCTGACCCAGAAACTCCAGCGGGTGCAGAATGCCACGGCGAGGCTCCTTACGGGGTTCTTGCTGTGGGATCACATTCATCCAGTGCTTTACCAACTGCACTGGCTCCCGGTGGAGTACAGGGTCAGGTTTAAGGTGCTAGTTTTGACCTTTAAAGCCCTATGAGGCCTAGGACACACATACCCACGGGACCGCCACTCCTGGTATGCCCCGTGGAGGACCTTAAGGTCCACAAATGACAACATTTTGGAGGTCGCAAGGTGGTTAGATTGGTCTCAACTAGGACTAGGGCCTTTTCAGTACTGGCCCCGACTTGGTAGAACACTCTGTCACAAGAGACTAGGGCCCTGTGGGACTTGACATCTTTCCGCAGGGCCTGCAAAACAGAGCTGTTGTGCCTGGCCTTTGGTTTGGACTCAGTCTGACCCGTATGTTTCCCTCCCCTTATGGATTTGATCTATGGGCTACTTTTAAAATGAGGCTGCATTTTAAATTGCATTTTAACCTGTATTTTAATTTTTTTTCCCCTATTATGTTTTTACTGTAATTTTACTGGTGTTAGTCACCCTGAGCCCGGCTTTTTTTTAAAAAAATTGAAAAATAATAACTCCCAGCTGAAGTCCCATTCACCATCTCCCACCATGCTCTATTTGTAGAAGGAGGTGGCTAACTCCACACTCCCAGCTCTGCCCAGTAAAAATGAGAGCAGACTCAAAGCCTAGATTTTCTCTGCACAGGCTTTATACCCCTGTACATAATTGTATGGAGCAAATCAAATTAACAAAGGGGAAAAAATGCAGTATGCCTGAGCAGGCCTTGCACATGCAACAGTTTTCTTTTTCCAAAAAGTGCAGTCACCATTTGGATAAATTTGGAAACAAGAAACTCAACGCAATAGCTGTTTAATTAAACTTTCTTTTTTAAAAAAGAACACCCCCGCCTCCTCTTCGTCCCTCAACCGATCAGTTCTGCTAGAATGGTACTGCATGGATTACTGGCAAAGACTTAATGACAATTCTGGCAACTGCCGAATGAGCACCTGCCCATGCGCATTCCTTCATTTGCAACACATTTCCCAGGCAGCTGAGAATGGGTGTGTGTGTAAGAGCAGTTGGCAGTGGGCACTTGTGTTGGATCTAAGCAAGGTGGCAGGAGATCTGGGCACGGGAAATGTGTGTGAAAGAGAAGCTGCACCCCCACAGAGAGACATTTGCCACAAACGGATAAATAAAGAGACTTGTGGAAGGTTTAGTGGTGGACTCCATAGAATACAAAGGGAAAGCAGTGAATCTCATGGGGAAACCCTGGTCAAACTTGGCACCAACATGTTTGCAAGCGGGAGCAAATGGCCAAGATCTTTTGGCAGCAGGAAGAATTATTAATAATATAAAAAACCTCATTAAACCAGTGCCAGGATTAAAAGGGCAATGAGGCAATATGCTGAGCTGTAAAGTGAGGGTAGGCTTGTATGTTAGGAGTCCCATTTCTGACCTGTGTCCATTTTGTACATGTTCACTCATATGCATTTTTCTTTATCTGTGGTTCTCAAACCTCCCCCGTCCCATGGATCACTTAAAAATTACTTAGGGTCTTGCTGCACCAATTAGCAATTTTTCTGCCTCTTGTAGTGAATGTAATGCGTTGAATTAGGAGCTATGATTTTTAATTGAATCAATATCAAACTTTAGAATTCCTAGCCTTCCTTCACAAAATTTATATTCAAATAATGTGTAAAAGTAATGTGTAAAAATAAGGGACATGGGTGGCGCTGTGGGTTAAACCAAAGAGCCTAGGACTTGCCAATCAGAAGGTCGGCAGTTCGAATCCCTGCGACGGGGTGAGCTCCTGTTGCTCAGTCCCTGCTCCTGTCCACCTCGCAGTTCGAAAGCACGTCAAAGTGCAAGTAGATAAATAGGTGCCGCTCCGGCAGGAAGGTAAACGGCATTTCCCTGCTCTGGTTTGCCAGAAGTGGCGTAGTCATGCTGGCCACATGACCCGGAAGCTGTACGCCGGCTCCCTCGGCCAATAAAGCAAGATGAGCTCCGCAACCCCAGAGTCGGTCACAACTGGACCTAATGGTCAGGGGTCTTTTTACCTTTTAATCTGTAAAAGCAACTGCACAAACTAATGTAAAGTGTACATGGAATGCATGTTTCAGTGAAAAGAGCATACAAAAATATGTTGTGTTGGGGAAAACTGCTTTGCAAAACGGGGCATATTAGCAAATTGCATACAGAAATGCATATATAAGGAGAGATTTGCACTAGAAGGCTGATGAATCTTCATGAAAACTTCCCTATGCCTGGCAAACTCATGTGGAAATCTGAATTTAAGATGGGGAAAAAGAGAAACTGAAACTGACATATCTGCCCACACCCACGAGGAACCGATCCTTCCATGTGGGATCAGCTACTCTCTGGAAGTCCCTGCCCACTGGTATCAGGCAAGCACTTTTGCTACATTGTCTTCGACATCCACTGTTTTGTTTAGACTTACTCAATTTGTACATTGCATGACACTATTTTCCTCTTCTAGGAGAAGGGCATAAACAGAGCTTTGGGGACTGTGGGGCATTTTAAAAAATAAAATAAAAAGAAGACGGCGAATTAGGTTCTCCTTTCTGCTCCCCACCTCCAGGGAAAGGGATGCAGAGCAAACTAACAGCTACAGCACAGGGCTCCGTGGTGAATTTGGCACTCGCTTCTTCTTCTCTTGCCCATATTGCGCTCAGGCAGAGAGGTGGAAGTACTGAGCTCTCATCCTGCTGGGTCCTTGGGATGGAACTTTCTCCTTTCAACCTCATTCCTTCCACTATGGAGGAAACAGATGGGGAGGTGGACAGGCTCCACACGCTCTGTTCTGCTTCAGCACCTCCAGGCCACAGGTATCTCTTTTATTTGCAAGTCTTAACATTGCACGGACACATACTGTTCGGTTTCAGGAAGTAGTCCCTGCTGTGGGTGGGGTTCTAGGACAGATGGGGCACAGCTGAGTCCTGGCTCTGGAGCAGCCAGGCCAGGGACAAAGTCCAGAAAGGCAGCCTCTAGATAAGAAGGGCAAGGATGTGATCAGCACCACGGAGAGCTCAGAGTGCATCTGAGTGCCAAACAAGCAAAACTTGAATATTGCTCCAACAACTATTAAAGGGATTTGACTCCCTTTGGGCTGTTGGCTCCACCCCTACAGGGAACGAGAGTGCCACCCTTAAAGGAGCCTGGCTTGATTAAAGGTGGTGGCTTCTGAGCTGGTGTCTTGGGTGGTGGAACTACTTCAGGCATAAGGGTGGGCTGCTCTTTCTAGTGATGTGAGTTTTGAGAAGGCAGGAGGTGCTGATGAATGATTCTGAAGCCGAATCAACAGAATTATTGCGTCCCAATCAAGGGAAGTAACAGTACCACTCTATTCTGTCATGGTCAGGCCATGTCTGGAGTACGGTTTCCAGTTTTGGGTGCCACAATTTAAGAAGGATATTGACAAGCTAGAAAGTGTGCAGAGAAGGGCAACAAAGATGATCAAGGGTCTGGAAACCAAGCCTTATGAGGAACGGTTGAAGGAGCTGGGTATGTTTAGCCTAGTAAAGAGGAGACTGAGATAGCCATCTTCAAAAATCTAAAGGGATGTCACATGGAGCAAGCTTGTTTTCTCCTGCTCCAGAGGGCAGGAGTCAAACCAATAGTTACAAGAAGGAGGTTCTGGCTAAAGATCAGGAATAACTTTCTGACAGTAAGAGCTGTTCAACAGTGAAATGGACACCATCGGAAGGTGGTGGACGCTCCTTCCTTGGGGGTTTTTAAGCAGAGGTTGGAATGCCATCTGTCATGGATGCTATAGTTGAGATTCCAGCATTGCAAGGGGGCTGGACTTGGGGCCACTCCCAATAATACAATTCTATGATCGTCTTCCTGGGTGGAGTGATGGTCTCTGTCTGTTGTCTCTTCCACTGAGGAGGGTGGAACTGAAGCTCTGGCTCTTGGGGACTCTTGGGTGATCTGCCAGCTAAGGTGTGGCCAGGTCCAGACTTACTAAGTGCCCTGGGGATGGGATCATTTCAGGAAACCTCCAGCCTTTTCCTTGGGGCCTTTGAAACCTCCCTCATAAAAATAGAGTTTAATTTGCTCATGCAATACTTTCATATCCATTTTTTTTATTTAAAAAGTGGGATTCATGGATTATAGCAAGTTTTGACAACAAATAACTGCTTCAAAAGAGACTATGAAAACTACCTACCAGTAGGGGCAGGGTTGCTTAGAGGCAGGGCTCTGCTTTCACAGGGTCAAGGAGACAAAATTGGCAGGAGGACTCAAAGGGGGCAGCAGCCTCAATACTGAATATATCCAAGACCAAAATAAGTCCACAACTTGCCTAATGTGAAAGTCTGAATCAAACACCCATGAATGGTTTCATTACTGTGAGTATTATGACACTGCAACTAGGTAGCCAATATGTTATAAACCAAAAGGGAAAACATACATGAGGATCATTGTTGGAGAGTCTTCTCCAGGTTCGTCCATCTGAGGTAGTGAGGTGAGCCTTCTTAATGGTGACACCCCAGCCATGGAACGCTCTCCTCGCAGATGCTTGCCTGGGCCCTATGATCTTTCCTCGCTTTTTGCTCCCCTGGGCCTTTTAATTAGAACTATTGTGGTTTGCCCCTTACTGGGTTTTCAATGCTGCTTTATTAAGCCTAGGCTGCTTCACAAAATATCATGCTAATTTTTGGACTCATGCCGTTTCTGCATTGTTTTACCTGATTGCTGGTGACTGCATTCATATTGTTTTAAATTTGTGAACCACCCAGAGGATATGGTTAATTGGGAAGTATATAAAACACCAACCAACCAACAGATAAATGAAAACTGATCAGCACTGCAGAAATTCCGGAACACTCCAACAACATGCTTCACACCACACAGTGCAAACAAAACATGGAAACAATCCAGGCCTGCTGTTTGATATATGTTGTGACTTTGTAGTTCCCTCTGCTTGATAGATCGCAGCCTGAGGACCGCTGACTCATTTTTCTGAACATGCTTACACACCTCTGCAGGATGAGTCTCTCTGGGTTTTTTTGGAAGAAATGTGCTGATCTTGTCCAGATAGTTATTAAGGATTACCTGGGCCTGCTCAAAAATTTATATCCCTTCCCAAACTAACCACACTCCATACCTACCAAGTTTCAGGTTTTTTAAAAAAACACACACACGTGAGAGGCTCCCACCCTAACAAGCTGTGGACCCCCTCCTCAGTTCCTTATGGCCTCCAATTACCTCAATACTCCATAGTCAAAGCCAAAAAAAAATCACCCCATGCCTCAAGTGCAATTTAAAGTACAAGTATTATCCTAAATGTTCTGGAGCTCAGGCACCCAGGGACCAAATTAGATGTCACATACTATTGCCTGTAACCTGAAAAGAACAGGAACAACAAAAGCAGTTTGGGTTGGAGGAACAGTTCTGAGGGAAGGTAGTGATTAAATCATTTCTGCACTCAAAATCGCCCTCCTGAGGTGCTTATCTCCCTGTGAGAGGAAAATATACGGGTACAGTTCTCTGTTCAAACGTACCATCTTTGGGAGTGTGCTGTGTGCCCTTTAAATCTTAAGGACCTATTAGTCCCATGTGAAACTTCCTGTATGCTATGGTTGTTAAGGGAAGAATCTACTCAGATTGCCTCTTCAGGGCCTTTTCTGTGGTGGCTGCGCTCCTGTAGCAGTCCTTGCCAAGGCAGGTCAGGGATTATGGGAGTTGCAGTCATAGGTTCCTCACTTCTGCTATAGAAACTAGCTAGAGTGTTGTATACTGTCCACTGCTATTGCTGAGATTGCAGATGGAACTGTTAAAATTCTTGTTAAAGTTTTTTTTAATGGTTTCTATGCTGTTCTGAATTATTATTGCCCCTTTGTGAGCAGCCCTGAGGACCTTGGTTGAGGAGAAAGCTAAGGACACCAGAAGAAGAAGATGATGATGATGAAGATGAAGGTGATGAAGAAGAAGAAATATGGCCAACTCTCCACTGCACAACTATTGAAAATAGTGAAAGTACACACTGTAGTTTCACAAGAGACAAAGCGTAATCAGTGCTTGCCCAGATTATTATTATCTCTATCAACTTTCCAGGAACTAGGGCTGGAATTCTCCTGAAACCAGTAATTCAAGAGCTTCCCAATGTTTCCATCAGCCTTTATTGCTACATTACGATTTGTATGTCAGTATCTTAGCCTCTGAATAATGAATGGTAAATAATGGAAAATCTTCATTATCCTATTAAAGGCTTTAGCTTTTGGCTCAGACAATACAACTGAAAATGATGCAATTTCAAGGGAAGATCAGACAGGTTTAGTTGGAGCATGAAACTATGGTTTAGGTCAGGAACAGAGAGGAATATTGCCTTATTCTAAGAAGCGAAAAGGAACAGCAAACCTAAACCTCATGAACAATATGGGTTCCTTTAGAAATCTAGAAAAAAATTGCAGTTGTTATTGTTTTATTATTAATAATAATGACCCGTCTTCCACCTTTAAGATCACAGAGTGGGTTACAGCAATTAAAACCCAGGATTAAAAACAGTTTAAAAAAATGTCCAGTCACAGAAATAAGGTGGGCCCTAAAATTCTGCATCTCGAGTGACAAAAGTCAGGTGCATCTAAATGACTTTCCTCTGTACAAAGTCATCTGTACATATCATACACAAGTTATTGTCTGCTACAGTGTCAGGGTTAATGGGAGGGTGGAGAGATAGCTGTGTGTTTTATTTGAAACTGTCAGTTTTACTGAATCCTTATTTGCTTCCAATTTTAGCAGCAAAAAGGAAGGCGCTTCGTTGCAAAGTGCACCATCAATTACAAAACTTAAACCTTAAAAACGCAAAAAGAATCTTCACAGCACACATGGCATCTAGAGAACTTTTTCTATACAGTCAAAGCTTCATACTTCCACCTCAAACCAGCCAGAAAACCATCAGTCCACACACATGCAATGCAAAATTTGAGAAAAGGTCAGGGTTCAAACTTACAGAGGGGGAAATGGGGAATGTCAAGGAGGAAGTGGCAGTGGAAAAGGGGTGCTGAACACAACCCTACCTTAAATAATTCAAATTCCCTCTTTGGCATCAACAGCTAGTGATATAGAACAAGCATTTGAAATTATTTGAAATGCAAATAAATCCACAAGCGGACTTTGAATCTAAATAATACAGACAAATGGAGGACTTAAATATATTTAAAGACAACTCTTTAAAGGGACGGATTCTGCTCCACACGAGGAAGAATCAAGTCAGCTTGTAAATAAAAGGTGAAGTGAATCTGTATTGCATTTGCAAGATAATCTACTACTGTGCTCTGAAACTGACACTCACAAACGCCATTTAATACAAAGATTAAACAAGTTGTCAGGATGGAGTCCTTCAGTCAGGCTGCTGCAGCCTGACAGTTTAACAAGTCTGCTGAGGAATCCAGGAAAGATGCGTATTTGGAGCTGGAGTTGCAGGATGGCTGTTCATCCAAATGTTGTTACACTCCTAGCAGTTAGCCTAGCTTTGTTGGGGGGGGGGGCACCCTTGCTTGTTCTTCTGCCCTGATGGCGCCATTGCCAGGCTGATCTCTGCCTGACGGAAAGCTCTCCACCTGACCTGTTTGACTCTCTTCCGCAACTGCCATGCTGAGATAGAACTGGCTTTGCCAGACTCCCAGAATGAGCTTGCTTTGCCTGGCGTTCCTGGGGTATCATTCTACAGATTGGCCTGAGCCTTTCCCCTCTAGGGAAAAGCCTCACCCGCTTTCTCCTGCAAGAACCATCTACAGAACGGGAGATACATACCTGTATGGTGTGCGTATAAGATGGCTCCACACTGCCGCTTTCCTGAGATCGGAGAGGCTCCAAGATGTTGTTTGGCACGAATCCTGTGACCCCGCTGGCGTTTTGGACTTTCCACCACTGCTTCCTGTCGTCGAGAACCTGGAGCAAAGCAAACGTGGTCATAAAGAAGTGGGAAGTCAGCTCGTCACCTACATGATAGGAAAAAACAGGGCACTCCCTTACCATGGTCTAATTCTGCCTAGCAACCATGCTCCATACAGGGCTCTTCCATCACCTGCAATCTGATTCATCTAAATGGATTGAACCTGGTGTCTTCTGCAGGTTCTCTTCAGCATTATAAAAAGGATTCTGAATAAGAGGTTAAGGGGTGATATGATAGCCATGTTCAAATATATAAAAGGATGTCATATAGAGGAGGGAGAAAGGTTGTTTTCTGCTGCTCCAGAGAAGCGGACACGGAGCAATGGATCCAAACTACAAGAAAGAAGATTCCACCTAAACATTAGGAAGAACTTCCTGACAGTAATAGCTGTTCGACAGTGGAATTTGCTGCCAAGGAGTGTGGTGGAGTCTCCTTCTTTGGAGGTCTTTAAGCAGAGGCTTGACAACCATATGTCAGGAGTGCTCTGATGGTGTTTCCTGCTTGGCAGGGGGTTGGACTCGATGGCCCTTGTGGTCTCTTCCAACTCTATGATTCTATGATTCTATTCTTACATTTCCAAATATAGCTACAACGGACTCGGCTTTTCCTGTAATTCGCACGTTACAAGCAGTCACAACATGCGACATGCCCAGTGATATATTTGCAGACCGACTGCAAGTGTTTTGAGGATTATATAAAAAAACTGATTTAAACAAACCTATGTTTACAGCAAGGTTTTATATGCTTGCAAGGAACCACAGGGTTTCCTGGGGAAACAGTTTCAAAGCTGCACACCTAAAATGCAGTTTTTAATCAGCTGACAGTGGTGTTCTCTGCTTTCGGAGGGTCCAGAGAAGAGTGGATCCTGTGGCTCTGCATGCAGGAGGTCCAGGGTGGGGGACCTGTGCCCCCCCCCAGGTGTTGCTAGACTACAAGTCCCATCATCCCTGATCTTTGGCCATGCTGGTGGGAGCTGGAGTCCAAGAAAGTCTGCAAGGTCACACGTTCCCCTAGCATCTCCTTCTGTTCTAATGCTCTCAATTCTCTGAATGCTTCCAGAAAAAAAAGGCATGCAGCTGAACTAATCACATTAAATGCAAATTTCCCTAAGCTCCACAGAAACTTTTAGCGACATGATTCAAGAAGCGTGCCGCACGGAGCAGAAAATTACCGGGGAAGGGGAAAGGTCAAAACAAGCGCTGCATTACCTCTAAAATGTCATCCTTCAAGACAGAAAGTTCACTCTGGTTTCTTCCCACGAAGTCGTACTTGGTTTTGGCATACTTCTTGGTCGGGGTTTTATGCGCCTCATAATTTCTACAAAGCAAAAAGAGGCCAAACGTTATCCGGCTCCTTTTGCAGAGAACCCTGCCGGCAAATATCATTAGCAACGATGATTTGCCCAGAATTTACTGCCATGCCATGCAATAAGGCATCCATCACAGCAGCAAAAAAAAGCTGGCAATGGACAATAATACTATTAACCACTGAAACAGCTGTAAATATGAATTGAATTTATGACAGCGGCTGGGTGTTCAGTTTTGAAAAGTGTCTGCAGATGAGCACTGCAGGTGTATTCAACTTGCAGAACATTGCATCGCATTTAAAGCACAGCAATTTGCCCCAAAGTGGGGGGGGGGGGGGAAACAAGAAATGTGTAACCATTTGCAAATTGTTGAGGGAAAATCTCCAATAAACCAGAAGCTAAGGGACACTGGCTGCCACAGCTTCAGTTTTCATAGCTCTTGGGAGTGTTAGCCTGACACTATTGTCCCCGTGGTTTTGAGAGTGAGCCAAAGGCAAGCCCAGGTTGAAGGAACACGACATTTCTTCATCAACAAAATAAAAATAAAAATAGGTTGTCTGTCAGAAGCTATGCAATGTATTTTCTTTTTTGAAAAACATTATTTTAAAAGTTTACCACGTTACACTTCACAGCCCTGACTCTAAATGCCATCTGTCCTCAGCCTTCAGGAACAGGGAGGTGGAAAAAAGCTTTAAAAACACAGAGAGGAATACTACTCCTAATAAATCAGTCACAAGCACAAAATAAAGGGAACCCAACACATAATGAGAAATGGAATGCAATGGTTGTGCAACAGAAGGTGCCGACGGCGCATCACAGAGGCAGGAAACAAGTTTTCATCACCATCCATCGATTGTAAACTACTGATTCTGAGCACACCTTTTGGGTACTCCAGTAGCTACCTCGTATTTTTTGGTTAGCTGTGGAGAACTGTTCCAGTTTACTTGAAGAGGGGAGAAGAAGGAGATCAGAGAGTTGACTGACCCTCACTTATCCAAAATGCTCGCAATAGCCAATTATCTTCTGCAGATGTGGGCCAATATAAGCAACGCCCCCTTTTTCCTCACTCTTTGGTAATGTACATACTCTGCGTTCTTCCTCACCCACCCAAAATCATTTGGATAAATGAGGTTCCCAGCACTGAGATGTGAAGATATGCGCCTGAAGGTGAGCACTTCACTTTGGCAAGATGGAAAGAGCCATAAGTAACACAGTCCAAATAATCAGCAATCCTGATCACCCATTTCACACGTAGCATTTGGTACTTACAACAAGAAGCCATATGGTTTTCTAAAAACAACCCTGTAAGTATTTGTAGGTGTTTGCTGGTTTTACCAAATGAGGACCTCACCTGGGAAACCAGGTTGAGCCCAGGTCATGGTCTGAAGGCAGAAGATGCAACCAGCTTGATGAAGCTAAGCAAGCCTGGATTTTATCAATGCCTGGTTGGGAATTCTGCGTATCCTGCCTTGGGCTTCATGATGGAAGGAAGGTTGGATATCAAATGTGTGTGCACGCATGTATGTTGTATGTACTTAAATAAATACACATTAAGACACAAAAGTGGTGACAAGCCAGGGATAGTTTATTACAAAAAGTATTCAAATGGTAGTATAAATTAGCTTGATTCTCCTCCAGAAATTGTTCCCACAGACAGGGGCAGCTAGAGAGCTGTGACAGTCTCAGTTTTGCACCTTGTAGAAGTCAGCAGGAAGGAGGAGAATGGGGACACAAGTTGGCACTGCCTCTCTCATTGGCTCTGGCGCCACCTACTGGTGGGCTCCCTGGCTTCTGCCCCATCAGCCCCAAAGGGGACCAGCCACCATTGTCTTCAGCTGTTGCACCAAGCAATTAATATGTTCCATTAGCCGGGAGGGAGGAAATTTTAACTCAGAGAGAGACAGACAGAGACAGACAGATTGGGGGTGGGGAGAGACAATCACTGCTTTGGTTTGGTGGCTCTGATACGTTGCAAGTTGCCCACAGGCAACATTACAGCCTAAGGCAGCATGTGGAGTCCTGGGCACATTCATGCACCTGCTTCTTAATGCTTCCCATCACCTGAAAAGTTACCCTAATATGGCTACTCTCCAGGGGGCACGAAAAGGGAGAGGGAGAAATGGTTGCTTTGCAAAACAAAGCACTCTAAGAATGAGGAGTAATTAACAAGGGATTGTAAAACTAACTGGCCGACAAGGAATTGATGGGCTGATTTGAAGAGGTGGCTGCCTACCATACATTTGGTCTGGGAAGAGATGAAGTAAGTGGCTTTCAGCCCTAAACCATAATAATAATAATAATAATAATAATAATAATAATAATAATAATAATAATAATAATTTATTATTTGTACCCCGCCCATCTGGTTGGGTTTCCCCAGCCACTCTGGGCGGCTTCCACAGAGACCAAAAATACACTAAAATATCACCCATTAAAAACTTCCCTGAACAGGGCTGCCTTAAGATGCCTTCTGAATGTCAGGTAGTTGTTTATCGCTTTGACATCTGATGGGAGGGCATTCCACAGGGCGGGCGCCACTACCGAGAAGGCCCTCTGCCTGGTTCCCTGTAGCTTTGCTTCTCGCAATGAGGGAACCACCAGAAGGCCCTCAGCGCTGGACCTCAGTGTCCGGGTAGAACAATGGAGTTGGAGACGCTCCTTCAGGTATACTGGACCAAGGCCGTTTAGGGCTTTAAAGGTCAACACCAACACTTTGAAACTACCTGGACCAGGTGACGTGTGCTTAAGATGGGGAGCACTTCCACCCATAGGCTATGAGCCTCTTCTCCCATTGACTCGGCAGTGTGGGAGCCAGTCCACGTAACCAGACCCCAGGCAACTGCAGGGAACATCTCTCTCCTGTATTTATTTTGCTGAAGGCTAAGGCAAGACCACATTTTTAAAAAATGGACACACCACTGTTGACCTTGGCCACAGACAACAAGGGAATGGGTTGTTTGGAAGTGTAATAACGTTCCAGGCTCCAATTAAGAGCATACGACTCAATTTTTCATCTCTTTTTTGAAAGCAAACATTGATAGTAGTGAATTAGGACATAATTTGTCAGAGGCCCCTCAGAAAAAGCAGAGTAAAATCAGAGTAAAAGAGGTTTTAGATATTAGCTCTAACACAGAGAGAGGATTGTCTACTTCTAGAACCAATGGAGACAAGTAGAAGTAAAGAGGCAGGCACCCTCCACCCTAAAAGCAACCGCTTGGGACAGTTCTCCACAGCTGTGCACATGACATCCACTGAAATGTTACCTATCTACATGTCGGCTAACAGTTTGCTTAAAAGCGGCTACAGCTGCCCCCTGGTCCGGCAAGGGCCCTCGCTTGTAAGCTGTGTTACTGAATGCGTACCCTTCAGACGGAGGATAATCTGAGATACTGGAATGCTGAAAGAGAGAAAACAAGGAACGCTTGTCAGTCACAGAAAGTCCACAGCTGACTTTCCATTGCACATAATGCACAGCTTCTCTGTGCACTCACACCACAATCGTTGTCTTAATTGTCTTAAAGGCTAATTCACACAACTATGGAAAACCTGGCAGGGCAAAGCCACCTTGGGGATGCCTTGGGTTCATGCCAGCAGGTTCACAAGCCTGCAATGCACGGAAGTCATCAGCTCCAGAACACTTTTGCCATGCCTTTCTTCTAGTCTGGGGAGACAGGAGATGGTTCGCCTGTACATTGCTTCCAAGAATGCAAGACAGAGGTTTGAAGGAAGCCTCTCTTCATACATGGCGCACAATTCCTTCATATCAGCGCAGAGCTTCCACTTCCACTATTTTCTCTAGTTGATCATTGCCCAGAAGACAACAGAAGCTAAGCAGATAACATACTACTGCCATCTTCCCCCAATCTGGTGCCTTCCAGATATTGCAGATTATACCTCCCCCATCAGCCTCATGGCTATGCTGGCTGGGGCTGATGGGAGCTGTAGTCCAAAATATCTGGAAGGTACCAGGTATGAGAAGTCTGTTTCAGAGTGTTGGGCACAGAAAGCTGCCTCCTACTCTGGTCCCTGTATCCCAGTATGTATTGTCTACACCAGGCATAGGCAAACTCGGCCCTCTAGATGTTTTGGGACTACAACTCCCATCATCCCTAGCTAACAGGACCAGTGGTCAGGGATGATGGGAATTGTAGTCTCAAAACACCTGGAGGGCGGAGTTTGCCTATGCCTGGTCTACACCGACACAGAAACATAGGAAGGTGCTTTGCACTGAGTCAAATCATTGGCCCATCTAGCAGCAGCTCTCCAGGTTTCCATGAGAACTTCAGGAGACACTGGCCCACAGTCCATCATGTCCAGCATCTTGTTCTCATGTTGGCCCACCAGGTGCCTGTGGGAAGCTTTCAAGCTGGACCTGAGACAACAGTACTCTCCCTCTCCTGTGATTCCCAGCAGCTGATATTCAGAAGTATAATAATAAGAATAATAAATTTTATTTATACCCCACCCTCCCCAGCCAGAGCCAGGCTCAGGGCGGTTAACATCAATAAAATCACAGTAAAAACATAATAGGGGGGAAAGAGGGGGGGAGGGAAAAAAAACCAATTTAAAATACAGATTAAAATGCAATTTGAAATGCAGCCTCATTTTAAAGTAGCTGATAAATCAAGACCATAAGGGGAGGGAAACATAAGGGTCAGACTGAGTCCAAACCAAAGGCCAGGCGGAACAGCTCTGTCTACAGGCCCTGCAGAAAGATGTCAAGTCCCATACGGCCCTAAGTCTGTTGTGACAGAGCATTCCACCACATCGAGGCAAGTGCTGAAAAGGCCCTTGCCCTAGTGGAAACCAATCTAACCTCCTTGAGGCTCGGGACCTCCAAAGTGTTGTTATTTGCAGACCTTAAGGTCCTCCGCAGGGCATACCAGGAGAGGCGGTCCTGCAGGTATGTGGGTCCTAGGCTGCATAGGGCTTTAAAGGTCAAAACCAGCATGCCTCTGACAGTGGACGAAGAACAGGGAGCCTCTTCCATCACTCTACGGAGATACCTGCGAGGAAACCTGCATACAAAGCAGATGCTCTACCCCCAGGCTATGGCCCCTCCCCAAGCTGACTGTCAGTGGCTCTCCAGAAACTCAGGCAGAAGCCTAACCCAGACTCACTACCTGAGCCTTTTAACTGGGATTGTCAGGGACTGAGCCTGCGACACAGCACTGAGCTATATGGATGCTTCCTGGATCTGCAATATGGGTACCAGCTGCTGCAACATCTGCCAGCAGATGCTACACAATGCATTTGAGAGCACCGAAGTTGCTAAGATCCACCAGCTACCACCTGGCATGTACCACCAGGGACGTGAATTGCAGTCACTGGTATGACTCCAGTGTGCTGCAAAAGCACAAAGTGTCTCTTAATAATTGCAGTGGAAACAACTGACACCACCTTGTAGTTCATTACAGTAATTATGCACAAGCAGGAAAACTATTCAAAGTAGCTGGGGGGGGGGGAGAGTGCCAGCAGATGTCTCTGCAGCTTAAGCTCGGAATAATTTTCAGGAATCAGAATTTCTGATGTACTTTCCTAGACGTCAGATCAAAGCTTACTTCTCCGGGTTAGGCACTGTAGCCATGGCAGCCACAAGTATGCTGTTAACTCGCACTGGGGTGCATTTTTCTGTATTAAAAAAAAAGGATGCCCTGCAGGAAAAAGGCAATCTTGTGAGGGTGAGCTCTGAGCTTAGGGTACACAGAAGTTTTTTCATACCACTGGCTCACTGGGGGGCATGCGACTCCAGTCTGAAAAGGAAACAGAGGCTGAAGTTTCTGTGTCAATCTTTTCCACACCTTTCCATCATAGTAAAAGGTTGCAATCTGTTAGCCCAAATTCAGGGCCTGGAAGCTGGACAGAGTCTGCATGTTCACCCTAAGAGTTTTGGAAGCCCTCTAACGTGCACCCAGATGAAGACACCAGAAGCCAATGTCATTCCTTCACAGATTTCAGTTGGATACTGTGAAACCTGGCAATTTTCTGATTTCTTTCTTTCTTTGTTTCAGGGAAGACACTGCTCCTGTCTTTCTAGGAATCAAAGACTGTTTTCTGTTCCTCTTGCACTACTATTGATTTCTGGACATATTGGTAATGGTCACATTTACATGTCAAGCTAAACCACAGTTTAGTGTGATTTGCACATTCTCCCGCCCCTCTCCTCTTTCAGCATTGGACGACAACTTTGAAAGCGGTTAGTTGTTGGGGGGTTTTTTTTGCAGAAAACTGGCATGTCATTGCATGCAAAGCAGGCACTGTGGTTTATAATAAACTCTGGCTGGTTTCAGAAGCCACCTTCCTAACTCACGGTTTGAAGTCGGATTGTTTTGAAACATATCAGAATTTGTTCTTAATCAGAACCACTGGGATCCAGTGAAATGGAGGCTACAGGCTCTCAAAGGCAACCTCCAATCTATATAGGTGGCAGAGGCATGTCAACTTTAGAAAAACTCAGGCTTGTTTCCAGCATGTCACACTAAATCATGGTTTAGTGTGAAATGTGAGGCCACTATATTTTATTCTTTGAAGGGAGAACCCAAAGACACACTGAGCCTCATGACATTTCCCCCACCTGCTGGTTATCAGTATACCTCATCTACACTAGCAAAGCCAAATGAGTCTGACTTACATTTTATGGTGGGAATTAAAGAGCTTTGTGATTTCTGCCCTTAAAAATAAAGGGAAGCCAGGCTGCAGTCAGGATTCCTTGCTAGCAGGTGCTGCTAATAAGTGAACAGAATAGCACAGAGTTCTTCATAACTATCTGGTTACTGGCTTCTCACCCAACCCAAAAGCCTGTGTATACCTTAGTGTCCATGAACTGTTAACATCCAAAGTAAATAACCTAAAAAAGCACAGGTTTGTGTTTTTTTACATTTAGAAGCTTCCGTGCGCTTATAAAGAACATTGTTCTTAAATAAATAATAACATCCTTAAGTTACTCCTTCTTCCCTCTAGGCATCTTGCCATGCTCCCTTCCACCATAGCAAAAATGTAAGATATTGGCAGGTTCATGTAAGTACAAGAGAGAGAGACTTTTTTTAAAAAACCCATCAGCAGGAAACATGGATGGGCAGAACTGTGAGGTTCAGACAGATGGGAGTGTTGAGCAGGGCCAGATTTAGGATTGATGAAGCCCTAAGCTACCGAAGCTAACGGGGCCCTTTATATGTCCAGTTGTCCTTTGTCAACAACAAATTGTCACTGTTTTTCGTGTTGAATATATGCTATATGGTAATTTATGGACCTAGTAGGTATCTAAAGCTATTTGCACATAACAAAATATGTATTTTATCAAAGTATAGAAATATAGAAATGAGCAAACCAGTGATATTTTAGGGAGCAGGCTAGCAGGCGGGGCCCATTACTTACATCATAGGAGCCTACACAACACAAAACACTGTTGCTGTATGTAGGTTTTATTTTATTTGTTTTTTAACTTATATTTTGGAAATGTACATCCAGTTTTTTTTGGGGGGGGGGCAAGAGAGTAAATCTGGCACTGGTGTTGAGCATCACTGCTGTGGGGCAGAGGAGGAGGGGGCACCAGCTTCTGCTATTTAAAAAAATCAGTTTTTTAAAAATGCACCCACCGGCCCCACCTTGGCTATGGCCCCCAGTCAATATCCATCTTTAGGATGCTTCACAGGTACCTAGTCTTGGATCCATTAGCTTGCCTGCGTTTGGAATGGCTGCCTCTTTTCCCAAATGAGTTAGCAGCCAAGGGGTTGAAAGGAAGAAGTAGATGCCAAAGGGAAGAAAGGATGGCAGCGCTTGATGTTAGAATTCCTGCTCTACAATTGCAGTCATGGGATTTTTGTCTATCACATGACAGTATATGTTCTGACTCCACAGAGTGGGAAGTTCTGGAGTTCCGTTCTGGAGCCTACACTCGAGTAGGACCCTGGCAGAGACACATGCCCAACTGGCATGTTCTCTCCCTCCTGGTCTTTCGTTCGGGCAGAAGAAAGCTCATGAAGCTCCCGAACGAAAGACCAGGAGCGAGAGAACATGCCAGTCGGGCATGTGTCTCTGCCAGGGTCCTACTCAAGTGTAGGCTGAACTCCTGACACTTGTAAACAGCCATAAACAGCCATTGTAGAATTGCTGTGTGGATCACATCGCCTGCCTGTTTCCCGCTGGCCTGATGCGCACAAACCCTCCACCTGGGCTTAGAAGCCGGCGGCAGCCCTCTTCCCTACCTCAGTTGATAACCTTTTCAACTCTTGCTTCCGCTGGTGCTCAGCTACATTTGCCACCGACTCGGCTAGCTGGTTGAGCTCTTGTTCCTTTGGGGATCCCATGAAGCTCAGAAGAGGGGGCTCCCATCCGTTCCTGAACCGCGGCACGTAGGGTGGGATGAACTGCTCCTTGGGCCACTCTGCTCTGCATTCAGGGAGGAACAGGTTTGAAGACATGACTAGGTTGCCCACTGTGAAACAATTCCCCAAATATTACTACTAAATTATGGTTATCAGATTTTTTTCAATGAAGCCTGAGTAGCAACAGGGAGTCAGTAGTGGGGATGGTGAGGCAAAAGACCCTGGGCCCAAGCACACATGTGCATTGTATAAAGGTGCAAAGCCCTTCTTTTGCACCCTTGAAAAATAAATGCACAGAGTTTTTAAAAAACTGGCAACGGCTGCCCGCCCATGACTCCCGAGCCTCCCCCAATCAGTCAGAACAAAGGGGGAAGGAGCAGGAGATCTGTACAGCCAAATGTCCCCTGTTCCCCTTCAGCAGTGGCGGCGGCAGTGGCAGTCAGCAGCCCAGAGCCAGCCTGGTAGCGCAGCTCCTGAAGCCAGCCAGAGCCAACTGCGCTACCAGGCTGGCTCTGGGCTGCTGACTGCCGCTGCCACATTTCCCAGGACAGATTTGTAAATCTGGGGACATTCCAGGGATGGCATTTCTCCGGGGACAGATTTGCAAATCCGGGGACTGTTCCCGGGAACTGGGGACGTCTGGTAACCCTATACTAAATTATCTGAATTCTTGCAGGAAGATTGGGAAGCGACTCTCAACCTACTGGGTGGCTCTCTAAAAGAGGACTGGACAAATTCACGAAGGATAATACTATCAAGGGTTACGAGCCACGATGGCTGTGCTCTGCCTCTAGACAGTTGGATGCAGTAACGCTTCTTACAACCAGTTGCTGAAAGGGAAGGGAGGGGAAGGGAGGGGAGGGGAGGGGAGAGGAGGGGAGGGAGAGGGTTTTTGCACTCGGGTCCTGCTTGCAGGTTTCCCACAGTCATCTGGTTGGCCGCTGTGAGAACAAGATGCAGGAATAGATGGGCCATTGGCCTGATCCAGCAGCCTTGTCTTCTGTGATTATGTTCTACTCTCTGCTGCAAAAAATAAGCTTTGCTAAAGCAAGGGAGGGGTTGGGGGAGAACCAGTGGCATAGCGTGGGGGGTGCAGGGGGGGCCGGCCGCACCGGGCACAACATCTGGGGGTTAGGGTTAGGGGGCGCAAATCCACGGGTTAGGGGGCACAAATTACTTGCCTTGCCCCGGGTGCTGACAACCCATGCTACGCCACTGGGGAGAACAGCTACTAGTCTCAAGAGTAGTTATTTTAAAAAAAAAATCCTGAGATTTAAAAAACTTATTATTATTATTATTATTATTATTATTATTATTATTATTATTATTAAAATTTCTACACCACCCTTCATCCAGAGATCACAGTGCTGTTTATTATAGAGTAACTAATGTACAACTAAGAGTCTCAGAATGATGTGCCATGTTTATTATATTCCAGTATGTCAGGGACAGTATACAACCAGATCATATTTAAATTTTATTTTTTGCTTTATTGCAATATTGCATTATATGCTGAACTATGCACCTGTGTAAATGTATGTTTTTCTTCTTATTTTCTTCTTCTTATTATTTAAAAAACTACACAGACAAAGCTAGGAAACCACAATGCTTTCACTTTTTCAACACTTGTGTTTCTCACAACGTATCACTGCTGGCAGCTTCTAACGAGACGGGGATTTCTGGAATCAGTGAAGATATTCCGCTGAGATCAGCTGGCTCTCACTACGTGATGTTACTGCACCAGAAGCAGGATTTTCCTCGCAGGGTTAGAGATGCCTACGCACCATGCATAGAAAGCATCGCCCTGTGGTTTGAATTACTGCCTTTTCACATACAGCTCCCTGAAAGACACTTTATGGTTCCCTTTTCTCCTTTTTTGGAGGCCATCTCTTATTTATGGGTGTTGTCGGAAATGGATGAAGGTAATAAATGCCATTGAACCAGTCCTAAGAGCAGGCGGAATTAATAGGACACCGGTGTGGTTTTTGCTTACTTATAGGCATGGTGAGAAGGTGAGGAGAGAGCAGGGTATTTTAAAAAATAATAGTCATATCTGCTGACAAGTGTCACAGCTATGGCATAGCTCTGAGCTAGGATAGAGCAAGGGACAGAGAGTGGGTGATTTCCACGAGACTTTGGACTGAATAGAATGGGTAATTTTCCACGGGTCCCTGAATAGGATTGTTAAAATGATCTAAGCTCTTTTAATTTGGTGTGAGGATAATTTCCAGGTTGAATGGAGGTGAGCTTCAGACAACACACCTGTCTAAACTTTCCATCGCCTGCACCATCATCCCACTCTATGAATGCCGATCTAAAGATGACCTTATCAATACAGTGGTACCTCAGGTTACAAATGCTTCAGGTTACAGACTCCGCTAACCCGGAAGTAGTAGTTGTTGTTCTTGTTTAGTCGTTTAGTCGTGTCCAACTCTTCATGACCCCATGGACCAGAGCACGCCAGGCACTTCTGTCTTCCACTGCCTCCCGTAGTTTGGTCAAACTCATGCTGGTAGCTTCACAAACACTATCCAACCATCTCGTCCTCTGTCGCCCCCTTCTCCCTGTGCCCTCCATCTTTCCCAACATCAGGGTCTTTCCCAGGGAGTCTGTTAAAAACTTTACCTCAGAATGAGAACAGAAATCACGTGGTGGTGGCGCGGCGGCCCCATTAGCTAAAGTGGTACCTCAGGTGAAGAACAGTTTCAGGTTAAGAATGGACCTCCAGAATGAATTAAGTTCTTAACCCAAGGTACCACTGTGTAGGAAGTCACATGCCAGTCCTCCCAAGACTCGCTCTGAGACTCCACCTCACCAAGTGCAGCTTTTTCCCTGGCATGGCATGTGTTCTTCACACAAACTGGGGGATTCATAAGGCAAGTCCATGTTGTGGTGGGATCTGCAAGCCCCATTTGGGGCAGTTTTTCAGATTTCTGACCAGTGAGTCATGTCAGGCCTATAAGAACTGCAGCTGCTGCGGCTACCACCCAGGAGGACTCCCCTGCTCAGCGCCTGAGGGCCCTGGTCCTGCCACTCTTCACCTGGCCCAGGGTGGGGCCTGATGGGCTCTATAAAGGACTTCTGCCACTGCTGCTGCTGGGCAGAGAGGGCTCCGTTTTGTTTTGTTTTTATTTTACGTTGCTGTTATTTTTACCATTTTAAACTGTGATATTAATGCTGTATTCTTAGTTTTAGATTTTGATTTATGTGGAAATTGTTTCCCATTTGGTTGTGTATTTTTTTGATGTGGTTTATTTATTGTTTATGACTTTTGTAATTACAATGGTACCTCACAGGTTAAGTACTTAATTCATTCCGGAAGTCCGTACTTAACCCGAAACTGTTCTTAACCTGAAGCACCACTTTAGCTCATGGGACCTCCTGCTGCTGCCGCGCCACTGGAGCACAATTTCTGTTCTCATCCTGAAGCAAAGTTCTTAACCCAAGGTAATAGTTCTGGGTTAGCGGAGTCTGTAACCTGAAGCGTATGTAACCTGAAGTGTATGTAACCCGAGGTACCACTGTATGTAAATCTTGTTACGCTGTAAGCCACCTTAAGCATTGTTTTTTAACTGTGGAAAGGCCGCATACAAATAAAAAATGATGATGATGAGGATGTTTTCAGAACCCTGATCCCACAGCAAAACAACTGGGGGAAGGTCGTAGCTCAGGGGGTAGAACATCTGCTTAGCATGCAGAAGATTTCAGGTTGAACCCCTGGATTCTCCAGGTAGGACTGGGAGAAATTCCCTGTCTGAAATCCTGAAGAGCTGCTGTCAATCAGTGCAGAGAATGGTGAGCTAGATGGACCAGTGGTCTGACTCTGTTACTAGACAGCCTCCTATGTTCTCAGCATTCACACCAGTGTGCACAGAATAATAATAATAAAATAGTAAAAAAAAAAATTGTATCCTGCCCTCTCCGGCCAAAGCTGGGCTCAGAGAAAAAGCCGGATGATGCCCGTGAAGCATAACATAGCTCATATTGGTAGATAAACAAGCCAAACATGTTAATTTCCTTTTACCTGGCTTTGGTCCACGTGTCACCCAGAGACACCCATAGCTGTCCTTCGTCACTTGTGACGGTGTAACGCAGGAAGTCTATTGTGTCTTTTGTTAAGAGGGGGCTGAGGACTGTGCTAGCGAGCTGAGGCCCTCCCGTTGCCTGCACCACCTACGACAAAGAGAATTGAAAGCAGGCTTATTGTTGATATGGTAGGAGTGATCATGGATGTTCTTGAGCCTAGCGTTTGAGGAAGCATTGCCAGGGAAAATTCTCACCCTGTGTTTTGTAATTGGGTTCAAGTGTAAAAAGGAAAATCGCTGCCTTCTCCTTTAACATACATGCAAATGAGGTTGGAGTCCTTTCCCAGCTGCTGCTTTTATGTATTTTAAAGGGAATTTTCAATGAGTTGCACAGGCACATGCTTTGCAACTGAAACTAGTCAAGCGTTTGGGACCCAGTTCCAATTTCTTTTCAGCATTTTTAACCTACGCTTGGCCGAACGGAGCCTTTGCAATTGATCGGACAAGATGTCAGCGAAACAGCAATGCGTTCTGAATCCAACCGGCACAGTTGCAGGAAGTTTTTGATGCAGGGGACGCCTCTACTAATGGGATCAGAAGGGACATGATGATATTTCCCGATTCCTCTTCTATCTGCGGTGCCCTCACCCAATACCCTCCAGAACAGGTGGAAGGGGGCTTCAGGGAGAAAGCCTACATCAATTGCTACTAGGTAACAATGGCTATGAACTGTCCCCATTGTGAAAGATAGTATGCCTTTTAAAAACAGTTGCAAATCACAAGTGTAGAGAGTCACTGTTCTGCTCAAGTTCCTGCTTGCAGGGCTTCCCCTGGCCAATGTGAGAACAGGATGCTGGACTAGATAATGTTTGCTCTTACAGAAGAAATGGGGGGGGGGATTGTCTTTCTACTTCTCTAGTTAGCAGAAGTGTCTTCACGACCCAAAGCTCTTCCACAAATGCAAGAGCACAAACTGGGTTCCACCAAAAAGGTTTTTTTTTAGTGTAGACAATGCTTTTCGTTTTCGTGGCATGCACCATCTCCACTGTCCATTTCCCATTTGATTAATTTCGAAGGGATCAGGAGATATAAGCTGGAATAGCTCAGTCAGCAGAACACAAGACTCTGAATCTCAAGGCCGTGGGATCGAGCCCCACATGGGGCAAAAGATTCCAGAGTTAGATGACCCTCATGGTCCCTTCCGATCATAAAGTCTATGATTTTATGAAACATTGTGATGTTTTATATCTAGAAATAATCTTACCATATTTAAAGGGGTAAACAGAAAATGAATCAATTCGGATGCACTGGGATTCTGGATGTGTGACTTTAATTTAGCCTGCAGGAGAAAAGAAAAAGAAGAGAAAGAGAAAAGTTTAATGGTAAGGATTTGCTGAACTAATAAATTTAAGTGGAATACAAAAAAGGGAGGTATGAGGAGGTCTGGGGAAATAAGCTTAAGGAAAATAAGAAACGGAAAATTAATGTGTTTTTAACTGTTTTTACTTTGCATTTTTCTTTTTTCATTTTTATTGTAATGTGTGAAAAAAATCTTAATAAATATCTTATTAAAAAAAAGGAAGAGAAAGAGAAATAACTATTTTAAAGGCAGTTAATGGGAAACAACAAATCTTAGTACTGAAACATGCAGGCTTTGTTTAGAAGGTCCAGGGCAATATCTGGTTGCTAGTTAAAACACTGTCAGGTAGCAGGAAAGCTCTTTGACACTGCCTGTCAAGGCAGAGCATCAAACCTATAGCTTTTTTTTTAATCACAATACACGATGTCTCAGAATGGATGATGGGTAAAATGCCTTGGGCATGCAAGGTCCCTCCTTCTCTCTTTGATCCTTTCATAGAGATGTCCTTTGTTATTTTCAGGCAGCTAGGCTCCACTTCCACTGTTGTCGGTTGTGTGCCTCTGAATACCAGTTGCTGGGGATTACGAGTTCTGTTGCGCTCCTACTTCCCACAGTCATCTGGTTGGCCACTGTGAGAATGGGATGCTAGACAAGAAGGGCTTTCCCTCCCAATCCAGCAGGGCTCTTACGTTTTGTTTGTATTTTGCACACAGCCACTTACCAGAAGGTTGAAGCCGTGTTTAAATTTTTGCAAACAGTCGACAAATTCATCTTGAGGCGGAGGTTTGGAGCGGAGAGTTAAGACACCCTCTGGGGAACAAAGAACAAAAGAAAATCAGCTGGTAGAATTTCTTGGGAGGCATCCACAACATGTGAAAGCAGAGTGAGGTGCCTCTGAAGGTACACACTAGTGGTAGCAGCAGAAGAAGCACATCAGGGAGAGTGGTCCTAGCTCAGCACTCCCCCTGCAGTGTTAAGTTGGACTCCAACACACATCAGCCCCAGCCAGCATGACCAATGGCCAGGGATGATGGGAGTTGTAGTCCACCACCCCTTACCTTGGTTTCCTCCAAGGCCATTAAGTCCATAGCTTTAAATTACTGAACTGCACAACTGTCTACAAGATGATGGTGGTGGTGGTGGTGATTACTTTATATACCACCCTTCATCATAAGATCTCAGTGGCTCTCTCCATGAGAGCTTACATAGTCCTCAAGTGTCAGGAGCCAGTCAGCAGTAAATCACACAGAGGTAAGTTTTCCTTTTATTAGAAAAAACAGGATCTGCACAGGGGAGTCAAGCCAAATGAGAACAGCAACTCTTCAGTAGGTCTGGTCAGTTGCAGAGACTGAAGGTCCCTGCCTTCCACCTCTGCCTAAGTCCCCTCCTCTCCAGGGTTTTCCCCAAAAGATTCTGAGACTGTGCTTGTAAGTCTGCCTTTGCTCCTCCCACTTCAGGCCTCTCTGAGTTCTGGGAGACCAGGGCAGACACTCTGGCTTCTTCAGCAGCCCGACTCATCACTGCCTCTTGGCCTCCATCCTCTCCTGCTTCTGCCTCTGCTTCCGGACTTCTCTCTGCCACAGACTCTCCCAGCTCACTAAGCCCTGCTGCCTCTTCAGCTTCCATCTGCTCCTCCTCTCAATCTTCTCACTCTGACCACTGATTGTCATCCCACCACCAATCCCCGGGCTCTGAGCCTTTTTCCCTTGAGGGTTCCCAAGCTGGTTCCTCCCTCTGCATCCAACCAGCCCATGACAAGGGGCATTTGAATGTTGTTGTTGTTTGTCCAAATCCCAGGCTCTAATCAGGCGTCACTTCATGGCAACGGTAGCCAACCCTGTGCCCTCCAGATGTGGTGGGACTCCCAGCTCCCATCTGCCCCAGCCAGCTCAGCGATTATGCAAGTGCCTAATCTGACAGCACTGAAAAGGTTACAGGTCCCTCATCCCCAAAGCTGGATACACGGGGGTCTCTTGGAAAGCCATTCAGG